>NC_039360.1:149395750-150133070 GCF_003573695.1 Papaver somniferum | reverse complement strand
AGAAACACCATCATCATCAACAAGAGAAGCATCACAAACTCGAAGGAAAGTTGAAGACGTTCAAGGTTTACAAGCAACAATACATAAATGAGCATATTTCAGATTCAAGTAAAGCAACAAGACAAGGAGCAGAATTCTTACAAGTTGAAGACTTATGTACAAGAGCGAAGATTATCAAGATGAGAGTTCCAGAAGTTTATGATATCAAGACATACAAGTTGTGAAGAATCAAGCGGTAAATTACTTACATCATGACCTTTGTACTTGAATTTTTATTTTAACTTTATTTGTATTATTTTCTCTTGTCTAAAAAAAAACCTGGGACATGGTCATCATTATGCTAGGTTCCTTGTAAAAAAAAAAAAGAGAAAAAAAATGAAAAAAAAAAGACAAGAGAAAATTTTGTTAGGTTCATTACTAGTTTTATTATTTTGTATGTGTTGTATCATATTTTGGTTTGTTTTTAGTTTTGTTCTTTTAATAAAGCCAATGGAAAGAAGTAATATCCATATTGAAGTTTCAAGCAACAAGGAATTAGAAGAAAAGTGTTACATTTTCAAGATTCTACGAAGTTCAAGAGTTATCATCGGGAGTTGAAGACCGAAGACGAAGCTGAAGACAAGGATTGAAGACCGATGCCGTTTCTATGGATACTGTGAGAATGGTGCTAATTGCATGTTGGACGGATAACAAGGTAAGTAATCATATTTCCACCTTCGTAATTAAGTGGTTGATTTCCTTTCTTAGAGATCGTCAAAAAAAAAAAGGTTTTCAAAATTATAATAGATATGGGTTTTCAAAACAATTCGGAGGGTTTTTTCCTTCCTAATATTCAACGTGTCACATGATTCTCGCTTCATTCCTACCAGGACACATGTGTGACCCATAAAAAAGCTGTTTATTATTGAGAGCAACTTCATAAAACCCTTTCTGGTGAGGCAGATTCGAGACTTTCGATCACTCTCGAACCTGGATTCTTTCGATAAAGGATGGTTATTTCTCTCTCAACTTTTAAGGATGAGATTTTGTTCATATATGTGTCTAACTTATTATGACTAGTGTGCAGAATCTCTATGTCTTCTTAGCGCGTTGGATGCTATCATTTCGGAGAACCAGTAAGTTGGAAAGGTAGGTTTTGTGGGTATATCTTGTATACCCTCACGAGACTATAACTCGTCCACTAGGGACCTCAAAGGCTCATTATACATGCTAAGTGTAACCGTAGCCTCGACGACACGGAGTTGTATGTATGTTTAGAATTAGTTTTGTTTGATTTGCTCGAGGACTAGCAAAGTCTAAGTGTGGGGGAATTTGATAGGTGTGATAAACACCTTGATATTTATCTATGATTATGCTTTCTTTGCGAGTTTTCTTGTAAATTATGTATTTTATGTTTACTTTTGAGTTTATTAGGTACGTTGGAGTCATTTGGAGCGCAAGAAGAAAAAAGCAGTCAACTGGAGCAAAAAGAGCGGAAAGGTCATCTCACAGGGGAATACTATCTGCATTCTTACAAGCGTTAAGGGAGCCGGTGGCCTTATTGGTTTGCTGGGTGCTTATAACATTTCTTATCATTACCCAGCCTTAAAAACAAGAGAAATGTTTTTCTTCTCATTTTCATTATTATCCTTATGAAATTCAGAGAAGTGAAAAAAAATGGCTGCTGATAAAGAAGAGCTCGATGATGGATGCTATGCAATCGAGTGGGGATGATAAATCTCAGAACTGGTGAAGATTATCGTTACAGTTATGGTGAAGATGAAGCTGTTGTCATCTGGTTATTGATTCAATCAGAGAAGAAGGATTTGAAACTGAAATAGAAGTTAGGGTTTCGATCTGTGAAGAGTTAGGTGGTCATGAATGAAGGGTTCAACTCGGATTTGAGTTTGGAATGATGGGTTTGTGTTGGATTCGAAGAGTATACAGAACAAGAGAAGAGTTTACAGTGGGTTAAGTGCAGTTCAAGAGAGCTACAAAATGATTTGAAGAGAAGCAGCTGAATCTGATGCTGATATTCATGGGACTGGTGCTGTGACTGGATGAATTGTGTGTTTAGATGAATGTTTAGGTTGCAGCTATAGTTGATGTTATAGGGAATGAGATGCTACTGCTTGTTAGATCATTGCTCGGACGAACTCACATGTGTTTCTATCTCAAGCATGTTTGTCAATGTTAGTGATTAAAACTATAAGTCTTGATTTCTAGTCTATTATAGCTAAGGTCTCGGACTAGGATAGGAAGTGTAGTTGAGCTCATGAATTCCATGACAATCATCATACAAGACGAAGGACTACTCAAGGAACCGGTGGATCTTCATCGACTAAAAGGTATGTGGAGACTTGAACTTATCTATCACTCAAAAGTCTATTTATCTCCTATCTTGAGACAAAATTCGTTTTGCTATATAGACTTAGATTATACACATTTGCTATTTCGAGCCGAGTTTATCTCGCCTATCTATTTCTCGAAATATGTGTTGGTAAGCTTTCGCTTTAGCCAAGTTCATCTTTACCTAGTGACGAAAGTCCTGACAAGTTTCAATCACTTTGAAAATTGCTTACTTTGACGAAAAATAGTTTGTGAATAACAACTATAGAATATCAACGTCCTCTAAGAATGTTTCAATGATTGAAATGAGAGTTTAGATAATATAACCATTGGAGGATATAAGCATTTTTGTGGAAAAACATATATGTATAATTCCTTATTCCTTGAACCGAAGTTTACGAACTTTTTTGATCAAGAGAACCGGAATAGTGGCGTGAGCTAAGTCCGCGAACTCAGTCTGCGAACCCAGTCTGCGAACTGGCGGAAGTTCTCGACCCGAGAAATTCTGCTGGAGTTTGTGAACTCCGTACGAGAACTTAAGTCCGCGAACCCAGTCCGCGAACTTGAGTAGGTTATATCTAAAAACGATGTTTGTGAACTTATTCTTATATAAACTAAGGAATGCAAATTGCAAATAGTGTCTATATAGCTCATGAACCGATTCGAGTGAATCAAATCGTTTTTGCTTCGATTGTGTCTTGTGTAGTTACATAAGATTTCCTTGCAATTGAACAACTATCTAACTAGTTCATTTGAGTCACTTGAACTAGTTATGGTGAAGAAGAATATGGTTGATATGAACGTGATCGTATGGCTAACCATTTGGTTAACTATAGTTGAACCAACAAATGTACAAGTTTGAGTACGGTTACACAAGACCAGAAACATGCATTTCATTTGTGTGTAACAAGCTAGTTTTCGATCTAACGGTTGAAAGATATTAGCTTGAATCTAATCAGGTTTTCATCTAACGATGAATATTGAATGCTTTGTTACCAAGCTAACATTGATTGCAAACCCTGATTTGAACGACTATATAATGGAGAACTCTAGAAACTGGGAAACCGAATCCCCACACCTTCTGTGTGATACTAGTTGTGCTAAGCTAGAGTCGATTATCCTTTAACCTTTGGTTTCTTCTTCTAAACCAGGTGTTGATGGTGGTTTTTAGCTTAGGGGTAAAATCATAAAACCGTACGTCTGACATGACGTCACTATGACCATTAACACATTTATTGAATCAATCAGCATGCCTACACAAGAATTACCGGGGTACCCTTTTTTTATGGGTCATGTTCCACGGCAGAACCCTTAACATCGACTGACATCATCTATGCCAAACCCTAATTCTCATGCTACCGCGCCAAGGCATGCCAACCACGCCAGCCGCACCACTGTGCCAATGGAAAACCATGTCAGCCACATCTTCGCGCCAAGGCATGTCGACCATGCCAGCCGCACAACTGTGCCAATGGCAAACCATGCCAGCCACATCTTCGCTCCAAGGCATGCCGACCATGCCAGCCGCACCACCGTGTCAATGGAAAACCATGCCAGCCACATCTCCACGCCAAGGCATGCCAAACATGCCAGCCGCACCACTGTGCCAGTAGCGAACCATGCCAGCCACGTCTACCGCGCCAAGGCATGCCAACCATGCTAGCCGCACCATGCGCCAATGGCATGCCAACCATGCTAGCCGCACCATGCGCCAATGGCATGCCAAACCCTTGGCCCTACCATGCCAAGCCAACCGCACCTTGCCTTGGCCCCACCATGCCAAGCCAGCCACACCTTGCCTTGGCCACACCATGCCAAGTCGTCCATGCCAAACCCTTGGCCCCACTATGCCAAGCCGTATGCGCCATTTTCCTTGGCCCCACCATGCCGGCCTTCCCTATGCGGCTACCAAAACGAAGTCTTGCGACGATCAACAACCACCCTTCAATCCTAGATGCAAATCCTAGCCGTCCAAGGTCGCCAGACAACGTATGGTAACATTTGGCCCAAAACCCTAGTTTTGGCCACGCCAAACCGCGCCAAGGCATGCCAACCACCTTGACGCTCTATACCATGACGACCTTCCCTATGCGGCTACCAAAACGAAGGCGTGCGACGATCAACGACCACCCTTCCATCTTAGATGCAAATCTTAGCCGTCCAAGGTCGCCAACCAACGCATGTTAACCTTTGGCGCAACGCCAAAACCCTAGTTTTGGCCACGCCCAAACCGCGCCAAGGCATGCCGTCCATGCAACATGTGTTAATGGCATGCCAGCCACCTTTCCAAGCCATACCATGCCGACCTCCCCTATGCGGCTACCAAAACGAATGCGTGCGACGATCAACGACCACCCTTCAATCCTAGATGCAAATCCTAGCCGTCCAAGGTCGCCAAACAACGCATGGTAACCTTTGGACCAAAACCCTAGTTTTGGCCACGCCAAACCGCCCCAAGACATGCCATGCCACATGTGCCAATGGCATGCCAACCACCTTTCCGCACCATACCATTCCGGCCTTCCCTATGCGGCTACTAAAACGAAGGCATGCAACAATCAACGACCGCTCTTTCAACTAAGGTGCAGATCTTAGCCGTCCAAGGTTACCAGCTAACGCATGGAAACCTTTGGCCCTAGTTTGGTCGCGCCTAAACAAATCCAAAACCCTAACTTTTGGCCGCGCCTAAACTAGGACATATTAAAGCCATACTGATCATTCTTTCATGTCACTGGCTACGAAATGAAGGGTTGCAATAATCAACGGCTAGCTTTTCTCTTAAGATGCAAAATCTCGACCGTCGAAGGTCACCACCGAGACAGGATAAGGAGGTTGATGATGATGGTCATGCGATGTCTTGCCTTTTCCATGGTTCTCTAAGAGATGCTCCAGATCCTCGCGAGTAATGAAGTTCGATGATCCCTTCGCTGATGAGTTGTCTGCAACAGTTTTGCGGACTTCATCGTCTTCTACTGTATGGATTGGAATTACTTCAATTTCGTCGCCTGAGGATTTTTCCTATTCCTTTCCCTTCTCTTGAGTTTTTTCTGACATCTTGTCAGTAAGAGTTTTATGATAATTACACAACTCCTTCTGTGCAGCAGCCATGTCAGTCTGATTCTTTGCAAGGGTCTCATGTGCTTTGATAAGATCAGCAATGGTAGGTGGTGGATTTCCTCTGACTTCTTTAGGGTTTCGTCCGGACAGTGGATGACCTTCGACGTGAGGAGGAGTAATGTCACCACCATCAGTGTTGGAGGTCGGAATTGTCTCCGGGATATTCTGATTGTTGTTGTTGCTAGTGCTAGCACGATTTGCATTAGGATTCGTAACTGAACCTGACCTGAGATCAACCATCTTGTGAAATTGTGAGATTTCAACCGATAGAATGATCTCCCACTGTGGCCGCCAATCTGTAGATGGGGAAAAACGATTTGCTGGTTTTTAAGGAATTGAGGAGACGACCGTACGGAGGAGACTCCTCGAACCGAGCGAAATGTTAAACCTCACACAGATACACCGCTGCAAAGGGGGTGCTTTAGATTCGAGAGATCAATCTGTAGTACTCTGGCCTAAATCAAGACAATGACCGTTCCAGAGTAAATTCGGTCACAAGAGAGGATGGGTTGATCTGTAGGAGGGAAGCTGGGAAATGTGTGGAATCAATGATAATCAAAGATTGTGGGTGTGTGAATTCTGAATATGATAAGCTCTGAATGATTGAAATTTCTCAATTGAGAGTAGTTGCTCAATTGATGAGTTGATGATCTCGTATTTTCGATGAGACGTGAGATTGATGATACTGTTGATGCTGATGATTCAATCATGATTCAAAAACTTATTTATATTGCTGGAATTTTAGACACCATGATACCATGAAGTGTGATAGTTGATGGAATCAAGGAGTGGGGAAGTGGAGATCGTGTTTGAAACCAGTTGCTCAACGTGTGGAGACTTGGTCGATTTTCCACCCACTACCTCGTGAATTCCTTCAACTGATTGCATGAATTGCTCACATTCCATCGTGTGTTTGAACGCACGTGCCGTAGACCGCCAGACCAAAACCCTAAGTGATATCCCCCCAAGTGACACGATTGACGTCTCGTGGTATGTTAGTCAATTGATGACTTTGTGGTTTGATGGGACGATGAGTCCATGTAGTTGCTGAGTTGAACATGACGTTCTGAAACTCATGAGTTGAACATGTCATGAGACAAAGGTATAGTTATTACGATGAAGTGAGCAAGTATTGCTCATTCGATGGATCGTTGAATATTGATTGTTGAAACCAATATTCCTTGGTTTGAGCAAATATTCATCATCTGACCAAGTGTTGCTCATGTGATGAATTGTTGAATATTTGATCATCTGAGCATGTGTTGCTCATTTGATGGATTATTGGCATCGTACCAAAAATATTAATTAGAATACTGGTCGTTGAACCGAGCATAATTAATTAAATTAATGACCATGAGGTCATCGTAAAATTATTAAGGTTGGAATCTGGAATATGATCCTTGGATTCAGAAACCCTAATTTGATCAATTGATGATCAATTCATGGTTCGTCAGAATTTTAACCATGGGACGAAGGAGGGAGCGACTACATGGGACCGTGGATCAACCATGTAGTGTCCATATGCTCACGTGAGCAAATACAAAGAATTTCTGAAGAGTTGACGATTTGTTGGTGAAAGAATGATGAAATGCTGGTTTAATAATTTATTCGAAAACGCTCGTCTGAGCCTTAGGTGAGAAAACCTAATTAATTATGACGGAGTGAGGGACCGACCATGGGGTCATGAAACCTCCCTGGGTAGTCACGTGACCGCCTGATGATCTCTTCATAAAAATCCAAAGTGTTTGGAAGAGTCTTGGACCTAATACGTGCAATTGTGCAAATTAGGTCAAAACTGTGAAACTTGATGGGACCGGCTTCTGTAAGCCAAAGAGCCAATCTTGGTCGGTCAAGATAGCGTGTTCGTGTCCCCAAGGCGTCCGCGTCTCAGTCCTGAGAATTTTGATATTTTCTGGCGTGCAATTGAGCATCCATTCGAGAAAATACGCCAAAATTAGGGTTTCGACGAAACTGAGGAAAACACCATGAGATGATGGAAAATAATTATAAAATAAGGAATAAGAAGGCGTGGGACCGCCAAGGCCAAGGCATGGTCGGCCGATCGTGTCCACGGTCCCGTGATGCCTTTTCCTTAATTTTATAATATTTTGATGATTTTATGAAAAATTCATGAATTTTGAGAAATTTGATGAATTTATGGAATTTCCATGAATTGAAGGAGTTTTCATGAGTTCAGGGAAGCAAAAAAATATTAAAATAATAAAAACAAGGGCGTGTGGGACTGTGGAGGCGCGGCCGGCCAGCTAGGGCCCGGTCCCACGAGTTTCCCTAATTTTTATGTATTTTTAATGTATTTTTCCATGATTTGAAGGGATTTTCCTAATTTGAGAGAAATACCATGAAATCGAGGAGTTTCATGGGATGAAGGAAATCCTACAAATAATAATAATAAAATACATGGGCGTGTGGGACTGGCTGAGGCATGGCCGGCCGGCTGGGGCCTGGTCCCACGTGTTTCCCTAATTTTATATTATTATTTTTTTATGTATTTTGAAAATACCATGATTTGAAGGAATTTTCATGAAATCAGGGAAATAATAATAATAATAATAAAATAATGAGGAACCATAAGGTGTGGGGCCGGTTGGGACCAAGGCATGGCCGGTTGGCCAATGGTCACGCCCCACACTATTTTTTCTTAATTTTATATTATTTTTATGGGTTTATGAAAACGCCATGAAGTCGAGGAGTTTCCTCGAGACGAAGGAGATTTGATCAGATGAGAGAATTTTCATCAAATCATGGAAAATAATAAAAATGTATTAAAAATATAAAACTGGCGTGGAACTGACCACGACACGGTCGGTAGGTCGTGTGTCCGTGTTCCCAGCACCTTGGTCAATATTTTTAATTATTTATTATTTTCTTCCCTATTTTGCATAGGTTCATCGTTTCGTTGTATTTTGAAATACTCGTTCGTGCGGTGACTGTTAGTGTATCGTCATTGATACACTTTCACCATTAGAATCGGGGCTAACTTAGAGGTAGCTCAGACGCCCGGTTGTTGATTATTTATTACTAATTGTGGAATTCAGTGGAGAATAATTCACAAAACTGAGTAATAAGATGTTTATTATTAATTCATAGGATCAGCTGAGGATTCGACTACGAATTCAGAATAATAAAGTGAGCATTACCATTCCATGGGATCGTAGATTCGACCATAAAATCAGAGTAATTAAGATTTATCTATTACTATTTATGAGACCAGTTGTGGATTCGATCATGAAATCGGAGTAATGAGATAATATAGTTATTGGTATTCTATGAGATCAAGCCGTGGATTCGATCATAGAATCAGAACAATTGTTATTGCCATTCCATGGGACCAGTCGTGGATTCGACCATGGAATAGGAGCAATTGTTATCGCCATTCCATGGGACCAGTCGTGGATTCGACCATGAATAGGAGCAATTGTAATTAGGAATAATTAACTTTGTGGCTCTATACTAGCAGAGCAAGCTGCCTAGGAGCATTAATTATCCCGATATGAGCTTGTCGGTAAGTCATATTCTTTATATAGTCAGGGTAAACTCGTTGTTTGTTTCTGAAGACGTTATCGCTATATACTAGCAGAGCAAGCTGTCTAGGAGCCGTCCATCTCGTGATACTATATAGAAATAATCACTGAAAGTGTTCAGTATTCATGAGATATGCCGTTGTCCAGTTGTGAGACCACATATCTACATGTACTCTGAGAGAAAGTACTCTCCGTTGAGAATTTGATGAGAGACCCGTGTCTCCATACTCACGTCTGATTGCTGGATCAGAGCTTCATATAATTACAAATTTACTATTTTAGCCCTTGTCGAAAATCCACCATCTACATTAAGTCCCCTGCTTACTGAGGAAAGCTGTGTTCCTCAGTCAGCATTAAATGGTGATTTTCCGGCCGTAAATAATACCAGTAATTGAACTTAGTCGTAAGTTGAGACGTTACCGGATTTAGAGAGCATGAGAAAACCACGACTTGATGAAGGCTTAAATGTCATGATTGGAGCGTCGTTTGATGAGCATAAATTGGTGTTGAACCGCTGGTTTGGACGACGAGTTCGTGGTTGGTTAGGATTCGCGGATCGGGCCCAATAAGGAAATCCTTAGAAAATTAGGTTTTGGAAATAAAAATTGATATAAAAGGGATTAATCCCTTTTTTTTAACTCCATGACCAGCTCTTCATCACCTCTACATCTTCGCGAGCAGGAGAAGTTGAGTTTCCGCCGCCGCTCGATCCACC
The DNA here is from genome assembly GCF_003573695.1 of Papaver somniferum. Classification (NCBI taxonomy): domain Eukaryota; kingdom Viridiplantae; phylum Streptophyta; class Magnoliopsida; order Ranunculales; family Papaveraceae; genus Papaver; species Papaver somniferum. Next base: position 150,123,368 of record NC_039360.1, on the reverse strand, counting down.
TGCCGCCGCCGGCCAATTTCCGGCCGGCGCTCCCAGGTACGTTTTTTTTTTTTTTTTTTGCTGATTCTAAGACCTTCATGAATTGTTCATGCCTTGACCAAGATGAAATTATATACATGTGTACATATTAGTGTGAGTTTTATGAAAAAAAACCTCGTTTTTGAAAACGTATGTTCGTTCGATCGTTAGTTTTGAAAACTAACTATAATCCCTGATTTAGGAGAGATTTGTTTTTTAATATATGAACTTAGGTCCAGTGATAAAACTTAGTGTATGAGCTTTCATGTGTACCACGGTTTTATCATAAAAGGAGTAAATCTTCACGAAATCGAAATAATCCTTCGTTTTAAAGACAAATTACGACGACTCGAAGGAAAATTCATATGATGAACTTGTGTCCAGTGATAAAAAATTTATTATGAGCTTTCATGTAAATACAAAACTTTATCATATGTATGAGATGTGATCTTTAAAAATATTTTTGAAATAAACCTTCGTTTTAAAGACAAATAGCGACGATACGAAGGAAAATAGTTTTTTTTTTATATGCAGACGTGACATATATTGTGCAAAATATGATGGTATATTTTATTTGCATGAATTTGTTTTCATTAGATAAAATCCTTGAGAATTTATGTAAGCAATGTTGCATTAGTTGCTGTTTTTTTTGAAAAATCAGAAACGTGGGTTTTGAGGAACCTTCGAAGATAGACAATATATTTATGATGAAATATTTTATTGTTGTAAACTTCATATAAGTTGTGTGAATGTTCACATTATGAAAATTGTGTCCGTGATTTTATGAAAAATCAGTTTCGAAATTAATAAAGTTTCGTTCGTTTTTGAAATTTTCGAAGAGACGAACGATTTTGAGGTGTTAACTCTACTACCGTTACTATCACTATTGTTAGTGGAAGTACAAAAGGTAAGAGTTACCATTTTTGCCGTATTTCCTTGATTCGTGTCTGGACAACATACTAAAGTAGAATGTAATGTGGACTTTGCAGTTGTTTTTAGCAAAATGACCAATTCCCCAGCCAACGATACTTCAAGGGACGAATCGCATACTGATGATGACATCTCCAGGGATGATGCATGCATGGACGAGACCTCCATTGGTGAAGAAGAGGAGGATGCCACTGGCGTGAAGAACATTCCGAATATAGACGACGCATTCTTTGAGGAGGATCCAAAAGGAGCTGAAGCATATCTCAAATCCCCAGTATATCGTCTTCTAATCAACCCTAGGACTGTGACCCAGAATAAATTGGTGACCCCGAAGATGGTAATACGGCTTTGTCTCGAACGAGGGCTTTTCCTTGCATCGACAATAGAGTTTAAGCTTTCTCGACGCCCTTTGGAAAAAAATTCTGGATGGGCGAGGCATATGTTGGGCTTCCCTCATGTCAGGGCTATGCTCAACCAGGCACAAGTGACGAGAGCTATTCAAGCTTCTGGAGACTTGTCTATTAATCATGACGTGAAAAGTATCGTGGCTTTGATGGCTCGTTGGTGTGTTCCCACTCACAAATTCATATGTAGATGGGGAGAATTTACTGTTACCTTAGAAGATGTGGCTGCTTTGATGCATCTCCCGATTACAGGTAATCTCTCTGGAGGTCTTTCGGATGAGGAAAAAGTGGTTTTTGACACTCTGACAGCTGCGATGGAAGAAGTGAACAAGGCGTTTGGTAGTAAAGGTTGTTATGACCATCGGTTGACACGTTGGTGGCCAAGAGATGAAGTTTCTGATAGTCCCATCACCGGTATGTTACCTATTGCCGCTTTCTTATGCTTATGGTTATCCAGAGACATATTCGAAGACAGTGGACATTTGTTGAAGCCTTTCGTAATCCCTTTTGCTATTAAGATGGTTCAAGGTGAGCAACTCCCAATAGGTAGCTTATTCCCGAGTTCCTTGTATTCTAACTTAGACTCCTTGGTGTTAGATTCCAGCGTGTCGAATGGCTTCATGAAGATTGAGTGTTATGTTAACACGATGTTTCTTCAAGCTTTGATGTGGGAACACTTCAAGAATTATGCGCCTATCCCACGTAATATCCTGCAAGGACCAAATACTGATGCCCGTCACATCTTCGCCAAGAAAGATAATGCCCGAATCATATGTTGGTATACAAAGCAGCCTCGGTCTAAAGCATGCCTCATTGATGTGTTGGATGAAGAATCGGAGTTCGACTTTCGTCCGTGGGTGTTGGTTCCTGATTATGTTTCTCAACCAACGACTTTCAATACTGGAGAGAGCACGACTCTGAAATCTGGTGCTAACCCGAATGATGGTGAGAGATCCTTCATGTTGAGCTGTACTCCTGGTCACTTGTTATCCGTTATGTATGGAGAGTGGGCCGTAGAAGAATACAACATTGATAGGGCGGCTCGACAATGGGTATGGATCAATGTGTTCCAACTACCCGGAGAAGGAAACCATCAGTTGATCAACTTGCGTCTCGTTTAGATCACACTCACGTGGAAGGGAGTAGTTACTGATTTCCTGGTTCTGATAGATTTGCATATGTAACCCCAGGTTATATAGAATTCTGGTATCAACTATTTTAGAGGTTGCATGAATTCGTGACAGTTAGTCAGCCTCCAGTGAAGATTCCTCCGTATGCTGAGATGATCTCTGGTCGACCAAGACTGAAGTACCTTTCTGGTGATAAACGAAAATCATCTCCAGGATGTTCTCAAGTAAGATTCTCCACATGTATTTTATGAAACCATGGTAACCGTATTCTGATCATGTTATTGAATTCTTTACAGGACGGTCGTAGCGTAAGACCTCGAATCCATGCAGATTTTTCAGATGTTGGAGAAGTTGTTCACGGCGGAGAAGGAAGGAACAAAAGTTATAAGCTGTTACCTAATACCGTGAAGTCCCCAGTTCGTTCTTTGGTGAGTTCCCAATATTTCTCACCGTGACTTTCATTGGTATTAACATTAGAATCATGAAGCCAATGTTGTTAATTTTGTTGCAGAATTTTACTCCATCAAGTCTTGAAGGTCTTCAATTTTCTGCTACTGAACAAGCAATCGCTGATTTGAGTGACAAAGAAACTGTAAGTATTTCTTCACATGTTCAAATGTGGTGTTTCATAGATGAAAATATTGATTTTAATGGACATGTACAGGAGGATGTCGTCATGGATATGGAGAATTCTGGAACTCAATCATCCTCTGGGAATGGGAATGGAGGTAATTCCCAAGATTCGGAGCCGGATGGAAGTGATGTTCCTCTTGTCGTTGATGTGGACAATTCCAACCCCTTGGACACTTTGGAGACTCCTCAAGTAAGTATATATCCTGTATATTCTTCATAAAAGTATAAAAGTGCTGACTTGTGAAGGAATGAATGAGAACCCATGTGAATATATGAAAACTTAGTCGAATTTCGTCGTCAGAAAATTCAGAACCCATCTTTTTAATAGAAACGCTGTAGAATCTTCGTCCGGAGTCGAATTTTGATGATCTGCATGTGAAAATTCAAGCCCGGAAAATTTCCAAGATTTAACAAAGAAGATTTTTAAGTTTTGAGCACGTTAAGATCCTTAAAAAGTTGAAATAGTAAACTTCCAGGAGACTTCCAGAACTTTTTCAGATTGCGCATCACTTGATATTTAGGCCACATATACTCGATCGTTCATCGGATTGTCATGAAATTTTGACATGTCATAGAGGACATCCATACAAAGAGAATGGAATATGACCAATATTCATATTCCTTGTAGATTGCTCCAAGTTCGTCTCTTAGTACAGGGCAGAGTTCAGTTTCTTCAGACGGACTCATCGTAAAATGTGTTTTCATGACTTTCATGTTATTTGCTCGTGCCTTGAATGTAGTATGATGAAATTTGATGATATTGCCTTGCGGGTATACTGTGTTTCATAGTCTTCTTTGGCTTCGTGACTCTAACCTCATGTAATCTTCGTATTAGGTGCTAAATACCGAAGCTGAGGATACTGGAGCCAATGATGATAACTCTAACCCTTCCGAAGTTATTGATGAAGAGACGGACATCCCTGCACTTAGAGGCCATGAGAAGGTCGCTGCTGATGTTATGGAAAACCAGGTGGTTGTTTCCTCAGTGATAGAATAAACCGAGATAGCAGCGGAGAATGCCGAAGGAACTGTTGCTTTGGTCGTGGAAGCCGCTCCAGTGACTGAGAACCGTATAATAGTGTATGAATTTCCAACTGCAGGGGTTGATTTAGATCCTCCCTTTAACACTTCACTCCCGTATCATGAATTGGTCGGTGGATTCAGCGTTCCCATTGGATATGCACGCTTGTACGAGACGATATGGAAGAAGTTTGGCCACATGACCGTTGACAGGAACCCTGGGCGTGCTTATGCTTTAACCATGCAAGTAGGCGTTATCTTGCGTGTCGTGAGTGATATGCATACGAGACCCAGGAATACCATGACTCCAGATATACTCTTTGATTGGGTCTTTTACGAAATATGAACTGAATTTTGATAAATTGCTAAATTCAAATACTGATTGCAAGTATTGCAAATGTTTTGGAGGAATTGAAATACAAATGAAAGAAAATCCTAAATGTTAAATGCAAACGCCATGAATGCTTCGAACGCCCAATACCTTAAATGTCCAATAATTTCAGATAAACGCCTTGAGCCAATTTTCGTGAATTACTGGTAGGGTTCTGCCATCTGTGTTGATCAATTTGTAGTATCCTACGGCCACGGACTTAGCGACCATGAATGGTCCTTCCCAATTGGAGTTCCTTATAGAATGAAGACCGCGCTGAACTGCTTTGAGAACCAGGTCCCCTTCATGAAACTTGTTAGGCTTGGTCGATCGTGCCTTGAATATCTTCCGCTGATTCGAATTCCCTGTTTGACGGATTTCCACGATTGTGGCACATATGGACACTCGCGCGGAAGAGAGTATCCAGCGTAGTGTTGATCATGCTTAGCCAGGTCTTCAACAATAAACCTCTCGATGGAGTGACCGATTTTAAGAAGTTCTGAACCCAACCATTGAGTGTAATATTGCTGAGGTGAGGTGACCCACTCGTAGATTTTGATGACTGCTAAATTGTTCATGGGGAGAAGTACCTTGACCATAGTAGCATATCTGAATATTGGTAATATTGGAGCATGAGGAGGAATAAGACTTGCCTGAGGTCGAAACCTTCTGACAAAGGTGTGCGGATTATCTCCAAGTTCCTGCGTAAGTCCCATCAGAGTTTTTACTTCTTCCAGATGCTCAAACGATGGTGCGTCCTCTGCTTCGTCTTCCGACTCGGAATCCTTGTCGATGACATGATGTGTTGAAGGCATCGTTGTCCTTCCAGCATGAATCCAAGTTCTCCCAAAGACCATGTCGTATCCAGGGTCTTCCCGGATTATGAAAAACTTGGCCTCAGTGCATATCAATCTTTCCGTAACTTTGAGAGTGATGAAGCCGTATGCGTCTCTGGAGATTCGTTCGTGGTCCCTGATTGCTATGGGAGTGTGGGTGGCTTCCCGTCGAGTAATACCAGCATCTCTGAGAGTTTTCAAAGGGATGATGTTGACAGCGGTACCAACATCAACGAACGCCCTCTTGAACTCATTTCCTTTAATGTGCACTGTGGTGAGCAGTCCCTAGTCATACATTTCTGTGTCGGTGGCTGAAGGTCCGGTGGTGGTCTCTTGGATCAACAGACGTCTTCCGGACACGATATGGTTCAGTGCAGCAAACATGTCTTTCCTTTGAGCTTTCGAAAGATACAACAACTCGCAGACATGTTCGATCAAAGATTGGACCGCTTCCTTGACAGGAGGTTCAGAGATGGTAAAAGTTCTGACTGGGAGGGTTTTTTTGTGTACTCCCTCAGTTCCCAGGTTAAGCTCTCCTGATTCGACCTTTTCTTTAAATATGCGCTTCAAAATTTTGCAATCACTTGTGGGATGGCTGACGTATCTATGGAAGCGACAATACCGAGGATTTTCCATGGCTTCTTCAGTTGGTTCCTTCTTGACATAAGGCAATTTGATTGCACCATCTTGGATCCAGGCATCGAGTAATTCATTAACTTCTTCCATTGAACAGGGAAAATCAGGTGCTTCTGGATCTTCCGTATTCTGAGGAGGGACTTTCGAATTCTCCTTCTTGTGTTCCTTCGAAGGGGTGGAGGAAGTCTGCTTGTGTTGTGGTTCTGCTTTTCGCTTACTCCCTTCTGCGACAACATTTGTTGAAGGTTGCAGGTTGTACTGCTTGTTGATCAAACGCCTGCTTCCTCGAGTGTATTTTGAATCCTCAGTCTTTGTAGACTTTGCTCTTTCCAAAAGAGCGGGTGCAGTGGTTTCCGACCTTTACGCAACTTCGTGAAGCTCTGAGAAATTCCAGAATTGAAGGTTCTCCAGCAAGGCCCTGTAGACCGGGAGCATGCCATTGATGCACAAGTCCACCAGTTGTTGCTCCGTGACGTTTGGGTCATGACAATCCAGGGCTTGGACTCTGAACCTTTTCACATAATCATTGGGATTTTCACCGACCCTCTGAAACATTCTTCCAAGGTCGGAGAGGGTGACTTGTTCTGACACGAAGAAGTATTTCATGTAGAATGCATTAACCATTTCTCCCTAATTGTTGATGATCCCTGGTGTGATGCTGTTATACCAGGTGTATGCCCCGCCTTTCAGAGATTTTGAGAATTCCTTGAGACGGACGACATGATTATGTTCATGTTCTCCCAGGGATTCGAGAAAACGAGAGACATGTTCCCGAGCATTGCCAGTTCCATCATACAAGGTGAAAGTTGGAGAAACGTAACCTTTGGGGAGTAGAATCCTCTGCATAGCGGTAGGATAAGGAGGTTGATGACGATGGTCATGCGATGTCTTGCCTTTTCCATGGTTCTCTAAGAGGTTCTCCAGATCCTCGCGAGTAATGAAGTTCGATGATCCCTTCGCGGATGAGTTGTCTGCAGCAGTTTTGCGGACTTCGTCGTCTTCTACTGAATGTATTAGAATTACTTCAGGATCGTCGCCTGAGGATTTCTCCTTTCCCTTCTCTTGAGTTTTTTCTGACATCTTGTCAGTAAGAGTTTTAAGATAATTACACAGCTCCTTATGTGCATCATCCATGTCATTCTGATTCTTTGCAAGGGTCTCCTGCGCTTTGATAAGATCAACAATGGTAGGTGGTGGGTTTCCTCTGACTTCTTCAGGGTTTCGTCCGGACAGTGGATGACCTTCGACGTGAGGAGGAGTAATGTCAACACCATCAGTGTTGGATGTCGGAATTGTCTCCGGTATATTCTGATTGTTGTTGTTGCTAGTACTAGCACGGTTTGCATTAGGATTCGTAACTGAACCTGACCTGAGATCAACCATCTTGTAAAATTGTGAGATTGCAACCGATAGAATGATCTCCCACTGTGGTCGCCAATCTGTAGATGGGGGAAAACAATTTGCTGGTTTTTAAAGAATTGAGGAGACGACCGTACAGAGGAGACTCCTCGAACCGAGCGAAATGTTAAACCTCACATAGATGCACCGTTGCAAAGGGGGTGCTTTAGATTCGAGAGATCAATCTGTAGTACTCCGTCCTAAATCAAGACAATGACCGTTCCAAAGTAAATTCGGTCACAAAAGAGGATGGGTTGATCTGTAGGAGGGAAGCTTGGAAATTTGTGGAATCAATGGCAATCAAAGATTGTGAGTGTGTGAATTCTGAATATGATAAGCTCTGAATGATTGAAATTGCTCAATTGAGAGTAGTTACTCAATTGATGAGTTGATGATCTCGTGTTGTCGATGAGACGTGAGATTGATGATACTGTTGATGATGATGATTCAATAATGATTCAGAGACTTATTTATATTGCTGGAATTTTAGACACCATGATCCCATGAAGTATGACAGTTGATGGAATCAAGGAGTGGGGAAGTGGATATCGTGTTTGAAACCAGTTGCTCAACGTGTGGAGACTTGGTCGATTTTCCACCCACTACCTCGTGAATTCCTTCAACTGATTGCACGACTTGCTCACATTACATCGTGTGTTTGAACACACGTGTCGTAGACCGCCAGACCAAAACCCTAAGTGATATCCTCCCAAGTGACACGATTGACATCTCGTGGTATGTTAGTAAATTGATGACTTTGTGGTTTGATGGGACGATGAGTCCATGTAGTTGCTGAGTTGAACATGATGTTCTGAAACTCATGAGTTAAACATGTCATGAGACAGAGGTATAGTTCTTACGATGAAGTGAGCAAGTATTGCTCATTCGATGGATCGTTGAATATTCATTTTTGAACCAATATTCCTTGGTTTGAGCAAATATTCATCATCAGAGCAAGTGTTGCTCATGTGATGAATTGTTGAATATTTGATCATCTGAGCATGTGTTGCTCATCTGATGGATTATTAGCAGCGTACCAAAAATATTAATTAGAATACTGGTCATTAAACCGAGCATAATTAATAAAATTAATGACCATGAGGTCATCGTAAAATTATTAAGGTTGGAATCTGGAATATGATCCTTGGATTCAGAAACCCTAATTTGATCAATTGATGATCAATTCATGGTTCGTCAGAATTTTAACCATGGGACGAAGGAGGGAGCGACTACATGGGACCGTGGATCAACCATGTAGTGTCCATATGCCCACGTGAGAAAATATAAAGAACTCCTGAAGAGTTGACGAGTTGTTGGTGAAAGAATGATCAAATGCTGGTTTAATCATTTATTCGAAAACGCTCGTCTGAGCCTTAGGTGAGAAAACCTAATTAATTATGACGGAATGAGGGACCGACCATGGGGTCATGAAACCGGCCCTGGGTAGTCACGTGACCGCCTGATGATCGCTTCATGAAAATCCAAAGTGTTTGGAAGAGTCTTGGACCTAATACGTGCAATTGTGCAAATTAGGTCAAAACTGTGAAACTTGATGGGACCAGCTTCTGTAAGCCAAAGAGCCAATCTTGGTCGGTCAATATAGCGTGCTCGTGTCCCCAAGGCGTCCGCGTCTCAATCCTGAGAATTTTGATATTTTCTGGCTTGCAATTGAGCATTCATTCGAGAAAATACGCCAAAATTAGGGTTTCGATGAAACTGAGGAAAACACCATGAGATGATGGAAAATAATTATAAAATAAGGAATAAAGAGGCGTGGGACCGCCGAGGCTAAGGCATGGTCGGCCGGTCATGGCCACGGTCCCGTGGTGCCTTTTCCTTAATTTTATAATATTTTGATGATTTTATGAAAAAATCATGAATTTTGAGAAATTTGATGAATTTAGGGAGTTTCCATGAATTGAAGGAGTTTTCATGAGTTCAGGGAAGCAAAAAATATTAAAATAATAAAAAAAAAGGGTGTGTGGGACCGTGGAGGCGCGACCGGCCGGCTTGGGCCCTGTCCCACGAGTTTCCCTAACTTTTATGTATTTTTAATGTATTTTTCGATGATTTGAAGGGATTTTCCTAATTTGAGAGAAATACCATGAAATCAAGGAGTTTCATGGGATGAAGGAAATCCTAAAAATAATAATAATAAAATACATGGGCGTGTGGGACCGGTTGAGGCATGGCCGGCCGGCTGGGGCCCGGTCCCATGTGTTTTCCTAATTTTATATTATTATTTTTTATGTATTTTGAAAATACCATGATTTGAAGGATTTTTCATGAAATCAGGGAAATAATAATAATAATAATAAAATAATGAGGAACCATAAGGTGTGGGGCCGGCTGGGACCAAGCCATGGCCGGTTGGCCAATGGTCACCCCACACACTATTTTTCCTTAATTTTATATTATTTTCATGGGTTTATGAAAACGCCATGAAGTCGAGGAGTTTCCTCGAGACGAAGGAGATTTGATCAGATGAGAGAATTTTCATCAAATCATGGAAAATAATAAAAACGTATTAAAAATATAAAACTGGCGTGGAACTGACCACGACACGGTCGGTAGGTCGTGTGTCCGTGTTCCCAGCACCTTGGTCAATATTTTTAATTATTTATTATTTTCTTCCCTATTTTTCATAGGTTCATCGTTTCGTTGTATTTTGAAATACTCGTTCGTGCGGTGACTGTTAGTGTATCGTCGTTGAATACACTTTCACCATTTGAATCGGGGCTTACTTAGAGGTAGCTCAGACGCTCGGTTGTTGATTATTTAATACTAATTGTGGAATTCAGTGGATAATAATTCACAAAACTGAGTAATAAGATGTTTATTATTAATTCATAGGATCAGCTGAGGATTCGACTGCGAATTCAGAATAAGTGAGCATTACCATTCCATGGGATCGTAGACTCGACCATAGAATCAGAGTAATTAAGATTTATCTATTACCATTTATGAGACCAGTTGTGGATTCGATCATGAAATCGGAGTAATGAGATAATATAGTTATTGGTATTCTATGAGATCAAGACGTGGATTCGATCATAGAATCAGAACAATTGTTATTGCCATTCCATGGGACCAGTCTTGGATTCGACCATGGAATAGGAGCAATTGTTATCGCCGTTTCATGGAACCAGTCGTGGATTCGACCATGAATATGAGCAATTGTAATTAGGAATAATTAACTTTGTGGCTCTATACTAGCAGAGCAAGTTGTCTAGGAGAATTAATTATCCCGATATGAGTTTGTCGGTAAGTCATATCCTTTATATAGTCAGGGTAAACTCGTTGTTTGTTCCTGAAGACGTTATCGCTCTATACTAGCAGAGCAAGCTGTCTAGGAGCCGTCCATCTCGTGATACTATATAGAAATAATCACTGAAAGTGTTCAATATTCATGAGATATGCCGTTGTCCAGTCGTGAGACTACATATCTACATGTACTCTGAGAGAAAGTAATCTCCGTTCAGAATTCGATGAGAGACCTGTGTCTCCATACTCACGTCTGATTGCTGGATCAGATCTTGGTATTACTACGAGTTTACGATTTTATCCCTTGTTGAAAATCCACCATCTACACACCCTCAAACAATTGGCGACCACAGTGGGAGATTGATCTTTCGGTTACAATATCTATTTCTAATTCCCGATCTCATACTTCAACCCAGATATCAAGGTGGCTGTGACGGACCAGAAAATTACGCCTTTGGCGCGTTGCCCCGCATGCCATAACTCCCCCGGTGCGCCATTGATGAAGCTACGATCCGGGCCTTAAGTCTGGGCAAATGCATGTCCATTCACCCTTGCAAGCATGCTCGTGGAGCATGGTGCAGCCAACTTAGCTTCCACACTGTTCCAAAGTCACCCTTGTCCGCAGAAGGGTATAAGGCCATAAGGCCGTTGCCAAGAGTTCAAGCCATAGAGGCTATGGCCAATGCGTATTTCACGCATCACTGTCTGTGCCTCAACGTAGGGAATTCATCACTGAATTTCCTATCTATATGAGCAGCCGTCAGCTCCCGAGTCATATCCAGACTTAAGGCATAAGTCGTGGACTTAGGCATAGGCCGTTCTAAGCCTATTTCCATTCTTTTACTCCGCTTTACCGACTCTTCGTAGCTTGATAGAAAGTATGATCATCCACTTGCTGGCATGCAACATTCCTCATCAAGTCTGGCCGCAATCATCTCTTCATCGAGTTATCGAGCTTAGATGATATGAGGGGCCAACGTGCTGGACAGGCAATGCTGCAACTCATTGCGGCTGCCTACGTATCCTTACGTACTCTAAAGGAATCAAGCACATACCGTATTTAATCACCGAAAGGAACAGAAACTTAACCCAACTCGTTTACGAGGCCGTGGCCAAGCAATAAAGGTAATGGCCTAGTCCGTATAGGCCGTTCCGTCAAAATGCATCCAAGTGATGCATGTTTGGTCCGCAATATGGCATAAGGATGCCTAAGAATCAAGTTCCCTCTTTACGAGGCTACGCAACTAAAAATGAGCCTTAGGCATCATTTCTACTCTTCCGGCTAAGCTATGAAGCTTACTTGGTGCATAGTACGAATATGCACAATCAACCAACTACCCCTCCCTATATATGTTAATTTGACATTTTTAGAACTCAAATTGGGGGAGCAAAAATCATTCATCAACTCCCCAGGACATGATGGCTGCATTTTACCATTCTGGCCAACTGCGATGTACGACCGTAATGGTCGTACATTCAGTTCTGGCACACATGCCAGTTTCAATGTCCGGCCATGACGGCTGAACATTTAATGAGCCATGTCCCATGAAGGGTCGTGATGGTTGTACTTCCGTTTTTGGCCCATAGGCCACTCCAATGTCCATCCGTGATGGCTGTACATCTCCAAGGCTATCTCACTTGGTCATGGTCCGTGTATGCACCTTCAACCAAGTACCCCTCCCTATATATGTTAACTTAACATTTTTACAACTTTGATTAGGGGAGGAAAAATCATTCATCAACTCCCCACTTTTACTATTCGTGGCCATTTCCATGTACTCGGCCATGTTGGTTGTCCGCTGCCGACCCGATGTCCAGTCATGTTGGCTGTCCGCTGCCAACCCGATGTGCAGCCATGTTGGCTGTACATTGTCAACGCATTGGCCAAGGGCCAATCTTCCTTTTCCAACGCAACAGAATCTTTGGATGAAGCTTCATCACAAGAAAATGTCGCATCTTTTAGCATGCGCCATGCTAAAAACACGGGGTGTTATAGTGGTGGAAGCAAACGATCCGCTCATGGATCGACGACTTAGTTACCTGGCGACTCAGTTACCAGTCATAACACGACAAGGGGTGACTGGGGACTTCCCAGAGGTTAGAAGCAAACGATCCGACCAGGGATCGACGACTCGGTTATCAGGTGACTCAAGGACGAATGGGGACTTTCCACAATCACGGCGGTGCTTCCCACAAAACTCAGACTTGCACCCGGAAGATCCATTTTTCGTTAGGATATCCAAAAACCGAGTAAGTCTTGTTAGACAAAATACATGGTCTACTACTTCAAATCTTCACATAGATGATAAAAAACGATAGCCATATTGTTCCCTTGTTTCATTTCATGCTTTCTACTGTCGCACAACATTCACAATTTCATGGCTTTCCTGGGATACTTATGCTACTTATAGTCATAACCAAAACAACATTATTCTAAAATAATTCATTCCAAAAGAATAATCCAAAACCCTCATACATAACAGTTATCTATCAATTCAAATCAAACCATAAACCATGCGCTTTGTTTGCCTTTCAAAAAAAAAAACAGTCATATACATGTACGTGCCTACTTTTCATAGTAATGACTACCCGTTACTATTCATGAGGCAGCCGACATTACTACGGTGATATTCGAAGAGGAATTGTTTATGATGAAGTATTTCTACAAGTTTATGAAAGGCATACCCATGGCTAGGGTTTACACCAGTTCAGAAGAAAAATATTTCTACAGATTTATGGAAGGCATACCTATGGATAGGGTTTGCACCAACACAAGAAAACAAGAGAACAATTTGAAAGAGAAATGCTGGAGTACATAACTGGAATATGCTTGCTCACTTTATTTCTACCACGCTACCGTTAACACCAGGACGTGATAACAAAGATACGAGATAAAAAGGAGAGCCAACCCTTTCATAAGCATAACACTTTTGGAATTTGAATAAGGAAAGGATTTCTTGTTTGAGATGGGCCCCCAAGAACAAGTCCGCGCCACGCCAAGCCAGCGTCGTGCCAAGCCAACAGTATGCGCCATGCCCAGCCAACAATCCGCGCATACTAAATCCAAGACAACGTCCATGCCAAGCCAGCGTCCACGCCAAGCCAGCGCCCATTCCAAGCCGATCCAGCGCTAAAAACTTGTATTTTTCCAGCGCCAACAACTTGCATCCTTCCGACGCCAGCATCTTGCACCTTTCCGGCGCCAGCAGCTTGCATCCTTCCAGTGCCAGCAGCTTGCATCCTTCCAGCGCTAACAGCTTGCACCCTTCCAGCGCCATCTTCTCCGCTCCACAACCAGCCAAAGCAGCGCCAGACTCACCCTTCGAAACATCGCCATGACTCCAGCATTCTGTGATCAAAACCGTGCCATCTATGCACGATACACCTACGATCGCTAGAACCAGAGCCGCTTCCCACCACCCCAACGTTTCTTCAAGTATGACAGCTCCAACCGTCACCAGAGACGCTGATATCCACCATCAGGGCAAGATACTGGAAGAGCCAGAAGAATCCGACCTCCTTTTACCACTGTTGATTTGATGAAAAGACGAAAGGTTCTCGTAAGGCTCAGACAGACGTGTTTATAACTCAGGAAGAAATACTTATATCCTCAAGACACTGACGGAGCGGCCACCATAAGAGTCATGTCAACCCAAGAGGGAGCTGACAAAGATTACTTTAACATCCGGCGCAGGCACTTCAGCAGGACGTGCGTTTATATATGAAGAGGCTCGCGTTTCTCTTAAACGCCCAGCAGAAGGGAATCAACAATCCAATTTCACCACACGTAAAGATTAGGAACGACTTCTCCAAAATCGAGGCAAAGGAAATCAACAACCCTCATGAGTTCACAGAGACCCTCTTCCCATCAGGAGCTGCACGATTTTTGGAGACTTCGCCAACAAAGTCGTGCAGTCTATGATGAAACAGTTATGTGAGATTCTATATTTCTCCAAGGCGTAGCGTCAGGACATATTTGCATCCCTCAACCGAACTGCATCAGGAAAGCAGGTGTTTCCATCCAGGGAAGCCGTTCCCAAACCCCAACCTCTCCTGGAAAGCACGATCGATAGATGGAACTGGGGACTGCTAACCTCTGTTCACTTGAGGGATGTCGAGTTTGACAGAACACGGTCTCCGACTTCAACATGGTAACCGTCAAGGCTCTGAGAGTTGCAAGGCGTTGTTTCAACGTTCTCTCCAGAAGTGGCTCCGCTTCAACGTTCTCCAGCAGCGGCTCCGTTTCAACGCTCGCTTCAACGTTCTCCAGCAGTGGCTCCGCTTCAATGTTCTCCAGCAGTGGTTCCGCTTCAACGCTCCAGCAGAGGCTCCACTTCAACGTTCGCTTCAACAGCCGCTCCGCTTCAACGTTCGCTCTAGCAGCCGCTCCACTTCAGCGTTCTCTCTATAAGCTGCTCCATGATCCGAAGTCGAAGCTTCAACGCTTGGCTCCTTGAGTTTCAACGTCCTCTCCAAGAGATGAAGTCGCTTCAACGCCACTCCTTCCTGCAAAGGGTCGTGCCACCACACTCCCCATGTCAAGGATCATGATCGCAGCCGGCCAATCTTCGTAGTCATGGCCACCTTTTGATCCATCCCGCCGAAACTCGTGACCATGGATAGTTTCTCGCTTACGCATCCAGCCAATCCTTTTACTTCTATGGATGCCCATACAATTGTATCCAACCTACATTGTTCCCACAACAATGTAGTCTCTTCTGATTAAGTCTGTTACCAAAAACTGTTGCCGCTCATTTTTTGATACCGGCCAGAGCTTCACCGCAGCAGCAATCACTACAAATATCTACACGGAATCCCTTCACTATCAAAGCTCAGAAGACACAGTAAACCAAAAGGCCATAGCCACAATAAGGTCATCTACTCCTCAAGGGTGTAGCGCAAGAATATCATCACCTCTCTGTCTAGAATACGCCTTCAACACTTTACGAGGCCGCGGCGGATCCCAAGCCTGCTCAGAGGAAAACAACTTCAGAAATTAAAGAAAAATGCGACCGGGGACTGATCATCACAGTCCATCCCGACGACCATCAAAGTCTTATGAGATGACTCCAGGAACGCGGCTGAAACATTTTCTTGAAGAAACAGAGGGACCCACAATAAACAACATAACTCTCTCATTCCTACCTCTTCGCTATCCAGAATATTTCGTCCATGTGTATCCCATCAACACATCCAGAAGAGTACAATAAGCTTGCATCGAATCCCGTGGACGTGTATTCAAGGCGATGCAATGAAAGTATGCTACACATGGGGACTACCAACATGGGACGCTTTCACTCCTCTCAACCAGGATAGTCCAAGATTCAGAAGATGGTTCAAAGGATGTCGCTTGGAACAAAGTCCTTGAAGACTTTGATAGCAACAGATCGACAACGGAACGTCTCCCAACCTATCTATTTTATCCAGTGGCGTCGGAAGATTTCGACCATACAAGCATTCACAACACATCATCATCACGGTCAGAAAGTCTAGACACTGAACAACCTAAAGCTGAGGATTGACCGGCAACATAACCCCAATCTCCAATATTAGCCCTAACATGGTCATTTCCGAGTACATATTTCATCCATCCGTCCCAAGAATGCGACGGAGTTCGATAAATTTTGGAATCCATTGGAGAGAAACTACAGATGAAGGAGCGGATCTGGACGGGCAACAGAAAACAGAAGAAGGTCAATATCTCTTTTCATGCGGACGAAGTTTCTAGAGTTTGAACAAAATAAAGATTCCTTCTTGCTCCATGAAACGGATGACTGGGCGCGACTACGCCACCTCGGGCCCGCAACATCCCTCATGAATTCTTCCTGAATTTTACTGTCTAGCTGTTTTCACCTCCCGAACAAGCTCAAAACCTAAATATTCCCGCTAGGAGATAGACAATTCTTTTCCGTTCAGAATGGATGGGCGGACCGTCAAAATCCGAGTTCGTACGAGAATTCTACAGCGATTCTAGTAAGGGGCACTAATTAGGGTTACAACATGCTAAAATCCGAAGAAAGTTATTATCTTCCCGAAGCCAGTCGTCACTTTCCCAGGGAACTGAAGCAAGTTATTATCTTCCCGAAGCAGTCGTCACCTTCCCAGGGAACTGAAGCAAGTTTTTATCTTCCCAAAGCAAGTCATCATCCTTCCACGGAACTGGAGCCAATCGTCATCCTTCCGAGGAACTCAAGATAGCTCCACTCCAAGTCCAAGCCGACCAATGCTGACGGCTCCCATTCCAAGCCAATCAAGTGCTAACGGCCCCAAGTCCAAGACGACCAATGCTGACGGCTAATCCCAATCCGATCCAATGCCAGTGGATTCCCTTCACGCCAAGTCTACGCTAGCAGCTCCGCTCCGCGTTCCAAAGCCTAACCCGGAAGGCGCGCAACTATTCCAGATCGAGGCCAACAACTTGCATCTCAACCGGCCTCTACCACTCCGCAACCTAACCTGCGGTACCACGAGAAGAATTTATGCAAGGTGCAAACACGAGCATCACGAACTCTCCTTACCTCTCGAAAAAGGTTAGCCGGGTCTTCCTGACCATTTTTCATGACTCGTCGTTTCGGTTTTGTCCTTTCCTGTCACCATCTTATGCTTACCTCGTAACAATGCTCCTGTTCCGAGCTAAGCATGGGACTTAATGTTGATGGTGGTTTTTAGCTTAGGGGTAAAATCGTAAAACCGTACATCTGACATGACGTCACTATGACCATTAGCACATTCATTGAATCAATCAGCATGCCTACGCAAGAATTACCGGGGTACCCTTTTTTTTATGGGTCATGTTCCACGACAAAACCTTTAACATCGACTGACATCATCTATGCCAAACCCTAATTCTCATGCTACCGCGCCAAGGCATGCCAACCATGCTAGCCGCACCACTGTGCCAATGGCAAACCATGCCAGCCACATCTCTGCGCCAAGGCATGCCGACCATGCCAGCCGCACCATTGTGCCAATGGCAAACCATGCCAGCCACATCTCCGCGCCAAGGCATGCCGACCATGCCAGCCGCACCACTGTGCCAATGGAAAACCATGCCAGCCACATCTCCGCGCCAAGGCATACTGACCATGCAAACTGCACCACCGTGCCAATGGCAAACCATGCCAGCCACATCTCCGCGCCAAGGCATGCCAAACATGCCAGCCGCACCAATGTTCCAGTTGCGAACCATGCCAGCCACGTCTACCGCGCCAAGGCATGCCAACCATGCTAGACGCACCATGCTCCAATGGCATGCCAAACCCTTGGCCCCACCATGCCAAGCCAACCGCACCTTGTCTTGGCCCCAACCATGCTAGATGCACCATGCGCCAATGGCATGCCAAACCCTTGGCCCCATCATGCCAAGCCAACCGCACCTTGCCTTGGCCCCACCATGCCAAGCCGTTCGTGCCAAACCCTTGGCCCCACTATGCCAAGCCGTCCGCGCCATTTGCCTTGGCCCCACCATGCCGGCCTTCCCTATGCGGCTACCAAAACGAAGGCGTGCGACGATCAACGACCACCTTTCAATCCTAGATGCGAATCCTAGCCGTCCAAAGTCTCCAAAAAGCGCATGGTAACCTTTGGCCCAAAACCCTAATTTTGGCCACGCCAAACCGCGCCAAGGCATGCCGTTCCACATGTGCCAATGGGATACCAACCACCTTGCCGCGCCATACCATGCCGGCCTTCCCTATGCGGCTACCAAAACGAATGCGTGCGACGATCAACGGCCACCCTTCCATCTTAGATGCAAATCTTAGCCGTCCAAGGTCGCCAACCAACCGCATGGTAACCTTTGGCCCAACGTCAAAACCCTAGTTTTGGACACTCCCAAACCGCGCCAAGGCATGCCGGCCATGCCACATGTGCCAATGGCATGCGAGCCACATTGCCGCGCCATACCATGCCGGCCTCCCCTATGCGGCTACCAAAACGAAGGCGTGCGACGATCAACGACCACCCTTCAATCCTATATGCAAATCCTAGCTGTCCAAGGTCGCCAAACAACGCATGGTAACCTTTGGCCCAAAACCCTAGTTTTGGCCACGCCAAACCGCGCCAAGGCATGACATGCCACATGTGCCAATGGCATGCCAACCACCTTGCCGCACCATACCATTCCGGCCTTCCCTATGCGGCTACCAAAATGAAGTCCTGCAACAATCAACGGCCACTCTTTCATCTAAGGTGCAGATCTTAGCCGTCCAAGGTGACCAGCTAACGCATGGCAACCTTTGTCCCTAGTTTGGTCGCGCCTAAATAAAGCCAAAACCCTAACTTTTGGTCGCGCCTAAAGTAGGCCATATTAAAGCCATACTGATCATGCTTTCATGTCACTGGATACCAAACGAAGGGTTGCAATAATCAACGGCTAACTTTCCTCTTAAGATGCAAAATCTCAACCGTCGAAGGTCACCACCGAGCCGACAAGTCTCCCAAGCTCAACTTGCCAGACAACAACAATGTTCTACATGTTTCCATGAAAACACTCGAGGCATCAACGCATGTCACAAAATGGGGGATGCTCATTGGGTATTGGTTTGGCGGTTTGCAGCGTGCGGCGTACACTACGCTCGTTATAAGAAAGTGTCATAAGGATGAGGCGGTTAGTTAATACAGGGAGTAATGGTGAAACGCTTTCTTTTATGGAACATCAATTCCAGGCGTTACCAGTTACCACCTCCTCCCATTTACTCACCCGTTTTCCATTTCTTAATGAGACCAGAGTACGTTTCACTTCGACTTGTATAAATAGGCATTACCTATTCCCACCGAACAACAAGTTCAGGTTAGGAGCATACAACACTCAGAAAACATTTGCTAGCTTTCCATCTATTAGCTTCCCACTTTCTGATACAAGTCGTGAAACAACTACTCTTCCAGAATCAACTATTCCGGTCTCAACACTCTCTTCGCTTCCCTCCCCAAAACCAACCCTTCTCCTTCACTTTGTGAACGAAACAAGTATAGAACGACCATTTCTTGGTTTAGGTCGGATTTGTACAGATTGATCTCTCGAATCTAAAGTACTCCCTTGCAGTACATTGTTTAGGGTTTAAACTCGTTTCTCACCCACACACCCGAAATTACCAAAATCAGCAGAAACCGTTTTCACCCTCAAACACCAGGTTAACGACTTAAAGACTTCATTGGGATTGTGAAGCCAGACCGATACTACTTTCTTGTAGTTGTGTGATCTGATCTTGTTGTTTCTATCGTACGAGTACCATTGTAATAATTGGCTTGAGATTGATATCTCCGATAGGCAAGATATAAAAGTAATCACAAACACTTCGTCTCATCGTTTGTGATTCCGCAATATCTTTTTTTCATTGCGTCGATTAAGATTATTGTGAGGTGATTGATAATACTTAGATGTTCTTCGGGAATATAAGTCCGGGTTATCAATTGGTTCCCGTCACCTTGATTTATCAAAAGACGGAAGAAAGCTCGTAGGTATATTCATGGGAGACAAATTTATCTATTACCGTAGACTTTTCTGTGTGATACAAATTTGTTTATTAAAGTCTTCGACTTTGGGTCGTAGCAACTCTTAGTTGTGGGTGAGATCAGCTAAGGGAATCAAGTACGTAGCATCCTGCTAGGATCAGAGACGTATGAGCATAACTGTACCTTGGATCAGTATGAGATTGATTGGGGTTCAACTACAGTCCAGACCGAAGTTAATTTGGAGTAGGCTAGTGTCTGTAGCGGCTTAATACATTGTGTGTTCAATCTGGACTTGGTCCCGGGGTTTTTCTTCTTTTGTGGTTTCCTCGTTAACAAAATTCTGGTGTATGTATTATTTCTTTTCCGCATTATATTTTGTTATATAATTGAAATATCACAGGTTGTGCGTAGTTCAATCAATTAGAATATCTAACCTTTTGGTTGTTGATTTAAATTGATTGACACTTGGATATTGGTCTTTGATACCATCCAAGTTATCTCTCTAGTATTTGATAAAGACTCGCAGATTTCTATTTGCTTGAGTATATATCAAATCGAGAGATTGAGATATAAACTCTTTGATATACTTTTTATCCTAGAATGAGTCTGACTGGCTAGTTGATTCTCTAGAAAGTATATTGGAGTTTTTCCATACAGATTGCTAAGCGAAATATTGGGTGTGGTTGTTGTACCCCCGCTTTTTCAATTGGTATCAGAGCAAGCAAACACGTTCAAGACCTTACAAGTATGTGTTTATAGCGATCTGACTCTATGGACAGAGGTACTATCTCAATTAACGTACCTCCAGTCTTCGATGGCTCTAATTATATGTGGTGGAAAATTCCTATGCGAGATTTTCTTCAAGTACGTGATTTTCAATCATGGGTATATGTTGTTAACGGCTATAATGCTCCTGTCGTGGCAGTTGGAGATGTAAAAGTTCCCAAGGATATTGGTGAATACACACCTGTCGAGATAAATGCTGCAAAGCAAAATTCCGACGGTTTGAATGCCATTATACATGCCATTATCCCAAATCTTCAGCACCATGTGTCAAACTGCACGAGGTCTAAAGATGCGTGGGATATCTTAGATACCGTATTCGAAGGTAACTCCAGTGAAAAGGAAGCTAGGCTTCAAAACCTTAATTCCGATTGGGAAAACCTTCGTATGGCAGATGAAGATACATTTGATGAGTTTAATCACAGAGTGTCTGAAACTGTTAATGCATCTTTTGCATTGGGTAAGACTATTCCTGAAAAGGACATTGTGATGAAAATTCTCAGATCGCTGCCATCTAGATACGATTCTAAGAAGCATGCCATCGTTGAGGGAAATAACCTTGATAATCTCTCCAGAAATACGCTGGTTGGGAATCTTAAGATCTTTGATCATAAACATTCATCCAAATCTAACGTTGTTGCGTTCAAAGCACTAAAGGACACGAAATTACTTGATAAAAGTAAACAAGTGTATATCTTTGAAGATGATCACTCTGAGACTGATTCATCAGGTGAAGATCTTGACTAGTCGGTCTCGATGATCACAAGACAATTTAGGGACCTTCTGTTGAAGAGAAGTAAATGGTTCTCCAGAGATAAGCCCAAAGCATCAGTCAAACCTCATAATCGTATTTCTCCTAAGAACAGGGAAACAGATAAAACTGATGACGAGGATATGCCTCAGAGCTTTAAGTGTAAGGGATTTGGTGATTTTGAAAACGAGTGCCTAAATCGTAGAATATACTCCGGGAACAAAGGTCTTGTTGCAACTTGTTAGAGCATTGCTCGGTCGAACTCGCATACGTTGCTATCTCAAGCATGTTTTTCAATGTTAGTGATCAAAACTATAAGTCTTGATTTCTAGCCTACATAGCTAAAGGTCTAGGACTAGGATAGAAAGTGTAGTTGAGCTCAAGAACTCCATGGCAATCATCATACAAGATGAAGGACTACTCAAGGAACTGGTGGATCTTCATCGACTAAAAGGTATGTGGAGACTTGAAATTATCTGTCACTCAAAAGTCTATCTATTTTATCTCCTACTCTTGAGACAAAAGTCGTTTTGATATACAGACTTTCATCATACACATTTGCTATTTCGAGCCGAGTTTATCTCGCCCATCTATTTCTCTAAATATGTGTTAGTAAGCTTTCGCTTTAGCCGAATTCATCTTTACCAAGTGACGAAAGTCATGTTATGTTTCAATCACTTTGAAAATTGCTTTGACAAAAAATGGTCTGTGAATAACGGCTATATCCGTCCTCTGAGAATGTTTCAATGATTGAAATGAGAGTTTAGATTACATAACCATTGGTAGGATAAGCAATGTTGTGGAAACACATATATGTATAAGTCCTTATTCCTTGAACCAAAGTTTGCGAACTTTGTTGATCAAGAGAAATGGAAGTGGCGTGATCCAAGTCCGCGAACTAAGTCCGCGAACTGGCGGAAGCTCTCGACCCGAGAATTTCTGCTGGAGTTTGTGAACTCCTTCCATGAGCTTAAGTCCGCGAACCCAGTCCGCGAACTTGAGCAGGTTATATCTAAAACCGGTTGTTCTTGAACTAATGTTTATTTAAACTAAGGAATGCTTTTGCAAACCGTGTCTATAAAGTTCATGAACCGATTCGAGTGAATCAAACCGATTTTGCTTCGATTGTGTCTTGTGTAGTTACATAAGATCTAAGCAATTGAACAACTCTCTAACTAGTTCATTTGAGTCATTTGAACTAGTTATGGTGAAGAAGAATAAGGTTGATATGAGAGTATTCATATGACTAACCATTTGGTTGACTTGTTGAACCAACAAATATTAATGTTTGGGTACGGTTCGTAAACCCAAAATTGGACATTTCATTTGTGTGTGACAATCTAACGGTTGAGAAATATTAGCTTGAATCTAATCAAGTTTTCATCTAACAGTGAATATTGAATGCTTTGTTACCAAGCTAACATTGATTGCAAACCAAGATTTGAAAGTGTATATAAGGGAGAACTCTAGCAACTGGGAAACCTAATCCCCACACATTCTGTGTGATACTAGTTGTGCTAAGCTAGAGTCGATTCTCCTTTAACCTTTGGTTTCTTCTTCTAAACCTGGTAAACGACTTAAAGACTTTATTGGGATTGTGAAGCTAGACCGATACTACTTTTCTTGTAGTTGTGTGATCTGATCTTGCATCTTCTATCGTTACGAGTACGATTGTAATAATTGGCTCGAGATTTTATATCTCCGATAGGCAAGATAGAAAAGAAGTCACAAACATCTTCGTCTCATCGTTTGTGATTCCACAATATCTTTTTTTCGCTGCGTCGATTAAGATTATTGTGAGGTGATTGATAATACTAAGTTGTGCTTTGGGAATATAAGTCTGGTATTATTGATTGGTTCCTGTTCACCTTGATTTATCAAAAGACGGAACAAAACTCAAAGGTATATTCGTGGTAGACGGATTTATCTATTACCGTAGACTTTTCTGTGTGATACAGATTTGTTTATTAAAGTCTTCGACTTTGGGTCGTAGCAACTCTTAGTTGTGGGTGATATCAACTAAGGGAATCAAGTGCGCAGTGTCCTGCTGGGATCAAAGTCGTAGGAGCATAATTGTACCTTGGATCAGTGTGAGATTGATTGGGGTTCAACTACAGTCCAGACCAAAGTTAATTTGGAGTAGGCTAGTGTCTGTAGCGGCTTAATACAATGTGTGTTCAATCTGGACTAGGTCCCGGGGTTCTTTTGCATTTGCGGTTTCCTCGTTAACAAAATTACTGGTGTCTGTGTTATTTCAGTTTCCGCATTATATTGTTTTATTTTTATAATTAAAATAATACAGGTTGTGCGTTAGTTCAATCAATTAGAATATCCGACCTTTTGGTTGTTGATTTAAATTTATTGACACTTGGATATTGGTCTTTGGTACCATCCAAGTTATCTCTCTAGTATTTGATAAAGACTCGCAGATTTCTATTTGCTTGAGTATATATCAAATCGAGAGATTGAGATATAAACTCTTTGATATACTTTTATCTAGATTGAGTCTGACTGTCTAGTTGATTCTCTAGAAAGTATATTGGAGTTTGTCCATACAAATTGTTAAGTGAAATATTGGGTGTGGTTGTTAGATCCCCGCTTTTTCACAACTCTTGATCAAATGTCTGACAACTATGATTCTAATGAAGACGAGAAATCAAGTGTTGCACTTCTTGGTGAAAATATTGATTTTGATAACTTTAGCAATACATACATCAATTGAGGTATGTAGGATTTTATCTTCGTCTAAGAAGTTAGTTTCCAAGGATAAACCAAGACCATTAGAGAAGAAAGTATGGTCGAGTCGTTTTAATATACGGAGGCCTGTGGATTCCTCTCAAGAGGAAAATGGTGGACAAATTGTTGTTCACTACAACGCAACTTGATTGTGTTGTTTTGGAAATCTTGTCTCATGTGCCTGATATAAAGAGACAATGATTTTGTACCTCTCAGGCTTTAGGAAAAGTTTTTTTCTCTTTTTTTCTTAGTTTTATTCCTCCCTGTCTATCAACAAAGGAGGGTTATTATCGACAATTCAACTCTTTATAGAGTTGTGAGTTGGACGTGTACGAACCTGTTTAAAGGTTTCGAAACCCTACATTACTTTTTCTTTCCTGAAAAACTTTTTTTATCTCAAGATTACTTGTTGAGTTCAATTTGTGATTTCCTCTCACAAACCCATACGTTATGGATACTCCAAGTATGATGTCTTCTGATGGAAAAGATGTTAATATGATTGTTAAGCCATCAATCATGAACGAAAAAGAGAAATCTCCGTTATCTCTTACCTTGAAAAGAAAAAAAAGGAATGTGAGGAAGCCAAGAGCCGTTCCTTCAAACTCTCAGAAGTTTTCTGATGTTCTTGAAGTGTTGAAGGAGATGCGAAAGGAGATTCAACAAATAAAGGCTTTTGTGTATAAGACTCATGAGATTCAGAAGGCCCTGGTTCGACATCATCAGCCAAGAAGGTTTATTGATATAAACTCCTACCTTAATGAACCTTATGTCCCAATGGCTGTTGACGACAAGGAGTTCGGGGACGATAAAGAATTCTTCAAAGGTCTTATTTCCTAGTAAATCTTCTATTTTTTTGGTTTTATTTAGAAGAATAACTAGAGTTTGGAATAACCATTATTGTGATTACACATAGCTATGTCCAACGTTTTCATCTTCATGTTTTTAGATTTATTGGTTTAAATTCTAAATTTGTTTGGAAGATGATTTTTGCAGTATTAATCTTTATAGTTTTATATATTGCAATATTGTTATGGGATATGTGTGTTTGCGTCCGTGAACTATGATTGTCCCATACCTTGTCAAAAGTTAAGTCTTTCGTATGTCGATATGCATGTATTGATAAAAGAATGAATAGACTTTTGACAAATACAAAAGTTAAGCCTATTATGTCAATTATTGATGGAATATAGGTTTAAATCTTTTGTTTGCAAGGATTATGTCTATTGAATGTCGTTATGTGAATAGTGATGGAAAATAGAATGAATCCTTGTGTATTCCGCAGTATTGATCTTCCCTGATCCATATTTTTTTATGTATTACTGTGAGGCTCCGTAAAGTGTCTTATGTTGAGCACTAAACGGCCAAGTTGATTATTTTTATGATTAGCTTAGTTGTTGTTCCGTGAGGTACTTTATGTCGAGCATATTCAACTAAATTAATCATCTTGTTTGGTTCTTTAGTTGTTGCTCCGTAAGTTTTCTTATGACGAGCATGACCAATTAAATTGATTACTTTTGTGATTAGTTTGGTTGTGTATTTCGATTAGATTAATTATGGGTTCTCTTATGATTAATCTAATTGTATATTTTTTTTAGTCTCCATAAGTTCACTTATGTTGAGCATTTTCGATTAAATTAATCATGGGTTCTTGTGGTTAATTTAATTGAGTATTTTGGATTCAAATTCATACTTGTATGTGATTTGTTATGTCCAAATAAATCCTTCTTTTCTTTCGAAATTAAGGTCGCTCTTGTTGTTCTTTAGGGAATGACATATTATGGGGGAGAGTTCTTAATTGAACTTGTGCTTAATTTCCAAATCTTTGTGGGGAGTGCGGCTGTGGAATATTATAGGGGTTATCTTGTATCTTTATAAACTCGTTGATGAATGCATTTAGCTTTGGCTTTATGATTGCATCTAAATAAGATGATATGTGTTTCTATCTTTTGGTCATGAAATGTCTCTTTCGGAAATTTCATTAGGATCCCGTTATTGTACCTTTGCCAATTTTATTGATAAAAATAGGGAGAATTAATATGCAGTTCACACTACAAATACATATGGTTCTTGGATCATTATGTAAGGGGGAGTGGTTTCCATGTGAGATGGAGTATTGAGTAAGGGGGAGTGATACATATCACCATAGTATTGTTGTTGAAGTTGTGATACAATTAAACTTTGACGTTGTGTAATGATACTATGACACTGTATAACAATGATTGAGAAATCTTGTTTTCTCGTTGTTATAGCTACGGATTTTCAACAACGATGATGCTGAACTTACAACCTTTGGGATCATTGGAGTACTTGGAAGTGACAAAGATTTCAAGTAATGTTGAAGATTAGGCGTATGGAATAGGTGCTACAAAAGTTAATTATTTATTTTTTGTATTCCATATGTATTGATAGTTTTGTCACTAAAATTGACAAAGGGAGAGATTGTTAGAGCATTGCTCGGTCGAACTCGCATGCGTTGCTATATCAAGTATGTTTGTCAATGTTAGTGATCAAAACTATAAGTCTTGATTTCTAGTCTACTATAGATAAGGTCTCAGACTAGGATAAAAAGTGTAGTTGAGCTCAAGAACTCCATGGCAATCATCATACAAGACGAAGGACTACTCAAGGAAACGATGGATCTTCATCGACTAAAAGGTATGTGAAGACTTGAACTTATCTATCACTCAAAGTCTATTTATCTCCTATCTTGAGAGAAAATTCGTTTTGCTATGTAGACTTAGATTATACACATTTGCTATTTCGAGCCGAGTTTATTTCGCCTATCTATTTATCGAAATATGTGTTGGTAAGCTTCCGCTTTAGCCAAGTTCATCTTTACCTAGTGACGAAAGTCATGACAAGTTTCAATCACTTTGAGAATTGCTTACTTTGACGAAAAATAGTTTGTGAATAACAACTATAGAATATCAACGTCCTCTAAGAATGTTTCAATGATTGAAATGAGAGTTTAGATAATATAATCATTGGAGGATATAAGCATTGTTGTGGAAACACATATATGTATAAGTCCTTATTCCTTGAACTGAAGTTTGCGAACTTCGTTGATCAAGAGAGCCGGAATATCTTCACACTTCGTAGGCATCTTCTTAAGTAACATAGTTGTAGCACTTTCGCGCACTTGAGTGATCTCATTAGCAATCAACCTATCCTTCCTTGTACACAAATACTTCAAAACCTTAGCATACCTGGGTACGGTTCTGATGGCCTCAATAAATGGAATGTTGATGTGTATCTTGCTGAAAATATCCATGATCTCCTTGTCTTGAGCTTCTTTCTTTGATTTGGCAAAACGACTAGGAAAAGGAGGTGGTATGGTAAAACTGGGAACCGTGTCCTTTGGTTGGACGGCTGAGGTTGGATTTTCCTTTGGTACGGTTTACGCCTCTACTTCCTTATCAATATCATCACTAGGTATGCGTACTTCCCCCTATCCAGATTAGAACCTGCTACTTTCCTTCCACTTCTTAAGGTTACTGCATTGACGTGTTCTCTTTGGTTCACGAACGGTTGAGATATGAGTGTTTTAGACGCGTTTACCTTCAATTGATTCACGTTTGTATCCAATTGTCCCATCTGAGTATGTAAATCTCTAATAGCATTATCAGTTTTTAGCTGATTTTGTTCGGCTTTCTGTATGAATTGATTGGTTTCTAGTTGACCCTGTTGGATTATGGAGATGAGTGCTTCAAACTTGGATTCCTCATTCTGAGGTTGTTGTTGTTGAAAATCACCTTGTCTCACATATGGATTAGGAGTTGCTGCTTGTTTGTTAGCATAACTGAAATTGGATGATCTTTCCAACCAGGGTTATAAGTATTAGAATAGGGATCATACCTTGGCCTCTGATTAGGAAATATATAATTTACCTCGGCATCCTCTTTGTATGGTGGAGCAACTACAGAGGTTATACGATGAATTGCCTTTTCAATAGTACTCAATCGATGCTCTGTATTTGAATCTCCAATCTCGCTCACTCTCCTGACATTTGAATCATGCCTTGTATAAAAATTTTGTGCATTAGAAGCCATGCTTTCAATCAAACTTGTTGCATGTGAAATCGTCTTCTTAGTAAGTGAACCACCAGCAGCTGCATCAATCAAATTTCGTTGATCTAGAAGCAATCCTTCATAGAAGTACTGAATTATGAGCGTTGGTGATATGTTGTGATGTGGGAAGCTTGCCAGCAATCTTTTGTATCTCTCCCAATATTCATAAAGAGACTCCCCCGTAATTTGTAAGATGCTACTAATCTCCTTGCGGACAGAGGCTTCCTTAGAAGCAGGAAAATACTTATCTAGAAATAGTTTTTTCATCTCAGTCCATGTTGTAATACTCCCTGGAGGAAGGTAATACAACCATTCTTCCGCTAGATCTATTAAAGAGAATGGGAAAGCTTACAAAAGTGTCGTATCGCTGTCTTCGGTACTTTGCCTAAGACTTGTAATCTTCTGTTGAAATTGTCGAAGATGAAGATTCGGATCCTCACCTGGAAGCCCTTTAAACTTTGGTAGATGATGAAGTAGATTCAACTTCACCTCCACTGGGTTAGTGATTGTAATACACAGTGGTTGTGAATCTAAGCATGGAGATGTCAACTCTCGCAGCTTCCTCTCCTGAGGCGGAGGATGTGGTGGTGGATTTCGGCCGTCTACCATCTCTTCTTAAGGAGGTTCTTGTTGCGTTTGCTGACGTGCTTGTAGTACCGTTCCTCTACGATTTTGAATACCGTACCTCTGGTATTCCCAGTCTTTCGGTGCCAGAGATTAAGTACCTGAAAAATAAAAATCTAGAAAACGAAACTAAAAACTAACAAGAAATTCTAAAAACAATAACAAAACTAAAAGAAATAACAACTAAAGCTACCGACTGCTCCCCGGCAGCGGCGCCAAAATTTGATGGGTGTCGTAGGCTCAACAAATTAATAATCTTATTTCCACACAATTAACTGGTAATATAATGGAAGCAAGGATCGTTCCCACGAAGAGCAGTGAGTTTTAGTTGTCAAAGTGTCACAAAGGGGGTTTTATTTTAGATTGTGAACAAAATAAATAACCAAAGCAAATAAAGTTGTACTGTAATCAATAGAGAGAGGTATGATCGACGAATCCTTCTTCGTTAATAAACCGTCAATGAGTTATTATACTTTCCTACTTGTCGTTAATCATAAATTATCATCAACCGTGGAATAACAGCTAGCTCACTGTTAATCCCTAAATTCCTCTTATCACTGAGTACGGAAGCTCTCCAATACCAGTTTTTATTCTTCTAAACCACCTAATAGTAGCTCACTCAAGGTGTAATTTGGTCGAATGCTTTATCTTCTGTGAATTTATAGGTTGATCCTAGTAGTTAGACTCTTAGCTCAAGGTCCACTTTCTAGTGTTGTTTATACACACAATCGCTCCACAGAATCCCTCTGTAAGGTTTCGTGTTCTCTACCTGTGTAAAGGTTATCCGACGATTACTTATCTCCTAACTCAATACTAGCAATAGATTAAACCAACAAATCGATTTAGTTGGCCGCCTAAACAATCTATCAATCAATCATAAATATTTGATATAGTATAAACAAACGATAATCATATGAAGAACTTCAAAGTAGATTAATATAATAACTCAAATCATGTTTACAACTTAGAATTCATCCTCAATCAATAGGTTTTTAGCTACTCATGGATGTAGAAACATCCATGATATACATATGAGAAAAGTAAAGAGATAACGTTACGAAAGAGGAATCGCTCTGAAACCCTAGCTTTCGCTCCGTGTGTATTTTATCCTCACCAAGCTTTACAATTTCGTGACTTAATGATATGATATCATTTTACATAACCTAATAACTTTTTATAGGTTTACATTGCTTGGTCTTCACGTATTTAGTTCGGTTCAAGAACCCGACCCGAAAACATGAAATAGCGACTCCAAACGTGCCCTTAGGCCTTCATAACCTAAAAATAAGGTATTCAAGGACTTTAAGTATGCGTACCCGTATGCATACTGCAAAATCCAGCATAAAATTTTATACTTCAAGTATGCATACCCGTATGCATACTTTACCTTCTTCGATATTCGATAAAAACTCGTTTTGGCCACAACTTCTTCGTCCGAACTCGGAATGACCTCATTATTTTTGTATTATTTTTATATTTCAATTGTCTTCAAGATGGTGATGTAAAATCCTTAATTTGAATGAGTTAAGCTTGGTCTTTGGCTCGTCTCTTGATTTTTAGCATTTTGCTCCTTTTCGTCGCACTTCTTCAACTTCTCTTGGACTTGGGAACTTGGATACTTGGAATACTTCTCTTCCTAGATCTTTTCAGCACTTTGTAGCTCCTTTTTGGATGATTCACCTAATAGAGACAAATAAGAGAAAACCAAAGTAATAATACGAAAACATGCAAGAATAATAGCTAAAACAAGTACGGAATGGACAGTAAAATCATATGAATTATGCACTTATCAACAAGACATACAAGTTGTGAAGAATAACGTGGTAAAGTACTTACACTATGGCCTTTGTACTTGAATCTATTTGTATTATTTTCTCTTGTTTAGGAAAAAAAACTTGGGACATGGTTATCATTATGCTAGGTCCCTTGTAAAAAAAATGAAAAAATGAAAAAATGAAAGAAAAAAAAGACGAGAAAATTTTGTTAGGTTCATTACTAGTTTTATTATTTTGGTTTGTTTTCATTTTGTATTGGTTTTATTTTTCTCGTCACATAAAAAAAAGGGAAAAGGAAAGAAAAGAGACAAGAAAATGTGTTGTATCATATTTTGTTTTGTTTTTAGTAAAAGTGTTACATTGTCAAAATTCTACGAAGTTCAAGAGTCATCATAGGGAGTTGAAGACCGAAGACGAAGCTGAAGACAAGGATTAAAGACCGATGACGTTTATATGGATGTTGTGAGAGTGGTTCTAATTGCATGTTGGACGGATAACAAGGTAAGTAAGCATATTCCCACGTTATTAATTAAGTGATTGATTTCCTTTCTTAGAGATCGTCAGAAAAAAGGTCTTTCAAATTATAAAAGATGTAGGTTTTCAAAACAATTCGGAGGGTTTTTTCCTTCCTACTATTCAACGTGTCACATGATTCTCTCTTCATTCCTACCTGGACACATGTGTGACCCATACAAAAGTTGTTTATTATTGAGAGCAACTTCATAAAACCCTTTCTGGTGAAGCAGAGTCGAGACTTTCGATCACCCTCTAACCTGGATTCTTTCGATAAGGGATGGTTATTTCTCTCTCAACTTTTAAGGATGAGATTTTGTTCAAATATGTGTCTAAATTCTTATGACTAGTGTGCAAAATCTATATGTCTTCTTAGCGCATTGGATTCCATCATTTCGGAGAACCAGTAAGTTGGAAAAGTAGGTTTTGTGGGTATATCTTGTAAACCCTCACGAGACTATAACTCATCCACTAAGGACACCTAGGGGTTCGAAGGCTCGTTATACATGCTAAGTGTAACCGTAGACTCGATGACACGAAGTTGTATGTATGTTTAGAATTAGTTTTGTTTGATTTTCTCGAGGACTAGCAAAGTCTAAGTGTGGGGGAATTTGATAGGTGTGATAAATACCTTGATATTTATCTATGATTATGCTTTCTTTGCGTGTTTTCTTGTAAATTATGTATCTTATGTTTACTTTTGAGTTCATTAGGTACGTTGGAGTCATTTGGAGCGAACGAAGAAAAAAGCACTCAATTGGAGCAAAAAGGACGGAAAGATCATCTTACAAGGAAATACCATCTGTATTCTTACGAGCGTTAATGGAGCCTTATATATTCTGGTGGCCTTATTGGTTTGTTGGGTTCTTATAACATTTCTTATCATTACCCAGCCCTAAAAACAAGAGAAATGTTTCTCTTCTCATTTTCATTACTATCCTTATGAAATTCAGAGAAGAGAGAAAAAATGGCTGCTGATAAAGAAGAGATCGATGATGGATGCTACGCAATCGAGTGAGGATGATAAATCTCAGAACTGGTGAAGATTATCGTTATAGTTATGAAGAAGATGAAGTTGTTGTCATCTGGTTATTGATTCGATCAAAGAAGAAGGATTTGAAACTGAAATGAAAGTTAGGGTTTCGATATGTGAAGAGTTAGGTGGTCATTAATGAAGAGTTCAACTCGGATTTGAGTTTGGAATGATGGGTTTTTGTTGGATTCGAAGAGTACACATAACAAGAGAAGAGTTTACAGTGGGTTAAGTGCAGTTCAAGAGAGCTACGGAATGATTTGAAGAGAAGTAGTTGATTCTGATGCTGATATTCATGGGACTGGTGTTGTGACTGGATGAATTGTATGTTTAGATGAATTTTTAGGTTTCGGTTGTAGTTGATGTTTTAAAGAATGAGATGCTACTTCTTCATGAGTTAATTGGTGGTGATGGCTGGTGCAGTTGTGCATCGGAGAAGTGGTGTGATTCATACTTGAAAGTAGTTGGTACTTGTGTGGATGACTGAGTGAGAATTCAAAGGGTTAGTGCTAGAGTGATTGAATGAGATGTTAATGCAGGAGACTGTTGGTGGTGTTGTGATGCTGCTTCTAGGATTAAAGATGATGAACTGCAAGAATGGAGCCAGTTATGCATGTTGCAGTTTATGCTTTAGAAGGGAGTAATGAAGGAATTTGTGTTCCAGATAATGGGTTTGCAAATGGATGAAACTACAAAAGACATGAGTTGAGAACAAGGAAGAATGGGTTGTGATGCAGTTATGGGTTTCTTTGAGTTGTAACAATAAACTGAAGGAGATGGGAATACCGATTATTTTGTAGATGAAGTTTTGATGCCGAGAAAACGAAAATGGGTCAGAGGATGAGAGGAACAATGGGTACCTGCAGATGATCGAATCTGGTGGTACTGAAGTTGATGAGAAGCAATGATGCTGTGATGCAGAGAAGATTGAATTGATGTTTTAACTCAAGTGAATTCAGGGAGAGAATGAAGTTGCAAAGGATAAATTAAATGGGCACCAGCTGTTGATTGTGTATGATGTAGGAAACGGGTTTGTAGTGGTGTTTTTATGTAGAAACTCAAGAATGTTGGTTGTCTGCCGATGAAGATTGGAACCTGAAATAGAGAAGACGATGCAGTTTACAAGGAAGAGATGATGTTGTAGCTGTGATGGCTGAGTCACGGTGGTGCAGAACAAGGGTGTTGTGTTAGTGTTCAGTAAACTAGCTATGTTACAGATGCATGTTCGGAGAGCAGTCTGGGAAGTTATGGTGATAATGAGATGATATTGCAGTTGGAGCTACAGAAAGTCTGGTGGAGCTGTGAAGTGGGTAAGCTGTTGAAGTGCAGGTGGTCTTGTAACTGATGTAGAAGATTTATCTAGTGCTGGTGCAACTTGAATGATACTGCAGTTGGTGACTGAAGTGGAGATGCCTGGATTACAAGAAGAATGGAGTTGGAATAGGTGTTGATGCTGCCAATGATTGTTGTGTGTGGAGAATGTATGAATGCAAATTGCAGGCAGGGAAGGAGAATTATGGATACTGGGAAATGGGAAATGGGTGTGACTGAACAGACTGGATTGGCCTGTCAGTTCTGCAAGACTGACAAGCTTTGTTTAAGGCCTGAGTTATAAGCGTAAGCATGGGCTGAGCATATTCGGATATGAAAAAATCGAGATTTGGTTTGTTGGTACAAAAGGAAAGCTTAGCAGCAACAAAAGGGGTTCTCTCATATATTATCTCTTCTTCTATTTTTGTTCTAGGGTTTAGAAACATGATTCTTCTCTTTATTCTTGTTATGAATTCCATGAAAATGATCTAAAGTTTTATTATTGGTTAATGATTAAGTTGATTTCACATAACATGGTTCTTTGATTCAATATATTAGTTTTGTCTCATATTTATGGTTCATGATTCTCTGAAAATATAGTTGTATGATTGACGTATTACAACATGATTTGAATATTTATTTTGTCAATTTGCAAATTGGTAGAACTCATATTCATATTTATAGCTAGTTTAGGTTTTTTCATCGAGCGATAATCCTTGAATATAAGTAGCATAAATATGATTGTAGGTTGTAGAGATATATCCTTGTAATCATATGTGAACCATGATCATTATTCGAATTGTTTGCGCAATGTATTTCAATTGCATTGACTAGCCTAATTTCATGAATCTTAATGCTCCATAGGAATTGAACTTGATTAGCGCAAGGCGTTAGGTTATTCTTTTGGTAGAATTCATACTTGCATCGTTTTACATGTATGTGTGATGAAATCAGGAAATTGCAGGATATTCTTTCGACAAGGTATCTTAGGGCTTTTGATAATGAGAGATTAAATATCAATTCTAATTATTAAGACAAAATCATGTTAGTGAATGAAAATGAAATCCTTAAACAATATCTTTACATCTTGATTTGCGTGTTTGCTTTGCTTTATTTGTTTTTAGTATAACTTAGTTTATTAAAAATCAGAAAAATCCCCCTTGCTTTACATAAAAACTGAAACATATTGACAACCTAGTTCTCTCTGTGGGAACGATCCTGCCCTTGCAATATTTTATATTTTGAGTAGTGAGAAAGTAATTTATTTTTGACGCATACGACAGCGATCAAATTTTGGCGCCGCTGCCTGGGAGGCAGCAGGTTGTTATTTGGTTTTGGTTTTATTTTTTATTTTTTTTATTTTCTGGTTCTTAACATAGTTTTGAGAACTCTTGGTTCAGGTACCAATTTCTACGGACGGAGCATATTAAAGCAATGGATACGGTTTTCAACAACCTCGACACTATGAAAATTTCCCACCATCTATGGGATATAATCAAAACCAATTTATTAGCTATGATGCATATCCTAGAGAACCTTACGGTGATCTTCATATATACCAACAACAACCTTGTAGTGGGTATGTAAGTCAAGCACCAAGGTGGGATAATTCTACTTCTAATTGGATTTATTCGAGTTGTATGCATATTATAAATGGATTGCAAGACATGCAACAAATACTAGACCAACTTGACCGTGACATAAAGAACGTCGCACAAACCAATTTCTGCAACACTTTTTCTTACCCGACTCCGGATCGTAGTTATGATCATTCACCCATTCAAAGGGAAGAGTCATGAGAAAGAGAACCTATTGTATCCAACGGTGGTAAGCGTGTGAACGTCAGGAAACTTGCACAGAAATTATACAAGTTGGAAGATGATGGAACCTCGGAAGAGCTTGTCGCAGAAATTAGTAGGACCATTCATATGGAACTTAAACGGCGTCGGGATAAAGGTTATGAAACCGATGAAGATTCTTATTATGGCGAGCCTGAAAATGAAGATGATTGTGTTGAAAAGGACCAACCTTTGGAGATATTTGATGACACTAGTTTAGTTGACTCAACTCTTGATCTTTATAATGATCAATCACCTATTCAAAAGGTACATGAGTATGATGAAACTAGTGTTTTACAGAACTTCCTTGCAACAAGGTTTGTGTCTGATGATGACGAGTATGTTGAGAATGTGACCGTTATGACCAATATTGTGGAAGACCC
Source organism: Papaver somniferum (assembly GCF_003573695.1). Taxonomy (NCBI): domain Eukaryota; kingdom Viridiplantae; phylum Streptophyta; class Magnoliopsida; order Ranunculales; family Papaveraceae; genus Papaver; species Papaver somniferum. Next base: position 150,087,462 of record NC_039360.1, on the reverse strand, counting down.
AATTGAGCTTGCAAAAGATTGTAATGAAGATGTTAATGTCAAGACTTTAGTTAAGGCAGAAACGGATGAAAAATGGTTGCAAGGTTTGATAGAGGACCATGATATAAAAAAGGTTAATAATTCACTTGAGTTTTTCAAGGATGAAGAGGATTCTGTGATACAAGAGATTGTGAAAGGTTTGTCTAACCCTTTGCCTATTGTTTCTTCTCCTTTACCTTTTATTGGTTTGAATGTATGTGCTTCGAGAATATTTTTGAATGACTTTGTTTCTCGATATCCTCCATTAGAGATTCTTGATTCTCATACTATGCAGGTTTTGGAACAAGAACCTGTGGAAGTTCCCGAATTCTATGTTCTTTATCCACTTCCAAGCGTGGAAAAGAATAAGTGTGGGGGAAACTTTTATCGGTCAATAGCTTTGTTTCTGTTTTATATTACTAATATTTGTATGAAGCTAGTATTTGCAAAACAGGTTTTATGGGTGGATCCCCAACTTTTCAGATTATTGGTATATGGGGAATGAATCTTGCAAGGATATAGTCGGGCTGACGACTTTAAACCAAGCGCTGCATGGGAGGCAACCCATTGGTTTTGTATCTCTTATCTCTTATTTTTTCTTGTCTTGAATTTACTTTTTCTGATTTCTTGTCACTTTTCATGTCGGATTTCCCACCTTGACTTTACTTGGATGACTCATTTTACATTGAGGACAATGTAAAGTTTAAGTGTGAGGGAGTGGTTAAGCTTGCATTGTAAATTTTTCATGATTTTTCAAATTTTTTGTAAATTAGTGCATGAAAAACTCCAACTTGTAGTTATTTTAGAGTCACATAATATACATGTCGCTAAGATTACATCGAAATTCTCACAAGAGTGACTGAACTTAGAGATGCCAGAGAACGTGATCGGGTTTCTTACTTGTATGAGAGTTAAAGTTGGATTTAACTATGCCAGTGCCAAATGAGGTGCAGACTGAATTCAGTATTAGAGTTGTGATCCCCTATAGTGGGGACTACCTATTGTGTGTCACCGTACGTAAACTCCGGGTAGAATGGTGAGCTACCCAACCTCCCACCATAGAAGCACTAATTTGATCTCTTGAGTGCTATTTTATCAATCATAATGGTGACATCGAATTGCTAACTTACATACCACTTTTAATCTTGTTCGCAGTTAGCACCATCCCACTTTATCTCTCTCTACACCAACAGATCCATAGAAACACCATCATCATCAACAAGAAAAGCATCAAAAACTCGAAGAAAAGTTGAAGACATTCAAGGTTTACAAGCAACAGTACAGAAATGAGTAGATTTCAGATTCAAGTAAAGCAATAAGACAAGGAGCATAATTCTTACAAGTTGAAGACTTATGTACAAGAGCGAAGATTATGAAGATGAGAGTTCAAGAAGTTTATGATATCAAGACATACAAGTTCTGAACAATCAAGCGGTAAAGTACTTACAACATGGCCTTTGTAATTGAATTTTTATGTTAACTTCATTTGTATTATTTTCTCTTGTCTAAAATAAAAAACAAAAACAAAAACAAAAAACAAAAAAAAAAAGACTAGAGAAAATTTTGTTAGGTTCATTACTAGTTTTATTATTTTGTTTGTATTGTATCATATTTTGGTTTGTTTTTAGTTTTGTTCTTTCAATAAATCCAATGGAAAGAAGGAATATCCATAATGAAGTTTCAAGCAACAAGGAATTAGAAGAAAAGTGTTACATTGTCAAGATTCTATGAAGTTCAAGAGTTATCTCGAGAGTTAAAGACCGAAGACAAGGATTGAAGACCGAAGACGTTTCTATGGATGCTGGGAGAGTGGTGCTAATTGCATGTTGGACGGATAACAAGGTAAGTAAGCATATTCCCACCTTCGTTAAGTGGTTGATTTCCTTTCTTAGAGATCGTCAGAAAAAAAGGTTTTCAAAATTATAAAAGATGTGGGTTTTCAAAACAATTCGGAGGATTTTTTCCTTCCTACTATTCAACGTGTCACAGGATTCTCTCTTCATTCCTACCTGGACACATGTGTGACCCATAAAAAAGTTGTTTATTATTGATAGAAACTTCATAAAATCCTTTCCGGTGAGGCAGAGTCGAGACTTTCGATCATTCTCGAACCTGGATTCTTTCGATAAGGGATGGTTATTTCTCTCTCAACTTTTAAGGATGAGATTTTGTTCATATATGTATCTAACTTCTTATGACTAGTGTGAAGAATCTCTATGTCTTCTTAACGCGTTGGATGTTATCATTCCGGAGAACCAGTAAGTTGGAAAGGTAGGTTTTGTGGGTATATCTTGTATACCCTCACGAGACTATAACTCGTCCACTAGGGACCTCAAAGGCTCATTATACATGCTAAGTGTAACCGTAGCCTCGACGACACGGAGTTGTATGTATGTTTAGAATTAGTTTTGTTTGATTTGCTCGAGGACTAGCAAAGTCTAAGTGTGGGGGAATTTGATAGGTGTGATAAACACCTTGATATTTATCTATGATTATGCTTTCTTTGCGATTTTTCTTGTAAATTATGCATCTTATGTTTACTTTTGAGTTTATTAGGTACGCTGGAGCAAAAAAGGCGGAAAGGTCATCTCACAGGGGAATAATATCTGCATTCTTACGAGCGTTAAGGGAGCCTTATATATTCTGGTGGCCTTATTGGTTTGCTAGGTTCTTATAAAATTTCTTATCATTACCCAGCCCTAAAAACAAGAGAAATGTTTCTCTTCTCATTTTCATTACTATCCTTATGAAATTCAGAGAAGAGAGAAAACATGGTTGTTGATAAAGAAGAGCTCGATGATGGATGCTATGCAATCGAGTGGGGATGATAAATCTCCGAACTGTTGAATATTATCGTTACAGTTATGGTGAAGATGAAGTTGTTGTCATCTGGTTATTGATTCAATCAAAGAAGAAGGATTTGAAACTGAAATGGATGTTAGGGTTTCAATCTGTGAAGAGTTAGGAAGTCATGAATGAAGGGTTCAACTCTGATTTGAGTTTGTAATGATGGGTTTGTGTTGTGTTAGAGCATTGCTCGGTCGAACTCGCATGCGTTGCTATCTCAAGCATGTTTGTCAATGTCAGTGATCAAAACTATAAGTCTTGATTTCTAGCCTACATAGCTAAAGGTCTCGGACTAGGATAGAAAGTGTAGTTGAGCTCAAGAACTCCATGGCAATCATCATATCAGACGAAGGACTACTCAAGGAACTGGTGGATCTTCATCGACTAAAAGGTATGTGGAGACTTGAACTTATCTGTCACTCAAAAGTTTATGTATTGTATCTCCTACTCTTGAGACAAAAGTTGTTTTGATATATAGACTTTCATTATGCCATTTGCTATTTCGAGCCGAGTTTATCTCACCTATCTATTTCTCGAAATATGTGTTGGTAAGCTTTCGCTTTAGCCGAATTCATCTTTACCTAGTGACGAAAGTCATGTTATGTTTCAATCACTTTGAAAATTGCTCTGACGAAAAATGGTCTGTGAATAACGGCTATATCCGTCCTCTGAGAATGTTTCAATGATTGGAATGAGAGTTTAGATTACATAATCATTGGTAGGATATAAGCATTGTTGTAGAAACACATATATGTATAAGTCCTTATTCCTTGAACCAAAGTTTGCGAACTTTGTTGATCAAGAGAAATGGAAGTGACGTGAGCCAAGTCCGCGAACTAAGTCCACGAACTGGCGGAAGTTCTCGACCCGAGAATTTCTGCTGGAGTTTGTGAACTCCTTCCATGAGCATAAGTCCGCGAACCCAGTCCGCGAACTTGAGCAGGTTATATCTAAAACCGGTTGTTCTTGAACTCATGTTTATTTAAACTAAGGGATGCTTTTGCAAACCGTGGCTATAAAGTTCATGAACGGATTCGAGTGAATCAAACCGTTTTTGCTTGGATTGTGTCTTGTGTAGTTACATAAGATCTAAGCAATTGAAAAACTCTCTAACTAGTTCATTTGAGTCATTTGAATTAGTTATGGTGAAGAAGAATATTATTGATATGAAAGTAATCATATGGCTAACCATTTGGTTAACTATTGTTGAACCAACAAATGATAATGTTTGGGAACGGTTCGTAAACCCAAAATTGGACATTTCATTTGTGTGTAACAAGCTAAGTTTTCGATCCAACGGTTTAGAAATATTAGCTTGAATCTAAATCAGGTTTTCATCTAACGGTGAATATTGATTGCTTTGCAACTAAGGCAAAACCCTGATTTGAAAGGCTATATAAAGGAGACATTTAGCATTGAGAAAACTAATCCCCACACGTATGTGTGATACTAGTTTCTCTGCTAGAGTCGCTTCTCCATTAACCTTTGGTTTTCTTCTTCTAAAACCAGGTTAACGACTTAAAGACTTCATTGGGATTGTGAAGCCAGACCGATACTACTTTAATTGTAGTTGTGTGATCTGATCTTGCATCTTCTATCGTTACGAGTACGATTGTAATAATTGGCTCGAGATTTTATATCTCCGACGGGCAAGATAGAAAAGTAATCACAAACACTTCGTCTCATCGTTTGTGATTCCACAATATCTTTTTCGCTGCGTCGATTAAGATTATTGTGAGATGATCAATAATACTAGGATGTTCTTCGGGAATATAAGACCGGTTTATTGATTGGTTCATGTTCACCTTGATTTATCAAAAGACGGAACAAAACTCATAGGTATATTCGTGAGAGACGGATTTATCTATTACCGTAGACTTTTATGTGTGATACAGATTTGTTTATTAAAGTCTTCGACTTTGGGTCGTAGCAACTCTTAGTTGTGGGTGAGATCAGCTAAGGGAATCAAGTACATAGTATCCTGCTGGGATCAGAGGCGTAGGAGCATAACTATCAGTGTGAGATTGATTGGGGTTCAACTAAAGTCCAGACCGAAGTTAATTTGGAGTAGGCTAATGTTAGAGCACTGCTCGGTCAAACTCGCATGTGTTGCCATCTCAAGTATGTTTGTCAATGTTAGTGATCAAAACTATAAGTCTTGATTTCTAGTCTCTTATAGCTAAGTCTCGGACTAGGATAGTAAGTGTAGTTGAGCTTAAGGACTTCATGACGATTCATCATAAAAGTAGAATATCTACTCAAGGAACCGGTGGAACTTCTCGACAAAAAGGTATGTGGAGACTTGAACTTATCTGTCACTCAAAAGTCTATCTATTCTATCTCCTACTCTTTGAGACAAAAGTCGTATGCTATATATATATATACTAGATCATACATATTTGGTATTTCGAGCCGAGTATACCTCGCCTATCTATATCTCGAAATATGTGTTGGTAAGATTTTCGCTTCGAACAAGTTTATCTTTACCTAGTGACGAAAGTCATGAATGTTTAAATCACCTTGAAAATTGCTTTGACGAGAAATATTGTAACAACTATATAACGTCCTCTAAGAATGTTTCAATGATTGGAGTGAGAGTTTAGATTACATAACCAATGGATTCCTTAAACCGAAGTTTTTGAACTTTGTTGATCAAGAGAACCGGAAGTATGGTAAGTGCCAAGTCCGCGAACTCAGTCCGCGAACTGCCGAAGTTCTCAAACCCGAGAAGTTCTGCTGGAGTTAACAAACTACTTGCGTGAGCCAATTCCGCGAAGCGGCGTAGTTCTCGAACCCGAGAATTTCTACTGGAGTTTGTAAACTCTATCCGGTGTATTAAGTCCGCGAACCTAGTCTACGAACTTGAGAAGGTTATATATCTAAAGATGATTTCTGGATCGAATCTTAAAAGACTAAGGAATGCTTTTGCAAACCATAGCTATTAAAGTTCATGAACCGATTCGAGTGAATCAAATCATATTTTCTTCAATTGTGTCTTGTGTAGTTACATAAGATTTCCTTTCAATTGAACAACTCTCTTAAATAGTTCATTTGAGTCAATTGAACTAGTTACGGTGAAGAAGAACATGGTTGGTATGAAACACTCATATGGTTAACCTCTTTGGGTAAACTATTGTTGAACCAACAATGTACACGTTTGGGTGTGGTTAACAAAACTAGAAGCGTACAGTCATTTGTGTATGACAAGATAAGTTTTCGATCTAACGGTTGAGAAATATTATCTTGAATCTAAATCAGGTTTTCATCTAACGGTGAATATTGATTTCTTTGAAACTAATCCCCACACGTCTGTGTAATACTAGTTTCTCTGCTAGAGTCGCTTCTCCTTTAACCTTTGGTTTTCTTCTTCTAAAACCATGTTAACGACTTAAATACTTCATTGGGATTGTGAAGCCAGACCGATACTACTTTTATTGTAGTTGTGTGATCTGATCTTGCATCTTCTATCGTACGAGTACAATCATATTGATTGGCTTGAGATCGTGAGAGTTATCCGATAGGCAAGATATAAAAAGTAATCACAAACACCTTTGTCTCATCGTTTGTGATTCCACGACATCTTGTTTCGCTACCATACGATTAAGATTGTTGTGAGGTGATTGATTAATCTAGGTTGTTCTTCGGGAATATAAGACTGGATTATCAATTGGTTCCTGTTCATCTTGATTATTATCAAAAGACGGAACAAAAACTTTTAGGGTTTTTCTGTGGGAGGAAGATTGATCCTTTGATAGACTTGTCTATGTGAGACAGATTTGTTTATTGTTAAAGCCTGCGATTTTGGGTCGTAGCAACTCTTAGTTGTGGGTGGGATCATCTAAGGGAATCAAGTGCGCAGTATCCTGCTGGGATCAGAGGCGTAGGGAGTACAACTGTACCTTGGATCAGTGGGAGACTGATTGGGGTTCAACTACAGTCTAGTCTGAAGTTAGCTTGGAGTAGGCTAGTGCCTGTAGCGGCTTAATACAGTGTGTGTTCAATTTGGACTAGGTCCCGGGGTTTTCTGCATTTGCGTTTTCCTCGTTAACAAAATTTCTGGTGTCTGTGTTATTTCAGTTTCCGCATTATATTGTTTATCTTTATAATTGAAATAATACAGGTTGTGCGCATAGATCATCAATTAGTATAATCCAACCTTTGGTTGTCGATTGTCATTGATTGATCCTTGGACATTGGTCTTTGGTACCGTCCAAGTTGTTACTTGTGTTTGATTAAGACTCGCTGATTTCTATTAGCTTGACTGAATCCAAACAAGAGAGAGATATTAACTCCTTGAGATACTTTTACCTAGATTGAGTCTGACTGTCTAGTTGATTCTCTAGAAAGTGTTTCAGAGTTAGTCCATATAGATTTCTAAGCAAAATATTGGGTGGTGTTGTTAGACCCCCGCTTTTTCAATTGGTATCAGAGCAGGCAAACACGTTAAAGACCTTATAAGTCTGTGTTTGTAGCGATCTGATTATGGACGAGTCTATCTCTAATAACGTACCAGTTCAGAAATTACCAGATGATTATAAAAGCTTGGATTCACCCTGAGAGAACTGCCACATCTAAGTCAATATCTAAACATTCTCTTGATGTAAAAACTATTGATTGGGAAACTCTCCTAGAAGAACAGTTGGATGAACTTTCTGATGAAGGTGATTCAGATATTAATAGAGATGTTGATGACGAAGTCTCTGAGTATGTTAAGTTTTTGGATTCGTGGAATATGAAGAAGATTACAACTTCTCATGTCACACCTCTTCTGACTCCTCTCTGTCGAGAAAACAAGAAATTGAGAAGATGTTATGCAGGTGTTTATTTTTCGAATCGTTCTACCGAATCGATCCTCAAGGATTCTGAGGAAAACCTACGTATGGAGTCACTTGAAAGTGATAATCTTTATCAAAAGTATTTTTTGTTGGAAGAAAACTTGCAGAATCTGAAGCAAGGTTTAACTCTCAACAAATTAGTTTTGATGACAGAGAAAGTGCTTGTCTCGTTCGAGAAAAACGCCTTGAGGCTGATTTAGCTGCTGCTCTTGATAAAGTCAAGATGTTGGAAGATGACTTGAAAAAGTTCAATACTAGTTCAAGCAAATTAACCACTATGCTAGGAGCAAGTAAAAATCATCGTGATACACGAGGATTGGGTTATAAGGGAATAGATGCTCCAAGTATTAGCAAAGAGGTAAAAATTTTCAAGGCTAGTGATACTTCTCAACAAAAGGTTTCCACTGATGGCAAAAGTGAAATACCTTCACCGGCAGTTAAGGTTCGAAAGAGCAAAGTATATCAACCTCCAAAGTCATCACACATAGATCGAGGTAAAAACATTCCTTATGTTTGCCACTATTGCGGAAATAAAGGTCACCTGGAAAGGAGATGTCGTTTTCGTATAAGGAATGAGAAACTTCATGATGTTCTTGTTTGGGCATCACAAGAAGTTGTGAAACCAAGATCATACGTTAAGACTAATCCTCTTAACGTTATAGGTTGTAACTGTCCAACCCTTAGGAAAAGGAATCAGTGATGTGATAAGCCTAGATTTGCCTATAAACGTCATACGAATCCTTTTCACAATCGTAATGGTTATCAAAAGGATAACTTCGTAAAGACGAAGACAAGATCTGATGCTCCCAATTGGAGAAAGACTAACTTGCAAAAGAGTAGTCAATCCAATTTTGTTCCGGAAAATCTTGAAGAGAGTAATGGGAAGAAGGTTTCGGTCATTCCTAAACGCATTCAAAAGTGGATACCAAAGAAAGTAAATGATGTTTTGAGTGTGAAAAGGAATGATCTCCCGGAAAGTTCCATGACTATGGAGAAAGCAGTATCCATGATGCTGGAACTTAAAGAGTTTTTAGGAAGATGGATTTGGATGTGAAGGGTTCTAAAAGCGATCTCTTTCATGATAATCCAAAAGTCACTTGTGGTGAGCAAGATATTGTTCACCTCAACACAACTTGAGTGTGTTGAAAGTGCATCCTCACCAAGAATGCCCTGCTATGTATACGGTGAGGGAAGCACAACAACTGGGGCGCACAGATTATGTTTGGTAAGGCTGCAAAATTCAATTGGATTCATCTAAAAAAGGTATGTCTATAAACTTGAGCAAGATTTGTGCTTTTATTTGCTTAGAGAACTTATAATGATTCTCATACCTTTCTTATCGTTCTTTTCTACCTAACTTGATCTGTGATTAAGGTTCTTAAATGTTCAGGTTTGAAAATAATAGTTCGGGATGTTTGGACTTCATGGTACACATACCAAGTATGCTACCATCATTTAAAATCAAAATCCAGGGGTTTAAGTTCGCATACCCAGTTTGCAAACTGATCCAAGTTATGAAAATTCGTTTGCAAACCCGTATGCATACTTGCCTGTAGACGTCGATATTATGTAAACTTGTTTGGCCGTAATTTCTTCGCCGAACTCGGAATGACCTCGTTATTTTTGCATTCTCTTCCTCTTTGATTTCTTTTCAAAATGGAGATGAGAATTTCTGAATTTGGATGAGTTAAGATTGGTATTTGTTCTTTATCTTGTTTTTGAGTGTTTTGCTCTGTTTCATTGCACTTGTTCCACTTCTCTTGGACTTGGGCACTTGTATTCTTGGAGTAATACTCTTCTAAGCTCATTGTAGCTTTTACAAGAATGTTGTTGGTGAATTACAAAGAAGGAAGTTCAAGAACAGGCAGTAGTACGCATTACTATGGGAATCTTGAATGTTCACAATCATCTTATGTGAACTGTAGTGCATGGTCGTTAATGACTTTGTATGTTCTTCTTTGTTAAGAAAATCTTTTTATACGCTTTTGGTAGCTATTCTTGGTGTAAATCCGAGTGAAAAAGATTGATTCTACCCTTTAAGGACAAATCATCTTATATGTGCATTACGAGTTTGTCTTGATTCCTAGGAAACTTGTTATGAGAATTTATTCTTGTTTTTGAGAAGGATTACTAGAGTTTGAAATAACGATGATTGTGACTACACATAGCTATTATTTTCATCTTCATGTTTTTAGGTTTTTGGTTTAAAATTCTAAAAATATTTGGAGGATGATGTTTTGCAGTATTAATCTTTATGATTTGTTATATTGAAACTTGTTATGGGATATGTATGTTTGCGTCCGTGAACTTGAAGGTCCCATACTCTGTCAAAAGTAAAGTCGTTCGTGTTCGGTATTCACGTATTGGTAAAAGGATGAATGGACTTTTGAAAAATACAAAAGTAAAGCCTATATTGTCAATTATGTTGATGGAAGATAGGTTAAAATCTTTTGTTTTTCAAGGATTATGTCTATTATTGTTGTTAAGCAAATAATGATTGAAGATAGAATGAATCCCTGTGTATTCCACAGTATTGATCATCCATGATCCATATTCGTATGTATTACTGTGAGGCTCCGTAATGTGTCTTATGTTGAGCACGATACAACCAAGTTGCTATTTTTGATTAGCTTTGTTGGTTGTTCCATAAGGTACTTTATGTTGAGCATTTTGAACTAAATTAATCATCTTGTTTGGTTATTTAGTTATTGCTCCGTAAGTTTTCTTATGTCGAGCAAAAAAATTTACAATTAAATTGATTACTTTCGTAATTAGTTTGGTTGTGTATTCCAAGTAGATTAATTATGGGTTCTCTTGTAATTAATCTAGTTGAGTATTTTTGTATCTCCATGAGTTTTCTTATGTTGATCACAAACAATTCAATTGACCACTTTTGTGTTTAATTTGATTGTGTATTCCGATTAAATTAATCATGGGTTTACTTATGATTAATTTGATTGAGTTTTGGATATAAAAATCATTCTTATGGTTTTGGTGTATAATAAAATCCTTCTTTTCTTTTGAAATTAAGGTCGCTCTTGTTGTTCTTTCGGGAATGACATCAAATGGGGGAGAGTTCTTTTGAACTTGTGCTTAATGGTCATATCTTGAGGGGTGTGCGGCTGCGGAATTTTAGAGGGGTTATCTTGTATCTTTAAACTCCTTGACGAATGCTATTAGCTTCGGCTATATGATTGCATCTAAATAAGATGATGTGTGTTCTTTCTTTTTAGTCATGAAATGTCTCTTACGGAAATTTCATTATGATCCCATTCTTGTACCTTTGCCAATTTTATTGACAAAAAGGGGGAGAATTAATATGTAGTTCACACTACAAATACATATGGTCTTCGGGTCATTATGTAAGGGGGAGTGGTTTCCATGTGAGATGGAGTATTGACTAAGGGGGAGTGATATATATCACCATAGTATTATTGTTGAAGTTGTGATAAAATTGAACTTTGACGCTGTGTAATATTACTATGACACTGTATAACAATAATCGAGACCGATGCTTTCTCATTTTTATAGCTACGGATCTTCAACAACGGTGATGCTAAACTTACAACTTTTGGGATCATTGGAGTACTTGGAAGTGACGAAGATTTCAAGGAATGTTGAAGATTAGACATGTAGAATAGGATCTACTAAAGTTTCATTATCTTTTTTGTATTCCATATGTATTGATAGTTTTGTCACTAAAATTGAAAAAGGGGAAGATTGTTAGAGCACTGCTCGGTCAAACTCGCATGCGTTGCTATCTCAAGCATGTTTGTCAATGTTAGTGATCAAAACTATAAGTCTTGATTTCTAGTCTCGGACTAGGATAGTAAGTGTAGTTGAGCTCAAGGACTTCATGGTGATTCATCATACAAGTAGAAGATCTACTCAAGGAACCGGTGGAACTTCTCGACAAAAAGGTATGTGGAGACTTGAACTTATCTGTCACTCAAAAGTCTATCTATTCTATCTCCTACTCTTTGAGACAAAAGTCGTATGCTATATATATATACTAGATCATACACATTTGGTATTTCGAGCCGAGTATACCTCGCCTATCTATATCTCGAAATATGTATTGGTAAGCTTTTCGCTTCGACCAAGTTTATCTTTACCTAGTGGCGAAAGTCATGAATGTTTCAATCACCTTGAAAATTGTTTTGATGAGAAATAGTGTAACAACTATATACCTCTAAGAATGTTTCAATGATTGGAATGAGAGTTTAGATTCCATAACCAATGGATTCCTTGAACCGAAGTTTTCGAACATTGTTGATCAAGAGAACCCGCGAACTCAGTCCGCGAACTGCTGAAGTTCTCAAACCCGAGAATTTCTGTTGGAGTTAACAAACTACTTGCGTGAGCCAAGTCCGCGAACCCAGTTCGCGAACCGGCGTAGTTCTCGAACCCGAGAATTTCTGCTGGAGTTTGTAAACTCTATACGGTGTCTTAAGTCCGTGAACCTAGTCTGCGAACTTGAGAAGTTTATATATCTAAATATGATTTCTGAACTTAATCTTAAAAGACTAAGGAATGCTTTTTCAAACCGTAGCTATTAAAGTTCATGAACCGATTCGAGTGAATCAAATCATCTTTGCTTCAATTGTGTCTTTTGTAGTTACATAAGATTTCCTTGCATTTGAACAACTCTTTTAACTAGTTCATTTGAGTCAACTGAACTAGTTATGGTGAAGAAGAACATGGTTGGTATGAAACGCTCATATGGTTAACCTCTTTGGGTAAACTATTTTTGAACCAACAATGTACACGTGTGGGTGCGGTTAACAAACCTAGAAGCATACAGTCATTTGTGTATGACAAGCTAAGTTTTCGATCTAACGGTTGAGAAATATTAGCTTGAATCTAAATCAGGTTTTCATCTAACGGTGAATATTGATTGCTTTGCAACTAAGGCAAAACCCTGATTTGAAAGGCTATATAAAGGAGACATTTAGCATTGAGAAAACTAATCCCCACACGTCCGTGTGATACTAGTTTCTCTACTAGAGTCGTTTCTCCTTTAACCTTTGGTTTTCTTCTTCTAAAACCAGGTTAACGACTTAAAGACTTCATTGGGATTGTGAAGCCAGACCGATACTACTTTTATTGTAGTTGTGTGATCTGATCTTGCATCTTCTATCGTACGAGTACAATCATATTGATTGGCTTGAGATCGTGAGAGTTCTCCGATAGGCAAGATATAAAAAGTAATCACAAACACCTTCGTCTTATCGTTTGTGATTCCACGACATCTTGTTTCGCTACCATACGATTAAGATTGTTGCGAGGTGATTGATTAATCTAGGATGTTCTTCGGGAATATAAGACCAAATTATCAATTGGTTCCTGTTCACCTTGATTATTATCAAAAGACAGAACAAAAACTTTTAGGTTTTTTTTATGGGAGGCAGATTGATCCGTTGATAGACTTGTCTATGTGAGACAGATTTGTTTATTGTTAAAGCCTGCGATTTTGGGTCGTATCAACTCTTAGTTGTGGGTGAGATCAGCTAAGGGAATCAAGTGTGCAGTATCCTGCTGGGATCATAGGCGTAGGGAGTACAACTGTACCTTGGATATGTGGGAGACTGATTGGGGTTCAACTACAATCCAGTCTGAAGTTAGCTTGGAGTAGGCTAGTGTCTGTAGTGGCTTAATACAGTGTGTGTTCAATCTGGACTAGGTCCCGGGGTTTTTCTGCATTTGCGGTTTCTTCGTTAAAAAAATTTCTGGTGTCTGTGTTATTTCAGTTTCCGCATTATATTGTTTATCTTTATAACTGAAATAATACAGGTTGTGCGTATAGATCATCAATTAGTATAATCCAACCTTTGGTTTTCGATTGTCATTGATTGATCCTTGGACATTGGTCTTTGCTACCGTCCGAGTTGTTCCTTGTGTTTGATTAAGACTCGCCGATTTCTATTGGCTTGAGTGAATCAAAACAAGAGAGAGATATTAATTCCTTGAGATATTTTTACCTATATTGAGTCTGACTGTCTAGTTGATTCTCTAGAAAGTGTTTCGGAGTTAGTCCATACAGATTGCTAAGCGAAATATTAGGTGGTTTTGTTAAACCCCCGTTCAGCTAGTGTCTGTAGCGGCTTAATACAGTGTGTGTTCAATCTGGACTAGGTCCCGGGGGTTTTCTGCATTTGCGGTTTCCTGGTTAACAAAATTCTGGTGTCTGTGTTATTTCTATTCCACATTATATTTATTTATATAATTGAAATATCACAGGTTGTGCGTTGTTCAATCAATTAGAGTATCCGACCTTTTGGTCGTTGATTTAAATTGATTGACACTTGGATATTGGTCTTTGGTACCATCCAAGTTATCTCTCTTTGATAAAGACTCGCAGATTTCTATTTGCTTGAGTAAAGATCAAATCGAGAGATTGAGCTATAAACTCTTTGATATACTTTTATCTAGATTGAGTCTGACTGTCTAGTTGATTCTCTAGAAAGTTTATTAGAGTTTGTCCATACAGATTGCTAATCGAATTGTTGGGTGTGGTTGTTGTACTCCCACTCTTTCAATTGGTATCAGAGCAGGCAAACACTTTAAACCTAACAAGTTTGTGTTTGTTCGTTCCTTAAAAATTGTCCCATGGGAAATTTCTTTGGAAAACTTTCTCTTGGCATCTGTAACACATGCCAGAAATCCTTAAAGATTGCTTCAAGATTATTATGGTCAAAACCTCTGGTTTCTCATGATAGTCTATCTTCATCAAAAAAGGAAGATTTAGATGATAAGTATCAATCTAAAGGAAAAAAATAAAAAGAAGGAAAGATTGAGAAAACGTTCGTCACGCTCAAGGATATGGACCCTCACTAGATTAACTCTTGATCTTTTTGAGGAATACTATCATAATGGATCAATTAACAAAAATCTATTCAGAGCATTCGAAGGCGTTTTTAATCTCTTAAAAAAACTTAATTCTGTTAAGTCTAAGAATCATTCTGAAAAGGGTTCTGTACATGTTAAACTTAACAATCCTGTACAACCTACGAATCTGAAGAATCTTCCTTCTAACCAGATTAAACAAAGGAGAGAAAGCTATGACTGCCCTGATTATGATCATTATTTTGATTACACAACGGGGACTGTTCACACATATCAACCAGAAATGTTGCATGAGAATTCCTATGCACATTATGCCTCTTGGTAACAAGCTTGGCACTACCCCATTTGTATATATCTTGGAATGGGGAAAGAAATTGTTTGAATAGTGTACATTTGTTATTCTTTGTTAGAATACCAAATAAAGCTTTCTACTGCATCCATCGTCTCTCACAAAGTGTGTTGTCACAGGATGCATAACCTTTGTTGTAAAGGAAAACCCCACTTTCCTTGTGTGGGTCGCGGTTCACAAACGGGTCCAAGCCCATTTGTGGTCTTATAAAGAAGAATTTCGCGCACCCTCTCCTTCTTCATCACCAGTCCGCGTACGTGAACCTCCAGAGTTTTGTGTTTTCCTTCATTGAAGCCTCTTTGGAGAAATTGAAAGAAAGGGTGTTCAAGTTTCACTCCAAGTAAGTAAATTCCTCTTGTTCCTTTCAATTTCTTAGATCTCATGATGAATTCTAAGAGCTCATAAGAAAAAGCTTGCTCAAATACCTCTAGCATGGATTTTCCTTGTGACCAAAATTCTCTTAAGATTAGGTTTTTGGATGATTCTTGTGCTAGAATTTTTGAAAGGATTTCATCTAAAGGTTTTATTCTAGAAAAGAAATTGGATCTATCTAGTGGGCATGAAGAGGATTTAGCTTGCTTCAAAAAATTAAATCTTAGAAATATCTTTGATGGTCAAGGTTTTGATTCTCTCACAAGATTTTTTTATGCCAACATTCATGATGTGGATCTTGATAAGATGGAATTCAAATCCATGGTAAATAGAGAAAGATTTCTTGTTGATAGAGAATTAATTTCAAGGATTACCAATATTATGTTGGGAAACGTGCGTCTTCCTAGACCAAGTGAAGAACGTCCATCATGTGATGAAATCTCTCTTGGGCTTTGTGGCAAGAAGGTAGCTTGGAATCAAGGAAAATTTCCTACTAATGATCTTAGTATCCCGTTGTTGGCATTTGGGAAACTTGGTATCCCCAATCTTTGTCCCTCCACAATTGAGAACTCTTGGTGGAGTCATGAGTTTGCGGAATTAGTCTATTTCCTTGATTCGGGTGTTCAAAGTCTCGATATTTGTGGTTTTATCATTTATCAAATGACTTCGATGACTTCACCCATTAAGATGTTAGGTTACACTTGCTTGATTGGACAAATTTGTTGTAATCGTGGTCTGGATTCGATTGGTAACTCTCTCGGAGTTCCCAAACCGGTTCGTCCATGTACCTTCAGACGCATAAGGGAGAATGTGTGCAAAAGACAAAGAGATGCTTCACTTAACGATTGTGACCCTACCACTTTGAGTCTTCTTCAAAAAATTAAGGGTGTGTGTAAGGTCGATTCAAGGGTGAAGTGTGTCCAAGAACAATTGTCTTTGGTTGCAACGAAGTTTCCCGAGCTCAAGGAAGAATTGAACACAATTCAAGCATCTTGGAGTGTCTCCGATGAGGAACAAGATGAGTAATTTGTGCTCTTATGGTCTAGTAAATATTCTATTTTTCTTGTTTTTATTAGAAGAATAACTAGAGTTTGGAATAGCCATTATTGTGATTACACATATCTATGTCCAACGTTTTCATCTTCATGTTTTTAGATTTATTGGTTTAAATTCTAAATTTGTTTGGAAGATGATTTTTGTAGTATTAATCTTTATGGTTTTATATATTGTAATATTGTTATGGGATGTGCGTATTTACGTCTGTGAACTTGATCGTCCCATATCTTGTCAAAAGTAAAGTATTTCGTATGTCGATATGCATGTATTGATAAATGAATGAATGGACTTTTGACAAATACAAAAGTAAAGCCTATATTGTCAATTATTAATGGAAGATAGGTTAAAATATTTTGTTGGCAAGGATTATGTCTATTGTATGTCATTGTGCAAATAGTGATGGAAAATAGAATGAATCCTTGAGTATTCCGCAGTAATTGATCTTCCCTGATCCATATTTTATTTATTATTGTGAGGCTCCGTAAAGTGTATTATTTTGAGAATTAAACAACCAAGTTGATTATTTTTGATTAACTATGTTGTTGTTCTGCAAGGTACTTTATGTCGAGCATTTTCAACTAAGTTAATCATCTTGTTTGGTTATTTAGTTGTTGCTCCGTAAGTTTTCTTATGTCAAGCATGACCAATTAAATTGATTACTTTTGTGATTAATTTGGTTGTGTATTTCATTATGGTTTCTCTTGTGATTAATCTAATTGTATCTTTTAAGTCTTCATAAGTTCACTTATGTTTGAGCACTTGTCGATTAAATTAATCATGGGTTTTCTTGTGGTTAATTTAATTGAACTTTTTGGATTCAAATTCATACTTGTATGTGATTTTTTATGTCCAAAGAAATCCTTCTTTTCCTTCGAAATTAAGGTCGCTCTTGTTGTTCTTTCGGGAATGACATTTAATGGGGGAGGGTTCTTTTGAACTTGCGCTTAATTGCCATATTTTTGTGGGGAGTGCGGTTGTGGAATATTATAGGGGTTATCTTGTATCTTTATAAACTCCTTGATGAATGCATTTAGCTTCGGCTTGATGATTGTATCTAAAGAACAAGTTGATATTTTTGCTTTCTTTTGGTCAAGAAATGTCTCTTTCGAAAATTTCATTAGGATCCCGTTCTTGTACCTTTGCCAAATTTATTGACAAAAAGGGGGAGAATTAATATGTGGTTCACACTACAAATACATATGGTTTTCGGATAATTATGTAAGGGGGAGTGGTTTCCATGTGAGATGGAGTATTGACTAAGGGGGAGTGATACATATCACCATAGTATTGTTGTTGAAGTTGTGATACAATTGGACTTTGACGCTGTGTAATGATACTATGACACTATATAAAAATGATTGAGAACTATTGTTTTCTTATTGTTATAGATACGGATTTTCAACAACGATGATGCTAAACTTACAACCTTTGGGATCATTGGAGTACTTGGAAGTGACGAAGATTTCGAGTAATGTTGAAGATTAGGCATGTGGAATAGGAGCTACAAAAGTTAATTTTTTTATTTTTTGTATTCCATATGTATTAATAGTTTTGCCACTAAAATTGACAAAGGGGGAGATTGTTAGAGCAGTGCTCGGTCGAACTCGCATGTGTTGTTATCTCAAGCATGTTTGTCAATGTTAGTGATCAAAACTATAAGTCTTGATTTCTAGCCTACATAGCTAAAGGTCTCGGACTAGGATAGAAAGTGTAGTTGAGCTCAAGAACTCCATGGCAATCATCATACTAGACTACTCAAGGAACTGGTGGATCTTCATCGACTAAAAGGTATGTGGAGACTTGAACTTATATGTCACTCAAAAGTCTATCTATTCTATCTCCTACTCTTGAGACAAAATTCGTTTTGATATATAGACTTTCATTATGCACATTTGTTATTTCGAGCCGAGTTTATCTCGCCTATCTATTTCTCGAATTATGTGTTGGTAAGCTTTCGCTTTAGCCGAATTCATCTTTACCTAGTGACGAAAGTCATGTTATGTTTCAATCACTTTGAAAACTGCTCTGACGAAAACTGGTTTGTGAATAACGACTATATCCGTCCTCTGAGAATGCTTCAATGATTGAAATGAGAGTTTAGATTCCATAACCATTGGTAGGATATAAGCATTGTTGTGGAAACACATATATGTATAATTCCTTATTCCTTGAACCAAAGTTTGCGAACTTTGTTGATCAAGAGAAATGGAAGTGGCGTGAGCCAAGTCCGCGAACTAAGTCCGTGAACTGGCGGAAGTTCTCGACCCGAGAATTTATGCTGGAGTTTGTGAACTCCTTCCATGCGCTTAAGTTCGCGAACCCAGTCCGCGAACTTGAGCAGGTTATATCTAAAACCGGTTGTTCTTGAACTCATGTTTATTTAAACTAAAGGATGCTTTTGCAAACCGTGGCTATAAAGTTCATGAACCGATTCGAGTGAATCAAACAGTTTTTGCTTCGATTATTTCTTGTGTAGTTACATAAGATCTAAGCAATTGAACAACTCTCTAACTAATTCATTTGAGTCATTTGAACTAGTTATGGTGAATAATAATATGGTTGATATGAAAGTAATCATATGGCTAACCATTTGGTTAGCTATTGTTGAACCAACAAATGTTAATATTTGGGAACGGTTCGTAAACCCAAAATTGGACATTTCATTTGTGTGTAACAAGCTAAGTTTTTGATCCAATGGTTGAGAAATATTAGCTTGAATTTAATCATGTTTTCATCTAACGGTGAATATTGAATGCTTTGTTACCAAGCTAACATTGATTGCAAACCCTGATTTGAAAAATATATAAGGGAGAACTCTATCAACTGGGAAACCTAATCCCCACACCTTACGTGTGATACTTCTTGCATAGCTAGAGTCGATTCTCCTTTAACCTTTGGTTTCTTCTTCTAAACCAGGTTAACGACTTAAAGACTTCATTGGGATTGTGAAGCCAGATCGATACTACTTTTCTTGTAGTTGTGTGATCTGATCTTGCATCTTCTATCGTTACGAGTCCGATTGTAATAATTGGCTCGAGATTATATATCTCCGATAGGTAAGATAGAAAAGTAATCACAAACACTTCGTCTCATCGTTTGTGGTTCCACAATATCTTTTTTCGCTGCGTCGATTAAGATTATTGTGAGGTGATCAATAATACTAGGTTGTTCTTCGGGAATATAAGACCGGTTTATTGATTGGTTCCTGTTCACCTTGATTTATCAAAAGACGGAACAAAACTCATAGGTATATTCGTGGGAGACGGATTTATCTATTACCGTAGACTTTTCTGTGTGATATAGATTTTTTTATTAAAGTCTTCGACTTTGGGTCGTAGCAACTCTTAGTTGTGGGCGAGATCAGCTAACGGAATCAAGTACGTAGCATCCTGCTGGGATCAGAGGCGTAGGAGCATAACTGTACCTTGGATCAGTGTGAAATTGATTGGGGTTCAATTACAGTCCATACCGAAGTTAATTTGGAGTAGGCTAGTGTATGTAGCGGCTTAATACAGTGTGTCTTCAATCTGGACTAGGTCCCGGGGTTTTTCTGCATTTGCGGTTTCCTCGTTAACAAAATTCTGGTGTCTGTGTTATTTCTATTCCGCATTATATTTGTTTATATAATTGAAATATCAGATGTTGTGCGTTTTTCAATCAATTAGAATATCCGACCTTTTGGTTGTTGATTTAAATTGATTGACACTTGGATATTGGTCTTTGGTACCATCCAAGTTATCTCTCTTTGATAAAGACTCGCAGATTTCTATTTGCTTGAGTAAAGATCAAATCGTGAGATTGAGATATAAACTCTTTGATATACTTTTATCTAGATTGAGTCTGACTGTCTAGTTGATTCTCTAGAAACTATATTAGAGTTTGTCCATACAGATTGTTAACTGAATTGTTGGGTGTGGTTGTTGTACCCCCACTTTTTCATGTTGGTTTGGAAGAGTACACAGAACAAGAGAAGAGTTTACAGTGGGTTACGCGCAGTTCAAGAGAACTACGGAATGATTTGAAGAGAAGCAGTTGATTCTGATGCTGATATTCATGGGACTGGTGCTGTGACTGGATGAATTGTGTGTCTAGATGACTGTATAGGTTGCATCTGTAGTTGATGTTATAGGGAATGAGTTGCTACTGCTTCATGAGTTAATTGGTGGCGATGGCTGGTGCAGTTGTGCATCGAAGAAGTGGTGTGATTCAGACTTGAAAGGAGCTGGTACTTGTGTGGATGACTGAGTGAGAATTCAAAAGGTTAGTGCTGGAGTGATTGAATGAGATGTTGATGTAGGAGACTATTGGTGGTGCTGTGATGCTGCTGCTAGGATTAAAGATGATGAACTGCAAGAATGCAGTTAGCTATGTATGTTGCAGTTTATGCTTTAGAAGGGAGTAATGAAGGAATTTGTGTTCCAGATAATGGGTTTGCAAATGGAATTGAAGCTACAAAAGACATGAGCTGAGAACAAGGAAGAATGGGTTGTGATGCAGTTATGGGTTTGTTTGAGTTGTAACAATGAAATGAAGGAGATGGGAATACCGATTATTTTGTAGCTGAAGTTATGATATCGGGGAAACGAGAAGATGGGGTCAGAGGCTGATAGGAACAATGGGTACCTACAGATGATCGAATCTGGTGGTACTGAAGTTGATGAGAAGCAATGATGTTGTGATGCAGAGGAGATTGAATTGGTATTTGAACTCAGGTGAATTCAGGGAGAGAATGAAGCTGCGAAAGATAAATGAAATGGCACCAGCTGTTGATTGTGTATGCTTCAGGAAACGGGTTGCTAGTGGTGCTGTTATGTGGAAACTCAAGAATGTTGGTTGTCTGCCGATGAAGATTGGAACCTGAAATAGAGAAGACGATGCAGTTTACAAGGAAGAGTTGATGTTGTAGCTGTGATGGTTGAGTCATGGTGGTGCAGAACAAGGGTGTTGTGTTGGTGTTCAGTCAGCTAGCTATGTTACAGATGCATGTTCGGAGAGCAATCTGGGCAGTGATGGTGGTAATAAGATGATGTTGCAGTTGGAGATACAGAAAGTCTGGTGGAGCTGTGAAGTGGGTAAGCTGTTGAAGTGCAGGTGGTCTTGTAACTGATGTAGAAGATTTATCTAGTGCTGGTGTAACTTGAATGATACTGCAGTTGGTGATTGAAGTGGAGATGCCTGGATTACAAGAGGAATGGAGTTGGAATAGGTGTTGATTCTGCCAATGATTGTTGTGGATGGGGAATGTATGAATGAAAATTGCAGGCAGGGAAGGAGAATTATGGATACTGAGAAATGGGTGTGACTGAACAGACTGAATTGGCATGTCAGTTCTGCGAAACTGACAAGCTTAACGAGTTGTTGTGCTTTGTTTGAGGCCTGAGCTCTAAGCGTGAGCATGAGATGGGCAGATTCGGATATGACAAAATCGAGATTTGGTTTGTTGGTACAAAAGGAAACCTTAGCAGCAACAAAAGGGGCTCTCTCATATATTATCTCTTCTTCTACTTTTGTTCTAGGGTTCAGAAATATGATTCTTCTCTTTATTTTTGTTATGAGCTCCATGAACATGAGCTAAAGTTTTATTATTGGTTAATGGTTAAGTTGATTTCACATAACATGGTTCTTTGATTCAATATATTATTTTTGTCTCATATTTATCGTTCTTGATTCTCTGAAAATATAGTTGTATGATTGACGTATTATAACATGATTTGAATATTTGGTTTTTCAAGTGATCGTTGTCGTATGCGTCAAAAATAATTCACTTTCTCACTCAACTAGATATAAATATAGTACGTGATAAGAAAGAGTTTGTTCCCACAGAGAGGCTTTTGTTGTTATCAAATTTTCAGATTCTTAAGTAACCAAGGGGGGGGGGGGGGGGGGGGGGGGGATTTTTGTTTTATCTAAATAAACAAAGCAATAAAAGTATCGAAAGCAATAAAATAATTTGAATAATCAATAAGGAGAAGATATTGTTCACGTGATAGTATCATTCACAAACATGTATTTTCATCAATGACTAGAATTGAAATTTTAATCTCTCATTTACTAAAAGTCCTAGGATATCTTGATCGCAAGAATATCCCGTTAATTTCCCGATTTTATCACAAACAACATTAAAAGATGCTATCGTGAAATCTACCTAGAAAGCAACCTAAAGTGTAAAAGCACAAGTAAGTTTAACTCCCTAAGAGCAATAAGTTCTATGAAATAAGACTATCCCTAAGAGCAATAAGTTCTATGAAATAAGACTAATCAATGCAAACAAACGTGTAAAAGCACTAATTCGTTTTAATAAAGGTTATGATTCATATGTGACTAGTAGGATATATCACTACAAGCACTACTCACACTATGCTACTTAGAATCAGGGATAAACAACTATTTCGTATTGAAAACCCTAATCTAGCAATAGAGATGAATGTAAATCGGATTGATTCCGGACTCAGCCAAACAAACAATCAACTCATATGACAATATTAATAATGAATCATAAACAATAAAGTTGAGACAAAACTAATCCATTGATTTAAATATCATGCTTGAGAAATCAACTTTTATCCCATAACCAATAATAAGATTAACTACTCATGTTAAAGGGGTTCATCACAAGGAGAAAAAGAAAACCCATGTTTCTAACCCTAGAACCCAAAAGTCGAAGAAGAAAATAAGATCCCCCAAGTTGCCTGTCAATAAGCTTTTTATATCCTCACTTCTAAATCTCGACCAACTCCCAAGAGTTCGATATCATTGCCAAGCCCATGAGTGAAGCCCAGCCATAATAGGTCCAAGTCCATCAGACTCAGTCCTGGATCAGTGAGTCAACTCTCCGTACTCCGATTCCGGCAGAGTTTCTTCTGTTTCTGACTGATCCAGGCAAACTTCAGGCGTTTTACACTTCTGCTCTTTCCCTGCATAATCATATTCATCTGAATCCCATACAATCACACACATTCATTCATTTATCAGGCCTAAGCTTAACTTGATGCATACAAACCATGGCAGCAAGCACCAACACCATTCTGCTCTAATATAAGTCCGCAACACAGGTGCAACCATCTCTTCAGCTCCTCAATCCTGCAGCTGCAACTAAACTGCACCATCTCAGCTCCTTGCAAGTGCCCAACATAATCAACCACCTAGTTACAAGCTGCAACCCTTTATGACCACCACATCAACCATTCTCAGCAACACTGTCCACTAGCACCAGTAACTGTATATTGCAGTTCAGCTTTCTTCCCTGCAGTTCCATTGCCATCTTATTACCGCTCCAATTCCACCATTCCGTTCTCATCTGTGTACCAACAGCTAACACTTCTTCTTGCTCTTACTGTTCAAAACCAAATTCCTTCCTCCAACTGGAACTGCAACCACCATTTCAACTCAGTCATATGTAATGAGCTAGCGCAATCATCTCCTGGGACTTTCATTTTCTTCTCCATTAACAGCCTCAGCTGCTTCTCAAACATCTCCAGCTCTGCGCAATCCGCTACAATCTTCACTGCGAACATTTCAGAAGCACCGTAGAACAGCTGCAATCTCACATAATCCATCACCACCTGCACCTGCAGTTCAATATCTTCAGAACTCTCTTCTTCTACACTCACTGTAAACTCGAAATGGGTAAGAACCCATCGATCTATCACCAACCCAGATTGCTTCACAGACTCATCAGTGCAATTCATGCCTGCACTTGAGTTCAGCTCCAACTGTTCATCTACTTCACTGCAACCTGAGTCTTCTCTATCTGTCTTGTACTACCTGAGCAGCATCACCATTTATGTAACTGTATCTGCAATTCAACTCCATTACTAATTCATCCAGTATCACCACAGACTACCACTCAGACTGCAATACCAGTCCATAGCACCATCATTCTCTGTTCTTTGTTCGACTGCAAACCACCAACAACATCAGTTCTCGGCGTTGGCACAAATTCCATCTGCAGCTTACATCACTGCAACACAGCTCAGTCACCTGCAACATCAAGCTTAGCCATCTCAACCTGCAATTGCAATTCCAGCAGCAACAAACCCTCTGTAGCAATTTCTTCCTTGGTTTCTAGGTAGCAAAACCATCAACCAATTCTTCCCTGTTCTCTGTAATCAGCAGCAATCACAGACAGCACCAGAGTCCAATTCTTCTATCTCAGAGCCACATTCAGTCCCTTGCTTTCTTGGCTCAATGCCTGCTCACCCCATTTGCATATACCACCAATTGCTTATCCACCTGCAGCTTCAATCATTGTAACCTGCAGCTCAACTCATGGCTTGCTTCTTGCTCACTTTCGCACTGTCAAAACAGATTCAGGCCTTCACTGTCAGTCAACATTGCATTCCATATCTTAGCCATAGTTCACAAAACCAGTGTCAAAGACCCTCACTTGCTAGCTGTTTAGTTCCCTGCAATTCAAGTCCACATCCACAGCAATTAACATCATTTCCGAAGCTATTTTCTTGGCCACAGTCCCATGGAAATCCGCAAACAACAACACCAACACTCCTTGTAAACTAAACAAGTCGCAGTATCAAAACTCCACCAATCGCGACTCAAACTCGGATTCAAATCTCCATCTCATCTGCAATGCCATTTCACAGCCAAATAATCCTAACATACATCTAGCACACAAACAACAATTCATTCATTCACTCAGCATCACTGCCATCTTCTGCTCTTAGTTGACAGTGTCACACACTGTTCAGCTTGCCATCACTCTTCAATTCTGTCAGCTCATCCCTTGGCAGCAACCACCAGTACCAACTCAGCTCACGGCAACATCTCCCATCTCTGAAACTGTACCATTCCATGTCTTCAGTATAAGTCCACCACGAGAGTTTCTTCTTGATTCAACCCATCTTCAATTTCAACCACAATGCTTTAATTCTTCACCAACAACTAACCCCCACTCAAGAGTCACCAGCAGCAGCTCCTCTCCATGTCTCTGTTGAACTCGAGAACTCATCAAATCCAGCTACCAAATTCAAACCAACTCAAACCCTTATCTCGAAACAGCTTCTTCTCTAATTCATCATATTTCATCCCTAATTTCACTACTGCCTGGATCAAATCCATTATGTCTGCAACAGAATCCACCAATTAACGGCAACAACTCCTTGTAAATCATCTTCTAAACCCATTCTATTCGCAGACCTAGCTTCTAATTCATGACCAAAAACCCATTTCAACTTCAGATCTCCTTCATTCTTTAAGAAGCAGTAAACATCAAATCCCACTTTAATTGTCACCAATTCTCTTTAACTTTCTACACCATCTTCCATCTCCTCTTCTTAGTCTCGAATTTGTCTTGAATTTGACCTCATCCCCATGAATATCAACAACCCTGAATCGGCAGCTGCACAAAAATGGAAAAGGGGAAAGAGAAGGTTTTTTCTTCTCGAGCTAAGTAGTGAACTGGGTCTGTTATTGACACCCGGTATTATAATAAGGGCCACCTGAAATTACTTGGCATGTCAGTTTCAGATAACTGACAGCCTATTCGCCTTCTTGTTCACCTCCTTCGCTGCATACCTTTAGCTGGCTCCAAATGGATGTTTTCTCCTTCTTTTGCTCATAATGACTCCAAAGTACCTATAACACTCAAAAGCAAATATTAGATACATAATTCACATGAAAAATAGCAAAGAAAGCATAAATACTAGATATAAAATAAGGTGTTTTAGACACCTATCATCAAGTTGCAAATTGGTAGAACTGATATTCATATCTATAGCTAGTTTTTGGTTTTTCATCGAGCGATAATCCTTGAACATAAGTAGCATAAATATGATTGTAGGTTGTAGAGATATATCCTTGTAATCATATGTGAACCATGACCCTTGTTCGAAATGTTTGCGCAATGTATTTCAATTGCATTGATTAGACTAATTTCATGAATCTTAATGCTCCATGGGAATCGAACTTGATTAGCGCAAGGCGTTAGGTTATTCTTTTGGTAGAATTCATACTTGAATCGTTTTACATGTATGTGTGATGAAATCAGGAAATTGCGGGATATTCTTTCGACTAGGTATCTTAGTGATTTTGATAATGAGAGATTAAATATCAATTCTAATTATTAAGACAAGATCATGTTAGTGAATGAAAACGAAATCCTTAACCAATATCTTTATATCTTGATTTGTGTGTTTGCTTTGCTTTATTTTTTTTTAGTATAACTTAGTTTATTAAAAATCAGAAAAATCCCCCTTGCTTTACATAAGAAACTGAAACATATTGAAAACCTAGTCCTCTCTGTGGGACGATCCTTTCTTGCCCTTGCTATATTTTATATTTTGAGTAGTGAGAAAGTAATTTATTTTTGACGCATACGACAGCGATCAGTAACCACCCAACAACAACTAGGAGCGTAAAAAATTTGTTTGGATGAGATGTCACCTGGAGGTATTTCCGTTGCTAAGATATGAGGCATTAATGATTCCAAAGACATGCCGAATATAGATGATGACTTTTTGGAAGTATTTTGTACGATTGTTATGACTCATCCTAATCACGTGACAATTCTTCTTCCTGGACCAGATGGTGTAGAAGTTATACCATCGATCTCTCCGGAACGTGTAATAAGGTTCTGCCTCAAGAAGAATGAGTATCCAGCCTCTCCAGTATATTTCAAAAAAATTCAAACTTCATTGCGCTCCTGGGATGGATGGATGAGATATATATTCGGCAATGATCATGTCAGGGCTAGTGTTGGAGAGTGTAGCTGTGTTGTTGACCCTTCCGATTGCAGGAGACCTTGACTTTAAGTTGTTTGGTGGGCATCTGAGTGGTATCCTCTGGTACCAAAACCAAGTAAGGTATTGAATGGCGTGCCAAGTGTTGCTGCGTTTTCGTTGCTCATGTGATTTGTTTAATATTTGAGAAAAGGAGTTAGGTAAAACCTAGATAAGGTGGAGGCAGTCCCCGGGAGAAATAAGTTCGGACAGAGAGGATTGCAGGTGGAACCCATGCTGCTATAGTGATCTTCAATTCTTCGGATGTACGGGTATGTACATGTTTTGCTCCGTTTGACTGGCTAAATTATCTGGTAACTTTGAACTAATCTTTCTCAACTTCTTTTGTAATTTTAGTGATATGGGAAGATGTATGCCTTTGTTAGACTTGCGCTAGTTGCAGGTAGCCGGGATGACGATGCGTTCGAGACACCTCCAGAAGAAAAGGAGAAATCTGGAGATACAAAGTCGCTTCCATATGACGACGATGAAAACTGAACAGATTCAGGAAGTTGAGAAGATGACTCAGGAACTGGAGTTGAAGAAAGGTGTTCTTCAAGAGATGAGAGAGTGTTCTCTGAGAAGGATGAGATTCTACTAGATGATTTCTCTTGAATGCATGTATTCTCTACTTAAAACATTTTCTCCTTAGGTGTTTTGAAAGACAAGATATGTTCTTTTGTGGTTTGATTTTCTAGTTTTTGAATAAGTAGGTAATTGTCTTGCAAAGATTTTGAGTTAATCGAGATCTTGCTTTGAAATAGTTTGTAAGCATGAAATATTAAAAGGGGCAAACCTTCCATTCACATTGCCTAGTCACAGTTGGATTGATAGACGGATCAAGTCCCCAGGTTGGGATGAAGAATAGCTGATTGTAAAGAGGGTTTTCAATAAGACTTACTTTTGTGTGGAACTTTTGAATGTATGAACTTTCATCCTCTCCAGGAAGTTCCTTCATATATGCCAAGGTAGGGGATAAGACACGCGCAGAGAAGCTGATGATGGGGCCGGTAGTTTCCTTGATGTTGACTAAGGCATGTAAAACTCATTAGGCTTCCTTGATCTCCTCAAAATGGCAAGGTAGGCTTCATCAATAGGATCGATCAGCCTGGTAGAAGAGTTTCCGATAACTTTATGGAAGGAGTTGAAAAGAGGGAGACAGTCCCCCCATCCACGAGTACTCACAGAGCTTTCAACTTGGCAGTTTTTGTTGGTGCGTTGTGCTTCATAGACGGTCAGGCATATCACTGGGATTTGACAATACATATGCTCTCTTGAGTCTGTAGCGGCTTAATACAATGTGGTGTTTAAATCTGGACCAAGTCCCAGGGTTTTTCTGCATTTGCGTTCCTCGTTAACAAAATTTCTGGTGTCTGTGTTATTTGTTTTCAACATTGTTTATATAATTGAAATATCACAAGTTGTGTGTTGATCAATCATAGTAGCTAGGTCCAACCATGTTAGTTGGATAAGACTTGATTGATCCTTGGACATTGGTCTTTGGTACCGTCCAAGAACTCTCTTCGTAGTTAGGTTCATGGATTCAATTCTGTAAACGTTCTAACAACAAGAGAGAGAGAGAGATATAACTCTAGGCACTTTCCTTGATTGAGTTTTTACTCTCGGAGTTGTATTGAGTTTGTCCATATAGATTGCCTAAGAAAAAATTGGCGGTGTATTTTGGTACCCCCGGCGTTTTCACAAGATATAATTATTTCAATGTTGATGATTCCATGTTCTTGATAATAAATTTTCCATGAGTAATTTCGAGGAAGAAATGGTATACTCATAGAGATTTATTTCGAGGGATAATATATTAAAAAATAGTTGAGTATATATTCTAAGGGCTACATTTATGTTAGAACACTGCTCGGTTCACAAGTTTAGATGTCAAAACTCATTCCTTGAATTTCTCACTAGAGTCTTAGGTTACTCTTAAGACTTATTCTAATGTCAAGTCTGGTTTTCAATTTTAGATGTCAAAGATTCTCCAAGCATGCATATGGATGATATATTTGCATATATTGTTGATCGAGAGATTATAGAACACGATAATATCGAACCACACTCTATTACGGAATTCCAAACAGAGAGAAGGTTAGCCTCAATGGAGAGATGCAATCCGAGATGAACTAGATTCGTTGGAAAGCGTATTTGTCAGAAATCGTAATGATAAGAATAAAGTCTTAAGGTACAAGGCTCGCCTTGTGGCGTAAGGTTCTCACAACGCCATGGAATTAATTACGAAGAAATATACTCTCCTGTAACGAACGTCATAACGTTATGCTATTTAGTGAGCTTACTAGTTTCAAAATGACTTGGAATGCATCTTATAAATGTGGTTACCGCATATTTCTATCAGGATCTTGATACAGAGATATTCATGAAAATTCCAGTGGCCTTCCACTGGCCAAATCAAGTAACTCTAAACCACATAGTGCGTTTGCATTTCAGTTTAAATGTTTACTTTACTGATTAAAGAAATACGGGAGGATGTGGTATAGCCGTCGTAGTAATTCTTTGATTGGGAAGGGATTTATAAATAATGAATTGTTCCCATGTGTATTTATAAATAAAACGTGTTACGGATATGCAATTATAGTTGTATATTTTGATGATATAGACATAATGTGAAATCTTGATGAAATAAGAGAAACCACAAGTTTTATGAAATCCGAATTTGAAAAGTTGGTTTTGTCTAGGATTTGAACTAGATATCGAATTTGTGGTATATTAATCCACCAGTCTGCACATGTCCAAAATATACAAAGGAAATTTAATATGGACAAAGTACACCCTGCTGGCACTCTTATGATTGGTCTAAGTTTGGATGTACATAAAAATCCATTTCATACAAAGGAAGATGACGAAGAAGTGTCGGGAAATGAAATTCCCGATTTAAATGCAATAAGCGCATTATTATACTTAGCACAATGTATTCGACTCGATATTTCATTCTCAGTGAATTTGTTAGCTAGATATAGCTCAACACTGATGCGGCGTCATTGTAATAGCATCAAGCATATATTTAGATACCTAAAAAGAAACCACTGACATGGGTTTATTTTATCCCTATGAGGACGTAAGGAAGACTGTAAATGCAAATGCAACCCCCTACGCTGAAACCCTAAATAATGTTTTGCTTGGTTTTGTTTGATGCTGGGTACCTCTCTGACCCACATAAAGGTCGGTCCCAACCTGGTTACGTGTTCACTGATGGACACTTTTTGTGTATAAATTGTCTCAATTATTTATAATTGTTAGAGAAATGCTCGGTTGAACCTACTAGCATTGGTAAGTCAAGTTATTTATCAAATTTTGATGACAACACACATTCTTGATTTAGTTTACTAAAGTCAGTTTCAGACTAGATTAGGCTTAAGAAGTAGAGTATTGAACCAAAGATATCCTTGAAGAATGGAGATTGAAAAATACATGAAGATATATTTGAAAACTCATTAAAGGTTAGTAACAAACTCTTGATTCTCTTGTCTACTCTACATCTCTATCTATCTGAAAACGTGAGGGTACCAAAATACACCGCCAACTTTTTCTTAGACAACCTGTATGGACTTGTGAATGGGGACAAACGATTTGCTGGTTTTTACGGAATTGAAGAGTCGATCGTGTGGAGACTCCTTGAACCGAGCGAAATGTTGAACCTCACACAGATGCACTGCAAGAAGGGAGTGCTTTAAGTTCGAGAGATCAATCTGTAAGACCCCGGCCTAAACCAAGAACAATGGTCGTTCCAGAGTCAATTCGGTCACAAGAGAGGATGGGTTGATCTGTAGAAGGGAAGCTGAGAAATGCGTGAGATCAATGGTGATCTAAGATTGTAGGTGTGTTGTGAATTCAGCGTGAAAATGCTCTGAATGATTGAATTTTGCTCAATTGAGAGTAATTTTTGTGAGTTCGTGTAGACGAAAGATTGTCTGTATGAACTTTGATGAGAAATTGCTCGTCTTGGCGAATGTTGTTCGATTGTTCGAAAAACCTCTGTCTTTTCAATCAGGATTCAGAGACATTTTATAATGCCGGAGTTGAAAACACCATGATCCCATGAAGTGTGAAAGTTGCTGGAATCAAAGAGTGGGGAAGTGGGAAATCATGTTAAACCAATTACTCATCGTGCGTAGGACTTGGTTAACTTTCCACCCACTACTTCGCTAACTCTTCCAACTGATTGCACGACTTGCTCACATTCTCATCGTGGGTGAACACATGTGCCGTAGACCGCCAGACCAAAACCCTAGTTAATATCCCCCCATGTAACACGATTGAAATCTCGTGATTTTGGAGTCAGTTGTTGACTTTATGGGACGATGAGTCCATGTAGCGCTGAGTTGAACATGTGTGAGTAAATGTTTCGAAACTCATGAGTTTAACGTGTCTGCTGAGACGAGGTTGTAGATG
Source organism: Papaver somniferum (assembly GCF_003573695.1). Classification (NCBI taxonomy): domain Eukaryota; kingdom Viridiplantae; phylum Streptophyta; class Magnoliopsida; order Ranunculales; family Papaveraceae; genus Papaver; species Papaver somniferum. Next base: position 150,055,990 of record NC_039360.1, on the reverse strand, counting down.
GGGAAAAAAGATTTGCTAGTTTTTAAGAAATTGAGGAGACGACCGTACGAAGGAGACTCCTCGAACCGAGCGAAATGTTAAACCTCACACAGATGCACCGCTGCAAAGGGGGTGCTTTAGATTCGAGAGATCAATCTATAGTACTCCGGCCTAAATCAAGACAATGACCGTTCCAGAGTAAATTCGGTCACAAGAGAGGATGGGTTAATCTGTAGGAGGGAAGCTGAGAAATGCGTGGAATCAATGGTAATCAAAGATTGTGGGTGTGTGAATTCTGAATATGATAAGCTCTGAATGATTGAAATTGCTCAATTGAGAGTAGTTGCTCAATTGATGAGTTGATGATCTCGTGTTGTCAGTTTGACGTGAGATTGATGATACTGATGATGCTGATGATTCAATCATGATTCGGAGACTTATTTATGTTGCTGGAATTTTAGACACCATGACCCCATGAAGTGTGACAGTTGATGGAATCAAGGAGTGAGGAAGTGGAGATCGTGTTTGAAACCAGTTGCTCAACGTGTGGAGACTTGGTCGATTTTACACCCACTACCTCGTGAATTCCTTCAACTGATTGCACGACTTGATCACATTCCATCGTGTGTTTGAACACACGTGTCGTAGACCGCCAGACCAAAACCCTAAGTGATATCCCCCCAAAGTGACACGATTGACTTCTCGTGGTATGTTAGTCAATTGATGACTTCGTGGTTTGATGGGACGATGAGTCCATGTAGTTGCTGAGTTGAACATGATGTTCTGAAACTCATGAGTTGAACATGTCATGAGACAGAGGTATAGTTCTTACGATGAAGTGAGCAAGTATTTCTCATTCGATGGATCGTTGAATATTGATTGTTGAACCAATATTCCTTGGTTTGAGCAAATATTTATCATCTGAGCAAGTGTTTCTCATGTGATGAATTGTTGAATATTTGATCGTCTGAGCATGTGTTGCTCATCTGATGGATTATTGGCAGCGTACCAAAAATGTTAATTAGAATACTGGTCGTTGAACCAAGCACAATTAATAAAATTAAAGACCACGAGGCCGTCGTAAAATTATTAAGGTTGGAATCTGGAATGATGATCCTTGGATTCAGAAACCCTAATTTGATCAATTGATGATCAATTCATGGTTCGTCAGAAGTTTAACCATAGGATGAAGGAGGGAGCGACTATATGGTACCGTGGATCAACCATGTAGTGTCCATATTCTCACTGAGCAAATATGAAGAACTCCTGAAGAGTTGACGATTTGTTGGTGGAAGAATGATTAAATGTTGGCTTAATCATTTATTCAAAAATGCTCGTATGAGCCTTAGGTGAGAAAACCTAATTAATTATGACGAGGTGAGGGACTGACCATGGAGTCATGAAACCGGCCCTGGGTTGTCACGTGACCGCCTGACGATCACTTCATGAAAATCCAAAGTGTTTGGAAGAGTTTTGGACCTAATACGAGCAATTGTGCAAATTAGGTCAAAACTGTGAAAATTGATGGGACCGGCTTCCGTGAGCCAAAGATCCAATCTTGGTCGGTCAAGATAGCGTGCTCGTGTCCCAAAGGCGTCCGCGTCTCAGTCCTGAGAATTTTGATATTTTCTGGCGTGCAATTGAGCATCCATTCGAGAAAATATGCCAAAATTAGGGTTTCGACGAAACTGAGGAAAACACCATGAGATGATGAAAAATAATAATAAAATAAGGAATGAGGAGGCGTGGGACCGCCATGGTCAAGGCATGGTCGGCCGGTCGTGAACACGGTCCCGTGGTTCCTTTTCCTTAATTTTATAATATTTTGATGATTTTATGAAAAAATCATGAATTTTGAGAAATTTGATGAATTTAGGGAGTTTCCATGAATTGAAGGAGTTTTCATGAGTTCATGGAAGCAAAATATTAAAATAATAAAAAACACGGGTGTGTGGGGACCATAGAGGCATGTCCGGCCGGCTATGGACCGGTCCCACGAGTTTTTTATAATTTTTTAATATTTTAAGGTATTTTTGATGATTTGAGGGAATTTTTCCTAATTTGAGAGAAATACCATAAAATCAAGGAATTTGATGAATTCAAGGAAAAATAGGATAAATAATAATAAAATAATAAAGAAAAGGGCGTGTGGGACCGGCTAGGGCATGGCCGGCCGGCTAGTGGCCCGGTCCCACAAGTTTTCATAATTTTATTTTATTATTATATGATGATTTTTGCAAAAAGTACCATGAAATCAAGGAGTTTATTCATGAACTTAGAGAAATAATAATAATAATAAAATAATGAAGAACCGTGAGGTGTGGGGCCGGCTGGGACCAAGGCATGGCCGGTTGGCCAACGGTCACGCCCCACACTTCTTTCCTTAATTTTATATTATTTTTTACGAATTTATAAAAATATCATGAAACCGAGGAGTTTCCTCGAGACGAAGGAGATTTGATAAAATGAGAGAATTTTCATCAAATCATGGAAAATAATAAAAATGCATTAAAAATATAAAACTGGCGTGGGATTGACCACGACACGGTCGGTCTGTCGTGTGTCCGTGCTCCCAGCACCCTGGTCAATATTTTTAATTATTTATTATTTTCTTCCCTATTTTGCATAGATTCATCGTTTCGTTGAATTTTGAAATACTCGTTCGTACGGTGACTGTTAGTGCATCATCGTTGAACACACTTTCACCATTTGGATCGGGGCTTACTTAGAGGTAGCTCAGACGCCCGGTTATTGATTATTTATTACTAATTGTGGAATTCAGTGGAGAATAATTCACAAAACTGAGAGGATCATCTAAGGATTCGACTACGAATTCATAATAATAAAGTGAGCATTACCATTCCATGGGATCGTAGATTCGACCATAGAATCGGAGTAATTAAGTTTTATCTATTACCATTTATGAGACCAGTTGTGGATTCGATCATGAAATCGGAGTAATGAGATAATATAGTTATTGCTATTCTATGAGATCAAGCCGTGGATTTGATCATAGAATCAGAACAATTGTTTATTGCCATTCCATGGGACCAGTCGTGGATTCGACCATGGAATAGGAGCAATTGTTATTGCCATTCCATGGGACCAGTCGTGGATTCGACCATGGAATAGGAGCAATAATAGATTATTCTGGGAATTCAGAAGTGAATGTCACGACAGAATTAATCTTAATTAGGAATAATTAACTTTGTGGCTCTATACTAGCAGAGCAAGCTGTCTAGGAGCATTAATTATCCCGATATGAGCTTGTCGGTAAGTCATATCCTTTATATAGTCAGGGTAAACTCGTTGTTTGTTCCTGAAGACGTTATCGCTCTATACTAGCAGAGCAAGCTGTCTAGGAGCCGTCCATCTTGTGATACTATATAGAAATAATCACTGAAAGTGTTAAGTGTTCATGATATATGCCTTTGTCCAGTTGTGAGACTACATATCTACATGTACTCTGAGAGAAAGTACTCTCCGTTCAGAATTCGATAAGTGACCCGTGTCTCAATACTCACGTCTGATTGCTGGATCAGGGCCTGAAAAAGGCGAAATAGTGAACTTCCAGGAGACCTTCAGAACTTTTTCAGATGGCATGTTGATCCATGTTTTAGCCACATCTCTTTGCTCGTTCATCGGATTATAATGAAATTTTGAGAAGTTGTAGAGAACATTCATACGAAGATAATGGTATATAACTCATCTTCAGATTCCTCGTAGATTGCTCCCAGATCGTCTTTTAGTACAGGGCAGAGTACAGTTTCTTTAGACGAGGTTACCGTAAAACGTATTTTCATGACTTTCATGCTATTTGCTCGTGCCTTGAGTGTATAATGATTAATCTTGATAATGTTGGATTGCTTGTATGATGTATTTTATGATCTCATTTGGTTTCAAGCTTAAATGACTCTAGTCTTCATGTAATCTTCGTATTAGGTGTCAAATACCAAAGTTGAGGATATTGAAACCAATGAGGATAACTCAAACTGCCCTGGAGTTATTGATGAAGAGACAACCATCTATTCACTTAAAGTCCATGAGAAGGTTGTCATTGAAGTCTTGGAAACTCAGATTGTTGCTGCTTCAGTGATAGAAGAAACCGAAACACCAGTAGAGAATACTGAAGAAATTGTTGCCCTGAAGGCTGATCCAGTAATTGAGAACCGTATAGTGGTGCATGAATATCCAAGTGAAGGAGTTTCTTTTGATCCTCTGTTCGATGCTTCACTCCCGTATCATGAACTAGTTGGCGGATTCAGCATTCCCATTGGATATGCAGGCTTGTACGAGAAACCGTGGAAGATGTATGGGCACATCGTCGTTACCAAGGATCCGGAGCATAGTTATTTCTTGACGAGGCAAGTAGAAGCCATATTGCGTGTTATAAATGATATCCGCATCACAACTGTAAATACTGTCATCCAGGATGTACTCTTTGATTGGGAGTACAACTTGAAGAAAGTTGAAGAACTTGGCTTCAATCTGAAGTGGCTTCGTCAAAAGATTGATGCTATAAGGAAAACGGTGGAAGGTGACACTTCTTTCACCAACAGTGATGCCGTGTTGAAGAAGAAGAAAATCAGAAATCTTATTTTGCTGACTTTCTTTAGTTTTCTTTCCATGATATCTTGAACCTTGGACTTCTGAGAGATGTGAGGTTTTACTCTGGTCTTGATTTCTTGATCGGTTTTGGATTGTGAAATCGATCGTCTTGACAAGTGGACCGTCAGTCCTCAGTATTTTGTTAAGTCTCTCCCTTTCGTTTTCCCTTCTTCTGGTGAGACCCAGATAGAGGACCCAGGTAGAAAAATTGATGTAAAGACCTAGGTGGTCGAAGTTGGAGGTACCTGGTAGGCTCAGAAACCTACAATAATAGTACTGCAAGTGCACAGTGTCTATCTAGGAGAACAATGGCAAGTACAGGTCGTTCCCACGAGGAGTGTGAAATACTTCTACTAACTAATACCAAGAATCAACAAATCAATAAGGTGATGTTTAACGATTTTTCAGGAATTCGGGACAAAATGAAATAATAAATAATTGTTAACAATAAACGGAATGATAGCGGGTTATTAGGATTTTCGGTTTCCACCAAATAACTATGCAAACTCTACTAATCTTTAAAAATATATTCCATGCTTTTATTTTCAAATATTGTTTCTCCGCTATAGTTTTCTTCGCTTCATGGGTAGTGATTCTAAAGCATTACCTATCAATCCTTGCATACCACGTCTAGGGATTTAACCGAAGCACGAAATATCAATTCAAAAGCATAAATAATCAAGAAAATCACATAAACGACAAAACACCAAGCTTTGTGAAGAAAAACTATTAATCAATCAAATCATTATTAAGCATATATCAATGTAGAGTTTTCACAATTAATTGGTTTCTACCTAAATCCTAACAAACAATCTAGCAAATCATGGAGAAAAAGAAATCAAAACAGCAAAATCCTCTTCTCTATAAACGGCCGTAGCCGCCCTCCTCGTTTCTCAAATAGTCACCCCCCTTCTTATACACCTTCCTTTTCTTTTATTTCATTAACCAAAGTATCAAAATAAATTATTCTATGAAATATCTTGCATGCAAGTTGATGTCGTCATCAGTATCTTTCCCCAAATAGTATTGCCACCTCGTTCTTCCAATGAAATAATAAACTCCCCTTATTTCCAAAATCTCCCAAATGAAGAAAGAGTTATTTTATTTCCAAAATAGTCACGTGTAAATATTCCTCAATTAATTCTTCACATGACAAATAAATTATCTTTCTCGGTGGAATATATTTTGTAATAAAGTAAGAAAGATAAAATAGTTCTCATTTTCAGTTTCCATGTGTCAACCCCACTTTGATTTCAATTCCTTTGCTGCGTTTCTGCCTCGCCTCTGAAACAATTCTATGTTGCTGATATATATGGAGATACCAGGCCAGCTACATTTTGTCATTTTTTGTCATTGTGGTCGCTGATATATGGAAATACCAGGCCAACCCATTTCGTCATTGTGGTTGCTGATATATGGAAATACCATGCCAACCCGAGTGCTGATACATGGAAATACCAGGCCAGCATAATAGGTGTTGCTGATATATAGAAATACCAGGCCAGCATAATAAGTGTTGCTGATATATGGAGATACCAGGCCAACATAATAAGTGTTGCTGATATAGAAATACCAGGCCAGCATAGTAAATGTTGCTGATATATAAAAATACCAGGCCAGCATAATAAGCTGCTGATACATGGAAATACCAGGCCAGCATAATAAGTACTGTTGATATATAGAAATACCAGGCCAGCATATTTCATCATTGTGGTTGTTGATATATGGAAGTACCAGGCCAACCACATTTTGCCATTTTCGTCGCAAACACCATTAAGTCTCACATTTTGCTGTTTATTCGCTGGATGATCGAATTCACTTGTACTTTCTAGAAAAGCACTAAATTAGTATTAGTAACTAAAATATTTTATCCTAACTAATATAAGTAAGGGTATAAAATGTAGCATTTACATGCTTATCAACACCCCCACACTTATATTTTGCTAGTCCTCGAGCAAAACAGAGATATTATGCAATTGATTTTTTTGTTTTTTTTCATTTTTTTTTTTTGCAAAAATATGGATAATAACCCATTCCCCCACACTTAAACATTACATTGTCCTCAATGTAACTGAGTCATCCAACGTAAAAATTAAGATGGAAAATGCAACAATAAAAAATAAAAATAAAATAAAATAAGAGATGGAGTAAAGGGAACAAATCTGATGGGTTGACTCCCATGAAGCGAAATGTATTTTTTTCCCTGCTTTCAGTAGCACGTTTTCAAACAAGATGAGGTTGGTACCCCAAAGTACGCTGCAAATCATATATATACAGTCTGAAAATTTGGGGATCAACCCAACTAATTAGTTTTGATGAAAAGATGATCCTGCAGCAATGATGATTAGCACCCAGAGAGCAAAAACTGAACTCAGTCTTATACGAAACATTCACATAAGCTTTTAGAAAATCACGATCTGAGAAACAAGTGCTCAACGGAACAATGATATCGTGACTAATTGGCCCATTATCATCTACATCGGTTTCATTATTAAGGGTCAAGGTCAGAGCTTTCTCAACTAATGGAACTAGTCGAAACTCAGGAAGAATTAAAGGTTCTAGCTTGGGCTTCCATTTATTAGTGTCTAGCAGCGGTGTGGAATCTAACAAAGCATTGAATTCACAAATAACACTATCATCATCAAAACCATACCCAAAATGAGCTAAGCAAACCTCTAATGGATCTTCCGAATGGCTCTTGCAAAAGGCTTGCGAGTGCATACTTTCTTTTCTCCCACAACACTTAAGGCTAAGGTACCTAAAAAAAAATCAAATAAAATGCGTAAAAAGAACCAAAAAAAATCTAAAAGAAAAACAAAATAAAATTATGTACAAAAAGATATCAGTCAGAGAGTATTTTGCGACCACTCCCCGGCAGCGGCGCCCAAAACTTGGTAGGCTCAGAAACCTACAATAATACTACTGCAAGTGCACAGTGTCTAACTAGGAGAACAATGGCAAGTACAGGTCGTTCCCACGAGGAGTGTGAAATACTTCTACTAACTAATACCAAGAATCAACAAATCAATAAGGTGATGTTTAACGATTTTTCAGGAATTCGGGACAAAATGAAATAATAAATAATTGTTAACAATAAACGGAATGATAGCGGGTTATTAGGATTTTCGGTTTCCACCAAATAACTATGCAAACTCTACTAATCTTTAAAAATATATTCCATGCTTTTATTTTCAAATACTGTTTCTCCGCTATAGTTTTCTTCGCTTCATGGGTAGTGATTCTAAAGCATTACCTATCAATCCTTGCATACCACGTCTAGGGATTTAACCGAAGCACGAAATATCAATTCAAAAGCATAAATAATCAAGAAAATCACATAAACGACAAAACACCAAGCTTTGTGAAGAAAAACTATTAATCAATCAAATCATTATTAAGCATATATCAATGTAGAGTTTTCACAATTAATTGGTTTCTACCTAAATCCTAACAAACAATCTAGCAAATCATGGAGAAAAAGAAATCAAAACAGCAAAATCCTCTTCTCTATAAACGGCCGTAGCCGCCCTCCTCGTTTCTCAAATAGTCACCCCCCTTCTTATACACCTTCCTTTTCTTTTATTTCATTAACCAAAGTATCAAAATAAATTATTCTATGAAATATCTTGCATGCAAGTTGATGTCGTCATCAGTATCTTTCCCCAAATAGTATTGCCACCTCGTTCTTCCAATGAAATAATAAACTCCCCTTATTTCCAAAATCTCCCAAATGAAGAAAGAGTTATTTTATTTCCAAAATAGTCACGTGTAAATATTCCTCAATTAATTCTTCACATGACAAATAAATTATCTTTCTCGGTGGAATATATTTTGTAATAAAGTAAGAAAGATAAAATAGTTCTCATTTTCAGTTTCCATGTGTCAACCCCACTTTGATTTCAATTCCTTATTTTGTAATAAAGTAAGAAAGATAAAATTGGTGTTTGCATGTTGTACGCTCAGGAAGCTGTAGGAACCTCATACGACGTCGGAATCTGACGATTGACCCCAACTTTCGAAGCTAAGAGACGGAGGAATCATATTCAACCAGAATGCTTAAGTTTTGAAATGTCTAGGGCAATCAATAAAGTATGCACTTTCATAACTTGTAATCCCGTGCAAATTTTCAGATTTCATAGACCTGTCAGTAAATGCCGTATCTTTCAACTCGTATGTCCGATTGATGCGCCGTTTAAGAGACATAGACGAACATCTTTAGTTGAGGAAGCATTGTCCCATTCCTCACCCATTAGTACGTTTTTGCAAACCCATGGCCTGGAGTGTGTTGTATCTCATTTATAGAGGTGATGAGAACATCTTGTAGAAGACTTTGGATTATGCCCACCAGTCGTGCCAGCTTTGGGAAGACTTTCATGTGAGCATGTTATCAGGTCCGCACATCTTGATATGAATCATTGGTCTTACAGAAGTCTGATTCATGTGTAACACTTCATAGAATGATTAGTTGATGAAGCCCTGAGGATGTTTCTCCTGAGACCGTTGTTGGTGCTGAAACCATGAATGATTACGCTCCAGAGATCCTTGTCGATGCTGAGATCATGGATGGTGTTCCTCTAGAGATTATTTTTGATGCTGATACCATGGTTGAAGTTGCTCCAAAGACCGAAAAGGCTAGAACCATGATTATAGATATAAACTTTGCTCCTTCATCCAGTGAGCCTTTTACATTCATGAACTAGTTGATGAGTTGGGCGTCCGTAAGATGAAGGTGTACTGAGAGTTCAACATGAATGCTCCTGAAAGCATACTTTACCACGATCTGGCTTTGTCAGTGAGTCAACATTGTTGCGGTAGATAGCATCAGCAGTTTTCATATTGGATGTGATTGGTGAAGAGAGAAAGTTCCTCAATCATGCAGGGGCTTGTGATGTAGAGAAAACCCGTTGATGGAGTTTCACGGAATCACCTCAGGTTTCCCAGTATATATTGAAGGAGTTAGTGACATCCATGTATGAATGATGTTACATATGCTTCAGAAGTCTTATCATGGGATAATGAAGACTTAATGTTTAGTTACACTTTGAATGTGTTGGTGTTGAATCAATGTGTCATCATCGAGATATTTGTGCTGAAGCTGTACTCTTTGATTGGGAGTAAAATTTGATAGATTTTTTAGATGCTTGAGTGTTGAAGCGTATATTCCTTAAGCATCGAATATCTTAGGGGTTTGATCGTCTCGGCCCTGGAGTATCTTCTGTTGATTCAGCATCCCTTTCGTTGCAGTAGTGGGATTCGACACTTGTGCAGATATTAGAGCTTTCTGATTTTGTGGAACACATGGACTAGCATAAGAAACGCCCAAAGTGTTCTTTGCCATGTTTGGACATCATCTCGGTAATAAATGTTTCAGTGCTTGATTCGGAGGAGCGTCAGATTCAACCACTTGGTAAAATACTAATGTGGTGAAGCTACCATTCATAACGTCTTGCAGAGTTGCTAGCAGAATTGAGTCCCCATGCTAGTATAGCATGTGAGGAAATAAATTACATAGACATGGGATGAGACTTGCCTGAGTGCAAACCTATTAATGGATGTATATGCATCTTTTGCATGTTCTTTCTTCAACCTCGTCAAAGTTTTAAATTCCTCCAAGTACTCTGATGATGGAATGTCCGTCAAATCTTCTGGATCAGAACTTTCTTCGTTGGAGAGATGTGTAACCAAAGGCGCTCTATAAGTACCCATATTTTCAGCGTGGATCCACGCTCGTCTGAAGGACATGTCATATCCTGGATCTTCCTGATTATGTGAAACTTGGTTTCTATCCAGTGTTGAACTTATGTTCACTTTGAGAGTGATGTAGCCATAAGTATTCCGAGCGCTCCTTCATGGTCTCTGATTGAGATGGGAGCATGAGTATCTTCTTGTTGACTGATGCCTGCGGCTCTGAGGTTTTCAGTGGAATGATGTTGATGGCGGTGCCGGCATCGATCAACGTTCTTCCAAATTCGTTTCTTCGACTGTGGTAAGCAGTCCCCATTCGTACATATCTTGGTTTGTGGCTGGAGGCTCAAGAAGTATTTCCGGAATGGACTTCTTGACACGATGTGGTTCAGTGCTGTGAACATGTCTCTATTTTGTGCCTTCGACAGATAGAGGAATTCACGTTCGACCAAGGATTGAACTGCCTCTTTTATAGGTTGTTCAGAGAGTGTAAAGGTTATGATTGGGAGAGGATTCTTGTGTACTCCTCCAGTGCCCAGTTGAAGCTATTGTGGATCAACCTTCTCTTTGGTGACGTGCTTCAAAATATTGCAGTTACTTGTCGAATGATTGATAAATCTATGAAGGTGTTGGATTCTTCATGTTGGCTCTCTATGATGAGCAACAGTTTGATTGCACCGTATTGAACCCAGACTTCCAGTAACTCGATCACTCCTTCATGAGAAGTTTAGTCTATCCGATCATTTTCCCATTCGTTGATGCCAGATCGAGGTTTGTGCAAGATTGGTTATCCTTCCGTGATGTTTTTGTAGGAAGAGGTGTTGGATGTCGCATGTTTGAGAAGAAGCTTTCCTTTTTCTTCCTTAAGCAACAACGTTCATGGAAGGTTGGACATCGTACTGTTTGTTGATCAGGCGTCGGCTTCTCCGAGGTTCCTCGACCTTGTAGACATTGCTCAGTAAAGCAGGTGTAGTAGTTGCTGATCGTTTTGGATGCTTCATGAAGTTCTGAGAAAGTGTGGAACCGGAGGTTTTCCAGCAAGGCTCTGTAGATCGGGATCATTTTGTTGATGCACAAGTCTACAAGTTGTTGTTATGTGACGTTTGGGTCGTGGCAGTCCAAGGCTTGAATTCTGAACCTTTTCACATAATCATTAGGATGTTCGCTGCTCCTTCGAAACATCCTTCCTAGATCAGAGAGAGTGACTTGCTCTGACGCAAAGAAGTATTTTCTGTAGAAAGCATTAATCATCTCTCCCCAATCGGTGATACTTCACGATGCTATGTTGTTGTACCAGGTGTATCCCCTGCCTTTCAAGGATTTTGAAAATTTCTCCAGACGGACGACATGGTTGTGCTCGTGTTCGCCCAATAATTCCAGAAACCGAGAAATATGTTTTTGAGTATTGAATGTTCCATCATAAAGAATGAATGTTGGAGCGGTATAACCTTTTCAAAGAGGAATCCTCTGTATGGCAGTATGGAGGTTGGTGACGATGGACGGATGATGTCTTGTCTTTTCATCGATCCCCAAAAAAGCACTCCATATCTTCACGAGTGATGAAACTTGCAAGTTCCGTTGCTGGAGAGTCATCTGCAGCTTTGCGGAATTCTTCATCATGTACAACATGGATTGGAGAGATTTCAGGATCATCGGTTGAAGATGTTTCTTTCCTTTCTCGCGCTGAGGCTGAGTTCGTTCAAATGCAAGCTTGTATGTGAGAGTTTTAATATAAACACACAACTGCTTCTGTGTTGTAGCCACGTCAGTCTGAACCTTCGTGAGATCAACTGTGGTAGGCTGATTTCCTCTGGTTTCTTCAGGAGACCGACCGAAGAGTGGATTCTTGATGGCGCCAGAGCCTTCACTTGCAGGGGTGATCACTGGAGCACCAGTACTTGGAGGAGTAGTAGTAACATGTGGCATGACATTGCTGGATGGAGGAGTGGTATTAGCGGTACCACTGAAGCCTGCAATGTTGAGAGGAGTAGTACTTGCGATTGCAGTATCAATAGAAATTGCGATGCGAGAGTCGGGTGTTGAATCCGGATTGTTAACTGAACCGGACCTAAGATCAACCATCTTTGTGAGATTGTGAGATTGCAACCGAGAGAATGATCTCCCACTGTGGTCGCCAATCTGTAGATGGGTAAAAACGATTTGCTGGTTTTTAGGGAATTGAGGAGACGACCGTACGGAGGAGACTCCTCGAACCGAGCGAAATATTAAACCTCACACAGATTCACCGCTGCAAAGGGGGTGCTTTAGATTCGAGAGATCAATCTGTAGTACTCCGGCCTAAATCAAGACAATGACCGTTCCAGAGTAAATTCGGTCACAAGAGAGGATGGGTTGATCTGTAGGAGGGAAGCTGAGAAATGCGTGGAATCAATGGTAATCAAAGATTGTGGGTGTGTGAACTCTGAATATGATAAGCTCTGAATGATTGAAATTGCTCAATTGAGAGTAGTTGCTCAATTGATGAGTTGATGATCTCGTGTTGTCAGTTTGACGTGAGATTGATGATACTGATGATGCTGATGATTCAATCATGATTCGGAGACTTATTTATGTTGCTGGAATTTTAGACACCATGACCCCATGAAGTGTGACAGTTGATGGAATCAAGGAGTGGGGAAGTGGAGATCATGTTTGAAACCAGTTGCTCAACGTGTGGAGACTTGGTCGATTTTCCACCTACTACCTCGTGAATTCCTTCAACTGATTGCACGACTTGATCACATTCCATCGTGTGTTTGAACACACGTGTCGTAGACCGCTAGACCAAAACCCTAAGTGATATCCCCCAAAGTGACACAATTGACGTCTCGTGGTATGTTAGTCAATTGATGACTTCGTGGTTTGATGGGACGATGACTCCATGTAGTTGCTGAGTTGAACATGATGTTTTGAAACTCATGAGTTAAACATGTCATGAGACAGAGGTATAGTTCTTACGATGAAGTGAGCAAGTATTGCTCATTCGATGGATCGTTGAATATTGATTGTTGAACCAATATTCCTTGGTTTGAAAAAATATTTATCATCTGAGCAAGTGTTGCTCATGTGATGAATTGTTGAATATTTGATCGTCTGAGCATGTGTTGCTCATCTGATGGATTATTGGCAGCGTACCAAAAATATTAATTAGAATACTGGTCGTTGAACCGAGCATAATTAATAAAATTAATGACCACGAGGCCGTCGTAAAATTATTAAGGTTGGAATCTGGAATGATGATCCTTGGATTCAGAAACCCTAATTTGATCAATTGATGATCAATTCATGGTTCGTCAGAGTTTAACAATAGGACGAAGGAGGGAGCGACTATATGGGACCGTGGATCAACCATGTAGTGTCCATATGCTCACGTGAGCAAATACGAAGAACTCCTGAAGAGTTGACGATTTGTTGGTGGAAGAATGATTAAATGCTGGCTTAATCATTTATTCAAAAATGCTCGTCTGAGCAAATACAAGGTGAGGGACCGACCATGGAGTCATGAAACCGACCCTGGGTTGTCACGTGACCGCCTGACGATCACTTCATGAAAATCCAAAGTGTTTGGAAGAGTTTTGGACCTAATACGAGCAATTGTGCAAATTAGGTCACAACTGTGAAAATTGATGGGACCGGATTTCGTGAGCCAAAGAGCCAATCTTGGTCGGTCACGATAGCGTGATCGTGTCCCCAAGGCGTCCGCGTCTCAGTTCTGAGAATTTTGATATTTTCTGGCGTGCAATTGAGCATCCATTCGAGAAAATATGCCAAAATTAGGGTTTCGACGAAACTGAGGAAAACACCATGGGATGATGAAAAATAATTATAAAATAAGGAATGAGGAGGCGTGGGACCGCCGTGGTCAAGGCATGGTCGGACGGTCGTGACCACGGTCCCGTGGAGCCTTTTCCTTAATTTTATAATATTTTGATGATTTTATGAAAAATTCATGAATTTTGAGAAATTTGATGAATTTAGGGAGTTTCCATGAATTGAAGGAGTTTTCATGAGTTCATGGAAGCAAAATATTAAAATAATAAAAAAACACGGGCGTGTGGGATCATGGAGGCATGGCCGGCCGGCTATGGACCGGTCCCACGAGTTTTTCATAATTTTTTAATATTCTTAGGTATTTTTGAAGATTTGAGGGAATTTTTCCTAATTTGAGAGAAATACCATAAAATCAAGGAATTTGATGAATTCAAGGAAAAATAGGATAAATAATAATAAAATAATAAAGCAAAGGGCGTGTGGGACCGGCTAGGGCATGGCCGGCCGGCTAGTGGCCCGGTCCCACAAGTTTTCATAATTTTATTTTATTTTATTATTATATGATGATTTTTGCAAAATATACCATGAAATCAAGGAGTTTTTTCATGAAATTAGAGAAATAATAATAATAATAAAATAATGAAGAACCGTGAGGTGTGGGGCCGGATGGGACCAAGGCATGGCCGGTTGGCCAACGGTCACGCCCCACACTTCTTTCCTTAATTTTATATTATTTTTTACGAATTTATGAAAATATCAAGAAATCGAGGAGTTTCCTCGAGACGAAGGAGATTTGATAAAATGAGAGAATTTTCATCAAATCATGGAAAATAATAAAAATGCATTAAAAATATAAAACTGGCGTGGGATTGACCACGACACGGTCGGACTGCCGTGTGTCCGTGCTCCCAGCATCCTGGTCAATATTTTTAATTATTTATTATTTTCTCCCCTGTTTTGCATAGGTTCATCATTTCGTTGTATTTTGAAATACTCGTTCATGCGGTGACTGTCAGTGCATCGTCGTTGAACACACTTTCACCAATTGGATAGGGGCTTACTTAGAGGTAGCTCAGATGCCCGGTTGTTGATTATTTATTACTAATTGTGGAATTCAGTGGAGAATAATTCACAAAACTGAGTAATAAGATGTTTATTATTAATTCATAGGATCAAATAAGGATTCGACTACGAATTCATAATAATAAAGTGAGCATTACCATTCCATGGGATTGTAGATTCGACCATAGAATCGGAGAAATTAAGTTTTATCTATTACCATTTATGAGACCATTTGTGGATTCGATCATGAAATCGGAGTAATGAGATAATATAGTTATTGCTATTCTATGAGATCAAGCCGTGGATTCGATTATAGAATCAGAACAATTGTTTATTGTCATTCCATGGGACCAGTCGTGGATTCGACCATGGAATAGGAGCAATAATAGATTATTCTGGGAATTCAGTAGTGAATGTTACGACAGAATTAATCTTAATTAGGAATAATTAACTTTGTGGCTCTATACTAGCAGAGCAAGCTGTCTACGAGCATTAATTATCCCGATATGAGCTTGTCGGTAAGTCATATCCTTTATATAGTCAGGGTAAACTCGTTGTTTGTTCCTGAAGACGTTATCGCTCTATACTAGTAGAGAAAGCTGTCTAGGAGCCGTCCATCTCGTGATACTATATAGAAATAATCACTGAAAGTGTTCAGTGTTCATGATATATGCCGTTGTTCAGTCGTGAGACTACATATCTACATGTACTCTGAGAGAAAGTACTCTCCGTTCAGAATTCGATGAGAGACCCGTGTCTCAATACTCACGTCTGATTGCTGGATCAGAGCTTCGTATAATTACGAGTTCACGATTTTAGCCCTTGTAGAAAATCCACCATCTACAGAGGTATCATCATAACCTAAGACGAGCAAAACTGTGTTGCTAAATTGTTGAATATTGATAGTTGAACCAACATTCTCTGGTTTGAGCAAATATTGCTAGTCCGAGCGAATATTTCTAATTGAGTAAATATTGCCGGTTTGAGCGAATATTGCTAGTTCGAGAAAATATTGCTAGTTTGAACAAATATCGTTCTTTTAATGAATTGTTGGTAGCTGGACCAAGTAAAATATTAATTTAAGTTACTGATTGTTGGGTCGAGCAAAATAAATACGAATGTTAATCATGGAATCAACATAAAATTATCAGAGTGTTCGAATCTGCTCAGAATTACGTTTCTGCAGAGCTCTGGTTTCAAAACCCTAATTTTACCGAGATAATGATTTATTGCAAATCACGTAAGACCAGCTACATGGGATGACGGGTTCACCATATAACGCCCAGATGCTCGAATGAGCAAAAATACCAAAGTCTCTTGAGGACCAGTTGGTGAAAGAATGATTAAATGTTGGTTTAATCATTTACTGAAATAATGCTCGTGTGAGCGACAAATCATAAAACCTGGTTTTATGGAAAATATGAGGGACCGTCCAAGAGGTCATGGGACCGTATCTTGATGGCCGTGGGACCAGTAGATGGTCATTTGAGAAAACTTCCAATTGTTTGGAAAGAGTTTGAACCTAATATGAGCAGCTGAGCAAATTAGGTTAAAATCATTAAAGCACGCGGGACCAGTTGTTTGCCAGCCTCAGGGTCACCCTTGGTCGGTCAAGGGGATGTGCCTATGTCACCATAATGTTCACGCTTCAGTCCTGAGAATTTTGATATTTTCTGGTGCACGTTTGAGCAACATTTGGAGAAAATATGCAAAATCCATGATTTTGCTGAAACCGGCAAAAATACATGAGATGATGAAAATAATAAATAAAACAAGGAATTACAAGTTGTGGGACCGTCCACGGCTAGGTCATGGCCGGACGGCTGACACGCGGTCCCACATGCTTTTCCCAGTTTTATGTGATTTTATGTATTTTTCTCTGATTTAAGGGAAATTCCATGAAACTGGAGAGTTTGGCGAAATTAGGGAACTTCCATGAGATGAGAGACATAAATTAAAATATAAAATAGGGAATGGAGTGTGGGACCGGCAATGGCCGTGGCATGGCCGGCCGGCCAATGGGCGCGGGTCCCAAGGCACTCTTCCCAATTTTATGTAATTTTGATGATTTTAGATAATTTTTCATAAAATCAAAGGGATTTGTTGAAAATCAAGATATTTTGTTGAAATCAGGGAGTTTTCATGAAATCAGGAATAAAATAATGGGCGTGTGGGACCGGCTAGGGCATGGCCGGCCGGTTAGAGCCCAGTCCCACAAGTTTTCCTAATTTTTAATACTTTCCATGATTTTAGAGAAAATACATGAAATTAGGTAATTTTAGGGAAAATTCATAAAATCAAGGAATTTTCATAATTTGAGAAGGAATAATAAAATAATGGTACGTGAGGGGTGGGACCGGCCACGGCCAAGGCATGACCAGCCGGCCGGCAGTCCCGCGACACCTTTCCCTAATTTAATTATTTTTGATAAAATCATGTGATTTAGATAAAAATACATGAAATTAGGTAATTTTCATGATTTTAGGGAAAATTCATAAAATCAAGGAATTTTCATAATTTGAGAAGAAATAATAAAATAATGGGACGTGAGGTGTGGGACCGGCCACGACCAAGACATGGCCGGCTGGTGCTCGGTCCCGCGACACCTTTCCCTAATTTTATTATTTTTGATAAAATCATGTGATTTAGATAATTTCTTTGAAATAAAGGAAATTTGCTCGAACAAGAGGATTTTCATGAGATCGTGAAAATAGTAAAAATATGATAAAATATAAAATTGGGCGCGGGACTAGTCACGACGTGACTGGCCGGCTTGAGCCTAGTCCCCTAGCGCTTTTGCTTAATATTTTATTATTGTTATTTTCCCTTCCTATTTTGCATAGGTTCCTCGTTCGTTCGTATTTTTGAAATGCTCGTTCGTGCATTCAAAATGTTGGTCTGTGCATTATCTGCTAATTACACTTGCACCGTTTTTGTCAGGGCTTATTCGATGCTCAGATGCCTGTTTCGTTGAATATTTATTACTAACCTGTGGAATTCTGCTGGGAAGAACTACAGATTGAAGTAACGAAATATAACGAGGAATCGTAGAGTATTGCTGGATATTCAGGCGATTAATTGACGACTAGTAGAATATTGTTGGATATTCAGACGATGGCTCGTAGAATATTGTTGGATATTCAGACGATTTAAGATAATTAATTGCTGGATCTATACTAGAAGGGCTTCCTGTCTAGGAGCATTAATTATCTGAGGGTTGAGCAATATGAACTTGTTGGAGTGTCATATTCCTATTGCATAGTCGGGGAAAACCTGGTTACATCCCGAAGACGTTGTCGCTCTATACTAGCAGACATGCTGTCTAGGAGCCGCCCAATCTTTCGATTCTATGCAGTATGAGATGTGTCGTGGACTCAGCTGAGATACTACACATCTTCATCTTCTCTGGGATACTTTTTCCATCAGAGGTGGCATGAGCTTTCATGCATAGAGACATGAGTCTCGATACTCATCCGATTGTCAGATCTGGAGTAATTACTGAAATTGCTCAGTATTCATGAGATGTGTCGTGGCCTCAGCTGAGAGACTACACATCTACATGTACTCTCGATACTCATCCGGTTGCCGAATCTGGAGTATAGTTTTACAATTCTACCCTTTTTCGAAAGTCCACCATCTACATTAAGTCCCCTACTTACTGAGGAATAGTCATGTTCCTCAGTCAGCATTGAATGGTGATTTTCCAGGTACAGACAAGAATAAGTAATTGAACTTAGTCATAAGATAAGATATTACCGGATTTCAACTGAATGAGCAAACCATGGTTTGAGCGGAAAACTTTGTGGCATAATAGAACATCATCCAGTGAACATAAATTGATGTAGAACCGCTGACTCGATGGTGGAACCTTGGTTGGTTTAGGATTCACGGGCCGGGCCCAAAAGGAAATCCTTATGGAATTAGGTTTCGGAAATAAAATTAGGTATAAAAGGGAATTAATCCCTTTTTTTTTATCTCTCCCACACGTCCACCACCTTCTTCATCTCCTTCACGTCCGAGCTCAGCAGGAGCGGAAAAAAAAATTCCGCCGGGAATCGACGTAGTCAGGTGCGTTAATTTTTTTTCTTCAAAGTTTGCTGATTTCATGAGGTGTTCATGCTTCCATCATGTTGAAATTCTATACATGTGTATATGTTGATGTGAGTTTTGTAGAAAAACCCTTGTTTTATCAAACGTATGTTCGTTCGATCGTTAGTTTTGAAAACTAATAAAAATCCCTGATTTATGAGAGATTTCTTTATATATGTGGACTTAGGTCCAGTGATAAAACTTAGTGTATGAGCTTTCATGTGAACCAAGATTTTACCTTAATAGATGTGAGCTTTCACAAAACCGAAATAAACTCCGTTTTAAAGGATAATGCTCGTTCGAGGAAAATAGACATATATATTTTTATGTATGTAAATTTATGTCCAGTGATAAAACTTTATTTATGAGCTTTCATGAGAATTAGTATTTTATCACAATAGGTGTGAGCTTTCACAAAACTAGCATAAACCTTCATTTTTAATAAAACGCTAATACGAAGGAAAATAGACTTTTTATATATATGTAGCCGTGACATATTTTATGTGAAACATGATGAAATATTTTATTCACATGGATTTGTTCTTATTAGATAAATTCTGAAAATTTATATAAACAAATTGCATTAATTATTGTTTTAAAATCAAGACATGGGTTTTGAGTAACCTTTAAACTATACAACTTATTTGTGATGAAGTCATGTCTTATTGTAAATATCATAGTTCAGTTGCGCGAATGTTCACATTATGAAAATTATGTACATGATTTTATGAGAAAATCATTTTCCATGAACTAATGAAGTGTTGTTCGTTATTGCAGGTTTCAAGGAACGAATTGATTTCGTGTGTTAACTCTTTATTGCAACCACTATTGCTAGTGAAATTGAAAGAGGTAAGAGTTCAAGATTTACCGTTTGTAGACACCGGCGTTTTAATTTACATGATTCCATCATCTTATTGAATTCGTGGATGACTGAAAAATTGTGTGGATTTCACAGCATCTTTGCGAGGATGTCTGATTCTCCAGCCAATGACGCTTCCAGAGATGAAAGGTGTGCAGATGATGATATCTCCATAGAGGAAACATGCACGGATGAGACTTCCGTTGGTGAGGAAAATGAAACACCTGGAGTCAAGAATGTTCCAAACATAGATGACGCTTTCTTTGAGGTTCAGGAGCACGAAAATCGTCTCAAGTCCCCGGTATATTGCCTTCTGATCAATCCCAGGACGGTCACTCAAAAGAAATTGGCGACTTCTCGTGCTGCTATTCGGTTCTGTCTTGAACGAGGATTATTCCAGGCTTCAATGATTGAATTCAATCTTTCTCGACGCCCTTTAGAGAAGTTCTCGGGATGGTCTAGACACATGCTGGGATTTCCTTGTGTTAGAGCTATGCTGGATAAAGCACAAATTACCAGGGCCATTCAAACATCTGGAGATTTGTATATCTTTCATGACACACGAGGTATTGTAGCTCTTCTAGCTCGCTGGTGCATCCCAACTCATACGTTTATATGCATATGGGGAGAGTTCATTATTACCTTGGAAGATGTAGTTGCTTTGTTGCATCTTCCAATTACAGGTAACTTTCCTGAAGAACTTTGGACAGTGGAAGAGAAAGCAGTTTCCAAAACTTTAACAGCTGAGATGGAGAGAATCAACAAGGTTTTTGGTAAAGGTTGTTACGCTCATTGGTTGACACATTGGTGGCCACGAGACGCCCCTCTTGATGAACCCGACGATATGTTGTCTATTTCTGCTTTCTTGTGCTTATGGCTGTCCAGAGATGTGTTTGAAGATGCTGGTACGTTGTTGAAGCCGTTTGTAATTCCTTTCGCTATTAAATTGGCTCAAGGTGAACAACTTCCGCTTGGTAGCTTATTTTTGGGTTCTTTATATTCTAACCTGGACTCTTTAGTCGTAGACTCCAGTGTTTCGAACGGCTTCATGAAGATTGAATGCGACGCCAATACGATGTTCCTCCAAGCTCTGATGTGGGAGCGTTTCGGAAACCATGCACCCATTCCCCGTAGTGTCTTACAAAGTCTGAACTCTGCTGATGCTCGACGTAACTTCCATGAGAAAGACAACGCTAGGATTATGCGCTGGTCTACGAAGCAAATTCAGTCCAATACACGCTTCATTGACGTATTAGATGACGAGTCTGAGTTCAACTTCCGTCCTTGGGTGGTGGTTCCTCCTCACATTTCTCAATTGAAGACTTTCAATGCTGGAGAAAGTAGGTATTTGAAATCAGGTGCTGATTTGAGTGATGGCGAAAGATCTTTCATGCTGAGTTGTACTCCCGGTCACATAATATCAGCAGCGTATGGAGATTTTTCGGTGGAGGAGTATAATATTGACAGAACCGCCCGTCAGATGGGTATGGACCAATGTGTTCCAACCTTCAGAAGGAGAAGACCATCAGTGGAACAACTTAAGACTTGTTTAGATCACACACATGATGAAGGGAGCTCCTATTGGTTCCCTTGTATTGATCGAACCACGTACGTGACTCCAGGTTACATGGAATTCTGGGATCAGCAGCTTGAGCGTCTTAATGATTATGTGACGCCTCCCAACCTTTAGTGAAGGATCCCCTTCTTCTGAGATGAGTGCCTCTCGTCCCAGACTAAGGAATATTTCTGGTGGTGACAAACGAAAGACATCTCCAGGAGGTTCACCGTATGTATTCTTTTGCATATTCCTCATACAACTCGTATAATCGTCTTTAATTACACATCAATTTCTTTTGCAGGAGGGTCGTGCTGTGAGACCTCGAATTGAAGTGAATTTCTCAGGACGGAGGCAATTGCCCACGGTGGAGAAGGCAGGAGCAAGAATTGCAAGTTGTTGCCCAACACCATAAAGTCCCCAGTCGCCTTTTTGGTGAGTTGTTGATTTTTTCCGCTGTGACTTCTTCCATCCGCATTATCAGGATCTCAAAACCAATATTTGTTATTTGGTTACAGGACTTTGCTCCGTCTAGTATTGACGGTCTTCGATTCTCTGCTGCTGAGCAGACGACTTCTGATTTGAGCGTTGAAGAAGAAGTCGCCGTGAGTAATTTCCTTTACCATCGGACATAAAGTTTCATGTGAAGATGCTAATTACTTGATAATATGTCCAGGAGGATGTCATCATGGAGGCGGAAAGTGCTGATGTTCGACCTTCCTCTGAGAATATAGATGAAGGCGCTTCCAAAGATTCGGAGCCAAATAGAAGTAATGAACCCCTTGTCGTTAATACGGACGATCATAATTCCTCGAGTACTTCGGAGACCTCCAAAGTAAGTATATACCCTGTACCTCTTCATAGAAGTATGAAAGTGCTGATTTGTGAATGAATGAATGAGAATCTATGTGTATATATGAAAAAACTTGGTCGAACTTCGTCGTCAGAAAATTCAGAACCCATTTTTTACCAAAAACGCCGTAAAATCTTCATCTGGAGTCGGATTTTCAATATCTGCATATGTATCCTCAAGCCCAGGAAATTTCCAAGCTTTATAGAAATTTTTAAGTTTTGAGCACGTTTAGGGCCTGAAAAAGACGAAATAGTAAACTTCCAGGAGACTTTCAGAACTTTTTCAGATTGCATGTTGCCCGATGTTTTGACCACAGATCCTAGCTCGTTCGCCCAATTGCCATGAAATTTTGACATGTTGTAGAGGACTTCCATACGAAAGAATGGTATATGACCCAACTCTAGACTCCATACCAATTGCTCCCAGTTCGTCATTGAACACAGGGCAGTGTAAAATTTCTTCAGCTGAGTTTCTTTGAAAACGTGTTTCATGACTTTGATGCTACTTGTACACGTCTTAGATGCATGATAAGGAACTTAGATGATGTTAGTTCACTTATTTCTTAATTTTATAATCGTATTGGATTTCCATCCTTGAATCATTCTAATCCCATGTAATCTTCGCATTAGGTGCCGAATAACGAAGTTGGGAATTATGAATCCAGTAATGATGGTTTGGGAAATCCAGGAGTTGTCGGTGACAAGACTTCCATATTGTGCCTCAAGATGATGCTGGTCGTTGATGCCGTGGAGGTAGAAGAAACTCTAATTGTGCCTCAGACGGTGGAACCCGAACCCGAAATAGCGGAAGCTACTTCTTCTGAAATTGTCTCTATGATCACCGATGTTGCTCCAGTAGTTGAGAACCAGATGATAGTGCATGAGTATCCGACTGCAGGGATTTCCTTTGATCCTCAATTTGGTGAGTTACTCCCGTATCACCAGCTTGTTGGAGGATTTAGCGTTCCTATCGGATATGCTGCTATGTACAAGGAACTGTGGGAAATGTATGGACACATTGTTGTCACTCGGGATCCAGAACGCAGTTATTTTCTGACGAAACAAGTGGAGGCTATTGCGTGTCATAGATGATCCGGATTACTGCCAGAAATGTTGTTACTCAAGATGTACTCTTTGATTGGGAATACAACTTGAAGAATGCTGAAGATCTTGGCTTCAATCTGAAGTGGCTCCGTCAAAGACTTGAAGTTATCAGGAAAGCAAGAAAGGATGTTCCCTTCCCTACCAGTGATCGTGTTGAAGAAGATGAATGAAGTTGCTGATCTAACCAGGAAGCTGGAGGTGGAAAAGGCGCTCTGAAAGTCTTGGAGGAGGCAGAGGAGCAGAAATCTTTCTTCGATGGTTTTCTTTAGTTTCCTTTCCATAATCCCATGAATTTCTGAACTTCTGAGAGATGTGAGGTTTTCATTTGGGTTTTGATATTATGGTTTTGGATTGCTAGATGGTTAAGGATTTTCTTTTGATTTGATTGAGATTTTCCTTTAAGTAAAGTGAACTGAATTTTTGATAAATTGCTGAATTCAAATACTGATTGCAAGTATTGCAAACGTTTTGGAGGAATTGAAATACAATGAAAGAAAATCCTAAATGCCAAATCCAGACATCATGAGTGCTCAAACGCTCAGTACCTCAAATACCCAATAATTTCAGACAAACGCCTTAAGCCAATTCTCGTGAATTACTGGCAGGGTTCTGCCATCCGTGTTGACCAATTTGTAGTATCCTCCAGTTATGGACTTAGCAACCATAAATGGTCCTTCCCAATTGGAGCTCCTTGCAGAGTGGAGATCTCGTTTAGCCGCCTTGAAACCAAATCCCTTCTCTTGAATTTGTTGGTTTAGTAGTTCGCGCCTTGAATATCTTTTGCTGATTCCATGGTTGTGGCACGTATGGACTCATGTAGAGGAAGTACCCAGCATACTGTCTGTCGTGCTTAGCCAGGTCTTCAGCAATAAACCTCTTGATAGAATGACCGACTTGGAGAAGCTCTGAACCCAACCATTGGGTATAATATTGGCGAGGTGAAGTTATCCATTCATAACTTTTGGTAATTGCTAAATCGTTTGTAGGGAGAAGTCCTTGAATCAAAGTATCATATTTGAACATTGGTAATATTGGAGCATGAAGAGGAATAAGACTTTCCTGAGCTCGAAACCTCTTGACAAAGGTATGTGGATTTTCCCCAGGTTCTTGCGTAAGTCCCATCAAGGTTTTTACTTCCTCCATATGCTCAAATGGTGGGGCGTCCTCTACTTCTTCTTCTGACTTGGAGTCTTTGTCGGCGACAGAGTGTTGAAAGCTTTGAAGTTACCCTTCCAGCATGAATCCAAGTTCTTCCAAGGATCATGTCATATCCAGGATCTTCTCGAATTATGTAAAACTTGGTCTCAGTGCAGACCAAATTCTCTGTGACTTTGAGAATGATGAAGCCGTATGCATCTCTGGAGATTCCTTCGTGGTCTCTGATTGCTATGGGAGCATGAGTAGCCTCTTGTCGAGTAATGCCAGCAGCTCTGAGAGTTTTCAAAGGGATGATGTTGACGGCGGTGCCGACATCAACAAATGCTCTTTTGAATTCATTTCCTTTAATATGCACGGTGGTGAGCAGTCCCCAGTCATACATTTCTTTGTCGGTGGCTGAAGGTTCAGGAGGTACTTCTGGAATCAGTAGGCGTTTCCCAGAACTATGTGGTTCAAAGCTGTGAACATGTCTCCCCTTTGTGCTTTGATAGTAGAGCAATTCGCAGACATGCTCTATCAATGACTGAACTGCTCCTTGACTGGTGCTTCAGAAATGGAGAAAGTCCTGACAGGAAGAGGATCTCTGTGTACCCTCGGCTCCAAGGTTAAGTTCTCCTGACTCAACCTTTTCTCTGAATATGCGTTTCAAAACTTTGCAGCTTGTTGGATGATTCACGAACCGTTGGAATCGGCAATAACGAGGATTTTCCATGTCTTCCTCAGTTGGGTCTCTCCTGACGTATGGAAATTTGATTGCGCCATCTTGGATCCAGGCGTCTAATAGTTCGAGCACTTATTCAATGGGGAGAGGAAAATATGGTGCATCATCAGGAGCATCTGTGCGTTGGCCAGGAGCCTGTGTCTCTGGTTTGTCCTTCTTTTGCGTATTTGGAGGAGCTGCAGTATGCTTGTTCGGCGATTCTGCCTTGCGCTTGCTCCCTTCAGCAGTGTTTGCAGAGGGCTGCAGGTTGTACTGCTTATTGATCAGGCGTCTGCTTCCTCGAGTGTCACGTGATTCCTCAGTCTTTGTAGACTTCGCTCTTTCTAACAGGGCAGGTGCAGTGGTTGCTGATCTCTTCGCGGCTTCGTGAAGCTCTGAGAAAGTATGGAACCGAAGATAATCCAATAGGGCTCTGTAAACCGGGAGCATGCCGTTGATACACAAATCTACCAGCTGCTGCTCTGTGACATTTGGGTCATGACAGTCCAGGGCCTGGACTCTGAATATTTTTACGTAATCATTGGAAATTTCACTAACCCTCTGGAACATTCTTCCAAGATCAGAGAGAGTGACTTGATCTGACACGAAAAAGTACTTCCTGTAGAAGGCGTTGATCATTTCTCCCCAATTGTTGATAGTCCCCGGTGCGATGTTGTTGTACCAGGTGTATGCTCTGCCTTTCAAGGATTTTGAAAACTCCTTGAGGCGAACAACATGGTTATGTTCATTCTCTCCCAAGGCTTCGAGGAAGCGAGAGACATGTTCTCGAGCATTGCCAATTCCGTCATACAGAGTGAAAGTTGGAGAAATGTAACCTTTTGGAAGGGGAATCCTCTGCGTAGCGGCAGGATAAGGAGGTTGGTGACGATGGACATGTGATGTCTTGTCTTTTCCACGGTTCTCCAGAAGGCGCTCCACGTCTTCCCGAGTAATGAAATTTGATGGTTCCTTTGCTGATGAATCTGTAGCTTTGCCAGTTTCATCATCATCCACTGTATGGATTGGGATTACTTCAGGATCAGCAACATCTGAGGATTTCTCCTTCTTTTTTCCCTTTTCTCGAGTCTTCTCTATCATCTTATCAGTAAGAGTTTTGAGATAATTACACAGCTCCTTCTGTGTAGCAGCCATGTCAGTTTGATTCTTTGCGAGAGTCTCCTGTACTTTGATAAGATCAGCAATGGTAGGTGGTGGATTTCCTCTAACTTCTTCAGGGTGTCGACCGAAAAGGGATGACCTTCAGTGTGAGGAGGAGTAATGTCACCACCATCAGTGTTGGAGGCCGGAATCGTTTCCGGGATATTCTGATTGTCATTGTTGTTGTTGCTAGTACTAGCGTCGTTTGTGTTGGAACCTGTAACTAACCCAGACCTAAGACCAGCCATCTTATGAAATCGTGAGATTGCAACCGAGAGATTAACCTCCCACTGTGGTCGCCAATCTGTGAATGGGGAAAAACGATTTGCTATTTTTTATGGAATTGAAGAGTCGATCGTGTGGAGACTCCTTGAACCGAGCGAAATGTTGAACCTCACACAGATGCACCGCAAGAAGGGAGTGCTTTAAGTTCGAGAGATCAATCTGTAAGACCCCGGCCTAAACCAAAAACAATGGTCGTTCCAGAGTCAATTCGGTCACAAGAGAGGATTGGTTGATCTGTAGGAGGGAAGCTGAGAAATGTGTGAGATCAATGGTGATCTAAGATTGTAGGTGTGTTGTGAATTGATAGGTGTCTAAAACACCTAAATTTATTATCTATTGATTATGCTTTCTTTGCTA
This sequence comes from Papaver somniferum, assembly GCF_003573695.1. NCBI lineage: Eukaryota > Viridiplantae > Streptophyta > Magnoliopsida > Ranunculales > Papaveraceae > Papaver > Papaver somniferum. The sequence goes on along the minus strand of NC_039360.1, from coordinate 150,028,768 downwards.
TTTTTCGTGTGAATTATGTATTTTATGTTTACTTTTGAGTATACAGGTGTTTGGAGTCATTTTGAAAGAAAGAAGAAGAAATCGCCAGTAATTTCACAAAGCGCAAAAGGTAAAATTGTCATTTCACATGCACGTGCTATCTGGAGCCAGTCACAGGTTAAGGGGATACTACTGGGTGGCTTGTATCCATTTTTGGGGTGCAAATAGCAGAAACCTTCTTCTAATTATCAGTCCAGGGCTGCAATTCTCAGCCAAACTTGAAATCACAAGAGACCCATTCTCTGATTCTTCTCACATATCCACCACATCGAGTCTCAGCAGCATCTCTAACAACGACAACAAAGGAGAGAAGAAAGAAAGAGGAAAATGAACCCTGGTTCTTCCTTCTCGACCAAAATGAGGTCTTTAACATTGGGACTGTGAACCAGATGGAGAGATTCAAGGACGAGACTTAAACAACAATGAGTTTGCTGTTGCGGATTGATGGAAGAAGAATTGCTGCTCGAGTTCAAGGAAGGAATTGAGGTTGTTGTTGACTGAGAAAACAACGATGGGTTATGAAATTCTGTTTTGATTCTGGTGATGGGGGTTTATGCGATTGAGAATATTTAAATGGGTTTTTGGTTGAATATGACAATGGAGTTGTTGTTGTTAATGGGTTTGAATTGGATTTCAAAGTGGAGGTTTCGAAATTGTTGCAAATGGGGATGAGGAATAGCTTCTTCCAAGAACAAGGAAGAGCAGAGTTGTTGTCGGTATGAACACAGGATTGTGGATTTAAAAGTGGTGTTGCTGTCATCAATGAGAGTTGGTAGTGAGATTGCCTTGTATCTGATGAAGACAGAAAAAATGGAGCAGAATGAGTGCAATTGGTTAGCCGATGTTGCTGCAACTGAAATGATTTGAACTGCAAACTGGTTGCAGTTGCAGTGTTGTACGAGTTGTGACTGGTGGTAGTGAAAAGCAGAGAATGGAACTGGGAGTTGCAGCTGTAGAACTTGGTGCTGCGGTGAACAAGAAATTGGCAGCGAAAGCAATGGCTGAAAGGCTTGAGCTGGTGTTGTAAATAGGAGATGGATTTACTGGTGCATAAGAAGTGGAATGGATGCTGGGAAGGCTAAATTGAAGATGATAATGTTGTTTTGCCTGGAGAGATGTTGTAAGCTAGATGAAAAAATAAGAGTACAAGGTTGCAGCTGTTGGTGGCGGTACTGGATTCGAAAGGATATGGAGCTGGCCTTGCAGGAAGTTTGTGTTGCTGCTTCCAGTTGTTGCTGCTCCAATGGCAGAATTGGAGAGGTGATGTGCTTTAACACAAGCATTGAAGCTCAAGTCTGTGAGCTGTGAACAACTGAGAAGAATTAACAGTGGGTTTGCGTTTGTCAAGGAGGTGATAGAGAGTTAAGCTGAGATGCAGAGTATGCTGTGTCAGGTGGAATGAGTTATAAGCATTGACAACAAGAAGATGCAACTGGAGGAACTGAATTGTAAAGTTGCATAGGTTGTATTGCAAAGAATGGGTAAGGAACTGGTTCTGATGCAGAGAAGCACAATGAAACTGGAGGAGTTGAGTTTGTGGTTACTGATTTAGGTGGAGAAGTGTGCAACTGCTGCAACTAAAGGCAGGTGCAGTGACTGTGGAGGTTGAAACTCAAGTCTGGAATGGGTTTTGAAGTAGAGATATGATGCAGCTGCAATGAATGAATTATAGATGTATGCTAGGATGAAATGTTGTAGGAAAGAAGATTTGAAAGGCCTGGAATCGGCCGGAAATGATCAGAAAACAGTCAAAACTCGGCAGAAATCGGATGTGGGTGAGTTGACTCGGTGAGTTGGACCGAGTTGACAGAGAAGGACTTGGACCTGGATTGACTGGGTTGTAGCTGCTAATGGGATGGAATGTTCACGCCTTTTGGAGAACCTACTCGTACTCACACAACATGAGATGATATATAACCTCTCCTTTGGGTTCTCTATAATGATATCTTATCTTCTCTTCTACTTTTAGCCTAGGGTTTAAAAAGATGGAAACTATTATTTTTCTTCTTGTGATGAACTCCTATGCCATGAGTACCTAGATTTTATTATTGGTTAAGGAATAAGTTGGATTTCCAAATATGGGTTTTCATTCAATAAATTAGTTTTGTCTCCATGTTTTGTCAGTTATGATTCGCTAGAAATATCGCCATGTATTATTGATTGTTAGTTTTGTCAAGTTGCAAATTGGTAGAACTCGTAATCATATCTATTGCTAGTTTAGGTTTATTATACGTAAACGTGATACACCTTGAATACACGTAGCATAATTGTGATTATTGCTTGTAATGATACATCCTAGTAGTCACATGTGGATCATAACCTTTGTTAAAACGGATTAGTGCTTTTACATGTTCGTTTGCATTGATTAGTCTTATTTCATAGAACTTAGTGCTCTTAGGGAGTTAAACTTAATTGTGCTTTTACACTTTGGGTTGCTTTCTAGGAAGAATTCACTCTCGCATCTTTTAATGTGTTTGTTGATGACAAGAGGAAATTAGCGGGATATTCTTGCGATCAAGGTATCCTAGGACTTTTGATAAAAGTTGAGATTAAATATCAATTCTAGTTATTGTTACAAATTCATGTTTGTGAATGAAAACTAATCCTTGACCAATATCTTCATCTTATTGATTTGCTTGTTTATTTCATTATTTGCTTTTAGTTTATTTTCCTTTACATAAAAACAGAAATCCCCCTTGTTTATATAGGAAACCGAAACAACTTGACAACCTAGATCCTCTCTGTGGGAACGATCATTTCTTACCCTTGCTATATTATTTATGTTGAGTTGTGAGAAAGTGTAATTTATTTTTGACGCGTACGTCAGTGATCATGAATTCAGCGTGAAAATGCTCTGAATGATTGAATTTTGCTCAATTTAGAGTAATTTCTGTGAGTTCGTGTAGACGAAAGATTGTCTGTATGAACTTTGATGAGAAATTGCTCGTCTTGGCGAATGTTGTTCGATTGTTCGAAAAACCTCTGTCTTTTCAATCAGGATTCAAAGACATTTTATAATGCCAGAGTTGAAAACACCATGATCCCATGAAGTGTGACAGTTGCTGGAATCAGAGAGTGGGGAAGTGGGAAATCATGTTAAACCAATTACTCATCATGCGGAGGACTTGGTTAACTTTCCACCCACTACTTTGCTGACTCTTCCAACTGATTGCACGACTTTCTCACATTCTCATCGTGGGTGAACACACGTGCCGTAGACGCCAGACCAAAACCCTAGTTATTATCCCCCCATGTGACAAGATTGAAATCTCGTGATTTTGGAGTCAGTTGCTGACTTTATGGGACGATGAGTCCATGTAGCGCTGAGTTGAACATGTGTGAGTAAATGTTTCGAAACTCATGAATTTAACGTGTCTGCTGAGACGAGGTATCATCATAACCTAAGATGAGCAAAACTGTGTTGCTAAATTGTTGAATATTGATAGTTGAACCAACATTCTATGGTTTGAGAAAATATTGCTAGTCCGAGCGAATATTGCAAATTGAGTAAATATTGCCTGTTCGAGCGAATATTGCTAGTTCGAGCAAATATTGCTAGTTTGAACAAACATCGTTCTTTTAATGAATTGTTGGTAGCTGGACCAAGTAAAATATTAATTTAAGTTACTGATTGCTGGGTCGAGAAAAATAAATACGAATGTTAATCATGGAATCAACATAAAATTATCAGAGTGTTCGAATCTGTTCAGAATTAAGTTTCTGCAGAGCTCTGGTTTAAAAACCCTAATTTTACCGAGATAATGATTTATTGCAAATCACATAAGACCGGCTACATGGGATGACGGGTTCACCATATAACGCCCAGATGCTCGAATGAGCAAAAATACCAAAGTCTCTTGAGGACCAGTTGGTGAAATAATGATTAAATGTTGGTTTAATCATTTACTGAAATAATGCTCGTGTGAGCGACAAATCATAAAACCTGGTTTTATGGAAAATATTAGGGACCGGCCAAGAGGTCATGGGACCCTGAACCCTGAACAAAAAATGAAGTTTGTGTTGCTGCTTCCAGTTGTTGCTGCTCTAATGGCAGAATTGGAGAGGTGATGTGCTTTAACACAAGCATTGAAGCTCAAGTCTGTGAGCTGTGAACAACTGAGAAGAATTAACAGTGGGCTTGCGTTTGTCAAGGAGGTGATAGAGAGTTAAGCTGAGATGCAGAGTATGCTGTGTCAGGTGGAATGAGTTATAAGCATTGACAACAAGAAGATGCAACTGGAGGAACTGAATTGTAAAGTTGCATAGGCTGTATTGCAAAGAATGGGTAAGGAACTGGTTCTGATGCAGAGAAGCACAATGAAACTGGAGGAGTTGAGTTTGTGGTTACTGATTTAGGTGGAGAAGTGTGCAACTGCTGCAACTAAAGGCAGGTGCAGTGACTATGGAGGTTGAAACTCAAGTCTGGAATGGGTTTTGAAGTAGAGATATGATGCAGCTGCAATGAATGAATTATAGATGTATGCTAGGATGAAATGTTGTAGGAAAGAAGATTTGAAAGGCCTGGAATCGGCCGAAAATGATCAGAAAACAGTCAAAACTCGGCAGAAATCGGATGTGGGTGAGTTGACTCGGTGAGTTGGACCGAGTTGACAGAGAATGACTTGGACCTGGATTGACTGGGCTGTAGCTGCTAATGGGATGGAATGTTCACGCCTTTTGGAGAACCTACTCGTACTCACACAACAGGAGATGATATATAACCTCTCCTTTGGGTTCTCTATAATGATATCTTATCTTCTCTTCTACTTTTAGCCTAGGGTTTAAAAAGATGGAAACTATTATTTTTCTTCTTGTGATGAACTCCTATGCCATGAGTACCTAGATTTTATTATTGGTTAAGGAATAAGTTGGATTTCCAAATATGGGTTTTCATTCAATAAATTAGTTTTGTCTCCATGTTTTGTCAGTTATGATTCGCTAGAAATATCGCCATGTATTATTGATTGTTAGTTTTGTCAAGTTGCAAATTGGTAGAACTCGTAATCATATCTATTGCTAGTTTAGGTTTATTATACGTAAACGTGATACACCTTGAATACACGTAGCATAATTGTGATTATTGCTTGTAGTGATACATCCTAGTAGTCACATGTGGATCATAACCTTTGTTAAAACGGATTAGTGCTTTTACACGTTCGTTTGCATTGATTAGCCTTATTTCATAGAACTTAGTGCTCTTAGGGAGTTAAACTTAATTGTGCTTTTACACTTTGGGTTGCTTTCTAGGAAGAATTCACTCTCGCATCTTTTAATGTGTTTGTTGATGACAAGAGGAAATTAGCGGGATATTCTTGCGATCAAGGTATCCTAGGACTTTTGATAAAAGTTGAGATTAAATATCAATTCTAGTTATTGTTACAAATTCATGTTTGTGAATGAAAACTAATCCTTGACCAATATCTTCATCTTATTGATTTGCTTGTTTATTTCATTATTTGCTTTTAGTTTATTTTCCTTTACATAAAAACAGAAATCCCCCTTGTTTATATAGGAAACCGAAACAACTTGACAACCTAGATCCTCTCTGTGGGAACGATCATTTCTTACCCTTGCTATATTATTTATGTTGAGTTGTGAGAAAGTGTAATTTATTTTTGACGCGTACGACAGCGATCATGAATTCAGCGTGAAAATGCTCTGAATGATTGAATTTTGCTCAATTTAGAGTAATTTCTGTGAGTTCGTGTAGACGAAAGATTGTCTGTATGAACTTTGATGAGAAATTGCTCGTCTTGGCGAATGTTGTTCGATTGTTCGAAAAACCTCTGTCTTTTCAATCAGGATTCAGAGACATTTTATAATGCCAGAGTTGAAAACACCATGATCCCATGAAGTGTGACAGTTGCTGGAATCAGAGAGTGGGGAAGTGGGAAATCATGTTAAACCAATTACTCATCATGCGGAGGACTTGGTTAACTTTCCACACACTACTTTGCTGACTCTTCCAACTGATTGCACGACTTTCTCACATTCTCATCGTGGGTGAACACACGTGCCGTAGACGCCAGACCAAAACCCTAGTTATTATCCCCCCATGTGACACGATTGAAATCTCGTGATTTTGGAGTCAGTTGCTGACTTTATGGGACGATGAGTCCATGTAGCGCTGAGTTGAACATGTGTGAGTAAATGTTTCGAAACTCATGAATTTAACGTGTCTGCTGAGACGAGGTATCATCATAACCTAAGATGAGCAAAACTGTGTTGCTAAATTGTTGAATATTGATAGTTGAACCAACATTCTATGGTTTGAGAAAATATTGCTAGTCCGAGCGAATATTGCAAATTGAGTAAATATTGCCGGTTCGAGCGAATATTGCTAGTTCGAGCAAACATTGCTAGTTTGAACAAACATCGTTCTTTTAATGAATTGTTGGTAGCTGGACCAAGTAAAATATTAATTTAAGTTACTGATTTCTGGGTCGAGCAAAATAAATAAGAATGTTAATCATGGAATCAACATAAAATTATCAGAGTGTTCGAATCTGTTCAGAATTAAGTTTCTGCAGAGCTCTGGTTTAAAAACCCTAATTTTACCGAGATAATGATTTATTGCAAATCACATAAGACCGGCTACATGGGATGACGGGTTCACTATATAATGCCCAGATGCTCGAATGAGCAAAAATACCAAAGTCTCTTGAGGACCAGTTGGTGAAATAATGATTAAATGTTGGTTTAATCATTTACTGAAATAATGCTCGTGTGAGCGACAAATCATAAAACCTGGTTTTATGGAAAATATTAGGGACCGGCCAAGAGGTCATGGGACCCTGAACCCTGAACAAAAAATGAAGTTTGTGTTGCTGCTTCCAGTTGTTGCTGCTCCAATGGCAGAATTGGAGAGGTGATGTGCTTTAACACAAGCATTGAAGCTCAAGTCTGTGAGCTGTGAACAACTGAGAAGAATTAACTGTGGGTTTTCGTTTGTCAAGGAGGTGATAGAGAGTTAAGCTGAGATGCAGAGTATGATGTGTCAGGTGGAATGAGTTATAAGCATTGACAACAAGAAGATGCAACTGGAGGAACTGAATTGTAAAGTTGCATAGGCTGTATTGCAAAGAATGGGTAAGGAACTGGTTCTGATGCAGAGAAGCACAATGAAACTGGAGGAGTTGAGTTTGTGGTTACTGATTTAGGTGGAGAAGTGTGCAACTGCTGCAACTAAAGGCAGGTGCAGTGACTATGGAGGTTGAAACTCAAGTCTGGAATGGGTTTTGAAGTAGAGATATGATGCAGCTGCAATGAATGAATTATAGATGTATGCTAGGATGAAATGTTGTAGGAAAGAAGATTTGAAAGGCCTGGAATCGGCCGGAAATGATCAGAAAACAGTCAAAACTCAGCAGAAATCGGATGTGGGTGAGTTGACTCGGTGAGTTGGACCGAGTTGACAGAGAAGGACTTGGACCTAGATTGACTGGGCTGTAGCTGCTAATGGGATGGAATGTTCACGCCTTTTGGAGAACCTACTCGTACTCACACAACAGGAGATGATATATAACCTCTCCTTTGGGTTCTCTATAATGATATCTTATCTTCTCTTCTACTTTTAGCCTAGGGTTTAAAAAGATGGAAACTATTATTTTTCTTCTTGTGATGAACTCCTATGCCATGAGTACCTAGATTTTATTATTGGTTAAGGAATAAGTTGGATTTCCAAATATGGGTTTTCATTCAATAAATTAGTTTTGTCTCCATGTTTTGTCAGTTATGATTCGTTAGAAATATCGCCATGTATTATTGATTGTTAGTTTTGTCAAGTTGCAAATTGGTAGAACTCGTAATCATATCTATTGCTAGTTTAGGTTTATTATACGTAAACGTGATACACCTTGAATACACGTAGCATAATTGTGATTATTGCTTGTAGTGATACATCCTAGTAGTCACATGTGGATCATAACCTTTGTTAAAACGGATTAGTGCTTTTACACGTTCGTTTGCATTGATTAGCCTTATTTCATAGAACTTAGTGCTCTTAGGGAGTTAAACTTAATTGTGCTTTTACACTTTGGGTTGCTTTCTAGGAAGAATTCACTCTCGCATCTTTTAATGTGTTTGTTGATGACAAGAGGAAATTAGCGGGATATTCTTGCGATCAAGGTATCCTAGGACTTTTGATAAAAGTTGAGATTAAATATCAATTCTAGTTATTGTTACAAATTCATGTTTGTGAATGAAAACTAATCCTTGACCAATATCTTCATCTTATTGATTTGCTTGTTTATTTCATTATTTGCTTTTAGTTTATTTTCCTTTACATAAAAACAGAAATCCCCCTTGTTTATATAGGAAACCGAAACAACTTGACAACCTAGATCCTCTCTGTGGGAACGATCATTTCTTACCCTTGCTATATTATTTATGTTGAGTTGTGAGAAAGTGTAATTTATTTTTGACGCGTACGTCAGTGATCATGAATTCAGCGTGAAAATGCTCTGAATGATTGAATTTTGCTCAATTTAGAGTAATTTCTGTGAGTTCCTGTAGACGAAAGATTGTCTGTATGAACTTTGATGAGAAATTGCTCGTCTTGGCGAATGTTGTTCGATTGTTCGAAAAACCTCTGTCTTTTCAATCAGGATTCAGAGACATTTTATAATGCCAGAGTTGAAAACACCATGATCCCATGAAGTGTGACAGTTGCTGGAATCAGAGAGTGGGGAAGTGGGAAATCATGTTAAACCAATTACTCATCATGCGGAGGACTTGGTTAACTTTCCACCCACTACTTTGCTGACTCTTCCAACTGATTGCACGACTTTCTCACATTCTCATCGTGGGTGAACACACGTGCCGTAGACGCCAGACCAAAACCCTAGTTATTATCCCCCCATGTGACACGATTGAAATCTCGTGATTTTGGAGTCAGTTGCTGACTTTATGGGACGATGAGTCCATGTAGCGCTGAGTTGAACATGTGTGAGTAAATGTTTCGAAACTCATGAATTTAACGTGTCTGCTGAGACGAGGTATCATCATAACCTAAGATGAGCAAAACTGTGTTGCTAAATTGTTGAATATTGATAGTTGAACCAACATTCTATGGTTTGAGAAAATATTGCTAGTCCGAGCGAATATTGCAAATTGAGTAAATATTGCCGGTTCGAGCGAATATTGCTAGTTCGAGCAAATATTGCTAGTTTGAACAAACATCGTTCTTTTAATGAATTGTTGGTAGCTGGACCAAGTAAAATATTAGTTTAAGTTACTGATTTCTGGGTCGAGCAAAATAAATACGAATGTTAATCATGGAATCAACATAAAATTATCAGAGTGTTCGAATCTGTTCAGAATTAAGTTTCTGCAGAGCTCTGGTTTAAAAACCCTAATTTTACCGAGATAATGATTTATTGCAAATCACATAAGACCGGCTACATGGGATGACGGGTTCACCATATAACGCCCAGATGCTCGAATGAGCAAAAATACCAAAGTCTCTTGAGGACCAGTTGGTGAAATAATGATTAAATGTTGGTTTAATCATTTACTGAAATAATGCTCGTGTGAGCGACAAATCATAAAACCTGGTTTTATGGAAAATATTAGGGACCGGCCAAGAGGTCATGGGACCCTGAACCCTGAACAAAAAATGAAGTTTGTGTTGCTGCTTCCAGTTGTTGCTGCTCCAATGGCAGAATTGGATAGGTGATGTGCTTTAACACAAGCATTGAAGCTCAAGTTTGTGAGCTGTGAACAACTGAAAAGAATTAACAGTGGGTTTGCGTTTGTCAAGGAGGTGATAGAGAGTTAAGCTGAGATGCATAGTATGTTGTGTCAGGTGGAATGAGTTATAAGCATTGACAACAAGAAGATGCAACTGGAGGAACTGAATTGTAAAGTTGCATAGGCTGTATTGCAAAGAATGGGTAAGGAACTGGTTCTGATGCAGAGAAGCACAATGAAACTGGAGGAGTTGAGTTTGTGGTTACTGATTTAGGTGGAGAAGTGTGCAACTGCTGCAACTAAAGGCAGGTGCAGTGACTATGGAGGTTGAAACTCAAGTCTGGAATGGGTTTTGAAGTAGAGATATGATGCAGCTGCAATGAATGAATTATAGATGTATGCTAGGATGAAATGTTGTAGGAAAGAAGATTTGAAAGGCCTGGAATCGGCCGGAAATGATCAGAAAACAGTCAAAACTCCGCAGAAATCGGATGTGGGTGAGTTGACTCGGTGAGTTGGACCGAGTTGACAGAGAAGGACTTGGACCTAGATTGACTGGGCTGTAGCTGCTAATGGGATGGAATGTTCACGCCTTTTGGAGAACCTACTCGTACTCACACAACAGGAGATGATATATAACCTCTCCTTTGGGTTCTCTATAATGATATCTTATCTTCTCTTCTACTTTTAGCCTAGGGTTTAAAAAGATGGAAACTATTATTTTTCTTCTTGTGATGAACTCCTATGCCATGAGTACCTAGATTTTATTATTGGTTAAGGAATAAGTTGGATTTCCAAATATGGGTTTTCATTCAATAAATTAGTTTTGTCTCCATGTTTTGTCAGTTATGATTCGCTAGAAATATCGCCATGTATTATTGATTGTTAGTTTTGTCAAGTTGCAAATTGGTAGAACTCGTAATCATATCTATTTCTAGTTTAGGTTTATTATACGTAAACGTGATACACCTTGAATACACGTAGCATAATTGTGATTATTGCTTGTAGTGATACATCCTAGTAGTCACATGTGGATCATAACCTTTGTTAAAACGGATTAGTGCTTTTACACGTTCGTTTGCATTGATTAGCCTTATTTCATAGAACTTAGTGCTCTTAGGGAGTTAAACTTAATTGTGCTTTTACACTTTGGGTTGCTTTCTAGGAAGAATTCACTCTCGCATCTTTTAATGTGTTTGTTGATGACAAGAGGAAATTAGCGGGATATTCTTGCGATCAAGGTATCCTAGGACTTTTGATAAAAGTTGAGATTAAATATCAATTCTAGTTATTGTTACAAATTCATGTTTGTGAATGAAAACTAATCCTTGACCAATATCTTCATCTTATTGATTTGCTTGTTTATTTCATTATTTGCTTTTAGTTTATTTTCCTTTACATAAAAACAGAAATCCCCCTTGTTTATATAGGAAACCGAAACAACTTGACAACCTAGATCCTCTCTGTGGGAACGATCATTTCTTACCCTTGCTATATTATTTATGTTGAGTTGTGAGAAAGTGTAATTTATTTTTGAAGCGTACGACAGCGATCATGAATTCAGCGTGAAAATGCTCTGAATGATTGAATTTTGCTTAATTTAGAGTAATTTCTGTGAGTTCGTGTAGACGAAAGATTGTCTGTATGAACTTTGATGAGAAATTGCTCGTCTTGGCGAATGTTGTTCGATTGTTCGAAAAACCTCTGTCTTTTCAATCAGGATTCAGAGACATTTTATAATGCCAGAGTTGAAAACACCATGATCCCATGAAGTGTGACAGTTGCTGGAATCAGAGAGTGGGGAAGTGGGAAATCATGTTAAACCAATTACTCATCATGCGGAGGACTTGGTTAACTTTCCACCCACTACTTTGCTGACTCTTCCAACTGATTGCACGACTTTCTCACATTCTCATCGTGGGTGAACACACGTGCCGTAGACGCCAGACCAAAACCCTAGTTATTATCCCCCCATGTGACACGATTGAAATCTCGTGATTTTGGAGTCAGTTGCTGACTTTATGGGACGATGAGTCCATGTAGCGCTGAGTTGAACATGTGTGAGTAAATGTTTCGAAACTCATGAATTTAACGTGTCTGCTGAGACGAGGTATCATCATAACCTAAGATGAGCAAAACTGTGTTGCTAAATTGTTGAATATTGATAGTTGAACCAACATTCTATGGTTTGAGAAAATATTGCTAGTCCGAGCGAATATTGCAAATTGAGTAAATATTGCCGGTTCGAGCGAATATTGCTAGTTCGAGCAAATATTGCTAGTTTGAACAAACATCGTTCTTTTAATGAATTGTTGGTAGCTGGACCAAGTAAAATATTAATTTAAGTTACTGATTTCTGGGTCGAGCAAAATAAATACGAATGTTAATCATGGAATCAACATAAAATTATCAGAGTGTTCGAATCTGTTCAGAATTAAGTTTCTGCAGAGCTCTGGTTTAAAAACCCTAATTTTACCGAGATAATGATTTATTGCAAATCACATAAGACCGGCTACATGGGATGACGGGTTCACCATATAACTCCCAGATGCTCGAATGAGCAAAAATACCAAAGTCTCTTGAGGACCAGTTGGTGAAATAATGATTAAATGTTGGTTTAATCATTTACTGAAATAATGCTCGTGTGAGCGACAAATCATAAAACCTGGTTTTATGGAAAATATTAGGGACCGGCCAAGAGGTCATAGAACCCTGAACCCCGAACAAAAAATGAAGTTTGTGTTGCTGCTTCCAGTTGTTGCTGCTCCAATGGCAGAATTGGAGAGGTGATGTGCTTTAACACAAGCATTGAAGCTCAAGTCTGTGAGCTGTGAACAACTGAGAAGAATTAACAGTGGGTTTGCGTTTGTCAAGGAGGTGATAGAGAGTTAAGCTGAGATGCAGAGTATGCTGTGTCAGGTGGAATGAGTTATAAGAATTGACAACAAGAAGATGCAACTGGAGGAACTGAATTGTAAAGTTGCATAGGCTGTATTGCAAAGAATGGGTAAGGAACTGGTTCTGATGCAGAGAAGCACAATGAAACTGGAGGAGTTGAGTTTGTGGTTACTGATTTAGGTGGAGAAGTGTGCAACTGCTGCAACTAAAGGCAGGTGCAGTGACTATGGAGGTTGAAACTCAAGTCTGGAATGGGTTTTGAAGTAGAGATATGGTGTGGTTGGAAAACACACAAAAAACTCTTGCAAGTATACAAGGCCAAGTTTTAGTATAGAAAGTAAGCAAGGGATCATTCCACAGAGACTTGGGGTGAATTGAAGTTTCCTAGATAGTCTGAGCTAGTGACAGGCGGTGAACTAAAGAACCAAAGAAACAAAGAAAAATTCAGTGGCAGTGAGCCAAAGGCAGTGGCAAAGAATAAGAAAAACTAAGAACAATTTAATCAAAACAAAACATGGAAAATAAGTTGTGGATGGGAAGTGTAAGGAGATGGATGAGAATTCCCTTCACCTAGCTAGTTCACCTAGGTTAAGTTTTTTTCATATGTCTAGTTAACTAACCTTACAGCCTTAGCTAACCCCTAGTATTGGCTGTCTGTTTAAGGCACAACCAATCACAGACTAACTAGGCAGTGGCTTACTAACTAATGTAGCTGATTAACTCCTTAGAGCCACCACTGACCCCTAGCATTAGTGGTCTTCTTACAGCACCACTAATCACAAATCAGTTGGGCTTTTAGGAAAACTGAATTGTAAAGTTGCATAGGCTGTATTGCAAAGAATGGGTAAGGAACTGGTTCTGATGCAGAGAAGCACAATGAAACTGGAGGAGTTGAGTTTGTGGTTACTGATTTAGGTGGAGAAGTGTGCAACTGCTGCAACTAAAGGCAGGTGCAGTGACTATGGAGGTTGAAACTCAAGTCTGGAATGGGTTTTGAAGTAGAGATATGGTGTGGTTGGAAAACACACAAAAAACTCTTGCAAGTATACAAGGCCAAGTTTTAGTATAGAAAGTAAGCAAGGGATCATTCCACAGAGACTTGGGGTGAATTGAAGTTTCCTAGATAGTCTGAGCTAGTGACAGGCGGTGAACTAAAGAACCAAAGAAACAAAGAAAAATTCAGTGGCAGTGAGCCAAAGGCAGTGGCAAAGAAAAAGAAAAACTTAACCAAAACAGAACATGGGAAAGAAATTGTGGATGGGAAGTGTAAGGAGATGGATGAGAATTCCCTTCACCTAGCTAGTTCATCTAGGTTAAGTTTTTGTCATATGTCTAGTTAACTAACCTTACAGCCTTAGCTAACCCCTAGTATTGGCTGTCTGTTTAAGGCACAACCAATCACAGACTAACTAGGCAGTGGCTTACTAACTAATGTAGCTGATTAACTCCTTAGAGCCACCACTGACCCCTAGCATTAGTGGTCTTCTTACAGCACCACTAATCACAAATCAGTTGGGCTTTTAGGAATCTAACTAGCCTAAGCTATTTTGAGTTCAACAAAAACCATCCTAATAGCTAACCATCATGGTTCAAAGGTCTTCTCTGAGGTTTAAACAGGGAAAATACATGATCATGTGTAGAAACAATACAAACATGCTAATTAACACAAACATAACATGACAGATGGATACAAAACATCACAGGAACAAACATCACACAACAGGATATTACACTAAACATGAACACAACATGAACAACACAAAAATGATCATTAACAGAACTTGGTTCTGGACACACTGGCTAATCCAGGCATAAAGTTTTACAACAACACCCACAAGGCTATTTATACCCACAGACCCCATTTCCCCAAAATACAAAATTAGGGTTCTTCACCCAAATAATCCCCAAATTGAAAACATTAAAATAATTGGGATTTCTCACCTAATTCACCTAATTCGGCCATACCCATATCATCTCTGTTCTTCTCCATGCTTTTTCAATTGAAAATTGGGGGCAATTTCCCAAATACCTAATTTGGCAGAGAAATTAGGGTTTGAAATTAAACTCACCTAACATGTGATTTGACGAGTCTTCTTTCGACCCATTCTTCCCCTTGCTGTTCTGCTCCTCTCCATGCTTTCTAATTGAATTTCCAACTCGTCCTATTTTATTGATTTCTTCCCTAGGTTTTTAGAGAGAAATTAGGGGAGAAAACTATATAATAGGAGGCTAGAACAAGGGGGTAATGATGGAGAAAGATAGGGGTGATGATGGTGGAGGTGTGGTGGTGGCAGTGGAGTTGAAGAAGGTGGTGGCGTACATGGTGGTTGCAGAGCTCTCTGCACATGGTAAGGTGGAGAGGAAGAAGTCGATGGTTTGCGAGAAGGGTGCGTTTGGGTAGCTGGTATAGGGTTTGGTGTTCCAGTGTGTGGCGGGTTCATCGATTTTTGATGTTCAGCAAGACTAAGCCGTGAGATGTGGAGCTGGTAGGTAGATCGGACGGTGATGCGGAGGCAAGCGAGGAGCGACCGTCGGATGAAGTGATACAACGAAACGAACGGTGCTAGATTAGGTTAGGTGCTGTAGTGTAAGGCGGAGATATCAAACTTTGATGAACAGCAAGGGAGCAACCGTTGGATTCAACTACCATCTAATCTGAAGGCTTGGAATTTCAGCGCTGTGGTGCTTGGCAGAGACTTCAGATTTTGATGCTCTATGAAGGAGCGACCATCGGATGCTTCTGAGAACTGATCTGATGGCTGAGAACGGAGGCGTTTTTGTGTGTAGAAAATGAGGTTGTGCGCACCATTCTTCGCGGCTTCCTTGCGTGATTTCTCCCGGCTTTTCACTACTTTTCTGCTCTTTTTGCTCCGCAAGTCATCCAGACTTTATTTATTACCTAAAAATGCAAAATTAAGTAAGAAAAATATTTATTCTTGAAAACAATGAAAATACAGAATGTGGGATAAAATGTAGAATTAATGCACAAAAGATGAGTTAAATGCCAAGAAAAATATATAGAAATATGTACTTTTTAGGACTCATCAAGATATGATGCAGCTGCAATGAATTAATTATAGATGTATGCTAGGATGAAATGTTGTAGGAAAGAAGATTTGAAAGGCCTGGAGTCGGCCGGAAATGATCAGAAAACAGTCAAAACTCGGCAGAAATCGGATGTGGGTGAGTTGACTCGGTGAGTTGGACCGAGTTGACAGAGAAGGACTTGGACCTGGATTGACTGGGCTGTAGCTGCTAATGGGATGGAATGTTCACGCCTTTTGGAGAACCTACTCGTACTCACACAACAGGAGATGATATATAACCTCTCCTTTGGGTTCTCTATAATGATACCTTATCTTCTCTTCTACTTTTAGCCTAGGGTTTAAAAAGATGGAAACTATTATTTTTCTTCTTGTGATGAACTCCTATGCCATGAGTACCTAGATTTTATTATTGGTTAAGGAATAAGTTGGATTTCCAAATATGGGTTTTCATTCAATAAATTAGTTTTGTCTCCATGTTTTGTCAGTTATGATTCGCTAGAAATATCGCCATGTATTATTGATTGTTAGTTTTGTCAAGTTGCAAATTGGTAGAACTCGTAATCATATCTATTGCTAGTTTAGGTTTATTATACGTAAACGTGATACACCTTGAATACACGTAGCATAATTGTGATTATTGCTTGTAGTGATACATCCTAGTAGTCACATGTGGATCATAACCTTTCTTAAAACGGATTAGTGCTTTTACACGTTCGTTTGCATTGATTAGCCTTATTTCATAGAACTTAGTGCTCTTAGGGAGTTAAACTTAATTGTGCTTTTACACTTTGGGTTGCTTTCTAGGAAGAATTCACTCTCGCATCTTTTAATGTGTTTGTTGATGACAAGAGGAAATTAGCGGGATATTCTTGCGATCAAGGTATCCTATGACTTTTGATAAAAGTTGAGATTAAATATCAATTCTAGTTATTGTTACAAATTCATGTTTGTGAATGAAAACTAATCCTTGACCAATATCTTCATCTTATTGATTTGCTTGT
The DNA here is from genome assembly GCF_003573695.1 of Papaver somniferum. Taxonomy (NCBI): domain Eukaryota; kingdom Viridiplantae; phylum Streptophyta; class Magnoliopsida; order Ranunculales; family Papaveraceae; genus Papaver; species Papaver somniferum. Next base: position 150,012,093 of record NC_039360.1, on the reverse strand, counting down.
TTATTTCATTATTTGCTTTTAGTTTATTTTCCTTTACATAAAAACAGAAATCCCCCTTGTTTATATAGGAAACCGAAACAACTTGACAACCTAGATCCTCTCTGTGGGAACGATCATTTCTTACCCTTGCTATATTATTTATGTTGAGTTGTGAGAAAGTGTAATTTATTTTTGACGCGTACGACAGCGATCATGAATTCAGCGTGAAAATGCTCTGAATGATTGAATTTTGCTCAATTTAGAGTAATTTCTGTGAGTTCGTGTAGACGAAAGATTGTTTGTATGAACTTTGATGAGAAATTGCTCGTCTTGGCGAATGTTGTTCGATTGTTCGAAAAACCTCTGTCTTTTCAATCAGGATTCAGAGACATTTTATAATGCCAGAGTTGAAAACACCATGATCCCATGAAGTGTGACAGTTGCTGGAATCAGAGAGTGGGGAAGTGGGAAATCATGTTAAACCAATTACTCATCATGCGGAGGACTTGGTTAACTTTCCACCCACTACTTTGCTGACTCGTCCAACTGATTGCACGACTTTCTCACATTCTCATCGTGGGTGAACACACGTGCCGTAGACGCCAGACCAAAACCCTAGTTATTATCCCCCCATGTGCACGATTGAAATCTCGTGATTTTGGAGTCAGTTGCTGACTTTATGGGACGATGAGTCCATGTAGCGCTGAGTTGAACATGTGTGAGTAAATGTTTCGAAACTCATGAATTTAACGTGTCTGCTGAGACGAGGTATCATCATAACCTAAGATGAGCAAAAATGTGTTGCTAAATTGTTGAATACTGATAGTTGAACCAACATTCTATGGTTTGAGAAAATATTGCTAGTCCGAGCGAATATTGCAAATTGAGTAAATATTGCCGGTTCGAGCGAATATTGCTAGTTCGAGCAAATATTGCTAGTTTGAACAAACATCGTTCTTTTAATGAATTGTTGGTAGCTGGACCAAGTAAAATATTAATTTAAGTTACTGATTGCTAGGTCGAGCAAAATAAATATGAATGTTAATCATGGAATCAACATAAAATTATCAGAGTGTTCGAATCTGTTCAGAATTAAGTTTCTGCAGAGCTCTGGTTTAAAAACCCTAATTTTACCGAGATAATGATTTATTGCAAATCACATAAGACCGGCTACATGGGATGACGGGTTCACCATATAACGCCCAGATGCTCGAATGAGCAAAAATACCAAAGTCTCTTGAGGACCAGTTGGTGAAATAATGATTAAATGTTGGTTTAATCATTTACTGAAATAATGCTCGTGTGAGCGACAAATCATAAAACCTGGTTTTATGGAAAATATTAGGGACCGGCCAAGAGGTCTTGGGACCGTCTCTTGATGGTCTTGGGACCAGTAGATGGTCATTTGAGCAAACTTCCAATTGTATGGAAAGAGTTTGAACCTAATATGAGCAGCTGAGCAAATTAGGTTAAAATCATTAAAGCACGCGGGTCCAGCTGTTTGCAAGCCTCAGGGTCACCCTTGGTCGGTCAAGGGGATGTGCCCATGTCACCATAATGTTCACGCTTCAGTGCTGAGAATTTTGATATTTTCTGGTGCACGTTTGAGCAACATTTGGAGAAAATATGCAAAATCCGTGGTTTTGCTGAAACCGGCAAAAATACATGAGATGATGAAAATAATAAATAAAACAAGGAATTACAAGGTGTGGGACCGGCCACGGCTAGGGCATGGCCAGGCAGATGACACACGGTCCCACATGTTTTTCCCAATTTTATGTGATTTTATGTATTTTTCTCCGATTTAAGGGAAATTCCATGAAACTGGAGAGTTTGGCGAAATTAGGGAACTTCCATGAGATGAGAGACATAAATTAAAATATAAAATAGGGAATGGGAGTGTGGGACCGGCAATGTCCGGCCAGCAATTGGGCGTGGGTCCCAAGGCACTCTTCCCAATTTTATGTAATTTTGATGATTTTAGATAATTTTCATAAAATCAAAGGGATTTGTTGAAAATCAAGATATTTTGTTGAAATCAGGGAGTTTTCATGAAATCAGGAAACAAAACACCAAATAATAATAAAATAAAGGGCGTGTGGGACCGGCTAGGGAATGGCCGGCCGGTTAGAGCCCGGTCCCACAAGTTTTCCTAATTTTTAATATTTTCCATGATTTTAGAGAAAATACATGAAATTAGGTAATTTTAGGGAAAATTCATAAAATCAAGGAATTTTCATAATTTGAGAAGGAATAATAAAATAATGGGACGTGAGGTGTGGGACCGGCCACGGCCAAGGCATGACCAGTCGGCCGGCGGTCCCGCGACACCTTTCCCTAATTTAATTATTTTCGATAAAATCATGTGATTTAGATAAAAATACATGAAATTAGGTAATTTTCATGATTTTAGGGAAAATTCATAAAATCAAGGAATTTTCATAATTTGGGAAGAAATAATAAAATAATGGGACGTGAGGTGTGGGACCGGCCACGGCCAAGACATGGACGGCTGGTGCTCGGTCCCGCGACACCTTTCCCTAATTTTATTATTTTTGATAAAATCATGTGATTTAGATAATTTCTTTGAAATAAAGGAAATTTGCTCGAACAAGAGGATTTTCATGAGATCGTGAAAATAGTAAAAATATGATAAAATATAAAATTGGGCGTGGGACTAGTCACGGCGTGACTGGCCGGCTGGTGAGCCTAGTCCCCTGGCGTTTTTGCTTAATATTTTATTATTATTATTTTCCCTTCCTATTTTGCATAGGTTCCTCGTTCGTTCGTATTTTTGAAATGCTCGTTCGTGCATTCAAAATGCTAGTCTGTGCATTATCTGCTAATTACACTTGCACCATTTTTGTCAGGGCTTATTCGATGCTCAGATGCCTGTTTCGTTGAATATTTATTACTAACCTGTGGAATTCTGCTGGGAAGAACCACAGATTGAAGTAACGAAATATAACGAGGAATCGTAGAGTATTGCTGGATATTCAGGCGATTAATTGACGACTCGTAGAATATTGCTGGATATTCAGACGATGGCTCGTAGAATATTGATGGATATTTAGACGATTTAAGATAATTAATTGTTGGCTCTATACTAGAAGGGCTTCCTGTCTAGGAGAATTAATTATCTGAGGGTTGAGCAATATGAACTTGTTGGAGTGTCATATTCCTCTTGCATAGTCGGGGAAAACCTGGTTACATCCCGAAGACGTTTTCGCTCTATACTAGCATACATGTTGTCTAGGAGCCGCCCAATCTTTCGATTCTATACAGTATAAGATGTGACGTGGCCTCAGCTGAGAGACTACACATCTTCATCTTCCCTGAGAGACTTTCTCCATCAGAGGTGGCATGAGCTTTCATGCATAGAGACATGAGTCTCGATACTCATCCGATTTCCTGATTCGGAGTAATTATTGAAATTGTTTAGTATTCATGAGATGTGTCGTGGCCTCAGCTGAGAGACTACACATCTACATGTACTCTGAGAGACGGCCTTCTCAGTCAGAGATTTTATGGCATGAGCTTTCATGCTTTGATGAGAGACATGAGCCTCAATACTCATCCGGTTACCGAATCTGGAGTATAGTTTTACAATTCTACCCTTTGTCAAAAATCCACCATCTACAGGACTAAACTCAAATATAATTCTGACAGTTCAACTTAATGAATCTCAATCAGGAAAGATATGAAGAGATTATATCTCTTTCTCTAAAAATCAAAATGTTTCAGACCGTGAACCTGAATATACCGTGAGAGTACTTGGACGATTCCAAAGATCAATATCCAAGGATCAATCAAGTCGTATCCAACAATTGTGATGAACTTATCTACTTGAATTGATTATAACGTACAACATGTGATATTTCAATTATAAAGATAAAACATATAATGCGGAAAAGAAATAACGCAGAAACCATAAATTTTCTTAACGAGGAAACCGCAAATGCAGAAAAACCCCGGGACCTAGTCCAGATTTGAACACCAAACTGTTTTAGGCCGCTACAGACACTTACATACTACCAGAACTTCGGACTGGAATGTAGTTGAGTCCGAATTAAACCATCACAACAATTCAGTTACAGTTGCGCTTCTTACGCCTCTTGAATCCCAGCGGGACTCCGTGCAATTGATTCCCTTAGCTGACGTCCTTTACAACCTAAGAGTTGCTTCGACTTAATTGAAGACTTTAAACCAATCTGCCTCCCACGGATAAGCCTGTATATGATTTCCGTTCTGATCAAAGATCAAGATGAGGTAGAAAATCGATTGCAATAGACAAAGTCTAGAAAACCTCAGAATCCGGTCTTATAACTCCCGAAGAATAGCCTGGATAATTATTCACTTCACAAGTATGAACTTTTGGAATCACAAAGTCTGAGACGAAGAAACTTTGTGATTTTTATCTATCTTCTTTGTTAGAGCAAGGTTCAACAATCAAAACAAGATCAGGATACACGAACTATCAAGATAACGATAGTTGGACCCGGCTTCACGAATCCCTAGGTGAAGTCTTTTTAGTTTCTAAACCCTAGAAGGGTTTCAAGGATGGGACGACTCTAGTTTACAACTAGGACACACGAGAATAATGTTAGGGATTCAAAAATCCCACTTGTTTGACGTTCTCCTTTTATAAAGTTTCAAGATCAAGGTTGCTTTAGATTTAAGCTAAGGTAGCTTTTAAATCAAGCAATCAATAATCACCGTTAGATGAAAAACCTGACTCGAGATTATCATAATAGAAAATACACTCTGGTTATGATGAACCGTAACCGAACCGTGTATAATGCTTAGTTCATAAAAGGTAGCCGAAACTAGCCAATTGAACAATAAGCTTAATCATTTTCATATAACACCTTAAGAATTTTTTGAGTAACAAATGTGATCAATCGTTTCTAGATGTGTTCTTAGAGAGTTATTCAAATAGCGATTATCTCATAGAAATAATTCTGATGCATCTGAAAATATTCGATAGGGTAAGTACGTGTACCGGGTACGTGTACTATAACCATTCATGAAATATTCTTGTCATAGTACTTGTACCTGGTATGTGTACCATTAAGACAAAAACAAGTTCAAGAACTCACAGATCTTTTATGGAATGCGTACTGGTTATGCGTACCTTTCCGGTTTTGAAACCAACAGATCTTTTCTGGTTTGCATACTAGGTATGCGTACCTTCCTGGTTCACGAGTTCACAGACTTTTTACGGTATGGATACTGGGTATGCGTACTAAAAAGTCGCTTCCTAACTATAGATACACCAGTACGTGTATTGGGTATATGTATTGCGGCTCTGTACTTATAACAGTTCTCCAGGTATGTGAACTGGTATGCATACTATCATGTATCCATATTTACAGTAGTTCTCTATCTCTCTAATAATCAATACGAAACATTCCCGAATAACATCAATGACACATATCACTATTCCAGACTATTTTCAAATGATTAAATCTTGAATCATAATTAGGTCATGAGCAATAAATTGTTCTTAACCAAATTCATTAAGTATGAATGAATGTTCTTAAGATTAGCATATTTTGGGAACGATTAATCAAGATAAACTTGACTCGAAATTTCTATTATGCATGCAATGTCTAATTTAGTCATGCAACAATGTCTCATAGATAGAAATGTGAAAACTTGAAAAATAGGTGGTTTAGTTTTCACTTACCTTTGTTGAAGAAGTTTTCCAGAACTCCTGTTGATCATCCTTATTTGTTAAGTTGTTGGAAAGTGTGGAGCTAAAAATGACTAGATTGATTGAGTATATTTTGGAGGGTACTTAAGACGCAAAGCTTGAAATGAGTCGGTTATTCTGGAAGAAGATTTTTGGGGGTGTGGGCTTGAGGAACTTCAGACGAGCTAATCAAGCACTTCTTATGAAGTGGGCTTGGTGATTTATGTAGAAACTAGAAAATGAAATATCTACGGCAAACTAAAACACGAGAGAAAACTAACTGCCGCCTTCCGGGTAATTCAAACCCAACTCAAGCCAAGGGATACATGGATGAGGATACTTGCACCAAAATAATGGTTGCTGCCACATACTATGCTCAAACTGGATCAATTAGAGGGGCAACGTCCGGTTGCTCAAAAGAACGGATTTCCGACACTTTATAACCAGTTTACACAACAAAGCAATTGTTGTTGAATTAATAAACAGAGTATATTTTCGGCGGGCCTGAAGCAACAATGAAATACTGGATTTGAACTTGTTGCAAATGAGATTGGGGTTACGCAGAATGACTAGGATGAGGCTGATAACAGTTCTTTTAGCAACATTGGTTTCTTTTGGCTGATTTGTAACTAAAATTTACTTGAGATAATATGTATTTGTGTGCATGAACGCATTTATTCCTCTTTGGAACTTATCATTTTAGTTTAACTCAATTTTAAAAAAAAATTGGGTTAAAACCTAGATGTTATATTAAAGTTTAAACTTCCATAGGTTCTATAAAAAAAATAAAAATAAATTCCCCACCCCGGTACTGACAAGTTTCGAATTCAGATTGTTGTTATCACCATCCCGATGCTGAAAAGTTCGAACTCAGGTCGTTGGTAATATCACCCAACGACTTTACCACTGTACCACGGTGACATCTACAAGTTAACTCATTATTATCGTTATTTTTAATTGATTTTCATAATAAAAAAACAAACAATTTTATAAATGATTACAGGTTTCATAATTGATGATGAACTCCTTATGCGAAGAGTAATACAAGTATATTCTTTCTTTTTTTTTTTTTTCTCCGGAAAGAGTCTCAAAAGAAATCACCTTCTGCTGCACTGCAAAATTGCAACAAAGTTTGGGGTCTGCTCATGCCAAACTGGGGCATGATCTTTTCCTTGAAAATATGTATGATCTGGCTCAATGTTGGCACTTGGATAAACTCTCCATCGCGCAAAGATAATCTGGCACCTCATACCTGCTGTTGTCGCTTGGGTTCTCTGGAGAAAAAGGAATGCTCCGACTTTTGAAGAAAACCATTCTTTCAAGACTGTTAATGACTTGGGCACTGATGTAAGGTTACTAGTCATTGCTTGGGCAGTAGAAGCTGTTAGCAACGTTCATTTGTATTAGAGATTTATACGATTAAGCGGAAGCGGGTATCGGTAAATACCTTGTTGTTGAACTCCGGTTAGCAAGAACAAGGAACACAAGCAGCATCAACAACAACAATGTTTTCAACTCGACGATCAGCAAGTACTACAATCACCAAAGATGAGCACAAACTTGATTCACAGGCTAAGAACTTGAAACCTTTATCTTCTTATGATAACTCTCTTTAGGGTTAGAGTTACCACTTTTCTAATGGTAAAACTTCTGTGTGATATTGGTGGGAATCATGTAACCTCTACACACATTTTAGAGATGCTTATATAGGGTCCAAACCCTAAAGGTATATGGAACCCTATCAGACTTGCCACATACATATGGGCGACCATATTCGGGTCCAACCCGAATATCTAACAATTTGAATTTTGTAGGAAATACCAATTGGTCCTACAAATAATATATTAGAGAGAGTCTAGTCCAATTGACCTAGTCAATTGTCTTTTTGGTCCTATTTAGTAATATAAATTATAGTTTGGTCCTAAAAATTATAGTTTGGTCCTAGGGTGATGTCATGGATGATGTAAATGTCATCTTGTAGTGGCAGAAATACCCTTTTGGATAAGGACCATATATATAGTCAAAAAGTAAGAGAAAAAGAATCATTCTCAGATTTACTTTCTCTCTCCTATATTTTCAGATCTATAATTTCTCTCTCTCTTTTCATTTTTTATTTTCTTCCTGCTAGTGATGAAGAAGATGAAGATGATGATGAACGATTCTCTCTTCTCTCTATTTTTTTCTCTGCTAGTGATGAAGAAGATGAACGATGAACGATGATGATAATGAATACGATGAAGTTTTGCGTTTTTTTTTTTTGATGTTTTGCTTCTGTTTTGATGATGAAGACGGTGAGGTTGAAGATTCTGTTGTTATTTATGATGATGATGAACCTTTATCATCTTACATGCTTGGGTAAGTTTCGGATCTATGAAAGAAGATGAAGATGACGGAGTTCATTTCTGGAATGAACTCTGGTTTGTGATGAAGATTTTGATGTTTTTCTGTTTGTTGTTGTTGCTGATGATGGAGAGGATGAAGATGATGAAGATGAGTTATTGTTGCTGATGAAGAAGATGAAGACGACGGAGTTCATTTCAGGAATGAACTCTGGTTTGTGATGAAGATTTTGATGTTTTTTCTTGATGAGGATAGATTTATGTTTTTCTTCATCGTTGCTGCTGCTATTGTTGAAGATGGTGAATTTGATGAAGTTCATTCTTGAAATGAACTCTGTTTTCTTTTGAAGATGATGATGAAAACGATGAAGATGATGAAGACGACGATAGATTTATGTTGAAGATGACGATGAAGACGATAGATCTTGATTTTTTTATGTTTGCTGCTCGTGTTGAAGATCTTGAATTTGATGTTGTTGTTGATGATGAAGAAGAAGAAGAAAACGATGACGAGGATTTCATGGATCTGTTGCTGCTGCTGTTTGAAGACAACGAAGATGATGAAGATGATGCTACTGCAGTACATTTCTGCGAATGAACTCTGATTTTTATGGATTTTTTTGTGTGTGTTCATGTAAAGAATGAACTCTGTTTTTTTAGGTTTTTATGTGGAGTTCATTTCTGGAATGAACTCTGTTTATTTAGGTGATTATACGGAGTTCATTTCTGGAATGAACTCTGTTTTTTTAGGTGATTATATGGAGTTCATTTCTGGGAATGAACTCTGGTTTTTTAGGTTTTTTATATGGAGTTCATTTCTGGAATGAACTCTGGTTTCTTAGGTTTTTATATGGAGTTCATTTCTGGAATGAACTCTGATTTTTAGGTGATTTCTGGAAAAAAAATAGAAATTAACAGGAGTTCATTTTGACGAATGAACTGCTACAAAAAATAAGTAGAAATTCACCCGGAAGGGTACTTTTGTCCATTTAATATTTTTAAATAATTATGAACCAAACAGTAAAGGTGTTTGACCAAAGGACTAAACTGACATGAACCCACCTAAAAAAGAAACAAACGATTATTTTCCCTTGAGTTTTTCCAGCACTGTGCTCAATTGGGATAACCCTTTTGTTTAGTCAGTTTGTTTTTGTAATTTTTACTTTTAGGCTACCACTGGTAGCTTGTGTAGGATCTCTCTTTTCTAATAAAATCTCTCTTTCAACCAAGAAAATAAAATATACACTTTTAAACGAATATCAACGATAGACTTTGCCAGCAACAAGGTTACACTTTGAACTGTTCTAGACCTTACTGGGTGGGATACTACTTTAACTTTCTGAAATTTACAACCACTAGCTAAGACTTGAGCAACCATCTGAACAAGCTTGCTGGCTGATACATCAACTAGATCATTGGGCACCAGTCAATGGGTCTAGAAAGCAGAATGCCTTCAGAGGGAAACTGATATCACTTTAGGACTAAATTTCAGCAGATATCCATACGGGGATGATATTTCCTTGTGACCGAGAACATCCATATTGGGAAAGATCAAAGGAACATTTTACGTGAAAAACAACATCATTCATGCAGCGGACATGAAATTTTGCTATAAAATGTAAAGAAGAAAAAAAGAAACAAGTTGAAATGATCTTGTGGAGGTGACCAACTGGCTGGTGAATGCTTTTGGCATGATCACGACTCACGAGTAGTCATGAGACTCATGACCACTTGCTAGAGAAGGCCGTACAACATAGACCAAGAAAAATAAATGGGGTTAAGTGTTCGATAAGAATAGCCAGCGTCAACATGAAAGATAGCATAGATTTGACCCTTCAGATAAGAGATGGCATAATGCAATCTCCCCCTTATAATGCAGTTTCACTTTTATGGGCAGTAAACCGAAGAAAACCAAGTAGTTTGATCCCCTCGCATCAAGCATGATCCTAACGTTAGGTTGGGGCAATTGGATTGGGTTGGTCAAGGCCGATTCTGACACACCGATTCCGACAGAGGCTAGAGTTTTTTTTTTTTTTTTTTTTTTGAGCTTGTATGTATAAAACGTTTTTTCTTCTTCTTTGCAATTTCCCTTTCAAAAGAATAAGTTAAAAGGGCATTGGAAATGAGATCCAAAATCTTCTCAGCTTTGGAAAAAATAGGGCTGTGATGGTCCAAATAACTCTCTCTGGAGTCTAGAAACAGACAGAAAACAGATTCCTCCCAGCTCTAGAGAGCGTCCATCCACACAACCAAACCCCACGGAAAGACTCGATACCCTTAAAAAATGACAGACTGTTCCTTCATACTACCCATGAATATACGTATCTAGGGAGTTATGTTTTTTTTTCTAATTTTGGTTTTGGAATATTCAAAAAGAGTGTAGAGAACAGAATTATTATATAAATACTGCGCATCTTCCCTTTTCTTTTTCTAATGCGCCATTTCTTATCTCTTTCTCCTCTTTTTTTGACTTGAGACCTTGATAATGAACGATAAACAAAAAGATGCAGACTTTTGAAAGAACTCAAACATCAGTTAGTGAAAAGCCATCAGAGATCAACTAATAAATATATTATTATATTATTCACTAAATAGAGAGAAGAAAGAGTGGGGGAATTGGATTCTGAAATTACAACATGAATTTGTTCAGTTTCCTTCCCCCTTCCTCCGCATAGTAAAAGAAAGACAATGACAAGTCAACAATTATGTCCTGCTTCTTTTATCCAACTAAAACGATTTCCAAAGCATCAGGAAAAAAAAAACAAATTAACAGAACAGAAACGATAAACTAAAACCATTCAAGATGGAGTCTGTGACAGAGTCAGTCAAGCAACACAATAGGTCCAATGCTCATCTTCCTCGCCAACAACAGCAGCAACAGAGTTGTTATTGTAATCCTCGTCTGGATAGTAATCACCATAGTAGTCCCCACCGCCATTGTCATTATTATTCTTCTCATAAAATGAAGCAGCAGCTGCGATATTGGCAAGATATGGCATGTTATGGAAGGAGCGAGCAAAGCTGCTCACCAATGTGTCACGGGCAAGCTCATCGTCATCGCTGTCTTCCCCGTGAATACACTCCTCTACACGGTGCTTGAGCGTCTCAAACATCATCTCTGGCTCATGCTGCATCACCCTTAGGACCTCTCCGCAAGACAACCCTGGCACCGCTCGCGTCACTGCGAAGCTGTGCGGTCCATCGCTCTGTGATACACGTACCACACTTGGGCCGCCGAACAGGTTGTGTAATCCTCCAAGAGCCTCCTGGTAAGCCCCGCCTAAAAACATCCCCAAATAATAACCAGCACCACCGCCACTACCTAAGATCCCTCCTTCACCTTCCAATTCATGAAGAGGTAAACTAGTTTCTCCTCCAATGAATCTATCAACCTTCCCATCACTGTCACAAGTAAGATCAGATAAAACCCCTTTGACAACAGGCTTCTCATCAAGCCTTTGAATTGGAACAATTGGGAACTGCTGTCCAATTCCCCAGAAATCAGGGACCGAAGTGAATACAGAGAGATTCACATGGTATGTGCGAACAGGATCAGAAGTACCAATTGCCTTCGAAACCAACTCTGATATATTATCAATAGAAGCAAGATGTTCAAGGCTTAAAGATCCTTCTTTGAATTGATCAACACACCTTTGTTTCAACTGATCAGCATAGACCAAACAAGTCTCGTAATCTCCACGGACTGCAGCTGCAGTCAGGCTGCGGTAATCCGATAGGGAGTCATCAGTAAGCCCATTGGCTAAGTAATGCAATCCAAGACCAAGAGAATCCAATGTTGGGGCAACAGGTGCACTTGCAGAGACAGCTTCAAAGATAAGAACGGAATGATGAGAAACAAGGGCTCTCCCACTTTCACTACAGATCACTGGATGCTTCACAAATTTCCGGTCACAGGCATTTCGAATTGACTGAACGACAGCAGAAGCATACTCCTCTAATCCATAACCAACTGAATTATCTGAATCAGGAGATTGTGATCCATCATAATCAATACCCAGACCTCCACCAACATCAATAACACGCATATCGGCACCAAGACGAACCAATTCACAGTAAATCTGGGTAGCTTCCCCAACACCATCAGCTAACAATGAGGTCGAAGGAATCTGAGATCCTATGTGAAAATGCAAGAGCTGAAGGCAATCAAGCATTCCATTTTGTTCAAGTTTCTTGGCAACACCGAGAATCTGCATAGTGTTCAATCCAAATTTTCCTTTTTCCCCTGAAGTTGCTCCAAAATGACCAGCATGTTTGGTTCTGAGCTTGGCTCTCATGCCAATAACAGGACGCACAACGAGCTTTTTGCTCATCTCTATAACCAAATCAAGCTCTTCTTCTTGCTCAAGAACAATCACAGTATTCAAAGCAAGTTTACGTGCAGCCAAAGCAAGTGAGATATATTCTGCATCCTTGTAACCATTACAGATCAATAAAGCTTCAGGGTTTCCTTTGCACAGACAACTCATAGCCAAAAGAAGCTCAGGTTTCGACCCAGCTTCAAGACCAAACCTATAAGTTGTTCCAAATTCAACAATATCTTCAACCATATACCTATCTTGATTACATTTCACTGGATAAACACCCTGGTAATGAGAACCATAGCTCTGCGACTGAATCGCAAAATCAAAAGCAGATTGAAGAGACTCAAGCCGATTCTTAAGAACGTCAGGAAGTCGAACAATTAAAGGAAGCTGCAAACCTAATCCACCACGGGATTTCGGCTCAGAAACTTTCTTAACAACTTTCATTAAATCAATTTCTTGATGAGGTAATGTTTCCAATCCATGGGGACGAACAGTGATATTACCAGATGAATTAACTGAGAAATATGGAGCTCCCCAGCCATTGATTTTGTATAGAGAGGCTGAGTGAGATGGTGACCAAGGAGAAGGAAGGGGTAACTCGAGTAGGGACGATACCACAGTGGTGTTTGTTAACGGTAGGAGTGGTGCGTCGGAAAATGCTTCCGGGAGCACCACCGGAAGAGAGCTATCCCCGGCGACGATAGCGTAACCAGGAGGAAAGGTTGCAGCATCTACGCAACACGCTAGGGCAGGCATCTCTTCCCAAAATTAAAAGTAAATGAAGAGAAAAAAGAAAAATCTAAAAAGGGTTTGATTCAGTGGTTGTAATAAAAGGGGGCTTTAAAACCCGCCGAGGCCTAAGCCCCGGCTACCCCCCCAAAAGAAGCAGAAGAAGACGAAGAACCTGGAGTTAGACCCTAACTTAGCTTTACAGAACTCAGTATAACCCACAACTAACGTTCAGAAGAATCTGAAAAAAAAACACGGGAAGCCGAATCACCGTACCTGATTTGCCCGTCAGACGAGCAAACCTTTTTGCTTTTCTTTTTTCTGTGAGGAAAGATCAAACTTTTTTGTTTTTTTGCCGAAAACTTGATAAACAGAGAACAAGATTTTCAATACAAATCAAAATCAAAACAGATTCAGAATTTATAACGATGGGAAAATTGACTAAAATCACAAATTAATCCTTGGAAATCGAATAGAAAGAGATACCTGAGATTCGGGCGAAGAGAACGGATATGAAGAAGGTGGAATGAACGACGACCAAAACAAGAGAAGAGATTGGAATTCAAAACGAAACGTAACGCAAAACAGATTAGAGACAGGGATGAAAATGAAGAAAAACTAGGGTTTCTGTTTTGATTTTCCTCTCTTCGATGTTTTTGATTTTTATCGGTAAAATGATAAACTGAGCGAGAATTGTATGGGAAATGAAGTGCCTTTATATAGGATTCAGATACTGAAATTTCTGGTAAGAAATTAATTAAAAAAAGTATCCATCTTTCGTTTTTCAAATACTCGTGATTAGTTTCTCATTTTCTCGTGATATTTAACTAATCCGCGTCTAGCAGCCGCGTGGCTATGCATAACTGGGCCCCTCTTATTTGATGAGACACACCAATAACTTTAGGTATTAGCCCATGCGATAGCTTGACCTTGAGCTGGTGGACTAGAGCCTCAGTTTTGCTTGGATAGCGGATCCGTTGTGCTCAACACGATGAAAAGCGCAACTCTAGCGATGGCAGCCGATAAAAGATGGCATAGACTACTATTTTCTAATATGAGGTCTAGATTTAACAGACAAAGTCCTTGTGGTTGATTGACCCCAAATCATATCATTCACCCATTTTTGTTCGACTCGTTTCAACTTTCAAGTATGGTGTACTAACTACGTGTACTTTCAAGTTCGATTGGCTTCACGAGCGTCAAAAACCAGATTCAAGTTAGGTGTATAACAGTCATATTTTTGGTACGAAATGAAAATGATTTGTGGCGTGAGATTTTCTTATCTATTAGAAAAATCCCCCAAGATTTCAAAACCATTTGTTGTTGTCTTCAAAATATCAACAGCCCTTTTTTATTTAACTTTTTTCTTTTTTTTTTTCGAAAAAAAAAATAATATGGGAAGAGAAAAAAAAAATCTACAAACAAATAATGGTCGGTACGACCCTATAAAAAAAAGACTACAACTACACGCCAACATTCTCCTCTCAATGAAAAAGAACTTGTTTTTTTTATATATATATAAGAAAACAGAGAAGCTGTCAAAAACAACAGCTACCTCAAGGGTACAATAGGGTGTTCAGCTGGGCTAGTGTTAGCACCAAGCCGAACCACCTCATTGGTACATAGTAGTATTGTTTTCACCGATTATCGAAATATCTAAAGACTGAAGAGTGTCAAATAACTCTTGGAGGTTATGACCTTTCCAGTTGAAGTTTTCTAGATAATTAGACTGAATAGAAAGTTTAGCTAATTTTATTGCCGATAAGTTTTGGTGCTGCTCCACTTTGGTTAAGTTTCCTAGGACAAAATCAATGGCTTCAAAATTTCCTCCTTGCATCCGGTGGAATCCTAGGTGGTATCCTCCTTGCACTTCCTTTTGGTAACCTTCTTTAATTGCTTGCAGTGTTGCATCTTCTTAAGCCTCAAAATTTATGTTGGATTTGTGCAGTTCCTTCCCCCACTCCAGAGCTAGCTCCGCTCCTGTTGCTGCCCTGTTGAGACCAGTGGTACTGTCCTTGAAGTTTCTTGCTCCCATGCAGTTCCCTAATAAAGACATGACAATTAGAGCAAAGTTAGTGTACAAATAGATATCACCATTAGCATTATTTGATATGACTTCCACAGTATTAATGCTAATAGTGATCCCAAAATTTTCCTTATGGGTTCTTATCAGTCTGTCAGATATGTCAGTCTGATTATTTTGATAAAAGAGGTTATTTAGAATGTGACGTGGGTTGTGCACCACTCTGTTGAAGGAGCATAGGTGCTGAGTGATCTTATTAGCAGTAATGTCAGCAGTAGGAGTGATGTTTCTGAAAACAAAATCGCATCTGGCTTTCCAGATAAACCAACATACAGTGGCAAAGGTGGCATTCCAGCTAGCAAGAGGAGCATTTGGAGTGAACCAATTACTAAGTCAATCATGAAAGGAAGAGAAGTTGCTGAATAGATGATGATTGATGCCAAAAAGCTTCATCCAGATATCACACCTCTTCTGACTCCTCTCTGTCGAGAAAACAAGAAATTCAAAAGGATTTACGGAGGTCTTTATGGTTGGAATCGCTCTTGCGAATCGAACTTCAAAGATACCGAGGAAAACCTGTGTAGAAAGTCACTTGAATGTGATCGTGTTTATCAAAAATACTTCTTGTTAGAAGAGAAACTTGCAAAAATTGAAGCAAGGATTAATTCCCAGCAAGCAAGTTTTGATGACAGAGAAGGCGCGTATCTCGCTCGAGAAAAACGCCTTGAGGTTGATTTAGTTGTTGCTCTTGCTAAAATCAAGATGTTGGAAGATGACTTGAAAAATTTCAATACTAGTTCAAGCAAATTAACCACTATGCTATGAGAAAGTAAAAATCATCGTGATACACGAGGATTGGGCTATAAGGGAATAGATGCTCCAAGTACTAGCAAAGAGGTAAAATTTGTCAAGGCTAGTGATTTTTCTCAACAAAAGGTTTCCACTGATGGAAAAAGTGAAATACCTTCATCGACAGTTAAGGTTCAAAAGAGCAAAGTATATCAACCTCCAAAGTCAGCACACGCGGATGGAGGTAAGAACATTCCTTATGTTTGCCACTATTGCGGAAATAAAGGTCACCTGGAAAGGAGATGTCGTTTCCGTATAAGGAATGAGAAACTTCATGATGTTCTTGTTTGGGCATCACAAGAAGTTGTGAAACCAAGATCATATGTTAAGACTAATCCCCTTAACATTACATGTTGTAACTGTCCAACATTTAGGCAAAGGAATCAGTGCTCTAATAAACCTAGGTTTGCCTATAAACGTCATACAAATTCTTTTCACAATCATAATAGTTATCAAAAGGATAACTTCGTAAAGACGAAGACAAGATCCGATGCTCCCAGTTGGAGAAAGACTAACTTGCAAAAGAATAGTCAATCCGATTCTCTTCCGGAATTATAGAAAATACTAATGGGAAGAAGGTTCTGATTGCTCCTAAACGCACTCAGAAGTGGAGACCAAAGAAAGTCAATGATGTTTTGAGTGTGAAAAGGAATGATCTCCCGGAAAATTCCATGACTATGGAGAAGGCAATATCCATGATGTTGGAACTTAAAAAGTTCTTTGGAAACTTGGATTTGGATGTGAAAGGTTCTAAAAGCGATCTCTTACATGATAATCCGAAAGTCACTTGTGGTGAGCAAGACATTCCTCACCTCAACACAACTTGATTTTTTTGTTAGTGCATCCTCACCAAGGAATACCCTGCTATGTATACGGTGAGGGAAGCACTAGAATTTGGGCGCACAGATTATGTTCGGTAAGGCTGTAGAATTCGATTGGATTCTTCCAAAAAGGAATGTCTATAAACTTGAGCAAGATTTTTGTTTGCTTAGAGTACTTATAATGATCCATGTACCTTGCTTATAGTTCATTTCTACCTACCTTGATCTGTGTTTAAGGTTCTTAAATGTTTAGGTTTGAAAATAATAGTTCGGGATGTTTGGACTTCATGGTACACATACCGGGTATGCATACCATCATTTAAAATCAAAATTCAGGGATTTTAGTACGCATACCCGTTTTCATACTGCTCCAGGTCATGAAAATTCGTTTGCAAACCGGTATGCATACTTGACCGCAGACGTCGATATTCGGTAAACTTGTTTGGCCGTAACTTCTTCGTCCGAACTCGGAATTACCTCATTCTTTTTTATTTCTCTTTTTGAATTCCCCTAAAAATGGAGATGAGAATTCTTAAATTTGGATGAGTTAAGATTGGTCTTTGTCCCGTCTCTTGTTTTTGAGTGTTGTGCTCCGTTTCATCGCACTTGTTCCACTTTTCTTGGACTTGGGAACTTGGATTCTTGGAGTACTACTCTTCTAAGCTCATTTGTAGCTATTACAAGAATGATGTTGGTGAATCACAAAGAAGAAGTTCAAGAATGGGCAGTAGTACGCATTATTATGGGATATGCCCAATCATCTTATGTGAACTATGATGTTTGGTCTTTATTGACTTTGTATGTTCTTCTTTATTAAGAAAATCTTTTTATACGCCTTTGGTATCTATTCTTGGTGTAAATCCGTGCGAAAAAGATTGATTCTACCTTCTAAGGACAAAGATTGAGTTTGCAGTATTAATCTTTACTGGTTTTATATATTGCACATTGTTACGGGATATGTTGTTTACATCCGTGAACCTTGACTGTCCCATATTTGTTCAAAAGTTAACTCTATTATATGTCGGTATGAAAGTATTGATAAAAGAAAGAATGAACTTTTGACTACAAAAGTTAAGCCTATTATGTCATTATGCAAATATTGATGGAAGATAGGATGAACTTTTATTTACAAAGATTAAAGTCTATTATATGTCATTGTGCAAATAGTGATAAAAAATAGAATGAATCTTTGTTTATTCCGCGGTATTGATCTTCCCTGATCCATATCTTTATGTAAATACTGTGCGGCTCCGTAAGTTTTCTTATGTGAGCATTTACAATTAAATTAATCATGGGTTCTCTTGTGGTTAATTTAATTGAGATTTTTTTATACAAATTCATATTCTTATGTGATTTGTTAATGTCCAAAGAAATCCTTCTTTTCTTGTGAAAGTAAGGTCGCTCTTGTTGTTCTTTCGGGAGTGACATTTTATGGGGGAGAGTTCTTAATTGAACTTGTGCTTAATTGAAAAATCTTTGTGGGGAGTGCGGCTGTGGAATATTACAGGGGTTATCTTATAAACTCCTTGATGAATGCATTTAGTTTCGGCTATATGATTGCATCTAAAAAGGTTGATATGTGTTTTTCTTTTGGTCATGAAGTATCTCTATGGAAATTTCATTAGGATCCCACTAATTTTCGTACCTTTGCCAATGTTATTGACAAAAAGGGGGAGAATTAATGTGTAGTTCACACTACAAATACATATGGTTTTCGGATCATGATGTAAGGGGGAGTGGTTTTCATGTGAGATAAAGTATTGACTAAGGGGGAGTGATACATATCACCATAGTATTGTTGTCGAAGTTGTGATACAATTGAACTTTGATGTTGTATAATAATACTATGACACTGTATAACAATGATTGAGAGATATTCTTTTCTCATTGTTATAGCTACGGATCTTCAACAACGAGATGTTGAATTGAATACCTTTAGAATCATTGGAGTACTTGGAAATGACGAAGATTTCGAGTAATGTTGAAGAACCAAGGAGATCAAGCATTTGGATGAGAAGCTACAAAGTTTATTTATTTTGTATTCCATATGTATTGATAGTTTTTCCACTAAACTTGACAAGGGGGGGATTGTTAGAGCACTGCTTGGTCGAACTCGCAAGCGTTGCTATCTCAAGCTTGTTTTTCAAGTTTAGTTTCCAAAACTATAAGTCTTGATTTCTAGTCTACTTATAGATAAGTCTCGGATTAGGATAGTAAGTGTAGTTGAGCCTTAGACTCCACGCGTTCATCATATGAAGACGAAGAACTACTCAAAGAACTTGTGGAACTTCATCAACAAAAGGTATGTGGAGACTTGAATTTATCTATCACTCAAAAGTCTATCTATTCTATCTCCTATTTTGAAACAAAAGTCGTATTGCTATATAGACTTCGATTATATGCATTTGCTATTTCGAGACGAGTTTATCTCGCTTATCTATTTCTCGAAATATGTGTTGGTAAGCTTTCGCTTTGGCCAAGTTCATCTTTACTCGTGACAAAAGTCATGTTGATTATTTCAATAATTTGAAAATCGCTTTGATGAAAAATACTTTGTGAATAACAACTATGTAACATCCTCTAAGAAAGTTTCAATGATTGAAATGAGAGTTTAGAACATGTAACCATTTTTGGATATAAACATAGTGTGTTCTCACATTTGTGTAAAAGTCCAAAACCGGGAACCCAGAGTATGCGTACCCGTACGTGTACTGGCGGTTGTTGGAAATCCGGGTAAGTATGCGTACCCGTATGCATACTGGCGGAAAGTTCACGTCCGTGAATTTCTGCTGGAGTTTGAAAGTAAAAACAAACTCAATTCGGTTACTTAAGTACGCGTACCTGTTCACATACTTAGGTAGGTTACTTTCTAACATCGGTTTGTTCATGAACTAAAACATTTTTATAATAAGGAGTGTAATCTTTGCAAACCATGGCTATAATGTTTATGAATCGATTCGAGTGAATCAAAACCGATTTTGTTTCGAGTGTGTCTTATATACTTCTATGAGATTTAAGCAATTGAAAAACTCTCTAACTAGTTCATTTGCGTCATTTGAACTAGTTATGGTGAAGATGAATCAGGTTGATATGAAAGTGCTCATATGGCTAACCATTGGTTAACTATTGTTGAACCAACTAAGTGTACACGTTTAGGCACGGTTACTCAAACCTAAATGAAGTTACATTTCATTTGTGTATAACAAGCTAAGTTCGATCTAACGGTTGAAAGATATTAGCTTAAATCTAATCAGGTTTTCATCTAACGGTGAATATTGAATGCTTTGTTACCAAGGTAACTTATATTGCAAACCCTGATTTGGAGACTATATAAAGGAGAACTCTAGCAACTGGGAAACCTAATCCCCACACCTCCTGTGTGATACTAGTTGTATAAGCTAGAGTCGATTCTCCTTTAACCTTAGGTTTTTCACGAAACCCTGTAGGTTAACGACTTAAAGACTTCATTGGGATTGTGAAGCCAGACCCAACTATTTTCTCTGTAGTTGCGTGATCTCATCTTGCTATTTTTATCATGATTGGGTGCAATTGTAAGATTGGATTGAGATTTATATCTCCGATAGGCAAGATATAAAAGTAGTCACAAAAACCTTCGTCTCATCGTTTGTGATTCCATAATATCTTGCTCGCTAGTCGATTAAGATTATTGTGAGGTGATTGATATTTTTAGGCTGTTCTTCGGGATTATAAGTCCGGTATATCAATAGGTTCATGTTCACCTTGATTTATCAAAAGACGGAACAAAACCCGTAGATATTTCTGTGGGAGACAGATTTATCTATTCTTATAGACTTTTCTGTGTGAGACAGATTTGTTTATCAAGTCTTCGACTTTGGGTCGTAGCAACTCTTAGTTGTGGGTGAGATCAGCTAAGGGAATCAAGTGCGTAGTATCCTGCTGGGATCAGAGACGTAAGGAACGCAATTGTACCTTGAATCAGTGTGAGATTGATTAGGGTTCAACTACAGTCCAGACCGAAGTTAGTTTGTAGTAGGCTAGTGTTTGTAGCGACTTAATACAGCGTGGTGTTCAATATGGACTAGGTCCCGGGGTTTTTGTGTATTTGCGGTTTCCTTGATAACAAAATTTCGGGTGTTTGTGTTATTTCTTTTCCGCATTATATTTTGTTATATAATTGAAATATCACAGGTTGTGCGTTGAATCGATAAATTGGTAAATACATCCTTTGGTTGTTGATTGAAATTGATTGATCCTTGAACATTGGTCTTTGGTACCATTCAAGTTACCTCTCTTATATTCAATCGGGCTCGCAAATTATTATTTGTTTGATTGCAGATTGAATTGAGAGATTGAGATATAACTCTTTGATATACTTTTCTTAAGATTGAGTCTGACTGTCTAGTTGATTCTCTTGAAAGTATATTGGAGTTAGTCCTTACAGATTGCTAAGCGAAATATTGGGTGAGGTTGTTATACCCCCACTTTTTCAACAATGCCATGAGCACATTTCCAGATAAAGAGGTGAATAATTGGAGAGGTATCCATATTCCATATCCCCCCCCCAATGGGGAAGTGGGAGGATCATTAGCATATTTATCAACTATCTGCTTGTCATAAAGAGACTTAACAGTCAAATTACGCTTGTTGGATATGCTCCAAATTATCTTGTCATCCACCTCATTATCATGAGTAGTGAGTTGTACGGCATTTTGAACCAGTAGCATTGAGAAGTTGATTGATAGTGAGGGCAGTTAGGAGGTTTTGTCAGAAAGTTCTCATGCCCATCAATCCATCTATCTTCACAAATGTGGATTTGGATTACCTTTACAACCTTCTATATGTAATATTTTTGGATATTGGCAATACCTTCAAGAATACCTTTCCAGATCCAAGAGTCAGTAGGCTTTGGCTTAGTTTCCATTCTTATCACTTCCTAGTTAGAAAAATGAGAAGCCTAGTTAGAAAAGTAAGAAGCCTTCATAGAACAATCCCCAGAGAATATGGTTCAGTTATTAATCTCCATGCAATTTTTGTGATCACAGCATTGTTAAAGAGCTCCATGTTCTTGAACCCTAGACCGCCTAGCTCTTTGGGTTTGTTCACAACATCTCAGGCAATATAATACAATATTTTTGGTTTGTCTTGCTCCTTGTTCCAAAAGAAGTCCCTCTGGATAGAGTTTATCTCTTTGTAGGTAGCTTTTGGAAGCTTGAAACAGTTCATTTAGTAGATGCTAGAAGTGGAGGTGACAGATTGAATCATAGTGACTTTCCCAGCAATAGACAGAGTAGATTTCCAACCAGCTAGTCTGAACTTTAACTTCTCAATGCAAGGTTTAAAGACTTGCACTTTGCTTCTTTTGGTGAAAATAGGTGAGTGCAAGTATTTATCCTTTAATTCAATCCTCTGAACCTTCATAAAAGTGCTGATTTTGTTAGCAATATCAGAAGCAGTATTCTTGCTGAAGAAAATGCCAGACTCGGAGAAATTGATCATCTTCCTAGAGATTATGCTGAAGTCCTAGAACACCTTGACTAAGTTATTGCATTCTTTCATGTTGGATTGACAGAAGATCATACAATCATCAACAAAAAGAAGACGTCTAATAGCAGAAGGTTATGAAAAAGAACTTGCTCAGAGGATCATCTGCCCAAAGGTTATGAAAAAGAACTTGCGAAAAATTATAAGAACTAAAAGTATCGCTAATAAAGCACAAACTTGCACATACTGTATTATATCCAATCAATGGTTAATTGTTCTAAAATCCATTTTAATCATTGAAACATTCTTAGAAGACGGGAATAGCCGTCTCACACAAACTAGTAGCTTCAAAGCAATTTCCAAGTGACCAATAGATCAATACGAAACATTCCGAGTCTACATCAAATGGTTGTCTCACACAAATCATGTAAGATGTTACCAGGCGATTTTCGCATGATCATCTTTTGACTTTCGTCAAGAATAAAAGATGAACTTGGTTAAAGCGAAAGCTTACCAACATATATTTCGAGAAATATGTAAGCGAGTTGAACTCAGCTCAAAATATCAAATGTGTATAAAATAAAGTCTATATAGTTATACGACTTTTGTCTCAATGGGAGATATAATAGAAATAGACTTCTGAGTGATAGATGAATTCAAGTCTCCACATAGCTTTTGTTGACGAAGTTCCACAAGATCCCCTTAGTAGTTCTTCGTCTTCAATCGATGAACGCCGTGAAGTCTAAAACTCAACTACACATTCTATCATAATCTGAGACATGGCTATAAGTAGACAAGAAATCAAGACTTATAGTTTTGACAAATAAACTTGACAAACAAGCTTGAGATAGCAACGCTTGCGAGTTCAACCGAGCAGTGCTCTAACAACTTTATCCTCTTCAGAGAGCAAGTCTAACGGACTAGTTGGAATTATATCTCTATTAATAGACCCTAAAAGAGTATAATGTGTGTTGGCTTGGTCTGGAGTAGCATTATCATGATACATAGAAGTTGAGCCAGAAAAAGAATTAGTCTGATATAGAAAACCAACTGGTTCTAATGTTATGGACTTGCCTTTGATATATAGGTCCTGGACTAAGCTTTCTTGAGTCGAAAATTTTGAATTTAAGTTGCCCTTTTTAGAAAACAAATTTTCGCGCCAAGCCTGATTTTCCGAAGAATTTTCAAACGTAGAAAATTCTTCTTTCCTAATTTTCGCTGATGAGCCGGTGAACACAGAATTTCCTAAATTAACGAGATAAGAATCCTCCTATATTTTAGCTTGAATTCTAACTTTCTGGTGAGTTGCATCAGGTTTTCCATCATGAAGAAGCATCTTATCCACTGATATCAGAAAAATAAACCAACAAAGGAAATCATGTATGTCCCAAAAACGAAGTGGCAAACTTTATTGCAGACAAATTTTCTAATTTAACAAATTTTCATCTTATCCATTGATGAAATAGTGCTCTCTTAACCTCAATCCAAATACCATCGTATAAATCAACTTTAATATTATCAGTTGGAATGGAATTCACTGTAGGCCGCCAAGGAGTAAGCCAAACAGTCATGCATGCCTATCTTTTTATTTCAATGATGAGGTGAAAAAAATAGCCTTGTTTCGTTCGAATGGAAGAACGTTAAAATCATTGTTGATATGAAATCTAACTGAAGTCTCTTGCCCAATATGATCCCAATTAAACATAGCTCCAGAAGATTGATCATCAGAGCAGTGTTCCAATTACCTTTAGTCTTAAATCCCAAAACATCCTCAAACATGACATTAATTACCCCCTTGCTCTGGTATATTTGTAGTAGGAATTATATTTTCTTCAATAACATTCTATAAGCCTACTACAAATCTTTTCCATCTTTTAGAACTCTTCTCAGCTTGGAAAACCATGAATTTAGGTGAATCCTTGTAGCTAGGAATATATAACTTGATAATATCACTATAATAATTTGATCCTCTGTGAACAAATATAAGTTTCTCCCTAGACCCTAAATCCGATGACCAGTTGCCATTGAACTTACGCTTAGAGCTCCTCTGTGAACAAAAAAAAAAGATATGTAACAACATGTTGAGTGATTAAAATTCGAATATCAATATTTCTGTTCCTAGTCTCCTAATGCAAACCCCAAGTTTTGAGCCTCCTTGAGTCTTTGAGAATAGAAAAGACTTGTACTCACAATAAACACGAAAAACCGAAGAAGAGATTTTTCCAGTGATTTTTTCCTTGATAACTTTTGCCGATCCTATGAACCATCTGATATATTTGAAGAATTTGATACCCCTCCTCGAACAACCTCTGACCATGACCTAGACCGTTGCCTTGTTGAACCCCTCGAACCATTAATCCTATGCTCCCATGTGCTCCTAAATGCGAAAAAAACCTTAATCTTCATCCGATTCATAGTATCTTTCATGGTTAAACTTCTGAACTGACTGATGAGGCGAAAAAC
Organism: Papaver somniferum; assembly: GCF_003573695.1. Classification (NCBI taxonomy): domain Eukaryota; kingdom Viridiplantae; phylum Streptophyta; class Magnoliopsida; order Ranunculales; family Papaveraceae; genus Papaver; species Papaver somniferum. Next base: position 149,987,407 of record NC_039360.1, on the reverse strand, counting down.
CTCCTTCGCAAAATTCAGTCAATCTCTCTCCTTACTGAAGTATATTTTATTATCCTCCCTCTTTTATCTTTTCCCGTTCAAAAAACAAACTATAAGCAAGTTTTATAATTAAACCCTCTCACTCCCAATGAGATCTTATAACAAATTGTCAAGCTACATGCAATTGCAATCATATGCCCCCGATTTATCGAAAGATGAATAAGCTTAGTCACGATTTATAAAAATCAATCCAAAGAGGTCACTAGTTTGGTGTAGAAACAATGATGTAGTTATTATATGACAAAAATTACATGCAAACTATACCACTAATAAAAAGTATAATCAAAATCCAAAACGTAATGTTTGCACTCAATTAAACTCATAATATGACGACTAGCAATATCAAATATAAGCAGGGTTATCTCTGAAATTCAACGACCTTGTGCCAAAGAGCACAAAACGCCCTTTTACGCGAATTTTTTGTTTTCACACATGTAGTCATTTGCTCTCCAAATAATATCTACTGTATAATATTGAAATGATGTAATTTATGGCGTGCAACTTAAGAGCAATATTAATAAGTCAAGATTTTTCCATTAAAAATGAAAATGAACAAATTTTAACAACTGTTAAGGAAGGAATTGATTGACTTACTAGGTCTTCTTATCCCTAATCATCTCCCAAATTATCTACACCTTCATTTCCCATGTGGCTTATATTATCACGGTCATGGACATTGACATTTTCATTTATAGCATTCTCATGACCTACATCATGAACCCCTTCGATTTCCAACTGATGAGGTTCCAATTATATTACTGCCTTTTTAATGACAAACTTATGTATCGCTCCCGCTTGAAATTGTACAAATGCATCACTTTTTTCCTTGCGTTTACGTCTAGCATGTCCACTTTCACCCGGTACAACCGTCTTAGTACAAATTTTTACATTGAAGAAAAGGGTTAGATTTAGAGAAGACAAACTAATAGGATATTAATCAATCAAAAAAACCATTTTGCAGTTAACACAAAAGCGACGATAATATTACAAGGTATCATATCAGAAGCTCCCAGTAAGATATCAAAAAAAAAAAAAAAATCAGTTGATAAAATTCAAATATGAAAAATATCCACCAAGATCAGTTAACCAAATTGAAATATCAAACGCATCCAGTAAGATATCAACAAATTGAAATCAACAAAAAAAAATCAAGTTAATTAACTAAGTACTAAACCAATAACCAAAAGCGCAACTAGTCTGCAAGTGATTATAACTACTAAACTATATAAGACTATAAGAGATTAACAACTACAAAGCTACCAAAGTACCTACTTTTTCCTTCTTGGCTTTCTCGAATCTCGGCTAGAGTTTTCTTTATCGTCTAGGGTTTTATTTATCTTATATATACTTGTCTTGATAGTTTAAGGAAGAAGCGTTAACTTTGCAATATAATTATTAATAAATATTAGGATCTTCGGATCGATCATGCATGCCTAAAATATAGTAGGCCACCCAAAATATATCCCACCATGCTTAAACCAAAATTTCCATCCATGTGTCGTCGCCCAAGGATCCCCCTTCAGAACCTGGCCTGAATATAAGGAATAATAATATTGATAGACTTCTACCGAGCTAACTTTATCAATTTAAAAATAAGTTATCGGGATAGAATATACAGATAATCAAAAACTTTCATTATCTGGTTCACAAAGGAGTCACACTGTTATAAGCCTTTTGCAAAATGGTTACTTGTCCATTAACTGGAGTGTTATGGGACTATATATAATTAACTTTTACACTGCAATTACCTAATTTTCTATAAACATTGGGTACAAGATTGTTAAATTATATTGACCTTCTATGGTTCACCGCTTCCCTTGTAGTATTTAGCGAACTCCAACTCAGTTCAGGATCGTTACATGGCATTCAGTTAAAGGGTTCACCGCTTTCCCTCCACGGTTTAATGAAGCTTGAACCGTCACCATCGTCCCTTCATCACCACATTCAACTAGTTAAGTTAAATGAGGGAGGGTCTTTTGGTTTTTATTCAAAAGTGTTAAATCAAAATTATCTTGTTAACACTAATTAAAGATATGACCATTTTGTAAAACCAATTAAGACAGTTTGACCATTTTGTAAAATACCCTCTCTTTTTTTAATCACGTCTACCTAATTGTTACTCGTTTGCGAGGTCTATCATTAAATCTTCATATAGCGCTGGTCGTCCATATATCGAATTATATATGGTACATGACCGAGATATTGGAATACGTTATGCCCGCGCATTAATCATGTGCCAACTAATATAAAACTAGTGTTATTACTAAAATCAAATTAATCAGAACTTTGAATGATCTAAGTCAAGTTACGTACAAATATGACTATGATTGGGAGGAACACATGTTAAAATCATAAAGAACACACGTCAGAATTTTATAAAGTTCCTCTATCTGAATTACTAATCTCTAAAATATTGTGTTTTTCAAAATATAAAAAGTATTCTAAACTTCACTAACGACCAATTAAGTTCTAGGTGGCCGTCATTTCACAAAGAAAAAATCCTAAAAACCCATAATAATTTGAGTTGAACTAATTTGCCCATATCTCTTTGACGAGAGGAATCAGTGCTCCTGAAAACGGTGTAACAACTCTAATCGGAGTTCAACGAATCTGAAAATATTTTAACGATCTTAAATCATACTCGACGATCTGAAATGTGCTACAGAAGGTTAGTTATCCACCAATCAAAAACCCAAGACAATTTGGAATAATGAACCTTCTTGGGAAATGAGGTAACAAACATGAAAGCAACGGAGTAATACCAAATAAAGCTTGACGAACCCGAAAAATAATGTAGAAGATCAATGTCGCAACTAGGAAAAGGTAAATAAGAAAACTGTTGGGTAAATAAGAAAACTGTTGGGTAATCAAATAATGGGATAAGTACTAAACCGGAGAAAATCAAATAGTGCGGATAAGTACTAAACCGGGGAAAATCAAATAGTGGGGATATGGAAAAACGAAGGGTCCGTTTTTCCTTGTTAGTATTAGCAATACAAGACGTAACTTATTACATTTAGTTGTAATGTCATGCATAAAAACTTCATGTTGTTCAATATTTAATATTTGGCATGAAAATAAAACAAATATAATACAAATATATATTCACATCAATGATGTTTTAAAAAAGATAAATGAAAATGTAATAATAAAAACTAAAAAGGCCAATTTAAGAAAAAAAATAATTTGATTATGTAATCTGATTTTTCATTTAGGTTTGTGGTTTGCCTTCTTTGAATAGTATTGAAGACACTGCCCCCTACCATGCATACTTTGGCAGTTGTTTATTCTGATGCCAAGAAAAAGTAAATTCCAAACCAATTCGTCTTGTGTGAGAGAGACTCTGCTCTGTGGCAATCCAACAGACTCAAATGAGCATAAGATTTCCTTTTGGTCGTCCCTATTAGTGAGCTTCATTAGTGCCTTGGGCCGAGACAGTTTAGAGATGTTTTGTGCTATCGACTTGGTATCCCCCTTTTTGCGAAAGGTGGTTCATGCTCCTGTTGCTAGCGGGAAATTGATATTTTTGGTGATCATTTTTTGCATTGTGCTAGTGAAGTCGGACTCAAGTACCGTCATGACCTTGTCCGTGATTGCTGATATGTGCTACAAGGCTGGTGTTCATGCTAGAAAAGAGGTGTCTATGGGCTTTATTTCAGACGGTAGTACTTTGAGGCCCGTTGATATCCTTGTTTATAGCTGGGATAGTGGACATGATGTGTGTCTAGACGTCACTGGTGTTTCACCTTTTACCGCTGGTGTAGGCAATGTTTTTAAGCCAGGACAAGCCATCGCTAATGCTATTTTCCGTAAGCATAAGAAATATTTGGACAAGTGTGTGGCTCATGATTATGGATTGGGTGTCTTGGCCTTCACTACCTTAGAGGAGCTTGGAGAGGATTTTGTTGTGTTTTTGAAAAGACTTAAAATTGTTAGCTAATCTCAATGCATGTAGTAGTCATGGCAGCTTTCTTTTTTATTGATTAGATGTTGTTATTCAAAAAGGGGTTGGCACCCAGCTTGTTGCTAGGCTACCAAATGTCCAATTTTAATACTTCTTAGGAATGAAGATATGGGTGTCAACTAGAGGAGGGGCATGCTAAAGATGGTGGCGCTGTGGAAGATATGGGTCTCAATAACAGTGGTGCCCCTAACAATAATGGAAATGTGAATAACCACCAAGATGGGTTTAAGTCAGTTTCTTCCGTCGATTTTGAACCAGGGAACATAAAGAGTAAGAGATAGGAATGAATCTTTTGTCGCTGAATCGAATCCTCAAATTCATAACCTAACCAACCCCCATCTCTTAATCAATCGATCTCAACCTGAGAACAATGGTCATAATAAGTATCCATCTTCAACAATGAATCAGTTGGTGTCCATGGAAGATGTGGATATGAGTATGCTAGATGAAGAATCAAGTGCAGATAAGGATACTACCTTGGATGAACATGCCAGCTTTACTGAAAAGGTACTCTTCACAAAACCCATCTTGATTTACTTTAATTTGTGTGTGATTGTTAAAACAATAAGCCCTAATTTTTTACCCTTTCTCATTATTTTGAACATAGATCCAAATTTACTAGGCTTTGTGACAATTGTTGAATGTCTTCACGTTACTGTACAATTAAAACTCATATTGATTATTACTGCATGTTTATTTTGTGCTTGATTTCCCTAGTTGTTTCCTCCTGTTGCACTTTCTGTTGTAGATGGGGAAAAACGATTTGCTGGTTTTTACGAAATTGAGGAGACGTCCGTGTGGAGACTCCTTGAACCGAGTGAAATGTTGAACCTCACACATATGCACTGCAAGAAGGGAGTGCTTTAAGTTCGAGAGATCAATCTGTAGGACTCCGGCCTAAACCAAGAACAATGGCTGTTCCAGAGTCAATTCGGTCACAAGAGAGGATGGGTTGATATGTAGGAGGAAAGATGAGAAATGTGTGGGATCAATGGTGATCTGAGATTGTAGGTGTGTTGTGAATTCAACGTAAGAACGCTCTGAATGATTGAATTTTACTCAATTGAGAGTGATTGCTCAGACGATGAGTTCATGTAGACAAAAGATTGTCTGTATGAACTTGCCGAGAAAAATACTTGTCCTTTCAATCATGATTCATAGGTCTTTTATATTGCTAGGTCGAAAACACCATGATCTCATGAAGTGTGACAGTTGCTGGAATCAGAGAGTGGGGAAGTGGGAAATCATGTCAAAACCAGTTGCTCATCGTGCGGAGACTTGGTTAACTTTCCACCCACTACTTTGCTGACTCTTCCAACTGATTGCACGACTTGATCACATTCTCGTCGTGTGTATGAACACACGTGCCGTAGACCGCCAGACCAAAACCCTAGTTAATATCCCCCATGTGACACGATTGATGTCTCATGATTGTGGAGTCAGTTGCTGACTTTATGGGACGATGAGTCCATGTATTGCTGAGTTGAACATGATTTGCAAATGTTCTGAAACTCTTGAGTTAAATACGTCTGCTGAGACGAGGTATTATCATGTTGATAACCTAAGGCGAGCAAACTGTGTTGCTGAATTGTTGAATATTGATAGTTGAACCAATATTCTTTAATCTGAGAAAATATTGATAGTCTGAGCGAATATTGCTAGTTTGATCAAATATTGCCGGTTTGAGCAAATATTGCTCGTTTGATGAATTTTTGGTAGCAGGACCAAATAAAATATTAATTTAAGATACTGACTGCTGGGTCGAGCATAATAAATAAAAGTGTTGATCATGGAATCAACATAAAATTATCAGTATTCGAATCTACTCAGAATCATGTTTTTGTAGAGTTCTGGATTCAAAATCCTAATTTTAATGAATTGATAATTTATTGAAAATCAACTGTAGAGTGAAGCAGAGACCGGACGCGTGGGATGATGAGTCCACCATGTAACGCCCAGATGCTCGAATGAGCAAAATACCAAAGTCTCTTGAGGACCAGTTGGTGAAAGAATGATTAAATGCTGGTTTAATCATTTATTAAAATAATGCTCGTGTGAGCGGTAGATAATAAAACCTAGCCGTGAAAAGATGAGGGACCGACCAAGAGATCATGAGACCGGCACTTGGTGGTCATGGGACCAATTGATGGTCGTTTGAGCGAACCCTTGATTGTTTGAAAAGAGTTCGAACCTAATACGAGAAATTGAGCAAATTAGGTTAAAATAACTAAAATACGTGGGACTGGCCATTTGCAAGCCTTATGGTCACCCTTGGTCGGTCAAGGGGATGTGCCCGTGTCACCATGATGTTGGTGTATCAGTCCTGAGGGTTTCAATATTTTCTGGTGTGCGTTCGAGCATCATTTTGAGAAAATATGCAGAATCCAGGGTTTTGCTGAAACTAAGAAAAATACATGAGATGATGAAAAATAATAAATAAAACAGGGAATTTCAAGGTGTGGGACCGGCCACGGCTAGGGCATGGCCGACCGGCTGACAAGCACGGTCCCACACTTTCCCAGTTTTATGTAATTTTATGTATTTTCTCTAAATTGAGGGAAATTCCATGAAACTGGAGAGTTTTATAAAATTAGGGAACTTCCATGAGATGAGATAAATAAAATAATAATAAAATAGGGAATGATGGAGGGTGGGACCGGCAATGGTCAAGGCATGGCCGGCCGGCCGGCCAACGGGCACGGTCCCAGGGCACTCTTCCCAATTTTATGTAATTTTCATGCTTTTAGGGAATTTTCATAAAATCAAAGAGATTTGTTGAAACCAAGGTATTTTGTTGAAATCGGAGAGTTTTCATGGAATGAGGAAAGCAAAACAAATAATAATAATAAAATAAGAGGTGTGTGGGACCGACTAGGGCATGACCGGCAGGCTAGGGCCCGGTCCCACGAGTTTTCTTGATTTTATAATATTTTTCGTGGGTTTAGGGAAAATTCAATAAATCAGGGAATTTTCATGGTTTTAGGGAAAATTCATGAAATCAGAGAATTTTCATGGATTGAGGGAAATAATAAAATAATGGGGAACCGTGAGGTGTGGGACCGTCCATGTCTAGGGCATGGCCGGCCGGCTGGTGCTCAGTCCCATGACACCTTTTTCTAATTTTATTATTTTCCTTGACATAAAGAAATATCATGAAATTAGAGAATTTCCTTGAAACGAAGGAGATTTGCTCGAATGAGAGAATTTCATGAGATCAGGGAAAAATAATAAAATGTGATAAAATATAAAATTGGGCATGGGACTGGTCAAGGCATGACCGGACGGCTGGTGAGCCCAGTCCCCTAGCGCCTTTGCTAATATTTTATTATTATTTTTCCTTCCTATTTTTGCATAGGTTCCTCATTCATTCATATTTTTGAGATGCTCGTTTGCGCATTCAAATGCTGGTCTGTGAATTATTGCGAAGTACACTTGCACCATTTTAGTCAGGGCTTATTCGGTGTTCAGATGCATGCTCATTGAATATTTATTACTAACCCATGGAATTTTGCTGGGAAAACAATAAATTGAAGTAACGAAACATTCGAAGAATCGAAGAATATAGTTGAATATTCAGCTACTATTAGGGATAATTAATTGATGGCTCTACACTAGCAGAGCTTCCTATATAGGAGCATTAATTATCTGAGATTTGAGCAATATGAACTTGCTGGAGTGTCATATTCCTCCTGTATAGTCAGGGAAAACATGGTTGCATCCTGAAGACGTTGTTGCTCTATACTAGCAGGCATCTTATCTAGGAGCCGTCCAATCTTTCGATTCTATACATAAATAATTACTGAAATTGCTCACTATTCATGAGATGCGCCGTGGCCTCAGCTGAGAGACTACACATCTACATAACTCTGAGAGACAGCCTTCTCAGTCAGAGGTTTTATGGCATGAGCTTTCATGCTTTATTGAGGGACATGAGTCTCAATACTCATCCGATTGCCGGATCCGGAGTATGTATAATTATGGTTTTACGATTTTGCCCTTGTCGAAAATCCACCATCTACATTAAGTCCCCTGCGTAGTGAGGGACAGTCATGGTCCTCAGTCAGCATTGAATGGTGATTTCCAGATAAAGACAAAAATAAGTAATTGAACTTAGTCATAAGATAAGACGTTACCGATTTCGACCGAATGAGCAAACCATGGTTTGAGCGAAAACCCCAGTGGCATAATAGAGCGTCATCCAGTGATCATAAATTGGTGTAGAACCGCTGATTCGATGGTGGAACCTTGGTCGGTTTAGGATTCACGGGTCGGGCCCGAAAAAGAAATCCTTATGAAATTAGGTTTTGGAAATAAAATTTGGTATAAAAGGAATTAATTTTTTTTATTATTATTTCCCACCACCACCACCTTCATCTCTCCATCACCTTCACGCCATCAGGAAGGAGCAGAAATTTTTTGCCGGAGTTTTCCAGCCGGAGCGTCATCGTCCGATCACCGTCCGGCATATTCCGGCCGGCGCCGACATGTATGCAATTTTTTTTTTTTTCTGATTTTGTTAGTTTCTCATGCTTTGATCATGCCAAAATTTATATGCGTGTATATATGAGTGTGAGTTTTGTTGAAAACTCCTTATTTTATTTAAACGTATGTTCGTTCGATCATTAGTTCAAGAAACTAGCAATAATCCCTAACTTGAGAGAGATTTCTCTTTTGAAGTAGACCTATGTACAGTGATAAAATTTTTGTTATGAGCTTTCATGGAAACCAAAACCTTATCTTAAAAGATGTGAACTTTTCACAAAACCGAAAGAAACCTTCGTTTTAAAGAAAAACGATTGTACGAAGGAAAAGAGATTTTTTTTTATCATGAAACCGTGAAATATTATTATGCAAAATATGACATATTTTGTTCTCATGAGTTTGTTACCATTAGGTAAAATTGAAAATTTACGTGAGTAATTCACGTTAATTGTTGTTTTGTAAAATCAAAACATGGGTTTTGAGTAATCTTCGAAATTAGACAACCTATTTATGATGAAATATTGTCTTGGTGTAAGTTTCATAGCTCAGTTGTGGATGTTTATACTATGAAAATTGTGTCTATGATTTTATGAAAAATCAGTTTCGAAAATTAATAAAGCGTGTTCGTTATTGCAAGCTTCAAGGAATGAACTGATTTTGGAGTGTTAACTCTTGTGGCACAATCACTACTGTTAGTGGAATTGTAAAGAAGTAAGAGTTAAGAATTACCATTTTTGTAGATAGATTTACTTGCACGTCAATAATTTTTATGCTCCTGGTTCCAAAAAATGTCAACTTCCAGCAGCAGCAATAGCTATTTCTCCAGCTCTTCTGACGAGGATTCCAAAGCTTCTGTAGCCAAATCGAAAGCTAAGACAACCCATGATGATGGAGAGAAGCCTAGCATTCCCCTAAATGATCGGAAGGTCACTTATGCTGAACTTATGAAGAGAAAGGTTGAGGATGATGAGGCAGAGGATCGTCAGCGCAGAAAGGATCGAACCCGGCGCAAAATACTAGCGGCTGAGGAGAGACGTCGATTCTTCGATGGGGTACCTTCTGATTCTGATGCTGACGCTTCCGAAGAGGAAACTACATGGGTGTTACCAGAGCGCAAGATCAAGCCCGACCGGCATACCAGAGAGTTCCAAAAAACTATGAAGCAAATTGAAGCTGAAGCTGAAGCAGAAGAGGACTCGGACGATCCTTATACCCATCCAGACTTCATCAATGGTTCTGACGATGACTCTGACGAAGAGGAGGATTCCGAAAAGGACAGTGATGATGAGTCTGATAACTTGGATGAATCTGACGAGTAGCTTTACTTCTGATCTTTCCTTTAAACATTTGAATATTTTTTTAGCCTCCGTAGTAGACATCTTATTTGAATAACTTCACTTGATTATTAAGATTTTCCTTTTGAATGAGAAATCTATTTATTAATGTTGATTCTTCTTGATTGAATCCAAAAAAATGAGTCAATCCTCATACGCCGAACCCATTTTGATCTCCCCCTACTTGCTTTATGGTTTACATCTGTGAAAACATCGTCGTAGAAGGCACATAACTCACAAGGACGTGTGGATTTCTGACCAGGTCTTGCTTTGGTCAGTCCCCAGTACATTATTTCTCTCCGCATATCCAGTATTGATCTTGTTTGGGTTTCAGTAAAACTCACAACTGAATTGACTATCTTCAGAAGATAAGTACCAGCCGTGTCTTGTATATATCTCCAAGATTTAGGGTTTAACACTTACGCAAATATTTATTCCATTCCTGAGTTAGTTTCATCGCAGAAAATTTTTCGATTGTCATACTTTTCATCATTATGTCTAGCGGTCGTACATCTTCTCGAAACGAACTTCAGTCGAAGCATGAAATAAAAGCGTCTATCTCGGTAAGTCGCATATCCTCTTCGCTTCTGTTTGATCAAGGTTATTAATCATAGGAAAACGATTTGTTGCAGGATAATCAGAAGAATCCTTCTTCTCACAGTTCGAGTCCCAGGTGGACCGTTAGAGCCCCTGCCCGGTATAGGTCGGCTCGTGCTGAGGATGGATCGTCTGTAACCAATCTTATGACTCTTGAAGCTTTACCATGCCAATTTTGATAAAATTAAACACTTCTTTATTTCGTCGTCGCAGGCGGATGTTCGTGTCATTGTTCATGCTAGAAGGAGGGGGAACGGAAAGTATGTGACCATAGTTGAGGTTGAAGATAGCAGCAACCGGGTCTGCGAAGACTCTGCAGAATCCGGGGAAGGAGACAGGGTGTATGCTCGTGAATATCCAACAGTTGGACTCTTGTTTGAATATCCTTTGATAAATACTTTCCCGAACAATGAAGTGGTCGGTGGATTCGTCATTCCCAAGTATCACGCGCCTCTTTACACCAAAATCTGGAAAAGATATGGGCATATTGCTACGACCGAAGTGTGGAAAGGTTTTCTACCAACCCTCCTGACTACAGTTGCAGGGATGTTGCCGATCATTTAGGAGATGGAACAGATGTATCTGCGAGATGTCAAGAATCAGGAACTGCACAGGTGGAATGAGATGATTTCGAACTGTGAGACATTGCGGTTCAATATAGGATGGCTTCGTCTTCGGCTCGAGATAATCAAGATTCATAATGTGGCGGAGGCTTCTGATGCGATTTCTATGACCACTGCTTTATTGGAGGAGGAAAAGATGATGACTTTGGAGTCGGCGAGGGTCGAGAAGGCAGTCGAGGAGTTGAAGATAAAAACCAAAATTTTCCAGAAGAAACTTGACAGGGTTTCTTATAGAGATTATCCATTGTTGGACGGTTTTCTCTGAGTGATCACTCGAGAGAGTCTAAGTGTAGGTTTTTGATAAGGTAAGATAATATGAGAGGAATTTTGTTCAATTGATGGATGTTTAATGAACAAATGAGCATCTTGCATGCTTTTTTGAAGGAAATAAATTACATTTGAGATGTATTTGAATAATGGTAAAAGATTAATTATTTGCTGTTGATCAAGCATAATAGGCCTTGAGCCATTTGTCGTTGATAATATTTCCTTTCTTTCCTCCGCTGACTACTAAGATTTTGTAGTAACCACTAGACACTGCTTTGGTGATAACATACGGCGCTTCCCATTTCGGAGAGAACTTAGGAGCATACATGTCTTGTTGAATATATTTTGCCGTTTTTAGTACCAAATCTCCTACTTGGAAAGTTCGAGGCCTTACCATTTTGTTGTAAGCTCTAGATATCCTCTGTTTGTAAGCCTCCACATACTTTTACACTTTATCCCTCCTTGATTCGAGCATGTCCAGTTCAGCAACTCTTGACTTGGACACTTCAGCTTCATCCCATCGTATTCCACTGGCCGCTGCAATCCTTGCCGAAGGAATTTTTATCACAGCTGGGAGTATGGCATCAGCCCCATAGACGAGCGAATACGGTGATGTTCCAATCGAGCTCCTTGGTGCAGTTCTGTAAGACCACACAAAGCCATGGGTAATTGCTCATGCCACGATCGTGGATTATCATGAATTGTTCGACTGATAATCCAGATCAAGGTTTTATTGGTACACTCTGCTTGACCATTTCCTTAGGGATAATATGGTGTGGACAAAATATGTTTGATCCCGTACTCCTTGAACAATTTTTGGACATCCTTGTTGGCGAAAGGAGACCCATTATCTGTGATGATATGTTTGGGGACGCCGAATCTACATATAATGTGTTCCTTGATAAAGGCTGCGATAGTTACCCCTGTAGTACCTCTGAGCGGGTGCTTCGACCCACTTAGTGAAATACTCAGTAGCTGTGATGATGTATTCATGCTGATTTGAGGATGCTGGATTGATCTTTCCGATGATATCAAGTCCCCAGTTATAAAAAGGCCATGGACTATTCACAGAATGTAATGAGAGACAAGGAGTATGAATAAGGTTACCGTGGACCTGGCATTGATGATATTTCTAGACGTACGCAACTACATCATCTTCCATAGTCGGCCAGTAATATTTTTCGTGAATTTGAAGAAACAATTTCTTTTTCCGCTGATGTTCTCCTTCATGAGATTCTTTCAGAACTGTCAGAATTTCATCTCCGGCCAGGCATCTCAACAAGTCTCCTCCAAAGCTTTTGCAGTACAGGATCCCGTCAAGAAAGACAAATCTTTTAGCTTTCTGAGTGAGTTTGATTGCATCTTTCTTTGCTGGTGGTGATTTATTGTCTCGAAGGTATTCAATGTAAGGCTTCCTCCAGTCCCCGGTGTGATGAAGTGTCAGGGCCCTCTAAATGATGAGGAGGCTTCTGACAATTAGGACAAGATCCTTTCAAAGTTCTTGACTGCGCTTCCATGGAGGGCCAATAATACCCGAGTCTCTAAAGTCTTCTATAAAGTGTTATCACCAGCGTATGTCCACATACTTCTTGATGCACACTTTCGAGCCTTTCCTTTGCTTCTTCATCACCAAGACACCGTGATAGAGAGGCATCAGGGTTGCGATGGTACAAGGCCCCGTGGAGCAGGAAGAAGTTTTTTAGCTCTTTAAGGCTGATTGTCCCTTCTGCAACGGAACTGCTCAGTTCATGAATAATAGGTGCTCTCCAGTTATTTGCTTGAGCATCTTCAGTTTGACTAAGCCACGTAGATGATACAGCTCGTCTCTGCACTATGATAGCTTTCTCTGACCCTTCGAATTGCAACTTGGAGGTGAGGGTTGCCAATTAATTAACATGTCTATTGTTGGTCCGGCCAGTGTGAGTGATAGTTGCATCAGCGAAACAAGTTAGGAGTCGCTGCGCTTCAGCCCTGAATGGAGCAAGCGTTATCTCCTTGAGAGAGTATATCCCATTCATTTGATTGACCAACAGTTTTGAATCTCCTCTGATCTTCAGATGTATTGCTCCTGCCTGTTTAGCTAAGGATAATCCTAGCAAGAAGGCTTCATATTCTGCTGAGTTATTTGTACAGTGGAAATCCAGCTTAAATGAATGTGAGAATACTTCACCAAATTGAGAGACCAAGACTATGCCCGCTCCTCCAATATCATTGCTATGAGTAGCAGATCCATCAAAGTACAGCAGCCACGTTTTTTCCTTGACGACTGAAATTTCTGGGAATTCACCTGGTACATCGTCATGTAGTGTCGTGGAATCTTCCCATGGAAAGGCAGCCAGTAGATCTGCTACTGCTTGACCTTTGATTGCTTTGGGAGAAACACATACTATGTCGAACTCTGACATCTGAAGCAGCCATTTTGCAGGTCTTCCTATCAAAGCAGGTTTCGAGAGTAAAAACTTGATGGGATCAGCTTTGGAGACAAGCACGACCCTGTTAGATAGCAAATAATGTCTGAATCTCTGCATTGCATGAGCTAATGCCATACACGTTCTTTCAGCTTTTGGGTATCTGAGTTGAGCATCTTTCATGGTTCGGCTGTAATAGTAGATTGGATGTTCAACGCCTTCTTCATCCTCTTGAGCTAGCAGTGCCCCAATAACAACATCACTGAAAGCCGTGTACAATATCAATGGTCGTCCTTGTACTGGAGATCTCATGACTGCGGGGGATAAAAGTATCTGCTGTATCTTCTGGAATTCCTCCTGCTGAACAACCGTCCAGGTGAAATTTGCTCCCTTCTTCAGTAGAGGAGTAAACGAAGCAATAAGCTGAGTCAATCCCGGTATGAAGCGTCTGATGTAATTTACCTTACCCGTGAAACTCTGTAGCTCCTTCACAGTGCGTGGAGGAGGCATGATAGTAATCCTAGAAACTTCACAGAAGAAACTCCAAAAGCGCATTTTAAGGGATTCATCTTCAACTTGTATTCCCTGCATCTTTCGAAAACTTTCCTCAGAACTTCTAGATGCGATGCTCGAGCTTTCGATTTCACCACAACGTCGTCGACATAGTCTTCTACTTTCTTATGCATCATATCATGAAATATTGCTGTCATGGCTCGTTGGTAGGTAGCACCTGCATTCTCCAGTCCAAAGGGCATCACAGTGTAGTGAAAGTTCCCAATGGGTGTGCCGAATGCGGTTTTGGCAGCATCATGTTCAAACATCTTGATCTGGTTGTATCCACTGTAACCATCCATGAATGAGAACATACCGTGGCCGCTGGTTGCATCGACGAGCATATCAATATTTGGTAAAGGAAAATCATCCTTTGGGCAACACTTATTCAGGTTCCGGAAATCTACACAACATCTGATTTGACCATTCTTCTTCTTAACTGGGACAACGTTGGCCAGCCATGTTGGATGTTGGGTAGGCTTGATAAATCCTGCTACTAGCAATTTTTAAATTTCGACTTTGATTTGTTCCTCGACTTCATGTCTGAACTGTCTAGGTGGTTGTTTGACAGCTTTGGAGCCAGGAGTGATATGCAGACAATGAGTGACCAGCTTGTCGTCGAGACTAGGCATTTCTTCGTACGTCCAAGCAAAGATATCCCGATATTCTTTCAGCAAATTTACCAGGCCTGTTCGTTCCTCCAGTGATAGTGCAGAACTGATTAAGATTGGTCTCGGGTCTTCTTCTGTGCCGATGTTAACTATTTCAAGATCATCAGTAGTAGAATTCGTGCCATCTTGCAACTGTTGCGGAGCATCTTGAACCTCATTATCAGGCGATTGCTCGACCTGGCATGATTCATTAGGGCGGGGAGACTCTTGATCAATCTCCCCTATTAACTGCTAATCTTTGCGCCGCCGATAAATGACTCTTCCTTATGCATCATGGATGGTTATAAAATTGGATCCTGGAGTCGTGACCTGATCCTTGCGGCGTTTGACCGGTGTAGCAGGTGATTTGACTGGTTGTCTCTGGAGATAGTGATGACGCATCAGCAACTTCAATAGTTTTTCAACTTGGAAGTGGAGTACTGTAGATCCTCTTAGGAGGTTCAGGATTGCTCCTCTGGGATTCAATGAATTCAGCATCGTAGGCCAGAGCGTAAGGAGATGATGAAGCGGATATGCGAACGATCGTGTTGTTGAGTAAAGCCTTCATACATTGATGGTAGGTTGATGGGACCACCTTCTTGTCGTGGATCCACGGTCGCCCGAGTATCATGTGATAGTCAGGTTCTTGTTCGATCACATGAAACTTCACTTTCGATTAAATTGGCCCTACCCTCAAATCTATATACGCATATCAATATGTATGGATTTGGCTTCCTTCAAATCCTGTCATTAGAATGGGATGGCGAATGATTTTACCTTGTGGGAATCTGGCCATCCTAAGAGTCTTCATAGTGACGATGTTTGTGAAAGCGCCTGTGTCAACGAGAGCCCTTCTAAATTCGGTGCCTTTGATGAAACCAGTTACGTACAACGCCCGATTATGTCCTTCATCTACCATGCGATCTTCTTCTCCAAAAGTGATGTTGTCGATCGAATGTTCAGACACCAGGGAGACTTCTTCAACTGCTGGGGTTGGTGGAGTTATTTGCACGTCAGATGATATCTGGCTGAGTGCGGCAAACATGTCTGTACGCTGCCCCCTGTAAAAGTGTAAAAGTTAACACAAATTTTAGATCAATTGTGAAACTTTCTGATCCACCGGCTTCTCATAAGTAGTGAAGCTATTGCTTTGAGGGTCGGGTGACAAATCAGTCCCCAGTGTTGGGACTTCTGAAGAGGAGATGCCGCCTAACTCAGATGTCAGATTGATGAGGAAATCGAGTATGTGGTTCATCGTATCCTTCATCAGATCCAAGTTCCTGGCGTTAATCTCCAGGATTTGAGCCAACTCTGTCAGAGTCTGGGTTCTTCCGCCTTCTGTGCCGTTGGATGTAACATTAGAAGGAGGAACATTACCATTTGAAAGATTCTAGATCGGGTTTGGATCAGTTGAATTAGTCCTAAGACCAACCATCTTGTGAAATCGTGAGATTGCAATCGAGAGATTAATCTCCCACTGTGGTCGTCAATCTGTAGATGGGGAAAAAACGATTTGCTGGTTTTTACGAAATTGAGGAGACGTCCGTGTGGAGACTCCTTGAACCGAGCGAAATATTGAACCTCACACAGATGCACTGCAAGAAGGGAGTGCTTTAAGTTCAGATATCAATCTGTAGGACTCCGGCCTAAACCAAGAACAATGGCCATTCCAGAGTCAATTCGGTCACAAGAGAGGATGGGTAGATCAGTAGGAGGGAAGCTGAGAAATGTGTGGGATCAATGGTGATCTGAAATTGTAGGTGTGTTGTGAATTCAACGTAAGAACGCTCTGAATGATTGAATTTTACTCAATTGAGAGTGATTGCTCAGACGATGATTTCATGTAGATGAAAGATTGTCTGTATGAACTTGCCGAGAAAAATGCTTGTCCTTTCAATCATGATTCAGAGGTCTTTTATATTGCTAGGTCGAAAACACCATGATCCCATGAAGTGTGACAGTTGCTGGAATCAGAGAGTGGGGAAGTGGGAAATCATGTCAAAACCAGTTGCTCATCGTGCGGAGACTTGGTTAACTTTCCACCCACTACTTTGCTGACTCTTCCATCTGATTGCACGACTTGCTCACATTCTCGTCGTGTGTATTAGACTGCCAAACCAAAACCCTAGTTAATATCCCCCATGTGACACGATTGATGTCTCGTGATTGTGGAGTCAGTTGCTGAATTTATGGGATGATGAGTCCATGTATTGCTGAGTTCAACATAATTTGCAAATGTTCTGAAACTCATGAGTTAAATACGTCTGCTGAGACGAGGTATTATCATGTTGATAACCTAAGGCGAGCAAACTGTGTTGCTGAATTGTTGAATATTGACAGTTGAACCAATATTCTTTAATCTGAGCAAATATTGCTAGTTTGAGCGAATATTGCTAGTTTGATCAAATATTGCCGGTTTGAGCAAATATTGCTCGTTTGATGAATTGTTGGTAGTAGGACCAAATACAATATTAATTTAAGATATTGACTGCTGGGTCGAGCATAACAAATAAAAGTGTTGATCATGGAATCAACATAAAATTATCAGTATTCGAATCTACTCAGAATCATGTTTTTGTAGAGTTCTGAATTCAAAATCCTAATTTTAATGGATTGATGATTTATTGAAAATCAACTAAAGAGTGAAGCAGGGACCGGCCACATGGGATGATGAGTCCACCATGTAACACCCAGATGCTCAAATGAGAAAAATACCAAAGTCTCTTGAGGACCAGTTGGTGAAAGAATGATTAAATGTTGGTTTAATCATTTATTAAAATAATGCTCGTGTGAGCGGTAGATAATAAAACCTAGCCGTGAAAAGATGAGGGACCGACCAAGAGATCATGAGACCGACACTTGGTGGTCATGGGACCAATTGATGGTCGTTTGAGCGAACCCCTGATTGTTTGAAAAGATTTGAACCTAATATGAGCAATTGAGTAAATTAGGTTAAAATAACTAAAATACGTGGGACCGGCCATTTGCAAGCCTTAGGGTCACCCTTGGTCGGTCAAGGGGATGTTCCCGTGTCACCATGATGTTCGTGTCACAGTCCTGGGGGTTTCGATATTTTCTGGTGTGCATTCGAGCATCATTTTGAGAAAATATGCAGAATCCAGGGTTTTGCTGAAACTAGGAAAAATACATGAGATGATGAAAAATCATTAGTACAAAACAAGGTTTGGATAAGTTTGCCTTTGTTAGTGGCGGTCAGGATTTGTCCTGCAAAGATAAATCAAGGGTTGTGGTTCTCCTGACCACCCCCTACAATTCGCACGCGTGGCATTAGTTCCAATATTATGAATGAAAAATTAATAATAAAGTCAAGATATGGATTTTCAAAAATTATAACGGAGAGGTTCGAACTCATGACCTATTGTGTCATAAGAGTGGCCTCTAACCAGTGTTCCACCTTGGTTGGAATTAATAGAAAAGATAAATCAACGGTGGTGGTTTGTTCAACTTAAATATCATAATTGCTTTATTAATTAGTGTTTCACTAATTACACATAATAAATAATCTATTCATTATAAAGTGTTTTATTAATTAGTATTTCACTAATTGCTCATAATAAATGACTAATCATTTTTTAATTATAAATGTTTTCTTAATTAATTATAATATTTATTTCTATTAATAAGTAATTTTGATAAATAATATCAATATACATTTTTGGCGACAATGAGTAGTAGAAGAGGTGGAGGCCGAAAGATTAGTGGTGGTTAAGGGCGGCGTCAAGCACAATTATATTTATTTTTGTTCTTTTATCATAAAGTGGGATACAAAGTCCATTTTTCACATGTATCCAACTTGCCAAGAGTTTTTTCTCTCTCTTTCCTCAAAATCCTGGCTCCGCCTCTGGTTTGTGGTGGAAGAAGTAGTGACGGTGAGTGTTGTGAGTAGTGATGGACAATATTAATTTTATGTTGTCGTTACAAAATCGATAACATCGTAGTGTGGAAGATGTGGTTGGTTGTTTTTAACACTTTTGATAAAGGAAGGTACCATATATTTCAGGGATGATATCATACATAATATTTTCATGATCGTAGTTGGATCACCCAAATGGTACCCATGTTATCTTTGGTACTATATCGTATAAATCATGATTTTTTAATGTTAAAATAAAATTGATTGCAATGCAAAAAATAATATATACACGGAAAAAAATAATGAAACTAATCAATTGACGACATTTTGTTCAATCTAAACCTCATACATGGCATTTGTGAGTGAATATTAGAATTGCGTCCAACAACCTACATGGGGTGGGCGGCAGTGATGGTGGAAGTGGTAGAGTCAAAAATTGACATTAAGGAAGCCTGCTTTAAAAAAAAAACATGTAAACTTTGGTGGACTAAACCATAAATATATATGGACAAAGTATTATTTATAAAATAAACTAAAAAATTTATGTAGTTATTAAAAATTTAAGGGGTTAGAGCCAGGTTAGTCAACCCTTGGCTCTGCCACTAGGTAGTGGTGGATAAAAAAATGGATTCATGTAGTTTTATGGTGGTGGAGGGTATTGCTGAACAAAAACATATTATGCTAATTTCGTAATGCCACAAAATATGTAACGTTATATTATAAAGTATAAAACGTGGTTGATCATTCTAATGTTAAAATAAAGTTGATAAAACACATGTCCGTTTTAAAAAATTGGTGTAATTAATTGCCATGTTATGTAATAACTAAACGAACGACACGAATCAAGATCAGAACATATGAAATTATTTATTATCGATTTGTCTATGTAAAGAGTGGTCAGGATTTGTCCTTGGTAAAGATAAATTACCGTTGGGCTTTGTTCAACTTAACCATTTTTAAATGTTTTATTAATTAGTGTCTCATTGATTGTTCATAATGACTAATTAAATTTCTATTATAAATGTCCCTTTAATAATCTAACATAAATACATAATTTTATTAATAAATAATTTTGCTAAAAACTATATTAATTCTAATGGTGGTAGTGGAAGTAGGGTTAGTATAAATGGTGGCGGGTGTTTGTGAATGGTGGAGGCGGTAACATTACTATTGGTGGAAGAAATAGTGGCGGTGGATGGTTTTTATGGTGGTGGGTGTTGGTAATAGTAGTGGATAGTAATAGTTTTTCTTTTCAGTGAGTTTTATTGACCGAGTAAAAAAAAAATCTTCACAAAACATGCAAGATATAATTGGTTGTTTTTAGCACGATTGATAAGGACAAAAACAAAATATTTCGAGGATGATACCGGAACGTATAAGACAATATGATCATGACTGTTGGATCACCGAAATGGATCCATATTATATAAAGGCAATTGGTGTACCCGCGTAAGAGAACATTATCGCTCTCTCAAGTACTATTACATTCTTTTTCCTGAAAGACCATCAATGTCGAGCTGTTTCGCGACAACTACCTACAAAAACAACAACTTTCACTCAATTCCCGATATAACACCTTATTGACTGGGAAAATGTATTTGCATTCTAAAATATTTGTTTGAAAATTATGTTTTTTCATAAAAATCATCATAAAAAACTCTAAATCATAAATCTAAATTTCGTCTCCGATGTTTATATAATATTTTTTATATTTTGCATTCTGAAATCATGCGACCTCTTGATTACAAATCAACAATATCAAATTAAAGATCAATATGTATACGTTTCATTCACTGGGTTAGAAGGTATAATACATACAGATGGGTAGATCACCCAAAGCAGAACATGACTGAGAATACTTCAATGATTTGGTCAAAGAATAAGGTCAAAAATTTAAATTAACTTTTTCTAGGACTAATTAGATCGGCTTCGATAGGAGCCGACTAAAATATGGATTAATAATAATTTCCACTTAAGACAATTTCAAAACATAGTTTGGCTAACTCTGCCTATGTAAAGAGTGGTCAAGATTTGTCCTTCCTCAATTGCTATGTTATGTGAGAAGAAGGTGGAATCTAAGATTGAGGTACAATTCAAATCTATTAGATTCATACCATTTGCAACTTGACGCCTTGAAAAAAATTGACGTGTTGTTATTATTATTACAGGTAAGAGATACATTGACCACACTTGCGCAAACAGCTCACTTCGCAAATAATTGGTGTTGCATGTATTGTCTAGAATGCAATAAGGAATTTGAGGAAACAAGGCACCAGAAGAAGTGCCCGGAGTATTTTGGATATCGTAACTTAGACCCAATGTAATACTTATGTTCTTCTTTTTTTTTTAGTTTTTCCACAATCTATTTATTTAAGAAAGATGAACATTGCAACTACATAACATCAACAAAAATTAGACAAATTGCATTTGACAATAATGGCTACTGATTGTCCGGAAACGGCAAAAGAAAGGATTTGCTGTAGAAGAATTGTTGGGATATACAACGGATTACTTGATACGAATGAAAGAGGTATAACTATTTCGATTCTGAAATCACATAAAGTTCACAGTAGAAGATGACATCAAGTTTAAAGTTAGTAACAAACATAATATGGCTAACTAAAATGTTAAAAACAAACAGGATATACAAACTTAGAAAGCCGTGCGACTTGAAGAGGCCAATTTTGAAAACTACAATCTTAGAAAGCAACGATCCACAATACCATAACTTTTTTAATAATTATTCAACGTAGAAGATGTCAACTTTTGGTAAAGGATCTATTGACAACCTATTAATTTGAAATAGGATCAGGGAGTACAATATGTGTTCAAGGTTTTTTATGAGGTAATGTGTTGCCAGATTGTATTTCAAGTGAAGGTAGGAACATATGGAAGTGACAAAATGTCCAAGACTTTTGAAGTTACCAAAGCCTTCGTTAAGACGAACTGCTGGGCACAATAATTTGTTGAAGATTTAATGGCAGAGGTTCGCATATACACAATCCCTTCGAAAGGTAATGGGTACACATTTTAAACATTCTCATCTAATGGGTGTTGAAAAATTACAGGAAAATCATGTCACATTGGAGAGTTTGTATCATCCGTTGGATGCAAAAAAATATTATTCTCTGCCTATTTGGAGGATCGAGAACATGACCATCATAGATGAGTCAGCTGGAGCGAAATAGGAGCATGGGGAGACTTTTATGGAGGATAGTGATTAGTTGGTTTCACTGAGATGAGCACTGCTGACGACATATTTCCAAAAAATATTTAAACTTCCATGTTCATGTAGAGCATTATCTCATTATAAGCAATGAACCTAAATAAAAAAGTGTCTAGAAGTTAAGATTATATTTCTTTCGTTTGAGCAAATCTCCGGCGGTAAAATATTAAAGGAAAAAAACAAGAAAAAAAGAGAGGAAAATCCCAACTATTTTTATAACAAACCCATATTAAATCATAAGGAGTTGATAAGTATTCGGGCCAAAAATTATACGATATATTAAAAATGAACCAAAATCATGGCCCGTGCCATAACGGCACGGGTTAAGGGCTAGTAATAAATAAAACAAGGAATTGCAAGGTGTGGGACCGGCCACGGCTAGGGCATGGCCGGCCGACTGACAAGCACGGTCTCCCAGTTTTATGTAATTTTATGTATTTTCTCTGAATTGAGGGAAATTCCATAAAACTGGAGAGTTTTATAAAATTAGGGAACTTCCATGAGATGAGAGAAATAAAATAATAATAAAATAGGAAATGATGGAGTGTGGGACCGACAATGGTCAAGGCATGGCCGACCGGCCAACGGGCACGGTCCCAGGGCACTCTTCCCAATTTTATGTAATTTTCATGATTTTAGGGAATTTTCATAAAATCAAAGAGATTTGTTGAAACCAAGGTATTTTTTTGAAATCAGGGAGTTTTCATGGAATGAGGAAAGCAAAACAAATAATAACAATAAAATAAGATATGTGTGGGACCGATTAGGGCATGACCGGCCGGCTAGGGCCCGGTCCCACGAGTTTTCTTGATTTTATAATATTTTTCGTGGGTTTAGGAAAAATTCAATAAATCAGGGAATTTTCATGGTTTTAGGGAAAATTCATGAAATCAGAGAATTTTCATGGATTGAGGGAAATAATAAAATAATGGGGAACCGTGAGGTATGGGACCGGCCACGGCTAGAGCATGGACGGCTGGCTCGTACTCGGTCCCATGACACCTTTCCCTAATTTTATTATTTTCCTTGACATAAAGAAATATCATGAAATTAGAGAATTTCCTTGAAACGAAGGAGATTTGCTCGAATGAGAGAATTTCATGAGATCAGGGAAAAATAATAAAATATGATAAAATATAAAATTGGGCATGGGACTGGTCACGGCATGACCGGCCGGCTAGTGAGCCCAGTCCCCTGGCTCCTTTGCTAATATTTTATTATTATTTTTTTTCCTTCCTCTTTTTGCATAGGTTCCTCATTCATTCATATTTTTGAGATGCTCGTTTGTGCATTCAAATGCTGGTCTGTGCATTATTGCTAAGTACACTTGCACCATTTTAGTCAGGGCTTATTCGGTGTTCAGATGCCTGCTCATTGAATATTTATTACTAACCCATGGAATTCTACTAGGAAAACCATATATTGAAGTAAAGAAACATTCTAAGAATCGTAGAATAAGGTTGAATATTCAGCTACGATTAGGGATAATTAATTGATGGCTCTACACTAGCAGGGCTTCCTATCTAGGAGCATTAATTATCTGAGAGTTGAGCAATATGAACTTGCTGGAGTGTCATATTCCTCATGTATAGTCAGGGAAAACCTGGTTGCATTCTGAAGACGTTGTTGCTCTATACTAGCAGGCATGCTGTCTAGGATCCGTCCAATCTTTCGATTATATACAGAAATAATTACTGAAATTGCTCAGTATTCATGAGATGCGTCGTGGCCTCAGCTGAGAGACTACACGTCTACATATACTCTGAGAGACAGCCTTCTCAGTCAGAGGTTTTATGGCATGAGCTTTCACGCTTTATTGAGAGAGATGAGTCTCAATACTCATCCGATTTCCGGATCCGGAGTATGTATAATTATGGTTTTACGATTTTTCCCTTGTCGAAAATCCACCATCTACACCTGTTATTAGATGATTATTGTCTAGCCGGTTTATTCAGTCATACTGCTCTGTCGCGTAGTGACCCTGATATTGATTCCATGGTTCGAATAGGTCAAACTCTTTTCACTCCCTGCATCAACACACTCACTCTCTGCATTAATAGTTATAACTCAGTTGATTATCATATATTGCATTTTAGCATTCCAACCTTCCCTTCTCGGTATACAGTCGTGTTTGTTGGTGGGTTTGTGTATTGTGAATTTATAATAACTAGAAAAAGTCGTTGCAGTCTTGCACAGAACTAAATCCTTTCTCATTATAATGAGAATCTTGTTGTGGAATTGCCAAGGGCTTCGGCAACCCTTCAACTAGGAATTCCTCGGGCAATATTATTAAAGGTCAAAACCCTGATGTTGTCTTTCTTTGTGAAACCAAAATTGACTCCAAAAAAATGAGCCAATATATGAGACGATTCGGCTAACCTAATAATTGGGTTTACCCTTCAGCCGGTCTCTCAGGTGGCATAACACTAATGTGGAAGAGTGGTTTTCAATTTGAAATTGTTCAAAATACCGATAAAATGATTAATGTTTTGGCTTCCTATGATCCTAGTAAGCCTGGATTCCTGAAAACTTTCTTGTATGGTTCTGTGTACCATGACGAGAAATTAGATCAACAGAATTATATTCGCACTATTGGAGTCAGAGCCTATCTGCCATGGGTACTCATTGGTGATCTCAATATCACTATGTCTACCCATGAACGAAGCTATTTGTCTACTCCTACAACCACTGAATTTCCTGATATCTAACATGCTATTGACGCCTCAGACTTAGTGGATTTGAGTTACATAGGACCTAAATTCACTTGGTCCAATATACAAGCTAACGACGACTTAATACCAGCCGGACTTGATAGGGCTCTAGTAAATGGACTGTGGATACAAAATTTTGAACATTCTAAGGTCTTTCACATTAATACCGTTGGTTCCGACCATTTGCCTATTATTTTGGTAACCAACACCCAATCTCACCAAGGTAAAAGGCCGTATAGGTATTATAAATGTTGGTTCAGTGATCCAACCTCTCATGAGGTTATTAGGAATGCATATTCCAATGATATTAGAGGATCTCCACCTTTCCAACTAGTGAACAGACTTAGATATGTTAAGCATGAGTTAAAAAAGTGCAATATAAGTCATTTTGATAATGTTGATCATAGAGTCAAGGATTTAGAAGCTCAACTTCGAAATCTGAATAGCAATCCTCATACTATTCGGAAATTTGAAATTATTAAACAAGTCGAGCAAGATCTTGAGCATTGGAGAAAAAATCCAAGAGGATTTCTATGCTCAAAAATCCAGAGTTGAGTACATTAAAAGTTATGATCAGAATACTAGATTCTATTACACTTCAGCGAATAGAAGAAAGCATTTTAACCATATCACTGCTCTTAAACTCAACAATGGTCTCTGGTCTAGTGATAGATTACAACTGGAAGACCTCCTTGTCTTTCATTTTAATTCTATTAGCACCACTTGCCATCCTTTTTGAAACAGAAATTTTCTTAATTGCATAAGCCTTTGTATTACTAATGAGGACAATGAGAAATTATTTAGTCCCATTAGTTTACAAGAAGTTAGGAATACTATAGTGAAAATGGCTCCATGGACTGCTCCGGGCCCTGATGGTTTCCCATCAAAACATGGAGCTTCTTGGGAATGATGTCTTGCAAACTGTAAAATACTTTTTTGACTCAAGACATTTGTTGAAAAAAATGAGTCATACATTTCTGTCGCTTATTCCTAAGGTCGATAATCCTTCTACTCCGGCGGATTTTATACCAATATCATTATGCAATACTAATTATAAGATTATTTCGAAAATTATTGTGAATAAAATGAAACCATAACTTGGAAAGATTATATCTCCTTTCCAAGGTGCCTATGTTCCCAACAGACATATACAAGACAATGTGGTCATAGCACATGAACTTGTTCATTATATGAAAAGGAAGAAAGGTAAAATTATACATATCCAAGGCCTTCGACAGAATCGAATGGCCCTTTCTGATCGATGTCCTAAAGAGCAAACCATTGGTGTGACTTAATTCTTCAATGTATTAGCACTACCAGTATTTCTGTTCTTCTCAATGGGTCCCTTTGCCATTCTTTTAAACCAACTAGGGGCCTTAGACAATGAGATCCTCTCTCTCCATATCTTTTTATTTTATGCATGGAGTCTTTTACTCGATACTTATTGTATGCTGAACAATGCCATCTCATCCATGGCTTTAAGGTGACACATGAGGCACCTAGCATTTCTCATCTGATGATTGTCTCATATTTACAAAGGCAACTCATAATGAGGCTGATAATCTCATGTCTCTCATAAAATATTTCAGTCTTATTTAGTCTTATTTCTGGTCAAGTATTCAATTTTCAAAAATCTGGTTTCTTCTTTAGTAAAAATGTCTATCCGGACCATTGTGTTTACCTCATTAAGCAATTAAATATTAAGAAAGTGGAAATGACACATAAATATCTCGGCATACCACTTTTCTTAAATCAATATAGGAACGACACTTTTGATCATTTAGCCGATTATTTTGATACAAGAGTTGCTAAGTTGAAAGGAAAACATCTTACACAAGCTGGTAGGTCTGTGATGGTTAAGCATGTGCTTAACTCATCTACTAACTATCACATGAATTCCTTTCTACTTACAGATAAAATTCTCAAGAGAATGGATCAATCTCAAAGAGATTTCTGGTGGGGGAAAAACTCTCCAGGTGGTGTTTATTTGAAACATTGGGATAATATATGTTCCCATAAAATGAATGGTGGTTTAGGCTTCTGAAATTTTAAAAAAATTAACATTTCTTTGCTCGCTAAGATTGTCTGGAACCTGATTCACTACCCTAAGGCGCCATGGGTTAAGATTCTTAAATGTAAATATTTTAAGATTGTAATCATATGCGCCACACTAAACCTAAAACTTTTTCATGGGTTTGGAGAAGTATTTCGATTGGTCTTGATTTTGTTATTCAGAATTCGGTATGGGAAGTTAGGAATGGTAATAATATTAATGATTTCTATGATAATTGGATTAAAGATGCATCTCATCCTCACTGCATTGCATACCCCAACCCAAACATTCCTGTTGCTGCTCTTATAGATCAGGATACTAGAAGCTGGAAAGTCGATTTAGTTCAATCTTTTTTCACCCTTGATAACTGCTCTAAAATTCTAGATATTAGGATTCCAATATCTGGTAATGACAGGATTATTTGGCCTCATACAAGGACCGGGGTTTTCACTGTTAAGTCTTCCTACAAGTTGTTGTGTGGTGGTTCTCCGGGTGATATAACCTCCCAAAACTCTTTCTCATCTTACAAAAAACTTTGGTCTGCTCCTGTTCTTCCTAAAATCCACTTGTTTCTTTGGAAATGTGTCCAAAACACACTTCCATCTAGATCCAGGATTTCTAGGTACAACTCTACCCTTGACACAATGTGTATCATGTCTGAAGATAATTGTCTTGAGACTGCAGAACACATTATTGTGGACTGCAAGTTCTCCAAAAGCAACCCCCCATGGTCACTTAGCCTTGTTAGACTCAGGTTCAAACATAGACATCAAGGATTGGATACATAAATGGTTGTGTAGTTCTGTTTCAGCTAACAGTTATGTGCTTTATTCACAACTGCGTAGTGTATTTGGAAGGAAAGATGCCTCAAAATCTTTCAAGACAAAACTCCTTCTTACCAGAATACAACCAGCTATGCAAAGAAACTAACTGATGAGTTCATTCAATCTCTTAGCAACAACAATAGTACTTTGCAGCCACTTGTCATGAATGACTGTAGAGCCTCCCTCTAATACAGGGTTACGCAGTGATTGTATATTGGTATACTGTGATGCTTCATTTGATACCATCTCTCGTAAGTTCGGTGTCGGTATTGTTTGTTTTTCTTTGGAGGGTAACTACAAGGGATGCAAACTAGTTCATGGAACAACAGGAAGCCCGGAAGATGCTGAAAGTTTGGCTGTCTTTGAAGAGTTACAATGGACCGGTAGTAGAGCGACGAACTGCATATGCCTAAGAAGTGATGCAAAAAATGCAATTTCTTATCTCAATAAAACAACTAATCATATTAGCTGGTCTACTAGTTCAATTTTAGATGATTGTGCTGTGTTAGTAAACAATCTTAATTTCTTCAAGTTTGAATACATTAATAGGGATTTCAATGGTTTAGTTGATAAAGCAACCAAGTATAGTAGAAGGATGAATGTAACAGATTCTTGGAATGATGAGTATCCTCATTTCCTAAACCAAAATTTGTAACCTTCCTTAAATTTTAATGAATTTGTTTTTCTTAGCAAAAAAGAATACTTCTTGTAACAATAGTGATAACGCATTGGGAAAAAAAAAATCAAAATTTCATAATATTTAAGAGTAAAAAATATGATGTTTAGAAGCAATAAATGAAAATATATATGAGTATGTAAATAAAATAAGCGATTAATATTTTTAAACTGTGTAATATAAGGCCGTATTGAATTCGCACCTCAATAAATAAATATTTATGTTGCCTCTTGGAGGTAGTAGGAATTACATGTAATTAGGTATGTGAGTAATTGGTTCCATGCCAAACACTCAACATTTAAATGCAATCCTTGACTATCCATTTTGACCATACTACCCTTTCTAATTAGCTCTAGTTTAAATGTGTCCTAATTAAGTTGGGTCATTTTAAACAAATCTCTGATTATGATTTTCTTTTTTAAGGAACCCATATTTTGGTATACCCCACAAATCTTTTGTTGCAAGCCCCATTATAAAATGATACTGATTGCAATGGTAGTATTGAATGACCTCGCGAACTGCAACAAAAAATATTCCAAATATGGAGTCCCTTTTATTATAGTACCTGGTCTCAACCCGTACCGTAACAACACGGGCAAGGATATGTGTTTCAAATGTATCCATCGATTCATACATGTCGTAATTGTCTGAGAAGAATTGAACCGATCGATCCTGGTCTAAATGTTTTGAGGAGAATAAACATGTATTTATCCTCCAATCTTTTAATATAGTGTATCTAAGTCATACAACCCTTTGGGACAAACATAGTTAATCTTTAGAGAAGATCCTATGGGCAGTAGAACATTACTTCGTTCATTACTTTAAAAAAATATCTTCAAAGGTCATTCACCAAACTTGTAACAAAACTAAAAACACCTTAAATTACTTTAAAATCAATTAGATTAATCTTGCAAAATCTGTTAGCATTAGAATTTAATTTTTCTTTTTGATATAAATTGTTGGGTTCCCAATTTACATAGATTTGTGTTTATTCATTTTCCTAAAAGATATAATAATATTTAATTCTTGATCTATTTCTTTTCTTGTCTCTTTACCTATTATCATGAACTATTTCTCAAGCATGCATAATTACACGAAGTTGGGGAAAATGACAAAAACAAAAATCATGACAAAAAAGGGAATAAAGAGAGATGTGAGAAACTAAATCGATTACTATTAATTCACGCATAGCCTTGCATAACCCCATGAAGTAGGGGGAAATACTGACAGAAACAGAAACCATGACAAAAAAGGGGAATAAAGAGAGATATGAGAAACTGAACCGATTACAATTAATTCGCGTGTAGCCTTGTGTTTGGACAATTTCTTTTATATGTTTCATTTTTCTTCTTGCCCCCTACCCGGCAAATCATAAAATCACAACATCTTCTTTTTTGGAAAAAT
Organism: Papaver somniferum; assembly: GCF_003573695.1. Taxonomy (NCBI): domain Eukaryota; kingdom Viridiplantae; phylum Streptophyta; class Magnoliopsida; order Ranunculales; family Papaveraceae; genus Papaver; species Papaver somniferum. The sequence goes on along the minus strand of NC_039360.1, from coordinate 149,957,723 downwards.
TTGGCCTTTAAAAATTGTTTTAATTTTTTTAAAAAAAAAGTAACTTGAAAACTAAAATCAAATTAAAACTAAACAAAGAAAAATTAACCAAGGGTGACTAACTAATTTACCTATCTTAGGACACATTTTCTCACCCTACTACCACTACTTCTTCCACCACCACATTATCATCACCACTCCACCAGTCTCACCAATACCCACCACCAATATCCCTACCGCCGATCCACCACCACCACCCACCATCACAACCACCATTAGTGCTTAATTTACCTATCTTAGGACCCATTTTCTCACCCTACTGCCGCTACTTCTTCCACCACCACATTATCGTCACCACTCCACCAGTCTTAACAATACCCACCACCATTATCCCCGACACTTCCCACAATCACAACCACCATTAATGCTTACTGATATGGTTAATATCAAATAAATTTATTATATATCAACAAAAATATATTCATTTGATTAATTAAAGAAATATTTATTATGAAATATCAATTGAACATTTATTATTAAATTTTAATTAAATGTGATCATTTATACCAGTAGATTTATGTTCTGCAAGTATAAATTTGATCGTTCTTTATCTAGCCTAACTTGTCCAAACTTTTTTTTTATTCTGGAAATGTAATCAATTTTATTTTAATACTAAAAACCGTGATTTATTCGATCGGGTACCATAAATAGCTGGAATCCCATTTGGGTGATCCAGCGGTCATGATCATATTGTCTTATATGATTTAGTATCCTCCTCAAAATATTTGTGTTTTGTCCTTACCAGTAAGCTAAAAACATCCAGCTACATCTATCACAATAAAATGTTGCTCATTTTGTAAAGACACAAAACTATTATTGTCCACTACTATTCACTAACATCCACCACCGTACGCAAAGACCAGCCACACCCACTAATTTTTCACCACCAGTAACGTTACCACCTCCACCACTCACAAATACCCGCCAGTCCGCCACTGATTCCACCACCCACTGCTTCTTTCACTACCACCATTAAAAATTAAAAATTATTAATATAATTTTTAACCGGGTCACTGTAGTACAGTGGTAAAGTCATCGAGTGATGATACCAGTTACCTGAGTTCGAAATTCGACAACACCAAATTCTTTACCGATCATTATATATATAGTTTTTAATAAACTTATTTATTAATAAAAATATGTATTTATTAAATTCATTAAATGAACATTTATCATGAAAATTAATTAACCATTCATCATGAGCAATTAAGACACTAATTAATAAAATATTTATAATGGTTAGTTGAAAAAACCACGGCCGTAGATTTATCCCTCCTAGACAAATCTCGGTCGCTCTTTATCTAGCCTAACTTAGCCAAGTTTTGTTTTGTATTATAATAATATAAATAAATATGAGAAACATTAAACGAAAATGATTTACTCACCGAAAAATTTGCACCGTAAATGCACTGAGGGAGATGATGTGAGAGGATAGATAGGGCCCACTTCTATTCCATCCCTATTCCAATGCACCGAACGCTGCCATGAGTCCGTACGATCTCCCTCGATGCATTCACGGTGCAAATTCTTCGGTGGTCTGCAAGACTAGACATTAAATGTGTAGCTACTGCTGGATTGGATCAAAAGAAAGTTTATCTACTATACCCCGCTGACCATGTGAAGTTAGGTTAACAATTTTGACTTTCTTACACTCAACGGTGAAGGTAGTGTAAGGAGACAAATACCAAAATATCGCGAGAAGTTATAAACGGGATGAAGATATTTTGAGAAAGAGGACTCAAGTGAAACATGAGGAAGCTCACTTGAAACTTCGTGTAGAACGATAATGAACAACTGACGATGTAAACAGTGACACGTAGGACTGCATGGATGTCTTTAAACATCTGTTAAAGAAACGGATTAGCATGTAATTAATTAGCTTTTTCTGTTTTAGATTCTACAAGTAGTCCCATAACAATTTCAATATGGTTTTTTTTTTTATATATGTCCTTATTTATTGTATTTTGATATTTGAGTGAGATAAAGGTTAAAACAGGAAAGTAGATGGATATTTAGAAAATCAAGATAATTTTTCGTTGAAATTTTTGAGGAACCCAAATTTGGTTTTCTCTCTTTTAAGAACCCATCATTAAGATATTATATATTTGTTCCACAAAATATACGATCAACGGTTAAGAATAGTAGTTTAGATTGAATTTAAATTTTTCCTTTTTTCAGATGACTAATTTAACCTTTTATATAAAGACATGGCTGCTTGAGGGAGGAGATTTAGCTAAATTTAAACTGGGGGCTTGTTTGTTGTGGGTTATTTGGAAAACAAGGAATAATGTCATTTTTAATAATGGTAAAATCCAGTTGGAGAAGATGCTACAAGAAACGGCTTATTGGCATAGTCTAAATAATCCTGGTATGGATATTCCTACACTACCCACTGAACAAGATATCTTAGATTATACTGATGTTGTGTGGTCTCCTCCACCTCAATCTAAAATGAAGATTAACTTTGATGGTGTAGCTGGTCCAAGAGGATATGCTTGTGCTGCAGTAGCTAGAAGTTCCCGGCTTGGAGTAGATGGTTGTCAAGCAAAAGTATTGGATTTCATTTCCCCAGTGGAGGCAGAAGCTTATGGAGCACTGTTGAGCACTGAACTGGCTATCAGCAAGGGGTTCAAGCAAATTATTATTGAAGGTGACTCTCTCACAGTGATTAATGCTCTCAGATCTCGCAACCCTCCTACTCCTTGGCGTATTAAGAACACTATCTCCAGAGCTAAGGACAAGTTAGAACACTTTTCTTCAGTTGAATTTAGTTTCATCAAAAAGAAGGCCAATGTTATGGCACACTCCTTAGCAGCTCACGCTGTTGAAAATCATATGTCCCACTAATGGTTGTCTTCCCCTCCTTGTGTATTACTCACGTATTATGTGAGTCTTCTTTAGTTTAGCTTCTCCTTTTTTGTTGGTTTTTCTTTCTGTGTAACATTCAGAAAAAAATAATATTAGATTGACTTTGTATTTTAATAATTTTGGGATTTGTTAAATACCTTTTATTATCTTATTTTAAGAAAACGGATTTATAGATTTTATTTTCTCAATTATATCCGGTCAGTTAGTTTTAACTAATCTTTCCATTATTTCCGGTGAAACCATATTCTCTTTTTTTTTTTAATTTCTATTTTTACGGCTCATTGTTATGTTCTTTGGCCTTTGGTACTCCATCCCGAGAGTATTGGAAGTCCAGGATAATCACGTAGATATAGTACTCCACAATACGCGCATATTTGAGGAACCGTGTGCATCTGTCCCTTTTACCCACGACTCCTTAAACACAAAATTGGTTAAAAAGACCAAAATCAATAATTCCTGGGTGAAATGGACAGTTAGATTTTGATACTGTTTAAATGGACAAAAATGTAAAAATAGGCAGGATGTAACTAGTTTCATCGTGCCCATTTTCAAATATTTTTTCTTATTTTTAATTTACACAGGATGTATCCAGTTTCATCCTTGCTATTTTTTAAATTTAAGTTAGGATGAATCCAATTTCATCCTTGTTATTTTTTTTTTGGCCATTTCACCCAAACTATTTTTTACTGTTCATTTGAACCGTGATAAAAATATTTGGACAAATGACCCATTTTCCGCTCCTTAGACTAGTCTATTAGCGGCCTAAGTAAGTCGTATATATTTTCTTCTTTAGCACTTTCTAACTATGCAAGGGCTAATATTGGACCCGAAAATCCACTCTTTCGAGAAATCTGTTATACGTAGCTAGCAATATCTGATGATATATTTTTGTTTAACAAATATAAAGTTTACAAACAAAATCTTGAAAGGAAGAAAATGGTGTACATGGAGTATACATGACTAGTATAAGCAAGGACAAAATCATCTTAGGTTGCTTCGTGCATAGCCATGGGGGTAAATCATCTTAGGTTGCTTCATGCACATCCATGGGGTAATTTTATCAACTTTAACTAATACGAATTACAAGTTAAAACTGAAATTTTCACGATTATTCCAGATGAAAATTGATATTTTCACTAATCGTGATCGATCGCTATATTGGTGAAATTTGGAATTTTCAAGTGAAAAATCTAATTTCATCATGCATTTCAAAGGTGAAATTTCAAACTTTCACTTTTATTTCATGTGAAAATTCCAACTATCATCTAGCTAGTCTCCAGGTGAAAATTTAAATCATCATCCATTATTTTGGTGAAAGATCAAAGTTTCCTTGTTGAAAACATGTTAAATGTTCTGTGCTAGGATGGGAAGGGAGTAAGGTACTGGCATTGTCCAAGAGTTCAGGTGATTCTGATGTGAACCAAAGGAGTTGGTTATCTAGGCCTTTTTACAAACAAGTTCTGTACGTCTTCCTTGTTAATAAAGAGATGTTTTTATGAAATCTTCATCTGCAAATTCGATCTCTAAAACAAACTCATCAAATAAACATCATGAATTGGTGATAATTTGATTTTCCAATAATAACTCCAAGAACATAAAACTACAAAACACAACCAAAATTAGAATTAACGGACTTAAAAATTCAGAAGAAGATTCTAATACAAACTTTGATACCACTATATAAAACGGTTGTGAACAGTGTAGACATAGCCAAAAAAACGATGGTAGCACTATAAAACGGTTGTGAACAGTATAGAACCGGGTAGAAACTTTACGTACATCTTTAATTGGATTTCTATTTACCGTGAAGATAATATTGGTAGAAGAGCGATGTTGATGAACGAGATTTCAGCCGTAAAGTAGTTTTTCACGACGATATTTTTGGGATAAAGAGATACTCCCTCCGTACCTGTTATATAGAAGGTGGAATTTTCATTTTTTCCTTGTACCACTATATAGGTGGAGTCCAAATTTCAAAACAATTTTTTACTTTACTACCCTTATTTATTTGCTTGGAAATTTTCACAATTGAGTTTATGTTTCTAATATTGGGAATATAATAAAGGATAAAATAGGAAAAATCATGGATATTTATAAAATCAAAAAGGAATTCTTAATCTAAGAGAATTGATCCCTCCGACTATATATGTGGTACGGAGGGAGTATCATATTTTACAGCTATTTATTGAGCAGATGATTAAAAAAATTGAATATAGTTATTATAATAAAAAGGTTACTACTGTAAATGGACTTAATATACTTAGATATGGGCTTTACGTATAATACTTTTTAATTATGGGTTTATGATATAAGAAAAAAGGAAAATGGGCTACAAATATTTTTCCCATAATTTTGTAATTAAAGAAATTTTACATAATCCGTCTATATAATGGGAACGGGGGAGTATTAATCTTAGTCATTTGACAACAAATTTGGTCATGATTGCTAAGGTTGGTACTGAGATTAGCAAAGGTACCCTTTGAACGATCCGACTATAAGGATATTGGTTATTATTTTTTTGTCTTATATAGAATGATATCACCCTATTAGAATTGGCATCAACCCTTAGTAATCGTAAAATTTAGGTGAGAAAAACGAATAAATGTAGAGAAAAGAGATATTTTATGCAGGAAAACAATCAAGTGATTTGATGGTTCTCATGTTTACTTCCACTGTGGAGGCCGGGGCTGAAAATTCTAAATGAGTGAATTTAAGCGTAGTCTAGGAATCATTGTACTAAGCTATCAAATACATATATTTTATACGGAGTCAAATTACATGGTCATATTAAAAGAAAAGTCTAACGCCTCCTCAAGTACTAAGAAACAAATACTCCTCCTGGTAGCATAATGTCGACAAAACAGAACATTAGTTAGTACCTACAATAATCTGGTTCAAATGTCACATATTAGTTGGACTTGGAGCTCACCAACCAGTACTTTTTATCCTAGCTTAATTGGGGGCCATAACTTCCAATTGGGGGTCATGCACTACGGGATAAAAAAGATCATCCAATCCTAATTTGGGTCACCCCTTAAAAAAATATTTTTTAAATGGCAAAACTGCCCTTATATGATTAGTATTAGGAATTAATTAGTTTGATTAGTGTGGTAAGTGTATTTAGATTAAAATCTGATTTTAGGAAAAAAATTATGGAAAATGTGTTTTATGTGTTGAGAAGAAAAGGAGGAGTTTTGAGAGGAAAACCTAGGGTTTTTACAAATGGGTGATTCAAGTGGAGGGAATGAGATTGGTGAAGCTTCAAATAACAACAATGATTGTGTTGATGGTAAGATTGTCTCAACTAATGATATGGGTTGGATGTTTGATGAGGAGATGTTGATAGAGGAAGGAATGAACAATGGTTGGAATGAAGATCCCATTGCTCAAGATGAAGGAACCAACACTCAAAATGAGGAACCCCAAGGCCAAAACAATCAGGTAAACTTCCTATACTCTTCAAATTGTCGGAATGGTGCTCCAAGTGGTCGAATCATCCACACTATGGAACAACTCAGAGAAAGGGTCGTCATAGTTGGGGGGTGTATACCCAAACGACTCTCTAAGGTCGTCAGTATATGGACACTACCAATAACGACTCAAACCTGCAACTTTTCCAGGTTATGAAAAATCGTTAGGATAGTGTGCTAAACATTGACGACCCTTTTTAACTAGGTCACTTAGAGTCGTTTTGTTGTTTTGTTTACACATTGACGACTCTAAAACCAAAACTCTCTGTAAAAAGTAACACTTAGGGTCGTCATACATGTAGTCATATGAAATGCCGATCCTAGCTATCAATTACTAATTTCTTTTAGAGTCGTTAGTTTGATTAGTTATATAAAATAACGACCCTTGCACTAGATTCTCATAATTTTTGATTTCATAGAATCATTTCATTGAATTGTAAAAGGCATACATCCCGCATAAAGTTGCATTGAAGGAAATGAAATACAATAGATAATAAAGGTGCACTTATACACTTAATCATATATGGCGTAGTTATATCTAGTGCCTTCCAAGATAAAGTAGCAATCGTGGAGCTCAAAATTTTCCCCACGAAGCTCCTCATAATAGCGATACGCCTTCCCCAACTGAAAATGAAAATATACTTAGTTAGTATCGATCAAAGCTTTTTATAAGTTTTACCTCTTGTTCAAATACTTACTCTTACAACACTCAACATATCCGGAAAGGCTTCCCTAACATCCTTAAGTTCTCTTTTCAAAACATCACACTCAAATTGTATCTTCTGGAAGCGTTCCTTGACTTGTTTCAAAGACCTTGAGTTGCAATTTCCGTCCAACGCCACAAAAACGATGAATACGCGGTTCCACCAAGTATCCGATGTTTTATCAATGTCTTTGTCTAGACTTTCAAAGTGGTTAGTGACTGTTTTCCAAGCTCTTGTAATGGCACAATTCTCTTCATTAGTGAATGGAGTCATGATGTTTCTCTTTTTTTTTTGCTCTTAAATGGTAATTAAATGAGAAGGAGAAGAGGAGGTTGATAATTAGGGTTTTGATATGGAATATGTGAGATATGGGCCTCTATATATAGAATGGAGCGACCAAACTGCCTCAACCACATTTGGTTGAGTTAAATTCAAAAATAAATGCAACCACTAACATGAATCGTTAATCCGTAAAGATTAAAACCAAACGACTCTTCATATGTACCAGAGAACGACTCGTAGAGTCGTTATTTTATATGTATACAAGGTGACGATTCAAGGTGAAGACTGGGCAGAGTTGGTTATATCTATCAATGTAGAGTCGTCACTTTATAAAAAAGAATCGTTATACATCGAGAAAAGGGTCGTTGGTCTACAGAAAATCTGGGTGACGACTTAAAGAGTCGTTCACCTGTAAATTATGCTGACGACTTTCTGGGTCGTCATATTAACATCTTACAGAGTGACGACCCTATACTGATTTTGTTGTTCTTTTTTTTTAGTTGGTTGTACGGGTAAGCTCTCAACCTGAACCCCTCGACACTGTTGGCCCGGATACCTCCCAAGCATATATGACCGATTTGGTACGTTTTTATTGTTTGAGTCAATGTGTATCCATACAAAAATTGTTTAATTAGTGTTTTATAATGAACGTGTTATTTGTTTAATGTAGACGTGGAAAACAAAGGCTGAGGTCAAGGAATGGGTTATTTCCAAGGCAAAAGAGAATATGTGCGTAATTGTTCAAAGCAAACACGTGGATTGTAAGCAAATGGAGATGGTATGCGAGAGAGCGGGGGATAAGGAAGAAAGTCACAAAGGGAAGAACTACAAGTATGTGAAGAAGACGACGAGGGTCTACAAAACTTCGTCGAAGAAGATAAAATGCCCCTTCAGGATTGTTTTCAAAAGGCATCCCGAAACTCTACTATGGTGGATGTATAGTATTCCGGATGGTCGTAACAACCATCCTCCACCTAGTACTCTTTTAGGGCACCCAACATATGCCCGATTGAAACCACATCAAATGGAAAAGGTTCGGCAGATGAAGCGATGTAGGCCCCTTAAGATTCTAAATGCAATAAAGGCGGAAGATAAGTCAAACTTGTCTATTCTTTCCACAATCTACGCTGCCAAAGCAACGATCAAGAGAACTGAATGGGATGGTAGATTAATTATGCAACAATCAAAGTGGTTGGAAGAAAAACATAACTATGCCATGCAAACAAGGGTCGGTTCGGGCAACAAAGTGACTCATATTTTTCTTGCCCATCCTAGGATGATGGATTTGGCACTGTGCTTTTACCAGGTCTTGTTCATAGATTGCACCTATAAAACCAACAAGTATAACATGCCGTTGTTGAACGTGGCTAGTCATACTTCGGATAAGAAATCATTCACCGTGGCATGGTGCTTTATGAAAAAGGAAGAAATAAAAGACTATGTCTGGGATTTGGAACAAGTTAGGTTGATTTACCGTGGCGAAGAGACACCGCAGGTTATATTTACGGATAGGGATATTGCAGTCATGAGTGCCGTTCGTCAAGTTTTTCCCCTTGCTCAACATTTTCTTTGTACGTGGCACATCCAAAAGAATCTTTTTAATAATTGCAAGAATCAAATCCAAAAGATCAAACCTGCAAAGGGTAATCAACGTTCCAAGGAGGAAGACGAGCGTCTTAGTAAACTTTCAAAAAAAAAGATAGCGGAAGAGAAAAATAAAGCCAAGGAAAAATTTGATGAAGAGGGGGATGTATGGGAGGATTTCTGCAAAGATTGGGACCTTTTGGCCCATTCGAAGACCGAAGTAAAGTACTATGCAAATTTGCAAAAGTTCATCGATGTTTGGAGTACGGATTATAGGAAGGTGGTCGACTATTGCCAAGATACCTGGTTGAATCCTTGGAAGGAGAAGTTTGTTTGTGCATGGACCAATAAGTACAAACACTACCAAAATGAGTCCACCAGTATCGCAGAGCAGTCCCATGGACGTTTGAAGAAAATTCTTCGAGAAAACACTGGTGGGGTAGTTACTGTACAGGAAGCTATTCATGAGCACGCCCAGGATGATCTTAGAAAGATAGTGACTCAGATGGAGTATAGTAAGGACCGTTTTTTGAAGAAATACCTGGAAGACAAACAATTTCTACGTGGGGTTTCGCACCAAGTGTCATGGTGGGCAATAAAGCATATGATGGCTGAACTTCACATATTTCGAGCGAAAGCTTCAAGTGGAAAAGTGATGAAATGTAATTGTACAACTGAGACGTGGCTTGGCCTCCCGTGTAGACATAATCTTGGTGGTTACAAGTCGCTCATTCCTATTGAAGATATCGATCCTTTTTGGAAGCAACTTTCATTCACCCCTAATCCCACAGGAGTCGTTGATGAACAATTTGGAGACCTTGAGATTGGCAAGTATATCAGTGAGAAATATCAAAAAGCGCATTGTGCAGGAAGACAGATATTGGTTTCTAATTTGTGGCCGGCTGCCCGTAAGAGCTTGGGAGTAGAAGAAGAGCCAATCAAACAAAAACCACCGGGCAGACCAACAACAAAAAAATCATTTAGAGAAACCGTGAAGGCGTCCAAGAGTTGCAAAAGTGACCCGTCACGTCATGATTATGTCCAGGCGAAATATACAGAGTATGAGAAGTCTCTCCTCCCCAAGGCAAAGGGTCGACCAAAAAAGGATGATTTGACCCAAAGTGAAACAGAAGTAAAACGAATGGAAGACATGGATGTTGCAGAGCATGTGGTCGGTACCCAGAAAAGCCAAACTAGCGGAATGATGACCATAAGCGGAATTAAGGGAAATCCGCGCACCCCTAGAGATTCTCAAGGAAGATCACGTCGTGTTGCTTATACTTTGTATAAAGAGTACACCGATCAACTTCCTCACGTCATCTTGGATCACCTTATATCCACCAACGACGTTGACGGCGATGGAAATTGTGGTTACCATGTTGCAACGGAACAATTAGGGCATTTCAACGAGGCCGACGAACTTAATCTCACCCAAATCCAATATGCAAGGAAAAAAATGGCAGAAAAGCTTGTTCAGGACAAACAATTGTATTTGACAATGCTCATGGAAAGAGATCCAAAAGAGAGGGAAATGAAGTTTAGGGAGTTGGTTTGTAACGTAAAATGGAGGACGGGGTCGAAAAAGGCAGGTTATAAGTTTTGGATGCAAATTCCTTTTGGTGGTCAACTCTTAGCGGACACATTCACTTGTGTGGTAATTGTATTCAGCAAAGGCTTCCCCGGGGTGTCTTGTATGTAGTACCCTCAAGAACTCGGTTCGACGCGGCGATAAAGAAAAGAAGAATTGTAATGGCACATGTCAACAATAACCATAACATAGGTTTGAATATTTCCGAAGAATGTCCTTTACCACGGGTGGCCTATGGTGATTGGGGAGACTACACTAAGGAGTGGACAAATCAGTACGAGTATGGAATGAACCTTTGGAATGCTATGGACCCAACCCCGGTTTACGTAGACATGGGAGATGAATCGTGAGACAAGATGTACATTCAAAACTATGCATTACATTTTTAAGCATACTTTTTGATAATGGTTGTATCATGAACCCTAATATTTGTATTTTGAAGAATGCCTAATGAATACAATGCGTTTTATCTTGCGGCATAAGAATCAGTTAAACTTATGGATGTTTTCCCAACATAGGGTCGTAATTGGTATTTTCAGATACCCTAACGACTTTAATGGCCCAAATTAGGTTGTCTCCTGGATGTTTTCCCAACACAGGGTCGTCATTGGTATTTTCAGATACCTAAACGACTGTAGTGGATTATACAACAATCGTCATATTGATAGTGTATACAATGACGACTGTTTGCAAAAACCCCCAACGACTCTTTTTCTATACACGTTTTCATAAAGAGTCGTTATCAGTTTTAGTAAAACAGTGACGACCCTGTTTATCTCCAGAGTCGTCATCTTGTGTAAAAACAAAACTAACGACCCTTATTTTGAATTTCAAAATAACAGACCGCTGGGATCTACTTCGTCATCCAAGAGCTCCTCTTAAGGAAAAAGTGAGTATTCCGTTAATATTTATACTTCTCTCATGCTTCAAAGTTATAACATTCCTCGTTTAATTTCAGCTGGAACGTTTCGAAGGGTTATGGACAATACATAATGGGGAAACTAAGTTCCATTCACCATAAAGAATATACCTCGGTGACGACTATTTGATGCATCAACTTCAAGAATACCCATGTTAACTCTTATGCAATACGAGATAGATGTAATGTTATTTTCCTAATGAAATCAAAATCCTTTCTAGTTTCAAAATGAGAGTCGTCACATGTATCCATAGCAGAGTAACGACTCCTAAATCCAACAAACAGTCATCATTGACATGAAAAATCTAACGACTCTAGCCAAATAAGTTCAAACCTCCTGTATATATTTTGTTAACCAAGGGTCGTCATTGATTTAATTATAAACACTGACGACTCTATCCAGAAATATACTTTCCATCTCCTGGATGTTTTGGGAAAAATGGTCGTTAGATCTCTATTTGAGGATATTAACGACTCTGTGTGTTGAAGTGGTAAATACAATTAGGGTCTTCAAAGTACTATGAAACGAATATGAAGACCCTTGGTATGAGGAAGGGAAATGTTGTCTGCATTGGAGTACTACATGGTTCTAACGAGCATACTTGAAAACATAGTATTTGCAACAAACACAGGAGTTACCAAACATAAAAGTACTCGAAACAAAGACTCCAAACCAAACACATAAGTTGTTTCAACATACACTTAAGTTCAATTCATAAAGTAAAATTAGCATAAGTTGAAGTCGACCATCTCGACCTCGACCACCACCTTACTGCCTCACTGGCCTGCTAACTCTCCGGATTTTCTTAGGAGCACCCTCTGGGGAACCAGCGTCTTCTCTAGTAATTTCTTGTACCTCTGAGGGATGTTCATCATGATGTAGTCTACTTTGGCCATGCTCATCAACTTCTTGTGCTCTTTGGCTACGTGATTTCCGGCTCCTCTTACCTTCCTTAGCCAGCTCCTTGAACATCTTCTTTGCATTGGGATTTTCAATGTGCGTGCAGTAATCTGCGTACCGATGTTGCTTCGCAGGATCCATCACTTCCCCTTTGTCAGCCGAGCAACAAAAAGCCTTGACAAGAAGCTTCATTCGCTCCCTCTATATGCATTCAAAAACAATTTCACATTAACTCTCTTATATGTAGATGAATAACACAATTATAAAATTAAATACTCACCACTAGTGTCAGAATGGAAGTAGCATCTATACTGTCGACTTGAGAAGAAGAAGAGGTGGATGCTCTGTTGGTCCTCCTACTCGGAGTCAGATCTACCCATATCACCCTACCATGGGAGAAGCCTTCATACCATTCGACGTAATCCGGTGTCGCCTCATGACCTTCATCTGCATGCACCCACCATGAGATGTCTACAAGCCTAGAGTGTCTATCATTCCAATGCTTGACATCAACTTCAGGTTCATAAGCCACCTTTATACCCGCTTCGGCAGCCTCGCACTTTTCCAACTTGTGCTTGAACGGAGGTACATAATCCTCATCGGATGAATCTTGAATAAAACCAAGTTGACGCATGATTCTTATCGGATTGTACATTGAAAAACCGTTAGGGTGAAACAAAGGGCCATGGTAATACACGACATCTTCCATTGCGCCAACTCTATTATTCTTGTACGGATTGAAGACTACCTCTTTAGCCGTGATGTTTTCAAGTTTTTGACGCATTTGTATCAACGCATCAGTTTGTTCCTATCTTGAGAACCAGTGAAAAAGTATTTGGTTCCCGTTGGACTACCTTTGCTCCATTGTGGGTTGAGTTCCACATCTTCATTATCTTTGATCAGTGATGGGAAATGATCATAAATCCACACCTATAGCAACCAATGAAATAAACATAAATAATTCAATTTTTTAAATGTACAAAAATAAGAAAACTTTCATCAATCCAAATACCTGGATTAGAGCCAAATTCCCATTAATTTGAGAAGTTAGTTTGCGAGATCCCTGAGAAAGATGACCGTTCAGGTGTGCAATTATGGCAGTCCCCCAAGAGTACTTGCTCACATATTCCAAGGGATCCAAAAGCTGAAGAAGGTTGGCGCTCACCCGGTTACCTTTGCTGTCAGGAAATATAACCGACGCAAGGACATACAACAAATACCCAGCCGCCGCATAGCGACATTCCATATTAGAGAGACCTCATTCTTTTTCCTTCTTTTCTGTCCCAGAAAACATGTTCCTAATATCTACAAGTTTGAACTCTTTCTTCGGGTACTTAGGTCCCTTCTCGAAAATCCCATTAGTCTTCTCGAAATCCCAGCCAAACAAGTTCTTGGTCCATGTATAGATGTCTTCCCAACTAGGCCTTCTCTTGAACTTCTCACCGGTTGATTTGCCTTCGACCTGCAACCCTAATATCTGTTCTGCGCCATCAGGAGTTATCGCCATCTCACCAAAAGGAAGTTGGAATGTGTCGACTTCAGCGTAATACCTTTCACAGAAACTAGATACTGCGACCTTGTCATAGGAAATCACAGAGTTCAGAACGACATTGTACAAACCTGAGTTTTCAACCAAATCTCTAACTCTTGCACATTCACCTTCTAGCGGCCACAATTCCATTTTCTTGAAAGAAGATTGGTGCCGGAAAAGACGTGCGGCATCCTTATGATCCTACAAAACATAAACAAACCCGTATTTAAAAAACAAAACATAAATAAGTTAACACCAACTAATCAAATAGCAAGCAAATTTTGGATTCTTACGATTGTCTCACTAATGCAATGAGCCCACGATCCATGATATCCAAATAGAACTTTGCCCCCATCTCTAGGTTCTCTTATAAGTTTACCACCTCGAAGAGGAGGCAACATCAAATGACTAGCGGGAACGTGTCTCGCACTGGGTGCAATATCTGTTCCATCCTTCTTAACCCTCTTTACCGGCTTTTTCGCCTTTGCATTCTCTTCCTCATCCTCAACAGTGGTTTTACCATCATCACCACCTTCATCCTTTTCATCATCATTACCTTCATTCTCTTCCTCCTCATCATCATTATCATCACCGCCATTATTACCTTTATGTTGTTCCTCCTCATTACCATCATCCTCATCATCACCACTACCATTACCTTCACCCTCTTCCTCCTCTTCTTGCTCTTCTTCTTGTTCCTCTTCTTCTTCTTGAATCTCTTCTTCTTGTATCTCATGTTCTACACCCTGTTCCTCCTCTACTTGATCTTCTTATTGTTCATCTTCTTCTTCAGCACTAGTGTTAGCTGAAACAACAGGAGTGTCTGATTCTGACGAATCGGACAACTCATTACCTTTGTCTCTTGGTTCGGTGATAGAAAATGATACCTCACTCGGCCTTCTTCCGCGCAATGGACCGGCAAGTAAGTATTTATCGTTACGGGGAGGTTTCGAAGGAGGAGTTATCGTGATTTCAAACTTGTCTTTCGTTTTCTTGTCACTACATTCCAAACATGATTTTTTTTTTATAAGACATCAACTTTATCTCTATCAGTTAAAGAGTCGTCAATGATATGCTCTAACAAACTAAAGACTCTTCATTACAAGCTAACGACTGTAATTTATAAGGTAACGACTCTTTGCAAAAATTGGACAATGAGGATGATTTTGGTCCTTAAAGGGTCGTTAAAGATTAAACTTGGGTCGTCAAACAAGTAACTGCCGACCCTATAAAAGAGATGACGACTCTAGGGATTATAGATTACTGACGACTCTAGTCTAGGGATTATATACTACTGACGACTCTACCGTTTTCTCCAACAGAAGGCAGTTCAAGTTCAACCCAGAGTCGTTACGCACTAATTTGGGGTCGTCAAACTACAGTCATCATCTTCAACCTAATATGGAGACGACTCTATTCTAGGGCACAAAAGGTCGAAGTAGCAGAACAAGGGTCGTCATATTTACACTAATAGGTTAACGATTTTTAATAGAAAAAGCATGCAATGTAAGAGTCGTTAGGGTATTATTTCTTCGATGCTAACGACTCTCACTCTGTAACTTCTATTTTTCAGTTACCAATCTCGATTACACAATCAAAAAACAACCAAAACATCGAATATGAGGTGGGTTTAAGTTCACGTACCCTCTAATTGGAGCCATTCCCTTTTTGGGTTTCGATTTGCTTGCTTCAGGAGCTCTTCGCACGTACACCTTTGCATTCACCACATCTACAAGATTAGGAATTTGAAGTGCTTTGCGAGCGGTTTGCTTTGTTTTAGCCATATTTGTAGAAGAAGTTAATCGTCGATTAAAGTTTTATCATCGAAGATTACGCGATGAATCAGTTCGAAGAATTTTCCTCGGTGGAGGTGGAGTCGTTAATGGTGGAGGTGGAGAAGAGAAAGGGAGGAGAGGAAGATGAAGATAAAAGAGAAACTGATTTTCTCTTTGATTTAATTAGGGTATATACATTAGGGGCCTTAATTAGGGTAGTTAATTAGTGAAACTGATTTTCAATTAGTAAAGGGTAAAATAGTATATTCATATTGCGATATTTACACCCCTGAAAATTTTGGGGGGCAAACAAAATTCCATGACCCCCAATTGGAAGTTATGGCCCCCAATTAAACTAGGTTTTTTATTATATATGTTGTGATATTCCATTTAAAAAAAGAAAATCTATTACTTATTCTGGATATGGACTATTCTGCGTGATTTTGCGGGGATGCTTTGAGGAAAAATGCATATGCACACTTAAGTGCAAAGGAAGCTAAATGCGAAAGTTTGGTGCAAGCTATAATCTAGGAAAAAGAGATGGGATTCAATTTACATGCTTCGAGATGGAGTGCTGGATGGCAACAACCAGAAAATAGTTTGGGAGAACGAAGTATTTGTATTAGATATCAATACTAGGTTGAGAAATGAGTCATCATGGACTTGCAAGTTTATTAAAAGGCTATGTAATAATCCAGCAAACAACTTAGGTAGGAGCGCAAGAGCTTTCAAAGCTTTGGTTTACGCATCCACCAAGTTTGTAAAGACTAGGGTACCCAAATACACCTCAATATTTTAATTTTGCAACCTATAAGTCCGATATCTTAAGTGATCGTCTATGGACAAAGTCGAGACAATACAACTTCAAGATATTCACTTGATAATAGTTAAGGTCCGAAGCCGATTTACTATAGGATCAATATCAAGTGATTAGGATTAACGTACAAGTGTTATTTACTTTATTATAATAAGAAAATTATAATGCTGAAGTAAAGTAAATGACACAACAAGACTTTGTTAACGAGAATACTGAAAATGCAGAAAACCCCCGGGACCTAGTCCATTTTTGAATACTCTCAGAATTAAGCCGCTATACAAAGAACAAAAGCCAACTTCGTATAGTTGTGACCAAGTAAACTACCCCTAGTTACTTAGTTCCCTCAGTATCCCTGCATCTTCGACCTTTTGGTCACACATGTGAATCTCAAGACATAAATCACTATCTCAAGTTGCTTTACTTCCTTTGATCGTATTCCAAACAGTAAAAGAATAAATATGTTTGGTAACCACTCTATTCAATCTTTGGTAAGAGATATGCTTGAGTTGTCAACAAAGGCTCTTAAGTTTAATCTAATAAACTCCTTTTCTTTTTTAATGTAAATTCGGAAATTGATTATTTCAGTAATTAAGATTCATATTGATTTGACTAGAAAAAGGAGTTTAATCACAAGTCTATCAAGGATAAACAAGATCTAGTTGCATCCCAGCCGATTAAGATGTGTGCACAAAATTCACAAGATACGAAAACTAATTAGATAAATCTTCTTCGTCTTCAAATCTTCAATTACCTTCAAAGAACCTGCACAACACAAACTTGAATCCTCTTGTGATCAATCACGCACATAACGGAGTCTGTTAACAATGGATTATCACAAGATGTCTTTAGATCTAACAACAATTCTAAATATATTGTCGATAATTTGATCTAGTTTGAGTGACCCTTATGTCAGAAGAGAAGGGTCTCAAGAATAATCAAACTAGGTGCAATCAAAGTTTCAACAAGCGGTAGTCAATCAAATCGATAATCGAAAATTAAAATAACAATGCAATTATCTAGTTTCCCACCAACGATACTCGTAGAGCTTCTTGATCCCAGAGAAGTGTTTAAACGAGCGGTCGTAAGAAATTTTGCCTTATTAGGGTATTTTCCTCTCTGGATAGACGGCTCCACCAGAAACAGCATGAACGAAGTTTGCATGGCTCGTAGGATAGTTTGCAGGAAATGCAAACTCAAGTATTTATAGACCAAGGTTGTTTGGAGTACAAGGAAACTCCAAAACCGAAAATACACTCAGGATATGCAATAAAGTACCTAATTTCGGTTTTCCTATTTCCAATTAATGTCAAACAATATTTCCGAAATCTCTCTTAGAATTTATATTATTAGGTTAACACATTAACTAATAATCCTTTTCTAGAGTATATACTTTAATTGCTGGTAATTAAAACATATAAAATCGAAAATCATAATTAAATGTTTTTCAGTATTTCGGTTTAGGATCACCTTGAGCATCAAGGAATATCTTTGAACAATTAATGATAAGAGTTATGCACATGTTCAAATAATGTCAACATCTAGAAGTTTCCTATATTAGCAAACCCTAATTCCAAATTCACGCACAACATAAAGAAATATGTGAATATTGGAAACTCGGTTTTGCTCTTGGGACCGGTTATACCTTGACTCCCAAACTAAGTTAGGGCCGGTTATACAATGACTCCCAATATAGGTTATGACCAGTTATACCTTGCTTCCC
The DNA here is from genome assembly GCF_003573695.1 of Papaver somniferum. Taxonomy (NCBI): domain Eukaryota; kingdom Viridiplantae; phylum Streptophyta; class Magnoliopsida; order Ranunculales; family Papaveraceae; genus Papaver; species Papaver somniferum. The sequence continues at coordinate 149,939,525 of NC_039360.1, read as the reverse complement.
AATACTAGTTAGGATCCGTTATACCATATCACTAGCTATGGTTCATGACCAGCTACACCATGCTTCCCAAAACTAGTTAGGATCGGTTATACCTTGTCACACAATATAGGCTATGACAAGTTCTACCTTGATTCTCAACATACGTTAAGATTGGTTCTACCTTTCCATCTTGCATTGGTCATCCAAATATTATTCAATGAAAAATCGGACCAACACACTTATGATTTCCCTTTCGATTATGAAACAAGTTCATACATCTACTTCCTTAAACCAATGTAATAATACATAAATATTTTTTTTCAATTCTAATAATACATAGTTTTCTAGGATGAAATCACACCTATATCCCACACATAATCAAATAAATATATACATAGATTATGTTAATGTCGTATTTGTTAGAGCACTGCTCGGTCAAACTCGCATGCGTTGCTATCTCAAGCATGTTTGTCAATGTTAGTGATCAAAACTATAAGTCTCGATTTCTAGTCTCTTATAGCTAAGTCTCGGACTAGGATAGTAAGTGTAGTTGAGCTCAAGGACTTCATGGCGATTCATCATACAAGTAGAAGATCTACTCAAGGAACCGGTGGAACTTCTCGACAAAAAGGTATGTGGAGACTTGAACTTATCTGTCACTAAAAAGTCTATCTATTCTATCTCCTACTCTTTGAGACAAAAGTCGTATGCTATATATATAGACTAGATCATACACATTTGGTATTTCGAGACGAGTATACCTCGCCTATCTATATCTCGAAATATGTGTTGGTAAGCTTTTCGCTTCGACCAAGTTTATCTTTACCTAGTGACGAAAGTTATGAATGTTTCAATCACTTTGAAAATTGCTTTGACGAGAAATAGTGTAACAACTATATAACGTCCTCTAAGAATGTTTCAATGATTGGAAGGAGAGTTTAGATTACATAACTAATGGATTCCTTGAACCGAAGTTTTCTAACTTTGTTGATCAAGAGAACCGGAAGAATGGAAAGTGCCAAGTCCGCGAACTTCCGAAGTTCTCAAACCCGATAATTCCTGCTGGAGTTAACAAACTACTTGCGCGAACCCAGTCCGCGAACCCAGTGCGCGAACCGGCGTAGTTCCCAAACCCGAGAATTTCTGCTGGAGTTTGTGAACTCTATCCGGTGTCTTAAGTCCGCGAACCTAGTCTGCAAACTTGAGAAGGTTATATATCTAAAGATGATTTATGAACTTAATCTTAAAAGACTAAGGAATGCTTTTGCAAACTGTGGCTATTAAAGTTCATGAACCGATTCGAGTGAATCAAATCATCTTTGCTTAAATTGTGTCTTGTGTAGTTACATAAGATTTTCTTGCAATTGAACAACTCTCTTAACTAGTTCATTTGAGTCAATTGAACTAGTTATGGTGAAGAAGAACATGGTTGGTATGAAACGCTCATATGGTTAACCTCTTTGGGTAGACTATTGTTGAACCAACAATGTACGCGTTTGGGTGCGGTTAACAAACCTAGAAGCGTACAATAATTTGTGTATGACAAGCTAAGTTTTCGATCTAACAGTTGAGAAATATTTGCTTGAATATAAATCAGGTTTTCGTCCAACGGTGCATATTGATTGCTTTGCAACTAAAGAAAAACCATGATTTGAAGACTATATAAAGGGGACATTTAGCATTGAGAAAACTAATCCCCACACGTCCGTGTGATACTAGTTTCTCTGCTAGAGTCGTTTCTCCTTTAACCTTTGGTTTTCTTCTTCTAAAACCAGGTGTTGATGGTGGTTTTTAGCTTAGGGTTAAAATCGTAAAACTGTGCATCCGACATGACTTTACTATGACCATTAGTACATTTATTGAATCAATCAGCACGCTTACGTAAGAATTACTGGGGTACCTTTTTTCTACACGGGTCATGTTCCACGGCAGAACCCTTAACATTGACTAACATCACCTAAACCCTAATTCTCGTTCTACCGCGCCAAGGCATGCCAACCACGCCATCCGCACCACTGTTCCAATGGCAAACCATGCCAGCCACATCTACCGCGCCAAGGCATGCCAACCATGCCAGCCGCACCAATGTGCCAATGGCAAACCATGCCAGCCACATCTACCGCGCCAAGGCATGCCAACCATGCTAGCCACACCACTGTGCCCATGGAAAACCATGCTAGCCACATCTACCGCGCCAAGGCATGCCAACCATGCCAGCCGCACCACTGTGCCAATGGAAAACCATGCCAGCCACATCTACGACGCCTAGGCATGCCAACCATGCCAGCCGCACCACTGTGCCAATGACAAACCATGCCAGCCACATCTACCGCGCCAAGGCATGCCAACAATGCCAGCCGCACCACTGTGCCAATGAAAAACCATGCCAGCCACATCTACCGCGCCAAGGCATGCCAACCATGCCAGCCGCACCACTGTGCCAATGGCAAACCATGCCAGCCACATCTACCGCGCCAAGGCATGCCAACCATGCCAGCCGCACCACTGTGCCAATGGCAAACCATGCCAGCCACATCTCCGCGCCAAAGCATGCCAACCATGCCAGCCGCACCACTGTGCCAATGGCAAACCATGCCATCCACATCTTCGCGCCAAGGCATGCCAACCATGCCAGACGCACCACATGTGCCAATGAAAAACCATGCCAGCCACATCCTCGCGCCAAGGCATTCCAACCATGCCATCCACGCAACAATGCCAATGGCTAACCATGCCAGCCACGTTTCCATGTGTAGATGGGGCAAAACGATTTGCTGGTTTTCATGGAATTGAGGAGAAGACCGTACAGAGGAGACTCCTTGAACCGAGCAAAATGTTCAACCTGACACAGATGATACTGCAAGAAGGGTGTGCTTTGAATTCGAGAGATCAATCTTTAGTACTCCGGCCTAAACCAAGTCAATGGTCGTTCCAGAGTAAATTCGGTCACAAGAGAGGATGGGTTGATCTGTAGGAGGGAAGCTGAGAAATGTGTGGAATCAATGGTAATCAAAGATTGTGTGTGTGTTGTGAATTCTGAATAAGATAAGTTCGGAATGATTGAAGTTGCTCAGTTGAGAGTAATTGCTCAATTGATGAGGTGTTGATCTCGTGTTGTCTGTGAGACCTGAGATTCTTGTATATTCAATCATGATTTCAAAGACTTATTTATATTGCTGGAATTTTAGACACCATGATCCCATGAAGTGTGACAGTTGATGGAATCAAAGAGTGGGGAAATGGAAATCGTGTTTGAAACCAGTTGCTCATCGTGCAGAGACTTGGTCGATTTTCTATCCACTACTTTGTTAACTCCTTCAACTGATTGCACGACTTGCTCACATTCCATCGTGTGTATGAACACACGTGCCGTACACCGCCAGACCCAAACCCTAGTTAATATCCCCCCATGTGACACGATTGACATCTCGTGGTTAATTAGTCAGTTGTTGACTTCATGACTTTATGGGACGATGAGTCCATGTATTTTATGAGTTGAACATGATTCTGTAAAATTTTCTGAGACTCATGAATTGAACGTGTCTATTGAGACAGAGGTATAATTCTCACGTTGAGGTGAGCAAGTATTGCTCATTCGATGAATTGTTGAATATTGAGGGTTGAACGAATATTCCTTGGTTTGAGCAAATATTTCTCATCTGAGCAAGTGTTGCTCGTCTGATGAATTATTGGTAGCGTGACCAAAATAAAACATTAATTAGTATACTGGTATTTGAACCGAGAATAATAAATAAGAATACTGATCATGAGATCGTCGTAAAGTTATTAGTGTTCGAGTCGAGAATTATGATCCTTGGACTCAAAAACCCTAATTTGATCAATTGATGACCAATTGATGGTTTATTTGAGAATTAACCATGGAAGGAAGGAGGACCGGCTACATGAGACCGTGGGTCGATTATGTAGCGTCCATATACTCGCGTGAGTAAAATACCAAGATCTCTTGAAGAGTTGGTGATTTGTTGATGAAAGAATGATTAAATGTTGGTTTAATCATTTATTCGAAAAATGCTTATCCGAGCCTTAGGTGATAAAACCTAATTAATTATGGAGAGGTGAGAGACCGACCAAGGGGTCATGAAATCGGCCCTGGATGGTCGTGGGATCAAATGACGATCACTCCATGAAATTCCAAAATTATTTGGAAGAGTTTTGGACTTAATATGTGCAATTGCGCAAATTAGGTCAAATCGTGAACATACGTGGGACCGGCTTCTTGCAAGCCAAAGATCCAACCTTGGTCGGTCAAGGTAACATGCTCATGTCGCCAACACGTCCGTGTCTCAGTCCTGAGAATTTTGATATTTTCTGGCGTGCGTTTGAGCAACCATTTGAGAAAATATGACAAAATCAGGGTTTTTGCTGAAACTGAGGAAACTTCATGAGATGAAGGAAAATAATTATAAAATGAAGGAATGTTGAAGCGTGCGACCGCTGAGACCAAGGCATGGCCGGCCGGCCAGTGACCACGGTCCCATGGTGCTTTTCCTAATTTTATATTATTTTTCATGAATTTATGAAAATATCATGAAATAAAGGAATTTGTTGAAATTAAGGAGTTTCCTTGAAGTGAAAGATCTTCCATAGGATCAAGGAAACAAATAATATTTAAATAATAAAAATAAGGGCGTGTGGGACCGGCTAGGGCATGGCCGGCCGGCTTGGGCCCGGTCCCACGAGTTTCCTTAATTTTATGTGTATTTTTCCATGATTTGAAGGAATTTTCATAATTTGAGAGAAATACCATGAAATCAAGGAATTTCATGGGATCAAGGAAACCTTAAAATAATAATAATAATAAAATAATAGGGCGTGTGGGACCGACTGAGGCATGGCCGGCCGGCTAGGGCCCGGTCCCACGGGTTTCTCTAATTTTATATTATATTTTCCATGGTTTTGTGAAAATACCATGAGATTAAGGATTTTTCATGAGTTTAGGGAAATAATATAAAATATGAGGACCATGAGGTGTGGGGACGACCGGGATCAAGGCATGGCCGGTTGGCCAATAATCACAGTCCCACAATATTTTCTCTAATTTTATATTATTTCCTTGTGTGAAGGAACACTACGAAATCGAGGAGTTTTCCTCAAAACGAAGGATATTTGTTCAAATGAAAGGATTTTCATGAGATCAAGGAAAATAACAGAAAATATGAAAAAAAATATAAAACTGGGCGTGGATTGGCCACGGCATGGCCGGCCGTCGTGGGCCCATCTCCCAGCGCCTTGGTCAATATTTTAATTATTTATTATTTTCTTCCTATTTTGTATAGGTTCATCGTTTCTCGTTATTCTGAAATTTTCTGCGTTCGTGTGGTGATTGTTAGTGATCATCGTTGAGTACACTTGCACCTTTTGAGCCGGGGCTTACTCAGAGGTAGCTCAGACGCCCGTGCGTTGAATATTTATTACTAACCCATGGAATTCTGCTGGGAAGAACCATAGATTGAAGTAACGAAATATGCGAAAATATTTGAATATTTTCGGAAATTCAGTGGATGAATCCAAGAATTTAGGAATAATTAACTTATGGCTCTATACTAGCAGAGCAAGCTGTCTAGGAGCATTAATTATTCTGACATGAGCTTGCTGGAGCTAGCTTCATCCTTTATATAGTCAGGGAAACTGTTGTTTGTATCCTGAAGACGTTATCGCTCTATACTAGCAGAGCAAGCTGTCTAGGAGCCGTCAATCTCGTGATTCTATATAGAAATAATTACTGAAGTGTTCAGTATTCATGAGATATGTCGTTGTCCAGCCGAGAGACTACATATCCATGTACTCTGAGAGAAAGTATTCTCAGTCAGAGGATTCGATGAGAGACCCGTGTCTCAATACTCACATCTGATTGCTGGATCAGGAGTTCGTATAATTATGGGTTTACGATTTTAGCCTTTGTCGAAAATCCACCATCTACATTAAGTCCCCTGCTTAGTGAGGAAAGCCGTGTTCCTCAGTCAGCATTGAATGGTGATTTTCGGGTCATAACAATATAAGTAATTTAACTTAGTCGTAAGTAAGACGTTACCGAATTTTGATAGTGCGAGCATACTATGACTTGAATGAAGATCTCAGTGGCATGATAGAGCATCGTTTGATGAGCATAAAGAGGTAGCACCGCTGATTTGGTGATGGAACCTTGGTCGTTTAGGATTCGCGGGCCGGACCCAAGAAAGGAATCCGTTTTAGCACGAACGCTCGTTCGTTGGTTAGTTTAAGAAACAACAAAATAGACCTGAGTCTAATGATAAAAATTTTGTCTATGAGCTTTCACGAAAAACAAAATTTTATTTTTTAAATATGTTAGATTTCACAAAGTGGAATAAAGTCTCGTTTCAAAGGTGGATGCTCGTACGAGAGAAGTTTTTTTTTTTAAATAGACGTGCGTCTGTTAGTAATAAAATTTTATTTATGAGCTTTCATGCAAAAATTTTATCTCGAGCTTTCAGAAATCTTTGAGAATATACTCTCGCTTCAGAGACAGATGCTCGTGCGAGGGAGCAAAAATATATAGATATATTTTCCAAATTTACGTGAGTTTCACGTTAAATATTTATATAGTTTGTAAAATCATGTTTTGATTTTGAACAACTGTTGAATGTAGACCATTATACATGGTAAAATAATGTCTATATGTGAGTTTTCACAATCGTAGAATGAACGTCTGTCCATATTTTGAGAAACCAGTGAATGTTCACATTGTAAAATTTATGTGGGTTGTTCAAGGTTTTATGAAAATCATGTCAGAATTTTGCTCGTCTTAGCAGGTTTGAAGGAATGAGCAAGATTTGAAGTATTAACTCATGTACTTTTAGTGGAATCGTAAACAAGTAAGAGTTGAAAGTTACCATTTTTGCAGACGCTGATGTGAGCATCTTTATTCCATGATTCGTTGTTTTGTTGAATCCTGCGCTTTGAATGATGTGTTGAATGTTATGAATCTGTCACAGCCACTTTGCAAGAATGACTGACTCCCATGATGACATTTTCAAAGATGATGTTTCCAGGGATGACATCTTCGCGGGTGCAACTTCAAGAAATGGTACTTCTGGGACCTCTGAGTGATGGTAAGAGATCCTTCATACTGAGTTGTACTCCTGGTTATTTCATCAACTATACCACAGGATGATCATGTAGTGAGGTTTCAGATCAATGTAGATTCCTCGTAAATGGAATAAAGTCTTCGGGGCGGAGCACCCAGAAGTAAGGACTACACGATGTTAGCAAATGACGTGCAGTCCCCAACCGTTTCTTTAGTGAGTTGTTAGCGCTCCTTGTGTCATGACTTTTTGATGCCCGTGCAATTAAGATCACGAAACCAAGGTTTTTTTATTTCTTTTCATACCTTTTCTCCATCGATGACGGTCTTCAACTTGTTCCCAGGAGAACAATTCAGGAATCCAGTACTGATGAAGAAGTCGATGTAAATATCTCTTTCGTGCAGGTGATCGCGGCATCTCCTTGAATGAAATAATAATAATTTTTTTTTATTAATCCAGGAAGAAACCATTGTATATAAGAAGCATGTTGATGAAGCACACTCTTCTTTGGGACATGGGAATATAGAGAATTCCCGAAATCCCGAACCGAATGGAGATAGCGGTGTTGTCAATGGAGATTCTGGCATTGTCGAGGCTTCAAATGATTTAGAGACTCCCTTAGTAAGTATATCTCCTGTAATTTCTTCAAAGAAGTATGATATCGCTGATTCTTGAATGAAAATCCATGTGAATTTATGGATAACTTTGCCGAAATACGTCACCAGAAAATTTCAGACTTCAGATTTTACTTGAAATGCTGTAGAATCCTCGTTCGAAGTCAGATTTTCTCGGTTTGAATATGTATCTTCAAGCCCAGGAAATTTCCAACCTTTATCCAAGAAGATATTTGAAGTTTGAGCATGTTTAGGGCCTGAAAAAGGCGAAATAGTGAACTTCCAGGAGACCTTCAGAACTTTTCCAGATTGCATGTTGTCCGATGTTTTCGCCACATCTGTTAGCTCGTTCATCCGTTTGCTATAAATTTTGATATGTTGTAGTCAACATCCATACGAATAGAATGGTATATGACCTAACCTTAAATTCCTTATCAATTGCTCCCAGTTCTCCGTTGAATATAGGGCAGTGTAAAATCTCTTCAGCTGAGCTTGTTTGAAAACGTGTTTCATGACTTCTACACTATTTGCGCATGTCTTGGGTGCATAATAAGGAACTTAGATGATGTTAGTTCACTTAAATTCTGAATTTTATGGTTGTGTTGGGTTTCCACGCTTGAATCGTTCTAATCCCATGTAATCTTCACATTAGGTGCTAAATGCTGAAGTTGGGAATAATGGAACCAACAATGATGACTTGAGCAACTATGGAGCCGTTGCTAATGAGACCTCCATCCCTGTACCTCAAGGTCATGGAACGCTTGTTTTTGATGCCGTGGAGGTGACTGAAACTCCAATTTTGCGTGAGATGGTGGAACCCGAATCGAGAATGGAAGAAGCTTCTCCAACCGAAGTTGTTCCTATGATTGCTGACGCTGCTCCAGCGACTGAGAACCGGATAATAGTGCATGAGTATCCCAACGCAGGGACTGCTTTTACTCCTCCATTTGGTTAGATACTCCCATATCGCAGGTTCGTTGGTGGATTTAGCGTTCCCATTGGATATGCTGCTATGTACAAGAAACCGTGGAAGGTGTATGGGCACATCGTCGTTACCAAGGATCCAGAGCATAGTTATTTCTTGACGAGGCAAGTAGAAGACATCTTGCGTGTTATAAATGATATCCGCATCACAGCTGGAAATACTGTCACCCGAGATGTACTCTTTGATTGGGAGTACAACTTGAAGAAAGCTGAAGAACTTGGCTTCAATATGAAGTGGCTTCGTCAAAAGATTGATGATATCAGGAAAGCAGTGGAAGGTGACACTCCTTTCACCACCAGTGATGCCATGTTGAAGAAGATGGATGAAGTTGCTGAGCTGACCAAGAAGCTGGAGGCGGAGAAAGCTGCTTTGCAAGTCTTGGAGGATGAAGAAAAGAAGAAATCTTATTTTGCTTTCTTTAGTTTTCTTTCCATGATATCTTGAACCTTGGACTTCTGAGAGATGTGAGGTTTTATTCTGGTCTTGATTTCTTGGTTGGTTTTGGATTGTGAAATCGATCGTCTTGACCAGTGGACCGTCAATCCCCAGTATTTTGTTGAATCTCTATCTTTCGTTTTCCCTTCTTCTGGCAGGACCTAAATAGAGGATCCGGGTAGAAAAATTGATGTAAAGACCCAGGTAGTCGAAATTGGAGGTACCTTGATGAAGGACTTAGCAAAAAGACCTGGTGGACACCGATCGACTGTGGAAGTCATGAATCCCGTCTAAGAATTGTTGCTTGCATGTTGTATGCTCAGGAAGCTGTAGGAACCTCATACGACATCGGAGTCTGATGCTTGACCCCAACTTTTGAAGCTAAGAGACTGAGTTGTCACATGAGAAAAGAATCACTCAATTCGGAGTTGTAGAGGTCAGCCAACGAAGCATGCACATTTGTGATTTGTAATCCCGCACAAATTTTTCATATTTCATAAACCTGACTGTAAAGGCCATATCTTTCAGCTCGTATGTACGATCAATGCGCCCTTTTGGTATGTAGAAGAGACATAAATGAACATCTTTTTTTGAGGAAGCATTGTCCCATTCCTCACCCATTGGTACGTTTTTGCAAACCCATGGCCTGAAATGTGTTGTATCTCATTTGTAGAGGTGATGGGAACATCTTGTAGAAGACTTTGGATTATGCCCACCAGTCGTGCCAGCTTTGGGAAGACTTTCATGTGAACATGTTATCAGGTCTACACATCTTGATATGAATCATTGGTTCTTAGAGGAGTCCGCTTCATGTGTAACACTTCAGAGAATGATGAGTTGATGAAGCCTTGAGGATGTTGCTCCTGAGACCGTTGTTGGTGCTGAGACCATGATTACGCTCCAGAGATCCTTGTCGATGCTGAGATCACGGATGGTGTTCCTCTAGAAATTATTGTTGATATTGATACCATGGTTGAAGTTGCTCCAAAGACCGAAGATGCTAGAACCATGATTATAGATATAATCTTTGCTACTTCATCCAGTGAGCCTTTTACATTCACGAACTAGTTGATGAGTTGAGTGTCCGTAAGATGAAGGTGTACTGAGAGTTCAACCTGGATGCTCCTGAAAGCATAACTTTACCACGAACTGGCTTTGTCAGTGAGTCGACATTGTTACGGTAGATGGCATCAAGAGTTTTCATACTGGATGTGATTGGTGAAGAGAGAAAGTTCCTCAATCATGTAGGGGCTTGTGATGTAGAGAAAACCCGTTGATGAAGTTTCACGGAATCACCTCAGGTTTCCCAGTGTATATTGAAGGAGTTAGCTCCATCCATGATATTGCATATGCTTCAGAAGTCTTATCATGGGATAGTGAAGACTTATCATTTAGTTACACTTTGATCGTGCTGGTGTTGAATCAATGTGTCATCGTCGAGATATTTGTGCTGAAGCTGTACTCTTTGATTGGGAGTACAATTTGATGGCTTTTTTAGATGCTTGAGCGTTGAAGCGTATATTCCTTAAGCATCGAATGTCGTAGGGGTTTGATCGTCTCGGCCCTGGAGTATCTTCTGTTGATTCAACATCCCTTTCGTTGCAGTAGTGGGATTCGACACTTGTGCAAACATCAGAGCTTTCTGATTTTGTGGAACACATGGACTTGCAGGAGAAACGCCCAAAGTGTTTTTGCCATGTTTGGACGTCAGTAATGAATATTTCAGTGCTTCATTCGGAGAAACGTCAGATTCAACCACTTGGTAAAATACTAATGCGGTGAAGCTACCATTTATAACGTCTTGTAGAGTTGCTAGCATAATTAAGTCTCCATGCTAGGATATCATGTGGGGAAATAAATGACATAGACATGGAATGAGACTTGCCTGAGCGCGGAACCTCTTGATGAATGTCTATGCATATTTTGCAGGTTCTTGCTTCAACCTCGTCGAAATTACTCAAAGTACTCTGATGATGGAATGTCCGTCAAATCTTCTGGATTAGAACTTTCTTCGTTGGAGAGATATGTAACCAAGGGATCTTTGTAAGTGCTCATCTTTTCAGCATGGATCCACGCTCGTCTGAAGGACATGTCATATCCTGGATCTTCTTGATTGATTATGTGAAACTTGGTTTCTGTCCAGGTTGAACTTATGTTCACTTTGAGAATGATGTAGCCATAAGTATTTCCGAGCGCTCCTTCAAGGTCTCTGATTGAGATGGAGCATGAGTATCTTCTTTTCGAGTGATGCATGTGGATCCGATGATTTTCCGTGGAATGTTGTTGATGGAGGTGTCAGCATCGATCAAGGTTCTTCCAAATTCGTTTCTTCTGAGATTGACTGTGGTAAGCAGTCCCCAGTCGTACATATCTTGGTCTGTGGCTGGAGGTTCAGGAAGTATTTTCGGAATGGACTTCTTGACACGATGTGGTTCATTACTGTGAACATGTTTCTCCTTTGTGCCTTCTACAGATAACGCAATTCATGTTCGACCAAGGATTGAACTGCCTCTTTGATAAGTTGTTCAGAGAGTGTAAGGTTTTGACTGGGAGAGGATTCTCGTGTACTCCTTCAGTCCCCAGTTGAAGCTATCGTGGATCAACCTTCTCTTTGAAAATGTGCTTCAAAACTCCGCAGTCGCTTGTGGGATGATTGACGAACCTGTGGAAGCGGCAGTAACGAGGACTTTCCATGTCTTCTTCAGTTGGTTCTTTCTTGACATATGGCAACTTGGTTGCATCATCTTGGACCCAGACATCTAGGAGTTCGATCACCTCTTTAATGAAAAAAGGAAAGTCAGGTGCTTCTTGATCAGGAACTCTTGTGCGTTGGTCAGAGGCTTGTGCATCTTGCTTATCCTTTCTTTGTGCTTTTGAAGGAGCTGAGGTATGATTGCGTGGCGGTTTGGCTTTCCGTTTGCTCCCTTATGCAACAGTTTTTGTGGAAGGCTGGAGGTTTTACTTCTTCTTGATCAGACGTCTGCTACCTCGAGTGTCTCGCAGTTCTTCAGCCTTTGTAGCTTTTTTTCTTTCCAGCAAAGCGGCTGCAGTAGTTGCCGATATCTTCGCCGCTTCATGAAGCTCTAAGAAGGTCTGGAAACGGATATTTTCCAATAAAGCTCTGTAGACCGGGATCATGCCGTTGATACACAAGTCTACTAATTTCTGCTCCGTGACGTTTAGATCATGGCAATCCAACGCTTGAACTCTAAACCTTTTCACATAATCGTTAGGATGTTCGTTGTTCCTTTGAAGCATCCTTCCGAGATCAGAGAGGGTAATTTTCTCTGAAACGAAGAAATACTTCCTATAGAAAGCATTAACCATTTCTCCTCAACCGTTGATAGATCCTGGTGCGATGTTATTGTACCAGGTGTATGCTATGCCTTTCAAGGATTTTGAAAATTCTTTGAGGCAAACAACATGGTTATGCTCATGTTCACACAAAGCTTCTAGGAACCGAGAAACATGTTCCCGAGCATTGCCAGTTCCTTCGTACAAAGTAAAGGTTGGAGAGATATAACCTTTTGGAATAGGAATCCTCTGCGTAGCAGCAGGGTATGGAGGCTGGTGACGATGTACATGTGGGGTCTTGTCCTTTCCACGGTTCTCCATAAGGCGTTCCAAATCCTCCCGAGTGATGAAGTTTGATGACTCCTTCGCCGATGGATCGTCTGCAGCTTTGCGGAATTCATCATTATCTACTGTATGAATCAGAATTACCTCAGGATCAGCGTCTGAGGATTTTTACTTCTCTTTTCCTTTTCCTTGGGTCTTCCCTGACATTGTATCAGTGAGAGCCTTCAGTTTATTAAATAGGTCCTTCTGTGCTGTAGCCATATCGGTTTGATTCTTTGCAAGAGTCTCTTGCACTTTGATGAGATCAAAAATGGTAGGTGTTAGATTCCCTCTGACTTCCTCAGGGTGTCGCCCTAACAAAGGAGGATCATCCGCGTTGACGTGGGGAGGAGTGACATCACCACCGTCAGTGTTAGAGGCCGGAATCATTTCCGGGATATCCTCGTTGTTGTTGTTGTTGCTAGTGCTAGCGCTGTTTGCGTTGGAACTTGTGACTAACCCAGACCTAAGACCAGCCATCTTGTGAAATTGTGAGATTGCAAACGAGACAATGATATCCCACTGTGGTCGCTAATCTGTATATGGGGCAAAACGATTTGCTGGTTTTCACGGAATTGAGGAGACGACCGTACGGAAGAGACTCCTTGAACCGAGCGAAATGTTCAACCTCACACAGATGCACTGCAAGAAGGGAATGCTTTGAATTCGAGAGATCAATCTGTAGTACTCTGGCCTAAACCAAGACAATGGTCGTTCCAGAGTAAATTCGGTCACAAGAGAGGATGGATTGATCTGTAGAAGGGAAGCTGAGAAATGTGTGGAATCAATGGTAATCAAAGATTGTGGGGGTGTGTTGTAAATTCTGAATAAGATAAGTTCTGAATGATTGAAGTTGCTCAGTTGAGAGTAATTGCTCAATTGATGAGGTGTTGATCTCGTGTTGTCTGTGAGACCTGAGATTCTTGTATATTCAATCATGATTTCAAAGACTTATTTATATTGCTGGAATTGTAGACACCATGATCCCATGAAGTGTGACAGTTGATGGAATCAAAGAGTGGGGAAATGGAAATCGTGTTTGAAACCAGTTGCTCATCGTGCAGAGACTTGGTCGATTTTCTATCCACTACTTTGTTAACTCCTTCAACTGATTGCACGACTTGCTCACATTCCATCGTGTGTATGAACACACGTGCCGTACACCGCCAGACCAAAACCCTAGTTAATATCCCCCCATGTGACACGATTGACGTCTCGTGGTTAATTAGTCAGTTGTTGACTTCATGACTTTATGGGACGATCAGTCCATGTATTTTCTGAGTTGAACATAATTCTGTAAAATGTTCTGAGACTCATGAATTGAACGTGTCTGTTAAGACAGAGGTATAATTCTCACGTTGAGGTGAGCAAGTATTTCTCATTCGATGAATTGTTGAATATTGAGGGTTGAACGAATATTCCTTGGTTTGAGCAAATATTGCTCATCTGAGCAAGTGTTGCTCGTCTGATGAATTATTGGTAGCGTGACCAAAATAAAACATTAATTAGTATACTGGTAGTTGAACTGAGCATAATAAATAAGAATACTGATCATGAGATCGTCGTACAGTTATTAGTGTTCGAGTCGAGAATTATGATCCTTGGACTCAGAAACCCTAATTTGATCAATTGATGACCAATTGATGGTTTATTTGAGAATTAACCATGGAAGGAAGGAGGAACGGCTACATGAGACCGTGGGTCGATTATGTAGCGTCCATATGCTCGCGTGAGAAAAATACCAAGATCTCTTGAAGAGTTGGTGATTTGTTGATGAAAGAATGATTAAATGTTGGTTTAATCATTTATTCGAAAAATGCTTGTCCGAGCCTTAGGTGATAAAACCTAATTAATTATGGAGAGGTGAGAGACCGACCAAGGGGTCATGAAATCGGTCCTGGATGGTCGTGGGATCGAATGACGATTACTCCATGAAATTCCAAAATTATGTGGAAGAGTTTTGGACTTAATATGTGCAATTGCGCAAATTAGGTCAAATCGTGAACATACGTGGGACCGGCTTCTTGCAAGCCAAAGAGCCAACCTTGGTCGGTCAAGGTAACATGCTCATGTCGCCAACACGTCCGTGTCTCAGTCCTGAGAATTTTGATATTTTCTGGCGTGCGTTTGATCAACCATTTGAGAAAATATGACAAAATCAGGGTTTTGCTGAAACTGAGGAAACTTCATGAGATGAAGGAATATAATTATAAAATGAAGGAATGTTGAAGCGTGGGACCGCTGAGGCCAAGGCATGGTCGTCCGGCCACTGACCACGGTCCCGTGGTGCTTTTTCTAATTTTATATTATTTTTCATGAATTTATGAAAATATCATGAAATAAAGGAATTTGTTGAAATTAAGGAGTTCCCTTGAAGTGAAAGAGTTTCCATGGGATCAAGGAAGCAAATAATATTAAAATAATAAAAATAAGGGCGTGTGGGACCGGCTAGGGCATGGCCGGCCGGCTTGGTCCCGGTCCCACGAGTTTCCTTAATTTTATGTATTTTATGTGTATTTTTCCATGATTTGAAGGAATTTTCATAATTTGAGAGAAATACCATGAAATCAAGGAATTTCATGGGATCAAGGAAATCTTAAAATAATAATAATAAAATAATAGGGCGTGTGGGACAGGGTGAGGCATGGCCGGCCGGCTGGGGCTCGGTCCCACGAGTTTCCCTAATTTTATATTATATTTTACATGGTTTTGTGAAAATACCATGAGATTAAGGAGTTTTCATGAGTTTAGGGAAATAATAATAAAATAATGAGGAACCATGAGGTGTGGGGCCGGCTGGTATCAAGGCATGTCCGGTTGGCCAATAATCACGGCCCCACAATGTTTTTCCTAATTTTATATTATTTCCTTGGTATGAAGGAAACACCACGAAATCGAGGAGTTTCCTCAAAACGAAGGATATTTGTTCAAATGAAAGGATTTTCATTAAATCAAGGAAAATAACAGAAAATATGAAAAAAATATAAAACTGGCGTGGGATTGACCATGGAACGGCCGACCAGTCGGTGGGCCCATGCTCCCAGCGCCTTGGTCAATATTTTAATTATTAATTATTTTCCTTCCTATTTTGTATAGGTTCATCGTTTCGTCGAATTCTGAAATACTCGTTCGTGTGGTGATTGTTAGTGCATCATCGTTGAGTACACTTGCACCTTTTGAGCCGGGGCTTACTCAGAGGTAGCTCAGACGCCCGTGCGTTGAATATTTATTACTAACCCATGGAATTCTGCTGGGAAAAACCATAGATTGAAGTAACGAAATATGGCGAAAATATTTGAATATTTTCGGAAATTCAATGGATGAATCCAAGAATTTAAGAATAATTAACTGGTGGCTCTATACTAGCAGAGCAAGCTGTCTAGGAGCGTTAATTATTCTGACATGAGCTTGTTGGAGCTTCATATCCTTTATATAGTCAGGGATAACTTGTTGTTTGTATCCTGAAGACGTTATCGCTCTATACTAGCAGAGCAAGATGTCTAGGAGCCGTCAATCTCGTGATTCTATATAGAAATGATTACTGAAGTGTTCAGAATTCATGAGATATGTCGTTGTCCAGCTGAGAGACTACAATCCGCATGTACTCTGAGAGAAAGTATTCTCAGTCAGAGGATTCGATGAGAGACCCGTGTCTCAATACTCACATCTGATTGCTGGATCAGGAGTTCGTATAATTATGGGTTTACGATTTTATCCCTTGTCGAAAATCCACCATCTAAACCATGCCAAAGCCATGCCTGCCCCGCTACATGTCCCTGGCTGCCAAAATAAAGGGTTGCAACAATCAACGGCCACCCTTCCATCTGAGATGCAGATCTTAGCCGTCCAAGGTCGCCAGCCGACACGTGGTAACTTTTGGCTCAACGCCACGCCCCAATTTTGGCCTTGCAAAAACTAATGCCAAACCCTAGCTTTTTGGTCGGTCCTAAACTATGCCAAAATCCTGGTTTGGCCACGCCTAAACCATGCCATGTTGGCCTTTCCATCACGGCTACCAAAACGAAGGCGTGCGACAATCAACGGTCACCCTTCAATCCCAGGAGCAAATCCTAGCCGTCCAAGGACGCCAGCCAACGCATGGAAACCTTTGGACCAAACCCTAGTTTGGTCACGCCCAAACCACGCCAAGGCATGCGCACCAATCACCTTGTCGCACCTAACCCATGCCATGATGTCCTTCCCTTCACGACTGCTAATACAAAGGCCTGCAACAATCAAACGACCATCTTTCAATCTTGGGAGAAAATCCTATCCGTCCAAGGTCGCCAGCCAACGCATGGAAACCTTTGGCCCAAACCCTAGTTTGGTCATGCCCAAACTACCCCAAGGCATGCCGCGCCACCATGCTGGCCTTCCCTATGCGGCTACCAAAACGAAAGCGTGCGACAATCAACGGTCGCCCTTCAATCCCATGAGCAAATCCTAGCCGTCCAAGGTTACCAGACAACACATGGTAACCTTTGACCCAAAACCCTAGTTTGGCCACGCCAAACCACGCCAAGGCATGCCATGCCAATAACATGCCAACCTTGCCGCGCCACCATGCTGGCCTTCCCTATGCGGCTACCAAAACGAAGGCGTGCGACAATCAAAGGTCGCCCTTCAATCCCAGGAGCAAATCCTAGCCGTCCAAGGTTACCAGACAACGCATGGTAACCTTTGACCCAAAACTCTAGTTTGGATACGCCAAACCGCGCCAAGGCATGCCATGCCACTGGCATGCCAACCTTGCCGCGCCACCATACTGGCCTTCCCTATGCGGCTACCAAAAACGAAAGTGTGCGACGATCAACGACTACCTTTCCTCTTAAGATGCAAAATCTCGACCGTGAAAGGTCACCAAGCCAACAAGTCTCCCAAGATCGACTTGCCAGGCGACAACAATATGCTACATGTTTTCCACGAAAACATTCGAGACATCAACACATAACACAAACTGGGGGATCCTCTTTGGGTATTGGTTTGGCGGTTTACAGCGTGCGGCGTACACTACACCCGTCATAAGGAAGTG
Organism: Papaver somniferum; assembly: GCF_003573695.1. Lineage (NCBI taxonomy): Eukaryota > Viridiplantae > Streptophyta > Magnoliopsida > Ranunculales > Papaveraceae > Papaver > Papaver somniferum. Next base: position 149,921,798 of record NC_039360.1, on the reverse strand, counting down.
TCGGTTAGTAAATACTGGGAGTAATGGTGAAACACTCTCTTTTATGGAACATCAATTCCATACGTTAACGGTTACCACCTTCTCCCATTTACTCACCCTATTTTTCCATTCCTTAATGAGACCAGAGTACGTTTCACTTCGACTTGTATAAATAGGTCTTACCTATTTCCACCGAACAACAAGTTCAGTCAGGAGCATACAACACTCAGAAAACATTTGCTAGTTTTCCATCTGTTAGCTTCCCACTTTCTGATACAAGTCGTAGAAAACAACTACTCTTCCAGAATCAACTATTCTGGTCTCAACACTTTCCTTGCTTCCCTCCCCAAAACTAACCCATTCTCCTTCACTTTGTGACCGAAGCAAGTATGGAACAGCCATTTCTTGGTTTAGGAGGGACTTGTTCAGATTGATCTCTCGAATCTAAAGTACTCCCTTGCAGTACATTGTTTAGGGTTTAAATTCGTTTCTCACCCACACACCCGAAATTACCGAAATCAGCAGAAACTATTTTTTCCACAAATAATTGGCGACCACAGTGGGAGATTGATCTTTCGGTTACAATGTCAATTTTCGACCATCGATTTCATGCTTCGAACCAGACATCAAGACGGTAGAAGAAGGCGATCCGCTCAGGGATCGACGACTCAGTTACCAGACGACCCGATTATCATTCTTGACACGGCAAGGGATGACTGGGGACTTCCTAGATTTTAAAAGCGAACGATCCAACCATTCTTGACGCGGCAAGGGGCGACTGGGTGCTTCCAAGAAGTTAAAAGTAAAACGATCCGCTCATGGATCGACGACTCGATCATCAAGTGACACAGGGACGACGGGGACTTTCCACAATCGCTGTGTTTCCCACGAAAGTCGGACTTGCACCTGACTCGTTTTCGTTAGCAGATCCAAAAAACCGAGTAAGTCTTGCCTAGACAAAATACATGGTTTACTATTTCAAGTTTTCACGGGAATGATAACTGATAGCCATGTTATGTTTCATCCCATGTCATATACCGACATGCAACGTTCATGTTTCCATATCTTCCCTGGGATGTTTGTGTTACTTACAATCATAACCAAAACGACATCATCTTAAAACAGTTCATCCAGAATAATAATCCAAAACCCTCAAAGGTAACACTTGTCTATCAACTCAAAAATCCAGAAAATCAAAACCATAAGCCAGGTGTTCCATTTCCCTTTCAATAAAAAAAAAGAAAAAAAAACGAAACAGAAGAATTTCAGAAGACAGAAGTGCATTCAAAGGAATCCATTCAACGGTGTTTTGCTCTTCTCGAAGAAGGCGTCCTTCGTCATTTGGAGGACCGCCTGTTTCAGCTCCAACTCTTTGGACAGCCTTTCGACCTCCGCTTCTTGTTGTTTGACCACGTCCGCGGAAGGACCTTTGGTCACCTCGACCTGCAACTTTTGGATCTCAGAGAAACCATAACGCCCAGTTCTTCGTGGAATCAGTCACCTACCCATACGTACCTACTTTGCATAATAACGATTACCAGTCATTATTCATGAGGTAACCGACACTACTACGGTGATGCTCGAAGAGAAGAACAAGTACTTTTACAAGTTTATGAATGACATACCAACGGCTAAGGTTTACACCAGTTCGTAAGAACAATATTTCTACATGTTTATGGAAGGCATACCTGTGGCTAGGGTATACACCAACACAAGAAAACGAATTGGAAGAGAAACGCTGGAGTACAGACCGAAAATATGCTTGACCACTTTATTGCTACCGCTCCACGCCAAGCCAGCGCCGTGCCAAGCCAACAGTCCGCGCCACGCCAATCCAATGTCATGCCAAGCCAGCGCCCATTCCAAGCCGATCCAGCGCTAACATCTTGCATCTTCCCAGCACCAGCAGCTTGCATCCTTCAAGCGCTTAAAACTTGCATCATTACAGCAGCTTGCATCTTCCCAGCACTAGAAACTTGCATTCTTCCAGTGTTGTTTCTGAACGCCCAGTAGAAGGGAATCAACAACCCAATTTCATAACACGTAAAGTGGTAGGTTGGGAAACCTACAATAAAATACTGCAAGTGCACAACGTCTAACTAGTAGAAAATGGCAAGTACAGGTCGTTCCCACGAGGAGTGTGAAATACTACTACTGACTAATACCAACAATTAATTAACCAAATAAGATGATGTTTTAACGATGTTTAAGATAATTGAGACGAAATAAAATAATAATGATTCTGACAATACACAAAACATGAAAGGATTACTAGGGTTTTCGATTTCCATCAATTCAATCGTATAAAACTCTAATAATCTCTATTTATTACTCAAGACAAATTTCGAAATCAATCTCATGTCCCAGAAGATGTTATATTAAATTCTAAAGTATAGTTTCTCCGCTGTAACTTTCTTCGCTTCATGGGTAGTGATTCTAAAGCATTACCTATCAATCCTTGCATACCTCGTCTAGGGATTTAACCGAAGCACGAAATATCAATTCTAAAGCATAAATAATCTAGAAAATCACATGAACGATAAAACACCAAGCCATATGAAGAGAAATCACTAATCAATGAATCATTATTAGAAATATCATCGTAAAGGTTAATATAAATAAATTGGTTTCTATCTAAACCCTACATGGCTCTGGCTAGCCATGGCTTTCTCAAAAGCCATAAACAAAATGGAAAAATCAACACCAGCCAAGCAAAAACGAAAATGGGAGAAATTAATCCTCAAACCCTACTCCCTCTTCAAGGCTCTGTGCCGCGGCCGTCTTCCCAAAAGAACTCCGTTCGGCCTCCTCCCCCCAAAAAACTCTCTTCTCGACTGAAATATATGTCCCTCCTGCTGCGAAGGAATCCCAGACCTAGCCGATATCACCTATCTCCAAGGCCCAGTCCAGCACCGGCTTCCAAAATCCACCCAAGTCCAATACTAACTCAAATCCGAACACAGCACCAACCTTTCTTTCTCGGACCATCTGAGCACCTGCCTTCACCGGAAGTAATAACTCAGCTAGTTAGCAGGTAGCTCTATCTCCACTCGATCAAACAGCATAGTCTTCTTCTCATCCAACGCCACCTTCACAACATCATCAAACCAGCTAACCCATGCAACCTATAAAACGTCCTCTGTTGATGTTGAATTTGAGAGCTCCACAAATCCCGTCTATCTTCTCTCGATGGAAGATCAACCAACTTCAATTGCCAGACTCCACCTAGCCATAATGACTATCACTGCCATTCTCCAAACACATACATCTCTTCGCCCCCATCGAACTCAATGTTGTGAGCTTCAGTTTCCCCTCTGACTTTCCACGGCACAAAATACAGCTCAAGTATGACATTTCAGTTCGATTCAGCTCCTCCACTTTCTTGTCTTCATAGTCCTGCCATCTCCTATTTCTATATGTCCAACTCCATTCCTTACGACTCAAATACAGCCACCATTTTGAGAATCATCTCAAGTCAATTTCAGCTGGCGTACAAGCCATTCTCCATCACCGGAAAAACCAACTCCATCTACTTCCTTAACACAATGAGAAACCCCATCGAACTCCAATTCCATCTGTTGTGGAAGGAATCATCGAATGTGATACAATAACCACCACTGCAATCATTTCAATTCTCTTTTCTGTCTGTCCAACTCTCATTACGCCAATCACTTCCATTTACTGACGGCTACAAAGTGCATCGAGCCACCAAACTCTCATATCTCCTTGGACTTGATCTTCGGCCTTCAACATCATATAAACTAACAAATCCATCTCAGCAACACTGGTTTCAACCACTACTGTCACTGTCCGTGTCTCCGCCAGTCATCATAACTCATGTGTACAACCCCCTTCTCTTCTCGATCAAACAACCCCATACAAAACCCATCTAACATAAAACTCCATCTTGTTGTTATCATCGGGCAATGAAAACACCACCAGTTACGATTAATCCTGCCACAACACCAACTTCAATCTCCTGACATGAACTAGAAGCCTTGGCTGCACTTTAGAAAAATAAAAAGAAAGTGGAAGCTGCAACCCCTCCTTTCCAACGATAAGGAAAAATGATAGTATATGTAAATGTGGTTAGGGAGTGACCACGTCTTCCACTATTTTTCTTTTAACTCAACAACACATTTTATATCACAGCATGCAGCACTTCCCATTGTTCACCAGCTGACACCTCACAACGCTTACTACTTCTTCCACATCAATTAATAAAAGGTCCATATGTTTCTAGTGCCATGGAAGGACTGAGGCAGTGCGGCGCATGAGCTGTTGGCATGACAATTAAGATGGCTTCTCTTGATGCTTTTGAGCGACTTTGCTCAGTGTTGTCCCAAATGCCATTTAAGCTGCATGTTAGGCCTTTATTCTCCGGATGATTATGATTCGTTGTACTTTCTGTAAAAGCACTAAAATAGTGTCATTAGCCAAATTTCGAGTCCTATCTAATATAAATATGGATATAAAATGTAGCACATGTGTGCTTATCATAAAGATCAGGAATGGCTTCTCCAAAATCGAGGCAAAGAAAATCAACAACCCCTGAGTTCACAAAGACTCTCTTCCTGTCAGGAGATGCATGATTTCTGGGGACTTCGCCCACAAAATCGTGCAGTGTATAATGAAACACTTATGTGAGATTCTGTATTTCCCCAAGGCACAGCGTCAAGACATATTCGCATCCCTCAACCGCACTGCATCAGGGAAGCAGCTGTTTCCAACCAGAGAAGTCGCTCCCAAACCCTAACCTCTCCTAGAAAGCACGATTGATAAATGGAACTGGGGAATTCTAACCATTGTTCGCTTGAAGGGTGTCCAGTTTGACAACACACTGATTAACTATTAAGGAAAGTGTAATACTTTCCAAGACCGTAGTGGTCAGTCTATGGAAAGTATTGTCCATGTAAGTCATTAATGTGAGACTGATAAGGTAAGTGATATTTTAGGAAAGTGTGGTCATATACTAGGAAAGGATTGTCCATGTAAGTCATGATTTTGAGACTTATAAGGAAAGTCTCAAATCCGTGTCTTAGGAAAGTTTTGAGTCTCAAGTTATCGGTCATGTATAAATATCTATAGAACTACTATGAATAAAACTAAGAAAGGAATTTACCAAAGTTTTAACATGGCATCACGATCCGGTTGAAAACTGAAAAAAAAAAAATCGTTGAGAATGGGTGGAGATGGAGAATCAAGCAAAGACAAGAATATAGATTATGATACGCAAAAGAAGAATCCAGTATATCACCTAGGATTTGCGAATGGAAGAGGTGGTAGAGGACAAGGAACGGGCAATCAGGTTCGAGCACATAATCTAAATATATCAGAGACAAAGCAGTCAAATGGTCCATATTCCTTAGACGGCTCAGATTTGATGGGAGTAACCGCAACACAACTCAGACAGGTGCTTGAGTTTTTGAATGCAAAGAAAAATACGTCCCAACTTCAAGGTAAGCAAACTAAACCGAATTGGATTATTGACACGGGAGCTACAAATCATGTCACGTGTAGAAGAGATGACATGATTGATGTGAAAGATATTGTGGAGTGTACTATTGGACTCCCAGATGGAAAATATGCACAATCTGAGAAAATAGGGACTATTATTCTGCAGGGCGGTTTGAGACTTAATAATGTGCTTTATGTGCCTCAAATAACTTGTAACCTAATTTCAGTCACACAACTTATTGATGAATTAATGTGTACGGTACAATGTACTAACAGTTTATGTCTTATACAGGACCGGTTGACGAGGAAGGTGATTGGAATGGGTGAACGACAAGGTGGACTGTATATTTTCTGTGGTGTGCCTCGAGTTGAAGTTATGGCAGTCAGTGGAGAATCATACGAGCTGTGGCATCGACGAATGGGACATCCATCAGAAAAAGTATTGCAAAGGTTGCCGGGTGTGAGTAGATTGAAGAAGCATAATGAAGTTTGTGATATTTTCCCAAGAGCGAAACAACATAGGAGTAGCTTTACTAGTAGTCTAAGTAAATCCAGTTGTATTTTTGAGTTGATTCATATAGATTTATGGGGTCCTTATAGGGCTACATCGTCTTGTGGAGCACAATATTTTTTAACAATAGTAGATGATTTTTCAAGAGGTGTGTGGATTCATTTACTTCCAAATAAAACGGCAGTTGAACGAACGTTTCTTGATTTCATTGCTCTTGTGAAACGACAATTTGATAAAAATATCAAAGTTGTTAGAAGTGATAATGGTACCGAGTTTAATTCATTACGTGGATATTTTAAGACTAATGGGATAGTTTTTGAAACATCGTGTGTAGGCACTCCGCAACAAAATGGAAGAGTGGAGAGAAAGCATCAACATATATTGAATGTGGCAAGGGCTTTGAGATTTCAAGCCAACTTGCCAATACGGTTTTGGGGAGAATGCGCATTGACAGCTGCGTATTTGATTAATCGTACTCCTACACCTATTCTGGAAAATAAAACGCCGTATGAAATATTGTTTGAAAGCAACCTTCGTATAATCAGTTGAAAGTGTTTGGATTCCTGTGTTATGTGCATGATCAAAGTAATAAAGGTGATAAATTTGCAAGTAGAGGAAGGAGGTGTGTTTTTCTTGGATATCCGTTTGGTAAAAAGGCATGGCAAGTATATGACTTGGATGAAATAAAATTTCTTGTGTCAAGAGACGTCCAGTTTTGTGAGAATAGTTTCCCATATAAGAATGAAACATCTGTGTTGCAGCAGCCAACAGTTTCGACTCGCAACGAGAGTGTTCAGCCTGGTCATGATTTTGAGACCGAGGTGACTGGTGTATCAGCTGAGACTGATCAGCTGAATCCAGCGTTTGACTGGAGTGATGATGAAGACGTAACAGCGACAACAGGAGAAAGTGTGGCAGTACCAGGCGTAACTGCGACAGCAGGAGACGCTGTAGGCATACCGGGCGTAACTGTGACACAAGGAGAAGGTGTAGCAGTTCAAGATGTGACTGCAACGGAAGAAGAACGTATAGCAGTTCAAGAGAGATCTGACATTATGAGTCCGGGCAATGATGTTGCAGTAGAAGGTGATATGGGTAAAGGAAAGCGTACGAAAATTCCATCGAGTAGGCTTAAGGGATTTGTGACGCACACCACTCGAGAAAACAGTCCATCTCATCTTCATTCATCACAATCATCCTCCTCAGGTACACCGTATCCTTTGACATATTATGTTAGTTGTGATAAATTTTCTAGACCGTATAAGAAATTTCTTGCAGCTATAACTGCGAGTTCTGCACCTCGCAACTTTAAAGAAGCAATGAAACATCCAGGATGGAGGAAAGCCATGGAGGAAGAAATACGAGAACTAGAAGAACAAGATACCTGGGTTTTGCAAGAATTACCGGAGGGCAAGAGAGCACTAGGAAGTAAATGGATATATACAGAAAAGTATGATGAAAATGGGAATTTGGTTCGTTTAAAAGCAAGATTGGTGATCTTTGGAAATCATCAGGTGGAAGGCTTAGATTACAAAGAGACCTTTGCACCTGTAGCAAAAATGACAACAGTGCGCACTTTTCTAGCTGTTGCAGCTGTTAAAAATTGGGAAGTACATCAGATGGATGTGCACAATGCATTTCTACATGGAGATTTGGAGGAAGAGGTGTATATGAAAATACCACCTGGATTTGCGAGAGGTAATCCTAATATGGTATGTAGAATGAAGAAATCATTGTATGGTTTGAAACAGGCTCCACGTTGTTGGTTCGCAAAACTATCAACAGCTTTGAAGAATTATGGTTTTCGGCAATCTTATTCAGACTATTCTCTCTTCACTATGATCAAAGGAAAGATGCAGCTTAATGTTTTGGTGTATGTGGATGATTTGATTGTTGCAGGAGATAATATAGTGGAGCTAAATAAATTTAAAACATATTTGGGACAGTGTTTCAAGATGAAAGATTTGGGAAAATTAAAATATTTTCTGGGCTTGGAGATAGCTCGCAGTAAGCAAGGCATTTATGTTTGTCAACGGAAATATGCATTGGACATTATTATGGAGACGGGGTTATTGGGAGCAAAACCAGCAGAGTTTCCAATGGAAACTAATCATCGTCTAGCTTTGGCAACAGGGCCGTTGCTGATTGATGCAGAAAGGTATCGACGACTGATTGGAAGATTGATTTATCTGGCTGTGACTAGACCAGATCTAGCTTATTCTGTGCATATTTTGTCACAGTTTATGCAGCATCCAAAACAAGAACATTGGGAAGCTGCACTTCGGGTAGTTAGATATTTGAAAAAGAATCCTGGGCAAGGAATTTTGTTGCGCTCTGATAGTAGTCTAAGTTTAAAAGGCTGGTGTGATTCAGATTTGGAAACCTGTCCTTTGACTAGACGATCGTTGACAGGATGGTTTGTGCTTCTTGGAGATTCACCAGTGTCTTGGAAGACCAAAAAGCAGTACACAGTTTCTCGGAGTTCAGCTGAAGCAGAATACAGATCTATGGCTGCAGCTACTTGTGAATTGAAGTGGTTGAAGCAATTACTAGGTGATTTGGGAGTTTGTCATACACATGGAATGAGTCTTCTTTGTGATAGTCAGTCGGCATTGTATATTGCTCAGAATCCCGTTTTTCACGAAAGAACTAAACATATAGAAGTGGATTGTCATCTCATTAGGGATGCGATAGTACAGAAAATTATTTCTCCCTCTTATACGCCTACGGGGTTGCAGTTGGCGGATATCTTCACCAAATCATTAGGACGAGTTCAGTTTCAAGGTTTTTTGTCCAAGATGGGCATTTGTGACCTGCATGCTCCGTCTTGAGGGGGGTATTAAGGAAAGTGTAATACTTTCCAAGACCGTAGTGGTCAGTCTATGGAAAGTATTGTCCATGTAAGTCATTAATGTGAGACTGATAAGGTAAGTGATATTTTAGGAAAGTGTGGTCATATACTAGGAAATGATTGTCCATGTAAGTCATGATTTTGAGACTTATAAGGAAAGTCTCAAATCCGTGTCTTAGGAAAGTTTTGAGTCTCAAGTTATCGGTCATGTATAAATATCTATAGAACTACTATGAATAAAATTAAGAAAGGAATTTACCAAAGTTTTAACATTAACGCAGCCGCTCCGCTTCAACGTTCGCTCCAACAGCCACTTCACTTGAACGTCCTCCAGCAGCGGCTCCGCTTCAATGTTCGCTCCAACAACCACTTCACTTCAACGTCTGTTTGGCTTTTTTAAGTTTCAACATCCTCTCCAAGGGCCGAAGCTGCTTCAGTGCCGCTTCTTCCTGCAAAGGGTCATACCACCACGTTCCCCGTGTCAAGGATCATGATCACAGCCAGCCATTATTCGTAGTTATGACCGCCTTTTAATCCATCCCTCCAAAACTCTTGATCATGGAGAGTTCGCTCGCTAACGCATCCAGCCGATCCTTATACTACCATGGATTCCCATACAATTCCAGCCAACCTACTTTGTTACCACGACAATGCAGTCTCTTCTGATTACATCTGCTACCAAGAACTGTTGCCGCTCATTTGTTGATACCAGCCAGAGCTTCACCACAACAACAATCACTATAAAGATGGAAACATGTAAACCATACTTGGGGACTGAGGATATACACAGAATCCCTTCACTGTCAAAGCTCAGGTGACACAGTCAACCAAAAGGCCATGGCCACAACAAAGTCATATACTCTTCAAGGGTACAAAGCAAGAATAACATCACCTCTCTGTATAGAAGACGCCTTCGACACTCTACGAGGCCGCGGCAGATCCCAATCCTGCCAAGAGGAAAAAACTTCAGAAACTAAAGAAAAGCGCGACTGGGCACTGATCATCGCAGTCCATCCCGACGACCATCAAAGATTCGTGAGATAAACTCCAGAGATGCGGATGAAACAGTTCTGTGAAGAAACATAGGGGGTCACGACAAACAACATAACTCTATCATTTTCTACCTCTTCGCTACCCAGAATATTTCATCCATGTGGTATTCTGAGCATCCCGGCATCACATCCACATCCAGAAGAATACAATAAGCTTGCATCAAATCCCGTGGACCTGGATCCAAGGCGATGCAATGGAAGTACGCTACACATGGGGACTGCCAACATGGGACGCTTTCACTCCTCTCAACTAGGTTATTTCTAATTTTAACGTCATCACTGTCGGAGTTTTACACAAAAATTTCTCAACATCAAGCCGTACATATACACCAAAGACTCCAAACGCACGCCACAGAGATACATTCACATATTCGGTCATGACCATCGGATCAAACGGAAGTATAACTGGGTACTGTTCACCACGTCCCATTCCATACGATAATCCAAGATTCAGAAGCTGATTCGAAGGATGTCTCTTGGAACAAAGTCCTTGAAGACTTGATAGCAGCACAACGGCGACAGAATGTCTCCCAACTCATCTGTTTCAAATTGTGTCTTCGGAAGATTTCTACCATATGATCATCCACAACATATCATCATCGCGATCAGCGGATCTAGACACTGAACAACCTAAATTCAAGGATGGCCGACAACGCAACAACAATACCCAAGATTAGCCCTGACATGATCGTTGCCGAACAAATATTTCATCAATTCATCCCAAGAATGCAGTGGAGTTTTGGTAAATTTTGGAATCCACTGGAGAGACACTGCAGACGAGCAACAAAAGAGGGTCGATACCTCTTTTCATGCGAACAGAGTTTCTAGAGTTTGAACAAAATGAATATTCATTCTTGCTCCATGAACGAGAATAGATGACTGGGAGCGACTATACCACCTCGGGCCCGCAACATCCCTCCTGAATTCTTCCTGAGTTTCACTGTCGGGCCGTTTTCACTTCCTGAACGAGCTCAAAACCTAAATATTCCCTCGTAAGGATATAGTAAATTCTTTTCCGGTCAGATGGATGGGCGGACCGTCGAAATCTGAGTTCGTACGAGAATTTTACAACGATTCTACTAAGGAGCGCTAATTAGGGTTTCGACATGCCAAACCCTAAATTAGACAAAGTTGTCAGGCGCCATCACCACAATTTGATAGCCGAAGTTTCAGCGTCATCACCATTCCCACCATTCCAAGCCGACTGATGCTGACGGCTCCTTTCCAAGCCGACTGATGCTGACGACTCCATTCCAAGCCGACCGATGCTGACGGCTCCATTCCAAGCCGACCGATGTTGACGGCTCCATTCCAAGCCGACCGATGCTGACGTCTCCATTCCTATTTGAGTCATGTAAGGAAAAGAGGCAACCAGGCCCGCGAAGACAAATCACCATGCCAAGTCGTCCGTACCATGCCTTGGCCCCACCACGCCAAACCGTTCGCGCATGCTTTGCCTCACCAAATTGCGCCTTGCCATGGTCGTACCATGCCAAGCCGTCCGCGCCATGACTTGCCGCGCCAACAACAACTACTCGCCAAGCCAGCGTCATGATGTTCCCTAACCCAGCCAAGATGACGCATAACCAGACTAAGCCGGCGATTTTCATCTCACCGCTCCACAGTCTGCACCACCAGTACAATTCATGCAAGGCCGCCAACACGGGAAGCACAATCTCTCCTTACTTCTCGAAAAAGGTTAGTCGGACCTTCCTGACCATCTTTTCACGACTTGTCGTTTCGATTTTTGTCCTTGCCCGTCACCATCTTATGCTTACCTCGCAACAACACTCCTGTTCTGAGCTAAGCAGGGGACTTAATGTTGATGGTGGTTTTTAGCTTAGGGTTAAAATCGTAAAACTGTACATCTGACATGACGTCACTATGATCATTAGTACATTTATTGAATCAATAAGCACGCTTACGTAAGAATTACCGGGGTACCTTTTTTCTACACAGGTCATGTTCCACGGCAGAACCCTTAACATTGACTAACATCACCTAAACCCTAATTCTCGTTCTACCGTGCCAAGGCATGCCAACCATGCCAGCCGCACCACCGTGCCAATGGAAAACCATGCCATCCACATCTACCGCGCCAAGGCATGCCAAACATGCCAGCCGCACCACTGAGCCAATGGAAAACCATGCCAGCCACATCTACCGCGCCAAGGCATGCCAACATGCCAGCCGCACCACTGTGCCAATGGCAAACCATGCCAGCCACATCTACCGCACCAAGGCATGCCAACCATGCCATCCGCACCACTGTGTCAATGGCAAACTATGCCAGCCACATCTACCGCGCCAAGGCATGCCAGCCGCACCATTGTGCCAATGGCAAACCATGCCAGCCACATCTACCGCGCCAAGGCATGCCAACCATGCCAACCGCACCACTGTGCCAATGGCAAACCATGCCAGCCACATCTCCGCGCCAAAGCATGCCAACCATGCCAGCCGCACCACTGTGCCAATGGCAAACCATGCCAGCCACATCTCCGCGCCAAGGCATGCCAACCATGCCAGCCGCACCACATGTGCCAATGGAAAACCATGCCAGCCACATCCCTGCGCCAAGGCATGCCAACCATGCCATCCGCTCCACCATGCCAATGGCTAACCATGCTAGCCACGTTTCCATGCCCAAGCCACGCCGGCCCCGCTACATGCTGCTGGCTGCCAAAACGAAGGGTTGCAACAATCAACGACCACCCTTCCATCTGAGATGCAGATCTTACCCGTCCAAGGTCGCCAGCCGACGCGTGGTAACCTTTGGCTCAACGCCAAGCCCCAATTTTGGCCGCGCCCAAACTAATGCCAAACCCTAGCTTTTTGGCCGCGCCTAATTCATGTCAAAATCCTGGTTTGGCCACGCCTAAACCATGACATGCCGGCCTTTCCTTCACGGCTACCAAAACGAAGGCGTGCAACAATCAACGGTTGCCCTTCAATCCCAGGAGCAAATCCTTGCCGTCCAAGGTCTCCAGCCAACGTATGGCAACCTTTGGCCCAAACCCTAGTTTGGTCACGCCCAAACCACGCCAAGGCATGCCGCGCCAATCACCTTGTCGCTCCTAACCCACGCCATGATGGCCTTCCCTTCACGGATGCTAATACAAAGGCCTGCAACAATCAACAACCATCTTTCAATCTTGGGAGAAAATCCTAGCCATCCAAGGTCGCCAGCCAATGCATGGCAACCTTTGGCCCAAACCCTAGTTTTGTCACGCCCAAACCACGCCAAGGCATGTCGCGCCAATCACCTTGCTGCGCCACCATGATGGCCGGTCGCCCTTCAATCCCAGGAGCAAATCCTAGCCGTCCAAGGTTACCAAACAGCGCATGGTAACCTTTGACCCAAAACCCTAGTTTGTCCACGCCAAACCACACCAAGGAATTCCATGCCAATAGCATTCCAACCTTGCCGCGCCACCATGCTGGCCTTCCCTATGCGGCTACCAAAACGAAGGCGTGCGACAATCAACGGTCGCCCTTCAATTCCAGGAGAAAATCCTAGCCGTCCAAGATTACCAGACAACACATGGTAACCTTTGGCCCCAAACCCTAGTTTGGCTACGCCAAACCGCGCCAAGACATGCCATGCCAATGGCATGCCAACCTTGCCGCGCCACCATACTGGCCTTCCCTATGCGGCTACCAAAAACGAAAGTGTGCGACGATCAACGACTACCTTTCCTCTTAAGATGCAAAATCTCGACCGTCGAAGGTCACCAAGCCAGCAAGTCTCCCAAGATCGACTTGCCAGGCGACAACAATATGCTACATGTTTTCCACGAAAACATTCGAGACATCAACACATATCACAAACTGGGGGATCCTCTTTGGGTATTGGTTTGGCGGTTTACAGCGTGCGGCGTACACTACGCCCGTCATAAGAAAGTCTCATAAGGATGAGGAGGTTAGTAAATACAGGGAGTAATGGTGAAACGCTCTCTTTTATGGAACATCAATTCCATGCGTTAACGGTTACCACCTCCTCCCATTTACTCACCCATTTTTTTCATTCCTTAATGAGACCAGAGTACGTTTCACTTCGACTTGTTTAAATATGTCTTACCTATTTCCACCGAACAACAAGTTCAGTCAGGAGCATACAACACTCAGAAAACATTTGCTAGCTTTCCATATGTTAGCTTCCCACTTTCTGATACAAGTCGTAGAAAACAACTACTCTTCCAGAATCAACTATTCTGGTCTCAACACTTTCCTTGCTTCCATCCCCAAAACCAACCCATTCTCCTTCACTTTGTGACCGAAGCAAGTCTGGAACGGCCATTTCTTGGTTTAGGCCGGACTTGTACTGTAATGACTCGTCCCTCCACCGATACTGTCCCCACTTAGCCACTGCGGTCATCCGGCAGTGTGGGGCTTTCTACGGGCATCGTTGCGGTCATCCAGCAGCAACTTCCCGGGAGGTCACCCATCCCAAGATTGCTCCCGCCCGAGCACGCTTAACTGCAGAGTTTTCTGCCAACTCTGGAGCCACTTGTGCTGAAAATTCCTCGATGTTAGGAAAGGACAAATCATTACTTATATTCCATTCGGCCAACCACTGCCGAATATCAGGGTATTACAATACCACCACCTTATATTGGAGCCGTCCTCGGCTCCGGAATATATATACAAGCCCAGATCTCCGACGTTCCCTACCCCTCATGTGAAGCACCTGGATCAACCCCGTCCAACGTAACTTCCCACCCTCGGCAGGTGACCCGTCGTCGGCTCTGATACCATGTGTAATGACTCGTCCCTCCACCGATACTGTCCCCACTTAGCTACTGCGGTCATCCGGCAGTGTGGGGTTTTCTACGGGCATCGCTGCGGACATCCAGCAACAACTTCCCGGGAGGTCACCCATCCCAGGATTGCTCCCGCCCGAGCACGCTTAACTGCAGAGTTTTCTGCCAACTCTGGAGCCAATTGTGCTGAAAAGTCCTCGGTGTTATGAAAGGACAAATCATTAATTATATTCCATTCGGCCAACCACTGTCGAATATCGGGGGTATTACTTGTACAAATTGATCTCTCGAATCTAAAATACTCCCTTGCAGTACATTGTTTAGGGTTTAAATTCGTTTCTCACCCACACACCCGAAATTACCGAAATCAGCAGAAACCATTTTCACCCACAAACACCAGGTTAACGACTTAAAGACTTCATTGGGATTGTGAAGCTAGACCGATACTACTTTTATTGTAGTTGTGTGATCTGATCTTGCATCTTCTATCGTACGAGTACAATCATATTGATTGGCTTGAGATCGTGAGAATTCTCCGATGGGCAAGATATAAAAAGTAATCACAAACACCTTCGTCTCATCGTTTGTGATTCCACGACATCTTGTTTCGCTACCATACGATTAAGATTGTTGTGAGGTGATTGATTAATCTAGGCTGGTCTTCGGGAATATAAGACCGGATTATCAATTGGTTCCTGTTCACCTTGATTATTATCAAAAGACGGAACAAAAACTTTTACGGTTTTTCTGTGGGAGATAGATTGATCCTTTGATAGACTTGTCTGTGTGAGACAGATTTGTTTATTATTAAAGCCTGCGATTTTGGGTCGTAGCAACTCTTAGTTGTGGGTGAGATCAACTCAGAGGCGTAAGAAGTACAACTGTACCTTGGATTAGTGGGAGACAGATTGGGGTTCAACTATAGTCCAGTCTGAAGTTAGCTTGGAGTAGGCTAGTGTCTATAGCGGCTTAATACAGTGTGTATTCAATCTGGACTAGGTCCCGAGGTTTTTCTGCATTTGCGGTTTCCTCGTTAAAAAAATTCTGGTGTCTCTGTTATTTCCATTTCCGCATTATATTTGTTTATGTAATTGAAATAATACAGGTTATGCGTTTGAATCAATCAATTGGAAATCTGACCTTTGGTTGTTGATTGATATTGATTGATCCTTGGACATTGGTCTTTGGTACCGTCCAAGTTATTCCTTGTGTTTGATTATAGAATCGCTGATTTCTATTAGCTTGAGTGAATCAAAAAAAGAGAGAGATATTAACTCCTTGAGATACTTTTATCTAGATTGAGTCTGACTGTCTAGTTGATTCTCTAGTAAGTGTTTCAGAGTTAGTCCATATAAATTTCTAATCAAAATATTGGGTGGTGTTGTTAGACCCACACCTTTTCAATTGGTATCAGAGCAGGCAAACACGTTTAAGACCTTCAAGTCTGTGTTTGTAGCGATCTGACTCTATGGACAGAGGTGCTATCTCTATTAACGAACCACCAGTCTTCGATGGCTCTAATTACTTATGGTGAAAAATTTCTATGCGAGCTTTTCTTCAAGCACGTGATTTTCAATCATGGGTATATGTTGTTAATGGCTATGATGCTCCCGTTGTGGAAGTTGGAGATGTAAACGTTCCCAAACCTATTGGTGAATACACCCCTGCTGAGATAAATGTTGCAAAGCAAAATTCCGACGGTTTGAATGCTATCATACATGCCATTACCCCAAATCTTCAGCACCATGTGTCTAATTGCATTCGGTCTAAAGATGCTTGGGATATCTTAGAAACCGTATTTGAAGGTAACTCCAGTGAAAAGGAAGCCAAGATTGAAAACCTTAATTCCGATTAGGAGAACCTTCGTACGGCAGATGAATATACATTTGATGAGTTTAATCACAAAGTTTCTGAAATTGTTAATGCATATTTTGCATTGGGTAAGACTATTCCTGAAAAGGACATTGTGGTGAAAATTCTCAGATCGTTGCCATCTAGATACAAGTCTAAGAAGCATGCCATCGTTTAGGGAAATAACCTTGATAATCTTTCCAGAAATACATTGGTTGGAAAACTAAAAATCTTTGATCATGAGCATACATCCAAAATCGGAAAGGATGTTGCCTTTAAAGCACAGAAGAACGCTAAATTACTTGATAAGAGTAAAATTGTTTATGTCTCTGAGGATGATCAGTCTGAGGGTGATTTTTCAGATGAATATCTTGACAAATCAGTCTCCTTGATCACAAGACACTTTAGGGATCTTCTATTGAAGAGAAGTAAACAGTTTTCAAGAGACAAACCTAGGTCATCGGATAAACCTCACAATCGCGTTTCTCCTAAAAACATGGATGCTGACGAGGCCGATGACGAGGATATGCCACAGTGCTTTAAGTGTAAAGGTTTTGGTCATTTTGCAAACGAGTGCCCAAATCGTAGAAAATACACTGGAAACAAAGGTCTTGCTGTAACACTTGATGAGACGTCTGAGATCTATGATTCTGATGAAGATAGGAAATCAAGTGTCGGTCTTATATGTGAAAACATTGATTTTGATAACTGTAGCAATAAATATATCAATCTTGATGGTTTCGGTGAAGATAAGAAGCCAATCATGCTGGAAGAATCAATTGACCCAACCTTTGGAAACTCTTTCTGTAATGTTCCAGAATCTACCGTGTGTTTAGTTGTTGTTGCACCACAGATGCCTGATTATTATCCAAGATTGACGTGCTCGTTTTGTTCTCAGAAGGGTCATGAACTATCAAAATGTTACAGGTACAAACATCAATTGAGGCACGCCAACAAATTTCAACGAAGAGCAAATCAGTTAGCAACGAAGCTTAAACTTGCTCAGAAGACCGCTGAGGTATGTAGGATTTTATCTTCGTCTAAGAAGTTAGTTTCCAAAGACAAAACAAGGCCATTTGAGAATAAAGTATGGTCAAATCGCTTTGATAGACAGAAGTCATAGGATTCCTCTCATGAGTAAAATGGTGGACAAATCTTTGTTCACCACAACACAAATTAATTGTGTTATTTGGTAAATCTTGTCTCATGTGCCTGTTCAAAAGAGACAAGGTTGTGAACGCACATGATTTAAGAAAAGTTTTCTTAGTTTATTCTTTTCTGTATATCAAATAAAATAAAGGGTTACTTTCGACAATTCTACTCTTTATAGGGATTAGAGTTGGACGTCCACGAACCTGTTTAAAGGTTTCGAACCCTACATTGCTTTTTCCTCTTTGATATTCTTTATATTCCAAGACTGCTTGTTGAGATTGTGAATTCCAATCACAAAAATCAGTTGGTTATAGCTGTTCTCATAAGCATCATGTCTTTGGATGGAAAGGATGTCAACATGATTGTTAAGCCATCAACCAAGGAAAAAGAAAGATCTCCAGTAATTCCGTCCTTGAAAAGAAAAAGGAGGAATACAAGAAAGCCAAGGGTTGTCCCTTCTAACTCTCAGAAATTTTCCGATGTTCTTGATGAGTTGAAGGAGGTAAGAAAGGATATTCGTGATATTAAGGCTTGCGTTTTAAGGTCTTTGGAAATTCAGAAAGCCCTGGTTCGACATTACCAGCCAAGACGGTTTGTTGATATTAACTCCTTCTTCACGAACCTTATGTTCCAATGGCCGTTGATGACAAGGAGTTCGGGAACGATAAAGAATTTCTCAAAGACATTGTTGCCTAGTATGTCTTCTTTTTGGTTTAGTTGGAAGAATATTTGAATAACGATGATTGTGACTACACATAGTTATTATTTTCATCTTATTGTTTTTAGGTTTTTTGGTTTAAAATTCTAAAACTATTTGGAGGATGATGTTTTGCAATATTTTTGATTTGGTTATATTACAACTTGTTATGAGATATTTTGATGTTTACGTCCGTGAACTTTGTTGTCCCATATTTTTGTCAAAAGTAAAGTCGTTCACGATCGGTATTCACGTATTGGTTTAAGAATGAATAGACTTTTGACATATACAAAAGTTAAGCCTATATTGTCAACCCTTGACGGAACATGGGTTAAAATCTTTTGTATCCAAGGATTATTGCTATTGTATATACTTGTGCAAAAGAATGAATCCTTTTGTATTCCACGGTATAGATCTTCATTGATCCATCTTTTTGTATTACCGTGAGGCTCCGTAATGTGTCTTATGTTGAGCACGACACAACTAAGTTGATTATTTTTAATTAGCTTGGTTGGTTGTTCCGTAAGGTACGTTATGTTGAACATTTAGGACTAAATTAATCATATTCTTGGTTATTTAGGTATTACTCCACAAGTTCTCTTGTGTTGAGTACATGAACGATTAAGCCAATCACTCTCTTGTATGATTAACTTAGTCGTTGCTTCGTAAGTTTACTTATGTTGAGCACAATGAATTAAATTGATCACTTTTGTGGTTAATTTGATTATGTATTCCGATTAGATTATTCATGGGTTTACTTATGAATAACTTGATTGAGTTTTGGATATAAAAATCATTCTCATGGTTTTGGTGTCCAATAAAATCCTTCGTTTCTCTTGAAATTAAGGTCGCTCGTTGTTGTTCCCTTGGGAATGACATCAAATGAGGGAGAGTTCTTTTGAACTCGTGCTTAATGGTCATATCTTGAGGAGTGTGCGGCTGTGGAATTTTAGAGGGGTTATCTTGTATTTTTAAACTCCTTGATGAATGATGTTAGCTTCGGCTATATGATTGCATCTAAATAAGATGATGTGTGTTTCTTTCTCTCAGTCATGAAATGTTTCTTATGGAAATTTTATTATAATCCCGTTCTTGTACCTTTGCCAATTTTATTGACAAAAAGGGGGAGAATTAATATGTAGTTCACACTACAAATACATATGGTTTTCGAATCATTGTGTAAGGGGGAGTGGTTTTCATGTGAGATGGAGTATTGACTAAGGGGGAGTGATACATATCACCATAGTATTATTGTTGAAGTTGTGATACAATTGGACTTTGACACTATGTAATAATACTATGACATTGTATAACAATGATCGAGACCGATGCTTTCTCATTGTTATAGATACGAATCTTCAACAAGGTGATGCTAAACTTACAACCTTTGGGATCATTGGAGTACTTGGAAGTGACGAAGATTTCGAGGAGTTTGAATATTAGACATGTGGAATAGGAGCTACTAAAGTTTCATTATCTTTTTTGTATTCCATATGTATTGATAGTTTTGTCACTAAAATTGACAAAGGGGGAGATTGTTAGAGCACTGCTCGGTCAAACTCGCATGCATTGCTATCTCAAACATGTTTGTCAATGTTAGTGATCAAAAGTATAAGTCTTGATTTCTAGTCTCTTATAGCTAAGTCTCGGACTAGGATAGTAAGTGTAGTTGATCTCATGGACTTCATGGCGATTCATCATACAAGTAGAAGATCTACTCAAGGAACCGGTGGAACTTCTCGACAAAAAGGTATGTGGAGACTTGAACTTATCTGTCACTCAAAAGTCTATTTATTCTATCTCCTACTCTTTGAGACAAAAGTCGTATGCTATATATATAGACTAGATCATATACATTTGGTATTTCGAGCCCAGTATACCTCGCCTATATATATCTCGAAATATGTGTTGGTAAGCTTTTCGCTTCGACCAAGTTTATCTTTACCTAGTGACGAAAGTCATGAATGTTTCAATCACTTTGAAAATTTCTTTGACGAGAAATAGTGTAACAACTATATACCGTCCTCTAAGAATGTTTCAATGATTGGAATGAGAGTTTAGATTACATAACCAATGGATTTCTTGAACCGAAATTTTCGAACTTTGTTGATCAAGAGAACCGAAAATACGGTGATGAGTGTGTAAACACGTCATTTTTACATCTTAATTTACATCTGTTTAGTTCTTTATTCTGTACAATTTAATGTTTTTATTTAGATTTGCAGCTTTCAGAAAATAAGGCTCAATCGGATAAAATCACGGTATTTCACCGTAAAATGGATGGATATACGAAATCAAGCCCAATGGTTCTTTCGGCTCCAACAAAGTCAAAATGTCAAATTTCACTCCATCAGAATAAAAATGCCTGCAATGTTGTACAAGGAAAGAAAATCTCTAAGCATGAAGTTAATTTAATCCGAAGGATATCAATTGAATTGGGAAAGGAAAGAAGACAAAGCCAGAAGATGGACTTACCATGTATGTACTACTGAAGGCATGTGATTTGAGTGGCGAAGAAGTGCTAGAAGGGAGCTGGTGTTAATGGGCCACGTTTTAGCACTCACTAATGCTTCCTTATGTGTTGGTAGTTTGCTGCGCAACACACTTGTTTTGTGTGCTAAAGGAAGTCAACGTAATTAGTGCACATGGATTGCATATGACAACATCAACTGGGGAATAGAGAAATGTCTTTGGAGAATATATGGAA
Organism: Papaver somniferum; assembly: GCF_003573695.1. NCBI lineage: Eukaryota > Viridiplantae > Streptophyta > Magnoliopsida > Ranunculales > Papaveraceae > Papaver > Papaver somniferum. The sequence goes on along the minus strand of NC_039360.1, from coordinate 149,900,778 downwards.
TGACGACGAAAATGAAAGCTAGCACTTACCATTTTGAACGACATGCATGAAGACATTTACTCCAATATATTCTTTAAACATTTCCTATAGAAATTATGGGAAGTTAATGGGCATGAAGAAGGTGGCTAAATGCGTGACCAAGAGAATAATTAAGTCACTTACCTTGCATGCGAGATTCTAAAAATGAATGCATATTTCTACCTATGTATGGAATGCGACGAATGCAGTTGGATATAAAAGGTGGAGTCGACGGAAACTACTTTACATTTTTTTTTTGGGAGGAGAAAAGTTACTACAATTCATCTTCTTATTTTTAGTCCTTGTTAGATAATATCGTATCCATTGTTATCTAAGAAAAAGGAAGGAAAAATTCGTAAACTTTTGTAAGTCCTTTTTGAGCTTAATAAAGATGAATTTTATTATCTCTTTGATATCTTTTTTTCCAAATATAAATAGCTAAAACATTTTCTACGATTAGAGATGAAATCCTATTATGTTTACTAATATGTCGTAATCATTTTCTATATGAATTCTCTTTGTCCCATTTCTCGTTTTATCACGATAATAATTTTTCTTCATATGTCCTATTGCTAAATTGATGAGTTATATCATTTTTAGAGAACTAGCATCCTATAATGAAAAAAATTATTAGTATTTTGAGGAAAAAAATATAGTTTATTAAAACGTCATATTTTCCGAGATGCAAATAATTGTCCTAAGTCGTCTTGAATAATTTGTTAGAGAACATTATAGAAAATGGTGATTGAAACTCGAATCCTAGGCTTTCTTCCATTTGGGTACAAAAATCATTTTTAGTTTTTCCATTATTTTAGAGCTTTATAAAAATCACTATCTTTTAGTCTAAAAACCGAATCTTTAAAAAGTCCGAGAAATGAATTCGTTACTTCCACTTGTAAAACTGCATCAGTTTTTGGCGCCGCCGACTTGCCTTTATGTTAGGTTTTAGATTTTTATTTTTATTTCTCATTTTTTAGTTTTGTTTAATTTTATTTGATTTTATTTGGGTATTTTCTTATTTTTATTGTGCAGGTAATCTTTTACATTTATTTTTGGAATTGCCTACCAAAAAAGGTAAGTAATAAAGATCCAAATTTTTATTTATTCTTTTTGAATTTATTTCCTTTTGTATATATTTCCTTTAAAAAAAATTTTTTAAAAAAATACACATTGCACCCACCAATACACCATATTGCATCGTCAGAATTACCGAATTTAGGAAACCTGTGGAAAAGTACGTTGAACCCGTGCCTTGGGCCTTATGGGAGTTACCAGCCGAAATTTCACAAGCCTCAGCCTGGTACCTTTATGTATGTTTTGCTGAGGTAACCCAAGCTTGCCTAATTTAGTAAACCCTTCATTTGCATGTGCACGATTTTCTTGCTTCACTAGTATTCTTGCTTGTGTATGCGACGTTGGAAACGGGTAGGAGATAGACTTGAGAAAAACGATCTTTTTAATTTGAGTCCGACCCGTTACACGGATTTAGGTGGTAATTCTATTTTTACCGAAATGGTTAATGAAAATGATGAGGGTGAAGTCCCGCCAACCAAAACCCTTAGGGACCGTTTGAACCCATCTAGAGTGATACATGAACTTGGGGTTGTTTTTCCGGCCACTACCGTTAAGTTTGATATTAAACCTGAGACATTTGACATGCTACGTAAGTTTAGCGGGATAGAGAACGAGAACCCGTATACCCACATCAGAGACTTTGAGATGATTTGTGACACCATGAGTTATCCGAATGTCACCAAAGACGTTCTTAGGTTGCGTCTGTTCCCTTTCTCTCTTAAAGAGAGGGCCAATGAGTGGTATCACATCATTCACTCTAAAACAATCACCACCTGGGATGGCCTTGTAGAGGTTTTCATTAAGAAATTTTACCCACACCATAAGATTGTTGCTGTTCGACAGTCAATCCAAACCTTTAAGCAGAAAATAGGTGAGAGCTTACATGATTATATAGAAAGGTTTAATGAATTGTTATACCAATGCCCGCACCATGGCTTTGAGAAATCCCACATGGACCAAATCTTATATGAGGGCCTTGATAGTGAAACCAGAATGCAGGTAGAAACAATGAGTGGGGGATCATTTACCCATCAAGACCCGGATGAATGTTTTGACGAGTTGGTAGAGTTAGCTGAGAAGACTCGTCAATGGGCTTCAATGAGGGAGCCCGAAATAACTAGGAACCCTATCCATATGGTCAATAGAGTCGATAATGGGTCAGATATCCTTAGGCATCTAGAGGCCTTAGAGATGAACCAAGGGTCCAACCAGACTATGAGCTGTAACAATGAGCCCAAAACCTATCCATGTACCATTTGTGGTGATCAAAGTCACATTGGACCTCAGTGCCCCCTGTTTTACCCAACTGAAACTACTCGTGACCAGGTTAGTGTCCTACATGGTGGTATGAACTCTAAATATGAGGGTCGACCCAAGTTTGACCCATACTCTAATACTTATAACCATGGTTGGAGACATAACCATAATTTCTCGTGGTCTAAAGGTTCCCATCAAGGTAGACCATCTAGCAACCCACTACCAGGCTTTCCTAGGAACCAACCTCAAGTCCAAGAACCGAGCCCAGTTGAACAAAAGGTGTCATCTCTAGAAGAAACTCTAAGACTCTTTATTGAAGGTAGTGCCCGAAATAATTCCGAGACTACCCAAAATTTTAAACTTTTAGGACAGAGGTTCGATGAAGTTCAACGTAACCAACAAAACAGTGACCGAGCTATTGCCAACATAGAGACTCAGATAAGTCAACTGTCAAATAGGTTAAATGATAGGGAAAACGGGAAATTTCCTATCCAATCGACTCCAAATCCGAAAGGAGTTAACCAGGTTAATGGGTCGGGTAGTTCTAACCACAACGAACATGTAAAAGCAGTTATCACCCTTAGGAGTGGTAAAACATTAGATAACTCGGTAGAACCACCTAAGGACAAAAGCCCAGCTGAAAAAGATACTGAGGTTGACCAAACTTCGTCTAAAGACCCAAATGGGCCTGAGAATGCTAATAGTCCAAGTAAGGAAGCTACCCCTGAGAGAGTGTACATACCACCTGCACCATTTCCTCAGAGACTCGCTAAGAAAAATCCTAGACATCTTTAAGCAAGTTAAGATCAACCTGCCCTTGTTAGATGCAATAAAACATGTACCGACTATGACCAAGTTCCTAAAATAGATGTGCACTGTCAAGAGAGACGCGAGTGTCCATAAGAAGGCATTTTTGACCCAACAAGTTAGTTCCATAATCTCACAAAATTACCCAGTCAAATTTAAAGATCCTCGTTGTCCTACTGTCACATGTGTCATAGGTAAACAAACGATAGACAATGCTTTATTAAATCTTGGGGCTAGTGTGAATATTTTACCGTTCTCGGTATATGAGTAACTTGGACTAGGTGAGATGAAACCAACTAGGATAACACTACAGTTAGCCGGTAGGTCAGTCAAAATCCCACGTGGAATTATTGAAGACGTTTTGGTTCAGGTAGAAAACTTTATCTATCCAGTTGACTTTGTGATTTTACGCTCAACCTGTCTCTAGTCAAGATATTAACATCCCAATCATCTTAGGTCGTCCGTTTCTATCCACTGCAAATGCTGTCATACATTGTCAAACTGGCCTAGTAGAATTTTCCTTTGGGAATCAGAAAATCTCAGTGAACGTTTTTAAGGCGTTACAAGCCCCACCAGACCCCGAACATTATGAGTCTATATGCATGATTGATTCTCTAGTTGAGAATACCTTTACCACCAATAGTGTTAGCGATCCTTTAGAGGCGTTCTTGGCCCACTTTGGAGCCTACTATGATGAGGATAATCATTTTGAAGAAGTTAATGCGTTGTTAGATTCTGCGCCAGTAATGAATTATGGAAAATGGAAGCGTAAACCAGAACCTCTTCCTCCGACCATAGATAAACCCCTCTCATCATCAGTTAAGGCACCCACCCTTGAATTAAAACCGCTACCAGATACACTAAAATATGTATTCCTTGGTAATGATAATACACTTCCTGCCATAATTGCCTCAGACTTAGCCCCCGATCAGGAAAGTAGACTAGTTAGTGTTCTCTGTGAGCACAAGACTGCAATAGGGTGGACTATAGCAGATTTGAAAGGAATTAGTCATGCTGATTGTATGCACCACATCTACCTAGAAGAAGGTTCCAAATCCTCAAGAGAAATGCAAAGACGTTTGAATCCTAATATGAAGGAAGTTGTTCGCACTGAGGTGCTCAAGTTGTTAGATGCGGGTATCATATACCCTATATCTGATAGTAAATGGGTCAACCCTGTCCAGGTTGTCCCAAAGAAGTCTGGGATTACAATAGTTGCGAATGAGAACAATGAATTGATCTCTACCCGTGTTACTACCGGGTGGAGAGTTTGTATAGACTACCGTAAGCTAAACTCAGCAACTAGGAAAGACCACTTTCCTATACCATTCATCGACCAGATGTTAGAACGATTAGCTGGCCACAGCCATTATTGTTTCCTAGATGGATACTCTGGTTATAACCAAATCCCTATAGCACCGGAAGACCAAGAGAAAACAACCTTCACATGTCCATTTGGTACTTTTGCTTACTGGCGTATGCCTTTTGGGTTGTGTAATGCACCCGCAACATTCCAACGTTGCATGCTAAGTATCTTCTCGGACATGGTTGAGCGATTTCTCGAGGTCTTTATGGACGATTTTTCGGTTTTTGGATCCTCCTTCGATGAATGTTTGCACCACCTTACACTAGTTCTAGAACGTTGTAAAGAAAAGAACTTAGTCCTTAATTGGGAAACTGTCATTTTATGGTAAAATCTGGAATATTGTTAGGACATGTGGTGTCCTCTAAGGGAATAGAATTTGATAAAGCCAAGGTTGACCTAATTTCAAAATTAAGACCACCTAAGAATGTAACAGATGTTAGATCTTTCCTTGGCCATGCTGGATTTTATCGTCGTTTCATCAAATACTTTAGCAAGATTGCCTTACCTCTGTCGAACCTACTTGCTAAAGATACTTGCTTTGTATTTGATGAAGCCTGTGTTCAAGATTTTGAGAAGCTTAAATTATTATTGACTTTTTCCCCTATCATCCAACCACCCGATTGGAACCTCCCATTTGAACTCATGTGTGATGCGTTCGATTATGCGGTTGGGTGTTGTCCTTGGCCAACGACGTGATAAAGCACCTAGTGTGATTTATTATGCTAGTAGGACCCTAAACGATGCCCAGTTAAACTACATTACTACTGAGAAAGAAATGTTAGCCATCGTTTTTGTTTTGGAGAAATTTAGATCATATCTCCTAGGGTCTAAGGTCATAGTCTATTATGATCATGCCGCACTCAAATATCTCCTTTCAAAGAAGGACTCAAAACCTCGGCTGATCAGATGGGTATTGTTGTTCCAAGAATTTACCTTAGATATTCGTGATAAAAAATGGTCTGAAAATGTAGTAGCTGACCATTTATCCCGTATCCTTGATGAGACTAGAGATGATGAGATACCAATCCATGATACGTTCCCTGATGAACAACTATTTTCCATCTCTGAGTTACCCTGATTTGCTGACATTGTTAATTATTTGGTAACTGGTCAAATGCCTGACCATTGGTCTAAACAAGATAGAGTTAAGTTCTTGTCTGAGGTTAAATACTTTTTCTGGGATGATCCATACTTATTTAAATACTGCCTTGATCAGACCATCCGTCGTTGTATTCCTGACAACGAAATCTCCAGTGTCTTGACTTTTTGTCATTCTGGAGATTGTGGGGGTCACTTTAGTTCTAAGAAAACAGCTGCGAAGGTTTTGCAATCCGGTCTTTATTGGCCAACTCTGTTTAAGGACTCCCACCTATTTTGTCAAAGTTGTGAAAGATGTCAGAAATTAGGTAAGTTAACCCGACGTAATATGATGACACTTAGTCCTATACTAATAATAGAAATATTTGATGTGTGGGGTATAGCTTTTATGGGTCCTATTGTCAATTCCTATAGCAACTTTTACATCTTATTAGTTGTTGACTATGTGTCTAAGTGGGTTGAAGCAATAGCTACCAAGACAAACGATCGCCACGTTGTGATCAAGTTTGTTAGAGACAATATTTTCTATCGATTTGGTATGCCTAGAGCAATCATTAGTGATGGAGGATCCCATTTTTGTAACCGGTCTTTCAAGACGCTCATGAAGAAATACTCTATTACCCATAAGGTTTTTACACCTTACCACCCACAAACTTGTGGCCAAGTAGAAGTGTCTAATAGGCAGATCAAACAAATTTTAGAGAAGATCGTAAACCCTACCCGAAAGGATTGGTCCTTGCGCTTAATAGAAGCTTTGTGGGCTTATCGAACCGCTTTTAAGACGAAATTGGGATGTCTCCGTATAGACTAGTCTTCGGTAAAGCCTGTCATTTTCCTGTAGAATTAGAACACCGAGCTTATTGAGCCATTAAAAGGCTAAACTTTGACCTACCTACTGTTGGTGATAACCGTAGACTTCAGCTCAATGAGTTAGAAGAAATTCGTAATGATTCTTACCAAAATGCGAAAATTTACAAGGAGAAAACCAAAGTTTTTCACGACAAATCGATTATTCGAAATTCGTTTACACCAGGCCAGAAAGTTCTCTTGTATAATTCTCACCTTCACCTTTTTCCTGGTAAGCTTAGATCTCGTTGGACTGGCCCATTCTTTGTCAAGACCGTGTATCCACACGGTGCTATTGAGTTTAGGAACCATGATACTGGAGAGACTTTTAAATTCAACGGTCAGCGATTGAAACCATTTATCGAATTGACCAACCCTGAAGTGGAAAATACGAATTTATAGGATCCCGTTTATCACGAGGTAGAGTCAAGTCTGGCTGAAGACATTAAACTTAGCGCTTTATGGGAGACAACCCATCTTTATGGTACATGGTCCTGGTAACATCTTTCCCTATCTCTTTTCTTTTGATCAGCATTTCTATTTGTTCATGCATTCATATATTTATATTTGGAACATCGAGGAATATGTTCAATTTAGGTTAGCTAAGTTTACATAATGTTTCTCATCGAAAAGATGGAAATTCGAATTGCTAGGGATAACATTCTAGTGAGACATTGGAGAAAAAGACATTAAGATCATTGACACTCAGGAGAGAAAATTTACCTTTTAGAGCGTAATCGTGATGGACCTAACCATCCATGATGGGAAGACAATTAGGTCAGAAGGAAATGCCAGAAATACAAAGCAACCTCCCTTGTAGTCTTAGTTACTGTATTACGACTCTCTCTCAGTAGAAATTTATCATCATCAACAAGCGGAGCGACATCAAAATCTATGAAGAAAGTTGAAGACGTTTAAGTTTTATAAGCAACAATAGAAAGAAAAAGCAAAATTCAAAATCAAAGTTGAAGACTTAGAGAAAAGTAAATCAAACGATATAAGTTGTTGAAGTTCATGATACCAAGATATTTCAAGTTGCGGAGATCCAAGTGCTAAAGTCCTTGTCTCATGGCCATGTAAATATTAGTCTTGTTATTACTGTGTATTAAAAAAAAATTACATTTAAATTTTGTTGTTAATTTTGTTCAATAAGGCCATAGGGAATTAGAAATCTATAAGGAAGTTTCAAGCAAGAAATCGAAGAGAAGAGTTAATTTTCAAGGTTCTACGAAGTTCAAGAGTTTATCACCAACAGTTGAAGCCGAAGAATTTCTACTGAGCACTATGAGAGAGTCAAAAAGAGATGCATATTGGTTGCTTTGTTAGTCCGATTTCCATCTGGCACAAGATCTTTCTAACACTGGTTCAACTCATCACACGTAATTTGTCTTTCTCCAGTTGTGTAGCAGATGTCCCTCTCATCTTTATATTTCTCCTAATCTTATCCAGCTGTAAAGCGGATGCATCTCCTAATGTTTATCTAGATGTGTAGCGGATATCTCTTTATCTAGCAGTATAACAGATGTGTCTCCCCTTTTCTTTATTCAGCTTTTGAGCGGATACCTTTAATTTCTTTGGCGTTCTAGTTACTTGGCGATAGGTTGAGAGTATGTATGTCCTCATAGCTCTTTGAATACTTGTGACCAATTTGGAGTAAAAGGTTTTGTGGGTACACCTCTGGTAAACCCACCCGAGACTATAAGTCGGCCACTAGGGCCACCTAGGGGTTTAAAGGCTTATTGCATACGCTAAATGTAATCGCGATGCCTGCGACAGTGAGTTAGGATTTTTATTTTTGCTCGGGACTAGCAAAATATAGGTTTGGGGGTATTTGATGAGTGTGTAAACACGTCATTTTTACATCTTAATTTATATCTGTTTAGTTCTTTATTTTGTGCAATTTAATGTTTTTATTTAGTTTTGCAGCTTTCAGAAAATAAGGCTCAATCGCATAAAATCAAGGTATTTCACCATAAAATGGATGGATATACGAAATCAAGCCCAATGGTTCCTTCAGCTCCAACAAAGTCAAAATGTCAAATTTCACTCCGTCAGAATAAAAATGCCTGCAATGTTGTACAAGGAAAGAAAATCTCTAAGCATAAAGTTAATTTAATCTGAAGGATATCAATTGAATTGGGAAAGGAAAGAAGACAAAGCCACAAGATGGACTTACCATGTATGCACTACTGAAGGCATGTGATTTGAGTGGCGAAGAAGTGCTAGAAAGGAACTGGTGTTATTTTTTTTACTCGGTCAATAAAAATTAAAAAAACGAAAACTGTACAGGGACGAGATTAAACTAGTGTTAGCCGTTTGGAAACACTAGTCTAACCTATTTAAAACGAAAATAAACCTCTCCAGGCCACTCCACAGAAAGAAGAAAGCCTGGCCTACCCTCATAAAATTCAAAAACATCTTCAGCCAACAAACAAGCTTGTTTGGCCAAAGCATCAGCCGAGAAATTAACTTCCCTATAGTTATGCACATAGCGAATGTTATCATAAAAGCTCCTCGCAATCTTCCACTTCGTAACAAGCTGCCAAGGAAGCTCACCCGATTAAAAAGATTGAATGCAACTCATCGAATCTGAACGAATGCAAAGGTTTTTAACATTCCATCTCTTAGCAAGCAATGCGCATAAATTACAGCATAAACTTCCGCATAATAGTTGGTTTGAAAACCCAGGCCAACTAAAAGCACTCTAAGGACCGCAAAATTAGCATCCCTGAAGGTAACACCAGCTCCAGCTAGGCCAGGATTTCCACGAGAAGCACCATCACAACAAATCATAATTTCTCCAGGATTAGGAGGTAACCAACTAACCGCTTTTGGAGTAGAAAACTTGCTAGATCTATGCTGCACCCTGAAATAATTCAAGATGCGAAAATCTTCTTGCGTGTTGTACATATGGCCCCTCATTTGAATCGAGTTATCACGAATAACCTGATACACTCTGCCCTTAAAACCAAGACAGTTCAATCAAAATTCCTCAAAGAAAACCTTGTTGCGCATCTTCCAGAGCTCTGTGGTAATTGCAAGGTTTGCAACCAGCCACAAATCCTTAATCATCATACTTCGTCCTTTAGCAACCTTGTAAGAGGCTACCAAATCCTCCTTTGGCCAAAGATTAAAATTTTTTGCAGCCCAAGCCCAAATTCTCTTAGCCACTCGACAGTGCCAAGTGACATGGCTCATAGTTTCTTCGCTCTTCCTACACAGCCGACAAAAAGTAGCCATGCTTCTACCAGTCTTCTTGATAACATTATCTTCAGTTGCACAGCATTGCTTCTGCCAGATTTTCCAATATTGCACACTCAAAGTAGGGTGCACAACTTGTCTATTAAATAGTGTTGCAATTGGCAAAACTTCAGCTGGCATTTTAATAGCAGCCTTTGCAGACTTAACTGAAAAAAACTCCCTTGCTATCCAAGTCCCATATTTTGTAATCATCCCCACCAGCAATAAGCGGCAGATTATCAACATCAATGTTACAACGAATCATCATATCTTTCAAACTCGAAGGTATGGCCCAAGCACCATCAACAATTATGTCACTCACCTTAGCCTTGTAATCATTCGGACTTTTGGAAAAAATTCCAAGCCTCCTTTCAATAGAAAAGTCCCCGCACCAATTATCAAAAAATAACGAAGTATTAGCACCATTACCTATAATTGAGCGTGTGTGCTTTTGCACAAAATTGCAAAACCAATCTGATTCCTGGAAAAACCGAAGAACCCAATTTATAATCAATCAAATTTCCATTCAACTTGAAGTATTTCACTCGCAAGAATCTAGCCCAAATCTTGTTTGAATCCCGAATAGAGATCCACAGCTTCATAAGCATAACTCTATTTACATCCACCAATTTCTTGAGGCCAAGGCCACCTTCTCGCCGCGAACAACACAAATCCTCATAAAGGACCGTGAAGTACTTACGTTTTTCAGCATCACCTGACCATAAAAAATTCCTAATGGACCGCTCAACTTGCTTAATAACCGTACACATACACTTATAAACGGCCATGGAATGAAGCACATATCTAGAAATAATTATTCTAATCAAAACAAGCCTTGCTTGAAAGGAAAGAAGCTTACCCTTCCAACCAGCCAACTTGTCCATAATTTTCTCCACCACCTTGCGAACATGAATGTAACGCACAATTCCAGGCTTCAATTGGATTCCCAAATACTTATCTGAAAAATTAGCTCTTTCCATACCCATGTAATTAGCAATTGCAATAGCACGGGAACCAGTGCCGCCACCATAGTAAAACTTGCTCTTTGCATAACTTACATACTGGCCAGATGCACGTTGATACATGCCCAACATATTCTTCAGATTTTGCAGACTCTATAGATTACCTCTGCAGAAGAAAAGAATATGATCCGTAAATAATAGGTGTGTAGGAGCCACACCTTTCTTTCTAACCATAGAGTGCATACTTCTCCTTGCAAAAAAATTAGAGAGATTGCGACTTAAAACATCTTCAATAAGAACAAAAATCAAAGGTGAAAGAGGATCACCTTGCCGCAAACCTCTAGAAATGCTAAAGAATCCTTCCGGGATACCATTTATCAACACAGAAATCCGAGCTGAATTCAGAATACTAAGGATCCATGAACACCAATTTTCAGAGAAACCATATTGCTTAAAAACTTCAATGATAAATTCCCAACTTACCGTATCAAAAGCTTGTGCAATATCTAGTTTGAGGCCAACATTTCCATACTTTCTTTCCGTGCTAATCTCATTGATCAACTCAGACACCACTTGCTCTTCAGAAATCAATTTATTAAGCACCGTACCAAGCCTGGTATCCAAAATCTTAGTAATGATTTTGAAGAAAAAATTACTCAAACCAATTGGTCTATAATCCTTGATAGCATCAGACTTGCAATTCTTAGGAATGAGAACTATAAAACAGGAATTTATGCCATTGGGAATTTTACGCATAGACCAACAATTAGCAATGGCATTGTAAAGATCCTTAGAAATAATGTTTCAGAAATGCCTGTAGAAAGATCCAGAAAATCCATCAGGGCCAGGCGCAGAATCCGCACCTAAATCGAAAACCGCTTCTTTAACTTCCTCCAATAACAGAATGGAATCCATGAACGCACTTTCAGTGGCACTTATGCTCTCATGATTAATATCAAACAGCCTTGGATCAATATTAACTTCGCCAAATGCAATCTTTTATCTCATCCTGCAAAAACAAAGTAGAGTTAGTTGAAATTTTAAGTTCCGAGATGGTATTTTGACTCCTCCTCATGCGAATGCTATTGTGGAAAAACCACGTATTTTGGTCACCATCCTCCAACCAGGTTATACGCGACTTCATCTTAAGCATAACTGCCAACTCGGTTCTCACATCCTCAACAACCTTCTTAGCATCCGAAACCTTGACAAACTGCAACTCAATGCCGGGATCCAAATCCAAAAGTTCATTCTCGGATTCAAGTTTTAACTCAGCTTGTTTCAATCGAAATTGAACCTCACCAAAAACTGTTCTATTCCAAACCTTCAATGCCTCTTTCAAACTTTTCAATTTGGCCGAGAAAACAAAAGGAGGCGCACCATATAATGGCAAATTCCAATTTTCCTCTACTAGCCGCATACAAGTTGGATGAGATAACCACATCTTCTGAATTCTAAACGGTGCCCTAGCCGGCCTGGGATTCTCAAAAGCATACCCAAAAAGAGGAGAATGATCTGAGCAGATTCTAGGCAAGGCCTTACACCTCCAATTCTCATACTTGTAAAGCCAAGCATCATTCACAACAGCTCTATCATGTTTAGAAACAATTCGCTCATTAATGCTTCGACAATTAGACCAAGTATATTTTTTTCCAATTGCATCAGCCTCAACCAGCCCATTGTCAGAAATCCAACTTCTAAACTCATTCACATAAATTTTCTTTATCGGCCTACCACCCTTCTTCTCATCCAAGCGTAAATTGCAATTAAAATCCCCCAACACCAACCAACGAATAGATATGAAGCCTCCCAGTTGACACCAAAGTCTTCTCCTTGCAACCGGATCACAAGAAGCATGAACATCCGTGATGAAATCTCCCGCAACATTCAAATAAATAGCTTGCCTGGAGGAAGATAAAACATCCGGTCTTGGCAAAGAATTCCTCCACAAAACCCAAAGATTGCCCTTTTCTCCATCCACTTCATTCGTAATAACATCCTCACAAAAGTTTACTAATTTTAAGATCCTAACAAAACGTAAATTGCAGAAAACATGCGGTTCCGCAATACAAATTATGTCAGGATTATGCAAGTGATACAGCTCAGTCAACTTGGCCCTTGCACCATCTTTATCCAAGCCTTGAGCATTCCAATAGAAGACCCGCATTAAGAAATCGCATTATTAGAAGGGCTTGCCGAACCCTTTTCATCATCTTTGCGAGTCCTACTTCTACCTCTTCTACCTATCTGGCCTTCATCCTCAACTGGCTTGGATGTTGTATTAGTAGTCTTGTTTTTATCCGCAACTTAACACCCTTATCCCCCTTCTTGTCCAGCACATCTAACTTCTTCTTTTCAGCTTTTTCTTTCTTCAAGCGATCTTCCTCATCCTTAGAAACATCCCAATCCAATTTAGCCGTTTCAATCTCCACTATTCAAGTAGATAATGCAGTTGACAAAGGTTCATCTTCAGTAAAAAAATGTTTTCAACCTCTTCTTCCACCTCTTCAGTTCCAGTCTCAAACATATTTGAAGTCTCAAGAGGCTCCGTTATGTTAGCCTGGGCATTTCGTCTTGCTGTCTTAGTAGGGGAACTAAAACCATCTTCATCAGCTGGCTCCATAATATAGTTTGTAGGCAGATCACCCGTAGCAAAAGATTCAATACGACCATTACCCCCAGATTGGGTATTCTCACCTTGCATCTTATCTTGTTGTGTATCAGAAATACGTACCTCAGCATGTTGCACCGCCATTAATTGTTCAGTTTGCTGCTCCTCGGCCACAACTTGCTTTTTCCGTTCCAGAATTAAATTGCGCATATTTTGTAGTTTCTTCAATGCAACATCTTGTTCATGTTTTGCTAAATCCGCAGACTTGGCCAAATCATTAGCAATTCGTTTTTGCTCATCATAGTGTGCATAAAGCTCAACCTCCTCCTGTTCCAAGTCTATTGCATCTGAAGCAGAAGTTCCATTATGCGATGTCTCATCTGCCAAATTAACAACCGGAGCATGCATAGATTGCACATCAGACTCTTCAGGCTGCACAATTTCGTCATTCCGAGCATTGTTGTCACCTGCCACACTAGTAAGTGGACTTGGAATAATTGTGCGTGTGCCAGCAAAAGTGACACCACCAATTTTCACGGGTTTTTCCTTTGTGACCTCAACATCACCATTACCCGCAACCTTACCATCATCACCCGCATCTTCTTCTTTACCATCATCCTCCTTACCACCATTGTTGCCATCTTTGCCATCTTTGTCAGGCAAATTTTCACCTCCATTAGGCTTTGGTGGATCCTCCTTGTTGTATTTCCTAAGATTCCAATATTTTAATTCATCCATCATAGCTTGGAGGACCTTGCTTTTCTCCTCATCTTCTTCAACATCAAATTGTCTTTTAATTTCATTGTATTCTTTAGTTCTACAATTTGTTTCAACATGCCCAATGGATTTGCAATACTTGCAAAATTCTGGCTTATTTAAAATTTCATAATCAAGGTGAAAACCTTCAGTCAAATCCTCATCATCAACAATAATCTTCTCGAGTGGTTTAGAAAAATCAATGTTGATAAGAACCGCGGCAAAATAATCGAATCCATGCTTTAGGATTCTTGGATCCACACAAACAGGTTTGCCAAGACCACGTGCAACCCTAAAAAGAATTGAAGGGAGCTGGTGTTAATGGGCCACGTTTTAGCACTCACTAATGCTTCCTTATGTGTTGGTAGTTTGCTGCGCAGCACACTTGTTTTGTGTGCTAAAGGAAGTCAACGTAATTAGTGCACATGGATTGCATAGGACAGCATCAACTGGGGAATAGAGAAATGTCTTTGGAGAATATATGGAATGACGACAAAAATGAAAATGAAAGCCAGCACTTACCATTTTGAACGACATGCATGAAGACATTTACTCCCAATATTTTCTTTAAAAATTTCCTATGGAAATTATGGGAAGTTAATGGGCATGAAGAAGGTGGCTAAATGCGTGACCAAGAGAATAATTAAGTCACTTACCTTGCATGCGAGATTCTAAAAATGAATGCATATTTCTACCTATGTATGGAATGCGACGAATGCAGTTGGATATAAAAGGTGGAGTCGACGGAAACTACTTTACATTTTTTTTTTGGGAGGAGAAAAGTTACTACAATTCATCTTCTTATTTTTAGTCCTTGTTAGATAATATCGTATCCATTGTTATCTAAGAAAAAGGAAGGAAAAATTCGTAAACTTTTGTAAGTCCTTTTTGAGCTTAATAAAGATGAATTTTATTATCTCTTTGATATCTTTTTTTCCAAATATAAATAGCTAAAACATTTTCTACGATTAGAGATGAAATCCTATTATGTTTACTAATATGTCGTAATCATTTTCTATATGAATTCTCTTTGTCCCATTTCTCGTTTTATCACGATAATAATTTTTCTTCATATGTCCTATTGCTAAATTGATGAGTTATATCATTTTTAGAGAACTAGCATCCTATAATGAAAAAAATTATTAGTATTTTGAGGAAAAAAATATAGTTTATTAAAACGTCATATTTTCCGAGATGCAAATAATTGTCCTAAGTCGTCTTGAATAATTTGTTAGAGAACATTATAGAAAATGGTGATTGAAACTCGAATCCTAGGCTTTCTTCCATTTGGGTACAAAAATCATTTTTAGTTTTTCCATTATTTTAGAGCTTTATAAAAATCACTATCTTTTAGTCTAAAAACCGAATCTTTAAAAAGTCCGAGAAATGAATTCGTTACTTCCACTTGTAAAACTGCATCAGTTTTTGGCGCCGCCGACTTGCCTTTATGTTAGGTTTTAGATTTTTATTTTTATTTCTCATTTTTTAGTTTTGTTTAATTTTATTTGATTTTATTTGGGTATTTTCTTATTTTTATTGTGCAGTTAATCTTTTACATTTATTTTTGGAATTGCCTACCAAAAAAGGTAAGTAATAAAGATCCAAATTTTTATTTATTCTTTTTGAATTTATTTCCTTTTGTATATATTTCCTTTAAAAAAATTTTTTTAAAAAAATACACATTGCACCCACCAATACACCATATTGCATCGTCAGAATTACCGAATTTAGGAAACCTGTGGAAAAGTACGTTGAACCCGTGCCTTGGGCCTTATGGGAGTTACCAGCCGAAATTTCACAAGCCTCAGCCTGGTACCTTTATGTATGTTTTGCTGAGGTAACCCAAGCTTGCCTAATTTAGTAAACCCTTCATTTGCATGTGCACGATTTTCTTGCTTCACTAGTATTCTTGCTTGTGTATGCGACGTTGGAAACGGGTAGGAGATAGACTTGAGAAAAACGAACATATTTGTTATTCCCCTTTTGTAGTATGAAATACTACACAACATGATGATGTGTTTCTCCCCCTTAGTCTATGCTTTACTCTTTCGTTAGATATAACGTTCAAGCACATATATCCTTTCCTATTGATCATATATCACTTGTTTACCCCATATATTTCTCCCCCTTTTGTCACAAAATTGAAAAAGAAACGAAAAACAAAAGAGCAAACTGAAAGGATCTTACAAATCCATAAGACTTGTACAATCTATGAGAGTTAAGCACGAAAGTTTCAATACTATTTTAGATAACCAATACTAAAACCGAAACTATAAAAGTAATCGTGTTTTAGTATGTTATTAATGAAACAATTTCCTGAAGCAATTTTCCTTAAGTCCGGTAAATCAACTAAGATAACTTAGTTCTTAACCGAACCGATTGTGTATCTACAATCGCTTATTTCGATAAGACACAAATAGAGATCATAATTAAATCAATTTCTCTTATCATGTTTTAATTATTCATAAAGTAACTTAGACCTTCCTTTAGACAAGACAAACACTAGGTTAGTTAACTAGTTTTTCTTGTCAAGGACTTCAATTAGACTTGACTAACCAAATCCTACATTTGATAAGCCTAAACTAAGATCAGAATTAACTTAGTTTTCTTATTCGGAATCAAATTGGCTAAACAAATGCCCCTGTATTTCGTCAAGCAAAACAATAGATACAAATCAAATCATTGAATTGTCATATTTTTTGTTAATTGGAAGCAATTGTAACAAAGATAATCCAATGGAAGTATATCAATTGCATCGAATTTCGTTAAGCAAAAACAATTGATACAAAACAATAAAGAAGATACCAAATCAATAAGTCAAATATAATTGACATAGTTTTTCTTAAATCATACTTTTCTAAACAGGAAAAATGATTAACTAACAATAAAGAATCGTTACCTTAGTTTCCGCAACCTCTTCTTCCCGGAAAGATATATTAATTAAGCACCAAATCTGTTAGAGCACTGCTCGGTCGAACTCACAAGTGTTGTTATCTCAAGCTTGTTGTCAAATTTAGTTGTCAAAACTATATCTTGATTTCTAGTCTACAATTAGTTAAGTCTCTGACTAGGATAAAAATGTAGTTGCAGTGGATCACGACAGTCATCATTGCATTCTACCGTTTGAAGGCGAAGATCAACCGAAAATTTTGGAGAACTTTATCAACAAAAGGTAAGTGAAGACTGAGCCACCTATTTCTCAAGTTATATTCACTTTTCTATCATTGAGACGGTGTCGCATAACTAACTAGACTATTATGCATAGACAAGAATTTCGAGTCAAATTTATCTTGATAATTAGTTCTCGAAATATAACGACTAAGCTTAATGAATATTTGTTCATAATTGATGAATCGTGAATTCAAGCGGCCTAAAAACTGAATCTACATTATCCTACTATACATCATTATTAAGCTAAGGCATGTAAGGTCGTTAGTATATACAACATTGATGAGGAAATGGTGCATGTTCCAGAATCCAGAAAGTAATGAATTAAGGATTCAAGATAAGTCATGAGTTATCTTATGCATTGGCCTAATGTTTGGCCAAAGCTTAGGCGACGCAAGTGCAATAATGTCGCATGTGAAAGGCGTCATTGTAGTTGGTTACTCGTCCAAGTGACGCAAGTAAATATTATGACTTGTATGCCAAAGTCAGACAATATATTTGAAAGAGATACTTACATGTATACATGCTGATTGTTAGCGTCCAAGAGAGCATGAAGCATGACCTGACCAGGAACAGCGCAATGATAGTGCAGAATAGCGCAAGAATAACCTATAAGAATAATTACAAGTTATTTATGAGAATCACACGTATGCCATACTAAGGAGTGGGACTGGAACGGTTGTACACTGGGTTTATAACCTTTTTCGGCAACGCCTAACCACCAAGTACATGTGTGCCATTAACTAGTGCAATAACACAAAAGTTGGCAGTTGAAAAACACAACACAAATGGATGTCCATAAGCATGTGCACTTGTTGGCACATGATTTTGGCCTGATACTAGCAATATAAATAGGCTAGTGACTAATAAATTCAGTGTTGTTCGATTGTAGAAGAACCATTAAGAGTTTGAAAGAGTTAGGCATTCACCAAAAAGGATGAATGACTTCTGTAGTCCATGCGATTGACGAGTTTATATAATCTTCCTTAATGCAATGAAAGAGAATGTTGCGTTATATGTTTGTGTTCATGATGTTGCTGATGTTGTGAGTTTGTTAAGTATATTGATGCATGGCAGGCCTCTTATGCAGTATGAGATGTAATACAAGAGATAGAAAAAGAAGAAGAATGACTTACGTTCCTAAAATGCCTAAGGATGAAGGCATGTGCATAATTTGATGCAAGTGCGTAAGGATGAATGCTTATGAGTGAAGTTTATTCATCGAACCACCAATTATTTTCCTTCATGACCCAAGAAAAATGAAATCCGCAAGTTGGACGTGTGACATCAAAATTCATGATTTTTCTCTCTTTTACTCATGTTGGTGTCATTAGTTTTTCGAATTCTAGAATGAATTATTTGGGTTTCCTTAGTATCGGTACTAGAATAAATTGATCTCATGTGAGATGATTAATTGGAACGAACTCTGAAGCTTGAAGTACCAACAGTCTACAAGAGTGCATGATTGCAATGTCTAAGTTCCTGATGTGAGTGTTAGTTGAATGTGCAAGAACCATTGGAAACAAGGTTTTCAAGTGATTGCATGACAAAAATTAGAATTATGCTAAACTATGTGGTGTAACTCAAATGTTTAAGTCCATGTTCCTCATAAGTATGTGAAGATTAAGCACTTGGAATGAATATCTTCGTAGTAGTATCAGTGCTAAGTACATTACAAGTGCTAATGGGAATTTTAAAATTCAAAGATGTTATTGGCCTTTGCAGTGGAAAAGAAAATGGATAACCTCCTATGCGAGATAGATAAAAGGGTATTTCATCATAATCATTTTGGAGGAAGATCTAAGTATCTCTCTCAAATGCATGTACCTTATCAAAATGCGGGGGTCTAACAACCACACCCAACAATTCGTTTGGAAATCTGAGAGGACTGACTCCAATACACTTTCTAGAGAATCAACTAGACAGTAAAGACTCAATCTAGAATAAAATATATCAAAGAGTTTAATATCTCTAACTCTTAATTCAATCCTCAATCAGCAAATATAAATATGCGAGCCTGATTGAATATAAGAGGAAGTACTTGAATGGTACCAAATACCAATGTTCAAGTGTCAATCAATGTAAATCAACAATACAAGGTTGGATATTCTAATTGATTGATCTTACGCACAACCCGTGATATTTCAATTATATAACAAAATATAATGCGGAAAAGAAATAACACAGACACCAGAATTTTGTTAAAGAGGAAACCGCAAATACAGAAAAACCCCGGGACCTAGTCCAGATTGAACACCACACTGTGTTAAGCCGCTACAGACACTAGCCTACTACCAATTAACTTCGGACTGGACTGTAGTTGAACCCTCATCAATCTCACACTGATTCAAGGTACAGTTGGCGCTCCTTACTTCTCTGATCCCAGCAGGATACCAAGCACTTGATTCCCTTAGCTGATATCACCTACAACTAAGAGTTGCTACGACCCAAAGTCGAAGACTTGATAAACAAATCTGTCTCACACAGAAAAGTCTATAGGATTGAATAAATCTGTCTCCCACGAAAATACCCAAGATTTTTTGTTCCGTCTTTTGATAAATAAAGGTGAACAGGAACCAATTGATAAACCAGACTTATATTCCCGAAGAACAACCTAGTATTATCAAACACCTCAGAATAAACTTAATCTACTAGAGAAATAAGTTATTATGGAATCACAAACAATGATACGAAGGTGTTTGTGATTACTTTTCTATCTTGCCTATCTGAGATATAAATCTCAAGCCAATTTTACAATTGCACTCAATCACGATAGAAACAGCAAGGTCAGATCACGCAACTACAAAGAGAATAGTTGGGTCTGGCTTCACAATCCCAATGAATTCTTCAAGTCGTTAACCTACAGGGTCTCGAGAAGTAACCTAAGGTTAAAGGAGAATCGACTCTAGTTATGCAACTAGTAGAACACAGGAGGTGTGGGGATTAGGTTTCCCAGTTGCTAGAGTTCTCCTTTATATAGTTTTCAAATTAGGGTTTGCAATCCAAGTAACCTTGGTAACAAAGCATTTAATAATCATTGTTAGATGAAAAACCTGATTCAACCAAGCTAATATCTTTCAACCGTGAGATCGAACTTAGCTTGTTACACACAAATGAAATGTACCCTCATTTAGGTTTATGTAACCGTACCTAAACGTGTACACCATGTTGGTTCACAAATAGTTAACCGAGGTTAGTCATATGATTAATCTCATATCAACCTTATTCATCTTAACCATAACTAGTTCAAATGACTCAAATGAAACTAGTTAAAGAGTTCTTAAATTGCTATATTTCTCATGGATTTATACAAGAACAC
This sequence comes from Papaver somniferum, assembly GCF_003573695.1. Taxonomy (NCBI): domain Eukaryota; kingdom Viridiplantae; phylum Streptophyta; class Magnoliopsida; order Ranunculales; family Papaveraceae; genus Papaver; species Papaver somniferum. The sequence goes on along the minus strand of NC_039360.1, from coordinate 149,880,256 downwards.
AATTGAAGCGAAATCGGTTTGATTCACTCGAATCAATCATGAAAATTATAGCCATGGTTTGCAAAGATTGCATTCCTTATGATTTAAATGTTTAAGCTCATGAACAAACCGATTTGATAAAATAACCAGCTTAAGTATGCGTACGGGTATGCGTACTTAAGCAACCGGATTTGAGTTTGTTAAGTTTCCAAACTCAGCAGAAATTTTCGGTTCGAAAACTTCCGCCAGTATGCGTACGGTTACGCATATTAAGGTGACTAGTTTAGGAGTTTGTAATTCCCAAACTCAGCAGATATTTTCGATTCGAAAACTTCTACCAGTATGAGTATAGGTACGCATACTTATCTTGTCTCCTTCACCAATTTGGTATACACACATATGCATACACTTAGTTCCCGGTTTATGGATTTATACACTAATGTGCGAACACACTATATATGCTTATATTCAAAGATGGTTACATTATCAACTCTTTATTTCAATCATTGAAACATTCTTCTATAATGACAATAGTTGTTTTCACACACTATTAGCATCAAGGAAATTTCCAATTTGTGTGATAAAATTGTCGAGTAACATCTTACATGGTTTGTGCAATTTCCAAGTACTCCATGATCCTAAAGGTTGTAAGTTCAGCATCATAGTTGTTGAAGATCCGTAGCGATAACAATGAGAAAACAAATGCTCTCAATCATTGTTATACGTTGTCATAGTATTATTACACAACATCAAAGTTCAATTGTATCACAACTTTGACAACAATACTATGGTGATATGTATCACTCCACCTTAGTCAATACTTCATCTCGACATGAAAACCACTCCCCCTTACATAATGATCCGTAAACCATATGTATTTGTAGTATCACACTGCACATTAATTCTCCCCCTTTTTGTCAATATAAATTGGCAAAGGTACGAAAACTAGTGGGATCCTCATGAAATTTTCATAGAGAGAATTCATGACCAAAAGAGAATGCCATATCAACTTATTTAGATTCCATCATAAAGCCGAAGCTAAATGCATTCATCAAGGAGTTTATAAAGAAACAAGATGACCCCTATAATATTCCACAACCGCACTCCCCACAAAGATTTGGCAATTAAGCACAAGTTCAAAAAGAACTCACCCCCATAAAATGCCATTCCCGAAAGAACAACAAAGGCGACCTTACTTTCACAAAAAAAGAAGGATTTCTTTGGACATAACCAAATTACATGAAAACATGAATTTGAATCCAAAGTATGCAATTGAATTATCCACAACAGGATTCATGATTAATCCAATCGAAGTGCATAATTAAATTAACCACAAGAAAACTCATGATTAATTCAATCAGAATTACACAACTAAATTAACCACAAAGGTGATCAATTCAATTGGTCATGCTCGTCATAAGAAAACTTACAAAGTAACAACTAAACTGACCACAAGAGAATGATCAATTCAATTGGTCATGTTCAAACATAAGAAAACTTATGGAGCAACACAGTATATGCACAAAAATATGTGGATCAGAGATCGACCAATACTGCGGAATAGACAAGGATTCATTCTATTTTCCATCACTATTTACACAATGACATACAATAAACTTAATCCTTATAAACAAAAGTTTTATCCTTTCTTCCATCAAAATAATGACATAAAAGGCTTTAACTTTTGTAATGTCAAAAGTTCATTCTATCTTCTATCAATACTTTCATACCGACATAATAGAGATAACTTTTGAACAAGTATGGGACAGACACAGGTTCTCCGACGTAAACAACATATCCCATAACAATTTGAAATATATAAAATCATAAAGATTAAAATTGCAAAAATCATCTTCCAAAAACTTAGAATTTAAATAAATAAATCTAGAAATATAAAAGATGAAAATCGTTGGACATAGTTATGTGTACTCACAATAATGGTTATTCCAAACCCTAGTTATTCTTCTAAAAACATAAAAAAGAAGATTTACTAGACATTGTAGAGCTTTCTCAGGGCATCTACAGAGAATTCCTTCTCATTATTGAAAACCATTGATAATGGGATCATTCAACTCCTCCAAATCTTCAGAAATATCAGTTAACTCACTAAGTCCTCTTTTCAGTTCACGCAGAGTGTTATTTGCTAGAGACAACATTTGTTCATAGTGAGAGATATCTCTTATAGAAGAAATGATTTGAGATTTTAAATCATTTATTTTCTTGATGAAATCCTCCACCATAGCCCTAAAGTTATTATCGGAATGACAAACAGACAATAGGAAGTTAGAGGAAGAACCTGGATTATCAGTCGTGTTTTTCGCCTTCCTTTTCCTTGAAGAAGAAATTCCTTCTCACAGATACACATTAACTGCTTCTAGAGCATATGTTTTCTTGGTACCTCTAGTTATAGGGGCAATGAGACTGTATATTTAGAAAAGAAGGTAAAGAACAGTGATGTTCACAAATGAACATAAATAGACTCCAGGATTGCAAAACCCTAAGAGACCTTGAAAAGTCTCCACGGTTCACGATCCATTGTCAATCTTAACAATAAAATATTTACTTGCTCAATATGGAACAAAAAAAATCAACAAAATATTTACAAGACTTGAATCAACCTTGAAGTAATCCTTATTTTTCAAGTCCAAAATAAGGATACGATTTATTACTATGGCTTAGATAGTAATCGAGTGAACAGAGTGTTCATATCTTGTGTCACGGGGTGACATTTCAAGGTTTGTTGAGTAAACGGACTTACATCGTCTACCTCCGATTCTTTTGGATTTCTTCTTGTACCTCGGCGTCTCTGACTTCTTTTCTATAATCAGATTCATCTTTTGCATGTCATCTTGAAGTTTGGTAATTCTTTTACAGTTCCTCTTGAATCTCCAACACTTACTCTGGACGTGACTTGTACTTTCCACAAAAAGAGAAGAGTAAAGAAGATTTTCTTTGTAGAGATGATACATGTTTATCACAACGCTCAATTTTGATTGATCCAAAACGGGTTGGAACAACTGAGTTTGTTTTTCTTACAGTCTTACCTTTGAACCCTAAATCTTGTGTGTTCCCAAAAGCCTTTTGACCAAATAACATTTCTGAAATTTTGTCTGAGCTTCCTGACAACCTTTGCAGGTCACACTTGAGAGAATTGATCTCCTTTTCTTTTAGAAATAGGGTTCTGGTGAATTCATCATTAAGATAGTCAATCTCAAGAGATTTCACCTGTAGTGATGATTCAAGTTTATTCAACAGTTCTTTCAATTGAATATTTTCCTGGTGAATTTCTTTAAACTTATTCAGAAATCATAGGTTCTCAGTTTCAGATTCGCATTCCAACCTGGAGTTTGAATTGCATGAAAATTCTGCCGAAGAGGCTGAACTTTCCGTACACACTACAGTAGTATGTAAGTCGTTGAGACACTGAGATTTTTCTTGACTTGAATCATCAGAAGCAATAGAGAGAAAATACGGCATTATTAGAATCTTCTTTGATCTTTTGTGTCATCAGTGATTTATTAGAATAAACATGATTAGAACAACATTCATTAGCCCATGACAAGTTAGAGGCTTCACTTTGAATTGTCACAACATTGAATGCAAACAATCTGATTGTATTCTAATCAAGATCAAGTAATCTAATCTTTCCCACAAGAGTACTTCTAGAAAGAGTATCAAGGTTATTTCCTTCAACGATGGCATGCTTCTTAGAATCGTATCTAGATGGCAGCGATCTGAGAATTTTCATCACAATGTCCTTTTCAGGAATAGTCTTACCCAATGCAAAATATGCATTACCAATTTCAGACACTTTGTGATTAAACTCATCAAATGAATCTTCATCTTCCATACGAAGGTTTTCCCAATCGGAATTAAGGTTTTGAAGCCTAACTTCCTTTTCACTGGTATTTCCTTCGATTACGGTTTCTAAGATATCCCAAGCATCTTTAGACCGAGTGCACGTAGTCACATGGTGCTGAAGATCTGGGGTAATGGCATGTATGATGACATTCAAACCGTCGGAGTTTTGCTTTGCAACAAGTATCTCGGCAGCATCATATGCAACAATGTTCTTTGAAATGGTTGCATTACCTATTGCCACAACGGGAGCCTCATAGCCATTAACTACATAAACCCATGATTGAAAATCACGCGCTTGAAGAAAGGAACGCATATAAATTTTCCACCATAAGTAATTTGAGCCATCGAAGACGGTGGTACGTTTATAGAGATAGCACCTCTGTCCATATCAGATCGCTACAAACACAGACTTGTAAGGTCTTTAACGTATTTCCCTGCTCTGATTCCAATTGAAAATGCGGGGCTCTAACAACCACACCCAACAATTCGTTTGGAAATCTGAGAGGACTTACTCCAATATACTTTCTAGAGAATCAACTAGACTGTCAGACTCAATCTAGAATAAAGTATATCAAAGAGTTTAATATCTCTAACTCTTAATTCAATCCGCAACCAGCAAATAGAAATCTGCGAGCCCAATTGAATATAAGAGGAAGTACTTGAACGGTACCAAAGACCAATGTTCAAGTGCCAATCAATGTAAATCAATAACCCAAGATTGGATATTCTAATTGATTGATCTTAACGCACAACCCGTGATATTTCAATTATATAACAAACTATAATGCGGAAAAGAAATAACACAGACACCAGAATTTTGTTAACGAGGAAACCGCAAATGCAGAAAAATCTCGGGACCTAGTCCAGATTGAACACCACACTGTTACTTCGGACTGGATTGTAGTTGAACCTTAATCAATCTCCCACTGATTCAAGGTACAGTTGCGCTCCTTACGTCTCTGATCCTAGCAGGATACTACGCACTTGATTCCCTTAGCTGATCTCACCAACAACTAAGAGTTGCTACGACCCAAAGTCGAAGACTTGATGAACAAATCTGTCTCACACAGAAAAGTCTATAGGATTGAATAAATCTGTCTCCCGCAGAAATACCCAAGAGTTTTTGTTCCGTCTTTTGATAAATCAAGGTGAACAGGAACCAATTGATAAACCAGACTTATATTCCCGAAGAACAACCTAGTATTATTAATCACCTCACAATAAACTTAATCGACTAGCGAAAAAAGTTATTGTGGAATCACAAACGATGAGACGAAGGTATTTGTGATTACTTTTCTATCTTGCCTATCGGAGATATAAATCTCAAGCCAATTTTGCACTCAATCACGATAGAAACAGCAGGATCAGATCACGCAACTACAAAGAGAATAGTTGGGTCTGGCTTCACAATCCCAATGAAGTCTTCAAGTCGTTAACCTACAGGGTCTCGAGAAGAAACCTAAGGTTAAAGGAGAATCGACTCTAGTTGTGCAACTAGTAGCACACGGGAGGTGTGGGGATTATGTTTCCCAGTTGCTAGAGTTCTCCTTTATATAATTTTCAAATCATGGTTTGCAATCCAAGTTACCTTGGTAACAAAGCATTCAATAATCACCGTTAGATGAAAAACCTGATTCAACCAAACTAATATCTTTCAACCGTTAGATCGAACTTAGCTTGTTACACACAAATGAAATGTACCCCCATTTAGGTTTATGTAACCGTACCTAAACGTGTACACCATGTTGGTTCACAAATAGTTAACCGAGGTTAGCCATATGATTACTCTCATATCAACCTTATTTATCTTAACCATAACTAGTTCAAATGACTCAAATGAAACTAGTTAAAGAGTTTTTCAATTGCTATATTCTCATGGATTTATACAAGAACACAATTGAAGAAAAATCGGTTTGATTCACTCGAATCAATCATGAACATTATAGTCACGGTTTGCAAAGATTGCATTCCTTATGATTTAAATGTTTAAGTTCATGAATATACCGATTTGATAAATAACCAGCTTAAGTATGCGTACGGGTATGCGTACTTAAGCAACCAGATTTGAGTTTGTTAAGTTTCCAAACTCAGCAGAAATTTTTGGTTCGAAAACTTCCGCCAGTATGCGTACAGGTACGCATACTTAAGGTGACTAGTTTAGGAGTTCGTAATTCCCAAACTCAGCAGATATTTTCGGTGTTCGAAAACTTCTACCAGTATGCGTACGGGTATACATACTTATCTTGCCTCCTTCACCAATTTGGTATACACACATATGCATACACTTGGTTCCCGGTTTATGGATTTATACACTAATGTGCAAACACACTATATATGCTTATATCCAAAGATGGTTACATGATCAACTCTTTATTTCAATCAGTGAAACATTCTTCTATAATGACAATAGTCGTTTTCACACACTATTAGCATCAAAGCAATTTCCAAGATAACTGAAATAATCATTATCGAAACATTCCAAGTCTTACACCAAATGATTGTATCACAGAAACCATGTAAGATGTTACTCGACAATTTTCTCATGATATAAGATGAACTTGGTCAAAGCGAAAGCTTACCAACACATATTTCGATAAATATGTAAGCGAGATATACTCAGATCGAAATCTCAGATGTGTATAGAGAAAACTATATTGTAACACGTTTTATGTCTCAATATAGGAGATAGAGTAGAAATATACTTTCCAAGTGATAGACGAGTTTAAGTCTCCACATACCTTTTGTCGATGAAGTTCCACATGCTCTCCTTAGTAGTTCCTCGTCTTCAAGTGATAAGCGCCGTGAAGTCTAAGCTCAACTACACAAACTATGTCCTAGTCCGAGACATATATAAATAGTCTAGAAATCAAGACTTATATTTTTGATCACTAACATTGACAAACATGCTTGAGATAGCAATGCATGCGAGTTCGACCGAGCAGTGCTCTAACACCTTGGTAATAATGCAAAGTCTGATTATAAACTAGCATTTTCATGGAAGTGTGATGCCATGCAAGAATAATTGAATGGTCAATTATTATCTAGCATAAAGCTTATAGAAAGGCTGAATACATAAACGTAAGTTAGGGAAAACCGATAAACCACGGTCTTACATTTACAAAGAGTTCTGCATTTATACTAGATGTACACTTGGAGTGTGCATGCACCTGGTTTATGAGAGAGGGATCGAAATTCTGAGTACAAGGGTATCCAAAGACCTGGATTCGGTCATAACCAGATCATATGTTCATGTCAAATGGATTGTTAGCGTTGTTTGCAACTTTCCAAGTAAGGGAATTTGTCCACGATAGTCATTGAGCGATATGACTTTACTGAGCACTATGACGATGCTCAAAATCACCGAGTAGTCCAATAAAGTTGTGCAAGGGTGAACAAGATAGTATCAAAATTCGGGTGTTAAATAACATGGTACATGTGCATCATTAACATGCGCCAAATGACACTTGGCCATGACCATGATGGATGATGTGTTAAGATGAATTATAAATGCATGTAGAAGAAAGGACAAAGTAGGGGTGATGCATATGAATGGCATGAGGTCATTCTTGAATAAACATCTCCACGGAAGCTAAAGGAATGAATTATGGGAGTTGCATAAAAACGTTGATAGTTAGAAAAATGAATGTGGCAATGTGATTTGGAACATTAAAGACAGTTGGTGCTGTCTCATTTCCTTGTTTGTTACTTAATTGCAAATATGAAGTCAGTACAAGTTTGCAATCAGTTGGTGCAAGTATTTGCTTAAGTTTGAGTATATTTTCAGCTTTGAGTCGTGTGAACCTTGGTGTTTGGAATTAATTCTCTCTATGTAAGGCAGACATGAATGAGGATATTTGAGATGAAAATTGTTGTCTCTTTCATTCAAAGTAAATCTAGTTCACGTGGGAATACCGTACATAGCATCTTAAGCCAAAATATGTTATTAAAGACGCTAAAAGTGAAGAAGCAAATCAATTTGGTACATATGTACGATTTTACTGTTCAGAGTTATGTTGAAATGCGAAAACATATTGGCGGCAGTGGCATGGAGTAACGCAACAAGAATATATAAGTAAACCCGTCAGAGAAATGAGTTAAGGTTGACTCATATATTGGAAAAAACATGTTATCCTCTAATACATTAGAGTGTAGAAGTTTGAAAGAACAAGTGAAGCATGTTGGTTTCAAAGGCGCGTGAAGAGGGCACCGAGTCCGTGTTGACGGTAAGATGTCCTAGGTATCTTAAGTTGTGACTATACAAAAGTCATGCATTCCAAACATGTTGTTGCGGCAATGCAAGCAAAGAACATCAAGTGTTGGATCTTTGGCATGCAAGTGGCCAATATCGATGCAAGTCCGAGAAGGTGAAGTTTGCAATATGATTTGGTGGCCAAATCTAATGTAAAAATTATTGTTTACCAAGTGCAAAAAAAGGTTATGGGTTGTGGTACGTATTCGAGTGATATGGAATCATTGCATGCGTACCTTAAGGCATGTCATGATTTGGCACGGTCGCAACATGATTAAAGAAAATGATGAGTCTTGCATAAGTCATGTTATGTTGCTTGGTGCAAATAAAGTTGGAGAATAAAGACAAAATATTGTGGCAATGATCTGTGTAATCAGTTGGGAAGAATTATTACTTGTGTATACTTAGGCACAAATGATTCAAGAAACATTCAAGCATAATTCCAGGAATTGGCAAGAAGAATTTCAAGTTTGAACTTGGGGGTGGATATATGATTTGCAATGGTGTTGAAAGCGGTCGTGACGCAATAAAATTTTTCAAGTTAGTAGGATCAATGGAAAGACATTAAAACTAAGTGACGCCGATGCTAAAGTATGTTGTTTGACAATGATACCATGTTGCTAAAGATACAGATCAAGGCATCTCAAGAGGCCCTGGACTAGTGTTGTGGATGCATACAACAAAATATGAAGCAAGTAAAGTGAATTTACTTGATTGCATTCAACAAGGACGTTGAACAGGATGGGTGGTGGAGGTTTATTACTGTGAAGTGAAGCGTCCTAGCAACTGAAGCTACATTATCCAACTATGCAACGACATTAATCTAAGGAAAGGAAGGCCATCGACATATGCAACATTGATGAGGCAATGGTGCGTGTCCGAGAATTTAGAGTTGGCCCAGCTCAGGGAATGAATTATGGATGCAAGATAAGTCATGCGATGGCTTATTCATTAGACTAAAACTTGGCCAAGGTTTAGGCAATGAAAGTACAGCAATGGCGCATGCCAAAGGTGCCATTGTAGTTGATTACTCGGCAAAGTGACGCAAGTAAAGCTTATGGATTATAGTCCAAAGTTATCCAGTCTGTTTGGAAAAGAAATTTGCATGTATTCGTGCTGGTTGTTAGTGTCCAAGAGAGCATGAAGCATGGAATGACCAGTAACAATGTAATGATGGTGCATCATGGTGCAGAATGACACTATAATAGCCTATAGGAGCGGTTATAAATTAATTATTGGCATCACAAGTATGCCAGAATAAAGAGTGGGATTGGAACAGATATAAACTGGGTTTATAACCTTGTTTGGAAATAACTAACTACCAAGTACAGGTTCGGCATAAATTAGCGCAACAACAAAAAAGCTGGCAGTTGAAAAACACAACCGGCGGTTAGGAAAACTTCCTAGACTTGTGAACTTGTTTGCATACGATTTTGGCATGATCCTAGTAGTATAAATAGGCTAGTGATTAGTAAGTTCATTGTTACTCAGTTGTGGAAGAACCATTGAGGGCTAAAAAGAGTTAGGCACTCACCAAAGAGGGTGAATTGCTTGTGTAGTCCAGGCGATGAACGAGTTTATGTAAACTTCCTAAATGCAGTAAAAAAGAATGTTATGCGATATCTTTGTATCCATGATGTTGCTGATCTTGTGAGTTTGTTAAGAACATTGATGCATGGAAGGCATCTTATGCAGTAAGGGATGAAGTAAAAGATAGAGAGAAAATAAGAAAGATTTCCTCTACTTAAATACCTAAGGATGAAGGCATGTGCATATATTGACAATAGAGTGCAAGGCTGAGTACTTCTGGGTAAAACCATTCACCGAACCACAGATTATTTTCAGTCAGGATCCAAGGAAAATGAAAGCCGCAAATTGGGCGTGTGACACTCACCAGGATATAATAGCATGTTTATAAATTTTCAGGCTTCATAAATACCATCACGCACATTAAACTAACAACAATATTATCTTATGATACTTGAGTTATATACTCACGCTCTTCTTCAATAATAAAAGGTATAGTCGAATAAAACTTAAAATGAGGAGCAATAGGAGCACTTAAAGGTTTTATTCCTTGACAGATACCAAATTTCTGTATTATGCCTTTTAAGAATATATATATATATATATCAGATTAAATTTACACACCAAGAATACTATCATCTTCTCCAACATCATTCATTTTCATCTCAAACTTATTTGATAATTTGTGCTTCAAATTCTCTATGTCTTTCTTGTTATTCGGTGTTGTCAATATATCATCTATATACAAGAGTAGATATATGAAAGATCCATCAAGGAGCTTCTTAATGTATACAAAATGGTTATAGTGACTTCTTCTATGTATTTGGTCAATCGTAAACCAATCAAATCCCTAGTATCAATTTCCCAGAATGTGTTTAACTCACACAGTCTTATTCGCTTACATAATCAATTTTTCATTGAAACAAACATATCTTATTCTAGATCACCATGCAATAACATTTGAAAGAATATCTATAAAACACTTGATATGTTTATGTGATATTAAATCCCATTGTTGAATATTATAAATCAAACAAGTTGACCTAATAGGATAACTTTCTGGGTTCGCTACTGATCTTAAGGGTACGATACATCACTATTTATTGGTCCCATAAATAAAAATAAATTACAAAAAACTAATTCCTTATAGCAACAATAATTCAAAATGATCTGCGGTAGGATCTTAAGATTCGACTCATCTAATCATTTTGAGATATATTAAGATCTGCTATTATGATATCTTAAACCGTTATTTTAGATTTAGTTGAGCCTGCCAGTTACTATGGAGTTTAAATTTATTCCCTGATAGTGATATTTTGTATTGTACCTTGTGTTAACTGTTTTATGGACATTGGCTATCGCTCGAGTGTTGTATTTTATTCTTTTTGGAGAATATGTGGGGTTTTTGAGATATCATAAAGTTTTAAAATGAAAAAAAAACTCAAGTATGAGAGACCGAGACTAGTGAGACAAGTTAACCCAATTGGTTGCTAAATCATATTAGAACGATCCAAACTTAATTTACGAGTATCTAGACCCAAGTTTGGAATAAATATTAACACAAATAATAGATTTTTGTTGGAAACTGATAGTTACTTTTTGTTTTGTTTTGTTTTCCGTTCTTTATTCTTATATTTTGATTAGTCCTATAATATAAGAAGAATTGTGAACACCGTTGACCACTCTCTTTTTTTCCACCTCTACAGATTTGGTATCACTTCCAGATGGAGAAAAAAAACCATTAGATAGTTTAATTCAAATATTGATGTGGCTTGGGTTTGGAGTCTCTACTAATTGGAATCCAGAGAGCCGAGATAATCAAAAGATTTACTCAATGAATTCATCCGAAGTAATAAAATTCAATTTTTTTTTAAGGTAGAGGAAATACCCCATTTAACCATGTTGGGTTTGCTATCTTTCTCTCTCCTAGAAGAAAAAAGAACATATCCAGCCACGTTTTCATGTTCAAATGAGCAGATATTTCCTTGCAAATCGCAAAGTTGTTTCTTTGATGGATCTTCACCATAGTCTTACTTTTGTAGGACAATCCATTTAAAAAATTGGTGTTTTTCATGGCGGCTTCAAAAGTTGTAAGGGGATGTCTTCTTCTTTGTTCCACAAATCCATTCGTTCATATATGCGAGTCATCACTAAAATAAGTTGATGACGGTTGTGACTGAGATTTTGTTATATAATCCTTGTATCAAAGTTAATACGAAAAGGATTTGGATTTTATAAGTAGGTATTGTTAGAGCATTGCTCGATCGAACTCATAAAGTATTGCTATCTCAAGCTTGTTGTCAAATTTTGTCAAAACTATATCTTGATTTCTAGTCTATAATTAGTTAAATCTCAGACTAGGATATAAATGTAGTTGATAAACATTGGATAACGGCAGTCATCATTTCGCTCTACCGTTTGAAGGCGAAGACCAATCAAAGCTTTTGGGGAACTTTATCAAAAATAGGTAAGTGAAGACTGATCCACCTATTTATCAAGTTATATTCACTTTTCTATCTTTGAGACGGTGTCACGTAACTAATTAGACTATCATGCATATACAAGAATTTCGAGTCAAGTTTATCTTGGTAATTAGTTCTCGAAATATAATGACCAAGTTTAATGAACATTTGTTCATACTTGATGAATTTCGGTTAAGGACAATTTATTGTTCGCAATCAAAATCATGATTCAAGTTTTATCATTCGAAAATAGCCTGGAACAGTGATATGTGTCATTCTTATTCGAGAATGTTTTGAATCATTTAGAGAGAAAGAACTACTATTAATTCAGATACAAGACAGTGTTATCAGTCTCGCAAACTGGAAAAAGTGTTATAAGTCTGAAGTCGTATTACATGTACTCGTACAAGTAGCAGAGTAGCTATATATCGACTTGCAGATTTTTGGTAAGCATATCGTTATGCATATCTTGTAAAAAAATATGTTTAACTCGTGAACCAGATCGGTAGGCATACCCCTATGCAAACTGAAAAGGAACTGTGGTCACGGAACCGGTTTAATATCCATACCGGTACACGTACTAGAAAAGTTCTGTGTTCCGAAACTCGGTTGTGTATCCATACCGGTACACGTACCAAAATAATTCTGTGGACTCGGAACCGGTCATAGTCTTAAGGTATCCATACAGGTACGCATACCTAAATCCTTCTGTGAACTCCAGAACTTGGTTTGGATTATTATCTTACAAACCGGTACACGTACTGTGACTAACTTGACTCAAGAACGGCTATGGTATTTGTACTTTGCACACCTACTAACCATGTCGATTATTTGCAAGTGCGATAAAATTATTTCTACGAGATAAAAAGCATTTGATCAATTCTCTAAAAACACTAGACTTATTTGATCACATGATTGTGACTCAATGTTAAGGTCTTAAGTGTTTATGAAAATGAATATTAAGATTTTAAGTTCAAATTGGCTAGTTTCGGCTAACCACCTTGAACATAGTCTTTATACATAGTTCGGTTACGGTGTCACCAACCAGAGTATATATCTTGTTTATTTAAATCAGATTCAAAGATTCATCTAACGGTGAATATTGATTGCTTGGTTCCAAAACTATCTTAGCTTAAATCTAAAGCAACCTATGGTTTGAATGTCTATAAAAGGGGAACTTCAAGCAACTGGGATCTTTGAATACCGACACTACTTTTTGGTGTGTCCTAGTTGGAACTAGAGTCGTCCTCTTCCTAACCCTTTTACGTTTTAGCGACTACAAAGACTTTATAGGGATTCGTGAAGCCAGGTCCAGTTATCTTTTCTTGATAACTTGAGTATCCTGATCTTGATCGATTATTGAGCTGCTCACTTGATCAAGATAGATAGAAATTATCAAAGTTCTCTTTGTCTCAAACTTCGTTGATTCCACAAGTTCTATACTTGTGAGGTGAATAATAATCTAGGATACACTGCGGGTTGCATAAGTCCGAATTTTGAGGTTATCTAGATTTTTTATATTGCTATCAATTTTTAAATCACCTTGATCAAAATATTTTTGATCATAAAGGAAATCATATGTGGGAGGCAGACTGGTTGAAAGTCTTCAATTGAGTTGAAACAACTCTTAGTTGGTGTGACATCAACTAAGGGAATCATTTGCACAGAGTCCTGCTAGGATTCAAGAGGCGTAATGAGCGCGAATGTACTTTAATCAGTGGGAGACTCTATTAGGGCTCTACTATATTCCATTTTGAAGTCAATTGGTAGTAGGATAGTGTCTGTAGCGTCTTAATACAGTTTGTTGTTCAATCCGGACCAGGTCCCGGAGTTTTTCTGCATTTGCGGTTTCCTCATTAACAAAACTTCTGGTGTCTGTGTTATTTATTTTTCCGCATTATATTGTTTATCTTTATAATTGAAATATCACCGGTTGTGCGTTAATGCATCATAGTAAATACATCCGACCTAGTTTGTTGGATATGACTTGATTGATTCTTGGGCATTGGTCTTTGGTACCGTCCAAGTAATCTCTTTGTAATTAGGTTCACGTATTTGAATCTACAAACGCTCCAATTGCAAGAGAGAAAGAGAAAGAGAGATATAACTCTAGATACTATTCCTTGATTGAGTTGAACTCTCGGAGTTGTATTGAGTTTGTCCATACAGATTGTCTAAGAAAAAGTTGATGGTGTATTTTGGCACCCCTGCGTTTTCAATTGGTATCAGAGCAGGCAAACATGTTAAGACCTAACAAGTCTTTGTTTGAAGCAGTCTTACTATATGGACATGAGTAAAATCTCGACAAACGTGCCACTAGATCCAGGGGATTCTGAATTTTCTTCCATGATTGATTTTATTAAACCTGTAGAAGAAATTCTTTCTCAACCTCCTTCAGGTTTAAAATCCTTTGAAGTGTTTTCAGGGCTTGAAAAGCAACTTGAGAATCTCTCTCTTGATGTTGAGATATTTCTCCAAAAGAACAAGATTCTCTTTATAGGCTAAATCATGTTATGATGAATAATACTCGTGTTGAGGTTGACATTGATTTGTTAATAAGTGAGTGCAATGCTCTTTTTTCTTGTAACACAAAGAGTTGTAAACTAGATGTGATACAAAGTGTAAGCCTCGTCTAACAGATTATTTCCTCATAAAACATGACTTAATTCATTGGTCAAACCCCGATACATCTTTTCAAAATAACTATGAAAACGTTAAGATGTCTCTTTACACCAAAAAAGTTATTATATGTAGTGCTAAACATTATCTCCAGACATTGTTATTGATAAGATGCAAAATGAGACATCAAGGAAACAAAAAAATTATTTTAAGTGTCTCACTAAAGTCATGTTGTCATATATCCAACTTTATTCTCATATTTTATGTTGAAAATTGTTTTAGATATAATTAGTGTGTTGAGCATCGCTCCATAAAAATTATCTATATATTATTCTTCACAAGCATGAATTGATGAGGTCCCATATTGAGGAAGTCATTATTTTTTGTGCTATAAATATCCACTGGATAAATTTATTGAGATAAAAAAATTTCTTATACAGGTTGATAAATAACTAAACAATTAAGCTCTTGATTACACATGTGCGGTTCACATACGCTGAACCAGAACCAAAAACCGTGTGAGAATCTAGTTTCAGAACTAGTCTGGCCGTTTTATGTGTTGTTCCATCTTCATACTAAAAAGATAAAACCCTTCTTGTTTATTCCATCACCTTTTCTTCTTTAGTTCGAGAACTCAGTGAGAAAAACAAATAGTTTGACTGCCATCATCTCTTCTTCACCCGTTCTATAACCCATTCGAGTTTTCTTTGCATCATTGAAACCAGGTGAAGATTTTATACAATGGGTAGTCAATAGTTTCTCTCTTCCACATAATTTAGGAGTCGTGCCATTATCAACATTACACGAATTCGGTAAGTTCTTCAGTCTAATTCGTGAACTTTTGTTAAATAAGCATGTCTAGGAAAAGAAACCTTCAAGGAGAGAGTTCAAATGCTAGTAGAGAGATGTCATGAATCTATATGAGGCATACCATCTTGGCTATGGGAAGCCCTATCTAGTTATGCGCTAGGCGCCGTTAGTAGTTATTCATGTGAGTGGCACGAGCGTATTCTGGCATCCAGCTTACATATATGCACTGTTGTACGCCTTTGAGAGTTATCAATTGAATAATGTAAAACTCTATCATCTTCTCTAATTGCTTCTGCAACTTCTTTGTCTACAATGTCTTCTTCTTATTCCTATAATCCGTCTAGTTCTTACTCTAATTATCTATATCCTTCTATATCCCCAAATTTATCTCTTTCCTTAGAAACCCCAACTATCACTGATGATCCAATTGTAGTGAAGACCACTACAAGTGGTATCAGAGCGGTCGATTCTCCGACCGCTATGATGGCCACTGCAACAACTAAAGCTTCAAAATTAGAAGCAGAAACTGAAGAATTAACCACTAGAGTTGATATCTTAGAACAAGATAAATATGAAGCCAGACAAGCATTATAAAGTGAATTATTTGAATTGAGGATGAAGTCTATACGTCTAATCTGGGATGGGAATTCACCAGATCGTGATTTTAATCTTCTACAAATTGAAACTCTCATTTACATCGCCGAGAAGAAGTTGGAATCACTACAAGAGGTTAGGGATCTGGAACCTACGGAGATGGAGGATGAGATTGTCATAGAAGAAGTGATAATTGATTCAAGTTCAGATAGTAATTTCAATCAACAATCTTCAAATCCACTAGTACCAGATGCGTTAAATGAAGTTGTAGATTCTATTCTAACAACAAATATCTCTCACGGATCTGGTGAATCGGAATCCGAGGAAGAAATCGATAAAAATCTAGAATCAATTCTAACTGTTTCAAACTCAGTTCAAGATAAAGGTAATTATCGGTTTATACAAAGAATTGATTTATATAGCGTCAACGGATCTGGTGATGTTGATGAGATTCAGGAACACAAGGTGACCTCATTGTTTCTTGACTACCAAGAAGGTAAAACTTTCAATTCTGGTAATATAATTGGTAAGGACGATGTGGGTTTTCAAGCTAGAAGGGCTACAAAGAGTGAGATAAAGAGATCCAGCTCGTCAAAGGGGTTCACTCGGATTTCTTCTACTCTCCTAGCTAGAGATAAAGGTAATTGCCAATCTAAACCTAAATCTGCTTTCTGCAATGTTGATGGATTTGGTGTCATATGTAGAGTTCAGGACTACAACTCTCTAGTGATGAAGTTAGTTTATCATCAAGAAATTCAGGATGGTAAACAATTACTTACCATTTTAGAATTGGCTAGGGATGTTTTTCTTCATTTCGAGAATGCTGATTATGTGAGAGAATTTAGTAAAATCTTTTCTCTCCAATTGATGGAGGCGGATTATGAAAAGTTCAATGTTCATAAAGTATTATTCATTATTGACAACAAGCTGTATAGTGGAAATTATTTGTGCCATGGCTTTGATTTGGCTCAAACCTTATTTGATCGAGGCAAAATGTTTGAGTGGATCAAAATGTGTTATCATTACAATAACAGTAGTTATAATTCAAGTTTTGGTATACTTGTTCCTGGCTTGTTTGTTCTGAATTGGTTGATTTTCATGCCTAGACGCGATGCGAATTTTGTTCATGAGTTGATTGTTGAGTTGGGGTACAATCTGGATTTGTCAATTGAGTATTCGAATATGTTTTTGTTTGCTAAGAATAGTGATAGTTGTGATACTCGCAAGGTAATTGGGGAAATGGTACCGCAATATATTATTCTCGGGACTAGAATGAGGCTGCAAATGACAAGCCAGAGTGGGTTTGGCTGTTCCCATGAGGTGTTTGATCCGTGCCTGGGCAGAGATAGTAGTTTTTCTATTCAAATGGAAGGGGTTCGCAGAGATTTTGTTACAACAATTTTAAATTCGATTCAGAAACTACAGTCAAGTAGTACCAAGACTACAACTAAATTTTTTTATAGCAGAATGGGTAATCTGAGTAGTGCAAGATGTATCTTGGTTTTTTCTGGAAGGGTAGTTGATCGTGGAAGGTTTCTGGACTCGAATAATTCTAATTTCTGCTTGAATAATCTTACACATGGTAAGTTAGTTCTCATGGGGTCAACTGGGATTAACGAGTATAATGGGAATATTGTTTATGAGCAGCTTCACAATTCGAAGGTGTTCGCTGTCTTTAACAACAAAGTGTCAAATGTAAAGTGTGTAGGCTGTAGCCTTGATTTTGCTCGCAGGTTATTTGATCGTGGTAAAGCAATTGACATACTTAAAAGTGGTTATTCAGTGTACGAGCTAACTGTGTAACTTGGGTCATGTTTTGATTTCTTATTCAAGTACTCAAATGTGTTTGTGTTTGTGCAAACTGGTGGAAGTCAGGTTCTTTGCAAGTTCCTTGAAGAAATGGTGCACCTAATTATTAGTCCATGGACTAAGGTGATTATTCATGGGACAAGGCAAAGGGGGTTTAACCTTTTGGTATTCTTTTGTATTCACTTGGTTCTCTTTCAGATTAAAGAGCACGGCAAATTCTTATTGCTATATTTTGGTATTATTAGAGCCAGTTGGATTATCTGATCTTGTCATGTGTGGTAATAGTGAATGGAGTTTAACTTGGGATCTGAACCATTCTCTGTTACAACTTCAGAATTCTTGGCCTGTGAAGATGGAGAGAAGGAGAGAACAACGTCAGAGTTATTATTGTTGTAAGGTTTTTAAGCGATGCGAGAAAGAATTTGTTACTGCAGGTCTAATAGTCGAAGCACTAAAACAGATAATTGAAGAAATTGTCATTCACCTCTTTACTGGCAGTCCAAAGGCATCAGTTATGCATGGGTTTGAGTATCATATCATGGAAGAGGGTCTTGTACAGTATAAAGTAGAGACTATTTTGCTGCACAATCTTGTCTTGAACTGGTGGGGATCTCAAGATGGTTTAATTGCAGTACTACCTTGCTTTCCACTGTCAGGAAATCTTCCGTTGCAATCTCATGTCAACCAAATAGGGGTTTTGGCAGAATGGGAATTCATGTTCGACGAAATCACTGGAGTTCCTTATGGCCTTCTTCTTGGTATGCTCAAAGTACAAATAGTAGTCGAGTTAGTTGAGTTTTGGCATAATCTTGCAAGAGCTTTCTCAGCTAGTGGTTGGACAGGATCAGCATTTATATCGAGAAGTATCACCTCCAGCTGGGGATTTGAAGTTGGTTATGAGGTCAGAATAAGAACAATAAAGCTAGCCGTGCAAGGAATCGCAACACTAGACGTGATGATGACGGGAATACTCTTAGCCAGTCTTCTTACGTTCTTCTTCAGTTGATTTTGGAGTTACGAGATATGTCCTCAAACTGTACGTGACCTGAGCAGTGACAGAAAATTTGCTGGTGTTGGTACTTTTGATAAAAGATGCAATACTTCGGTTGGGAATTTTATAGAAACAGAAGGGTCTGCAAATCGAATACAGCCAACAAATGCAGCTCATGAAATTTGGATTGCTTCTGTGGACCCTCGGAAAATGAAGTATACCCTCACGGGCTACAATTCAATATCTAAGTTTGAGCTACTTGCCAGCAATAAAGAAATGAGTCTTTTACCAGTAAGGATCAGGTTGCAACTACCACTCCACATGTCGGGTTATTACAAGAGAGTACATATGAAGATTCATATGCAAGTCCCAACTGGTAATGAAGAAGTTATGTTCAAGGGGGCTTATACAGTCGATTGCATTGCCATTTTGATGTTAATTGTTACAACAATGGAACCATGACCAGGCTTTGGCCCTACTATTTGCGTGAGAAAGATCAATGGGTTGTGAGTTTCGGCTTGAAGTCTTTCAGCGTCACATTCATGTTTACAACAATGCATGATGCAACCGCATCCACAATGTCTCCTTAGGCGAGCTCAGTTCTTATTTTCCATCCTTGAGGACAAGGATGATTTGGAGGAGTGGGTATTTGTCATGAACCTACATGAGGCAGACCATCTTGGATATGGGAAGCCCTATCTAGTTATGCGCTAGGCGCCGTTAGTAGTTATTCATGTGAGTTGCACGAGCGTATTCTGTCATCCAGCTTACATATATGCACGGTTGTACGCCTTTGAGAGTTATCAATTGAATAATGTAAAACTCTATCATCTTCTCTAATTCTTATGCAACTTCTTTGTCTCCAATGCCTTCTTCTTATTCCTATAATTCGTCTAGTTCTTACTCTAATTATCTATATCCTTCTATCCCCCCAAATTTATCTCTTTCCTTAGAAACCCCAACTATCACTGATGATCCAATTGTAGTGAAGACCACTACAAGTGGTATCAGAGCGGTCGATTCTCTTAGAAAAATTTGTGTTGTTCGAATTTGTGTGTTGTTCCATCTTCATACTAAAAAGATAAAACCCTTCTTGTTTATTCCATCACCTTTTCTTCTTCAGTTCGAGAACTCAGTGAGAAAAACAAATAGTTTGACTGCCATCATCTCTTCTTCACCCGTTCTATAACCAATTCGAGTTTTCTTTGCATAATTGAAACCAGGTGAAGATTCTATACAATGGGTAGTCAATAGTTTCTCTCTTCCACATAATTCCGGAGCCGTGCCATTATCAACATTACACGAATTCGGTAAGTTCTTCAGTCTAATTCGTGAACTTTTGTTAAATAAGCATGTCTAGGAAAAGAAACCTTCAAGAAGAGAGTTCAAATGCTAGTAGAGAGAATATTGAACCATATTTTTATTCAAGTCTGCGAACCATATTCATTAAAAAAGGTGCATGTAACCTCTATAGGAAATATCGTACTGAAACCTTAATTATGGAAAGAATATATGATGCATCAATTCTTAAGGTTCGTGACCTACCTGGGTTTATGAACTCACACGAATGGGGTATAATTCACCGACTTATGGGAACTTCCCATATAGAAATGACGACTCAATTTTATGCAATTTTACATTAGGATGATAATGAAAACTGTACTTTTAAGACCATTAATAACTGCACAACATTTTTTGTGAATCGTGGAGTGATTGTTGAACTTCTAGCGCTTCCACGTATTGATAGTTTTCAAGTTCCTTAGCCAGAAAATTTGAGACCCACCCATAATAAGATTGTTAATCTTCTACTTGGAAAGACTGCACTTTGGAAGGATGGGAAAATCAATATAAATAATATTGAATTATTTTTAAGGACAGCTGAAAATTGGTTGTGCCAAACTTGATGCCTAGCACAATTGACAAGTTCCGATGGACCAAATTTGTTGCGGAATTGGTTTACTATATTGTACAAGGGAGAGATATTTATTTATGTGGTCTTATTATTCGTCATATGATAAGTGTAAGACAGATTTCTAAGAAGACTCTGGGATTTCCTTGACTCATTACAAGAATTTGCAGTCAGAATCGAATTGCTCCATTTAAAAACAGTTTTGGAAGTCCAAAACCCTTGACCATGGACATCATCGAAAAGATGAGTAGAAACATGGCTCCAAATCCTGAAGTTTCTCTTCTTCAACAAGAATTGATTGCATGCAGGAGCAGCTGACTTATGCCTTGGAAACTCATCCAGATTTGGCTGAACCCTTGTCTAAGATTGCTGAGGACTTCTATAGCAATCCGGCATAAAAGGTTTTTTTACTGTATCCTATTTTCATGTCTGTTTAAGTTTGTGTTTGTTGAATTACGTTTGAACCTATTGTGATGGTTGTAATGACTTAGATATTGTTTTAGCCTTGAATGATGTTCAATTAAATTTTCTAAATGTGTCAAATTCAATTATAGTTCTAACTCTCTTTGCACAAGTCATTGATGAAGTTTCCCAGGAAACTTCTTGTGAGAATTTTTTCTTACTTTTGAGAAGGATAACTAGGGTTTGGTATAGCAAAAATTATAATTACACAAGCCATTTCCAACGTTTTTCATCTTGCATGTTTTTAAATTTATTTATTTAAGTTCTAGAGTTGTTGGAAGATGAACTTGTAGTATGTAATAATTATTGGTTTAACTATTTCAAAAGTCTTATGAAATATATGTGCCGTTACGTTTTTCGTGAATCGAGTTAATATTTCATATATGCTCAGAAGTTAAATCTGTTATTTTTTTATAAACCGAAAATTAAACAAACTCTTTGAGAATTTTCTCGCAGTATTAATATACTCGTGATAACACTTCTGTGCTTTTATTACTTGACACACTCCGTAAGATTTTCTTATGTTGAGTCGTACCGATTAAAATTATCTTTTTGTCCGTATGGCGTTGAGATTATTTTAAGTCGATATTCGGATACAAATCCGTGAGATTTGTTAATTTGCAAAAAAATCCTTTTTTTTCATAAAGCAAGGTCACTCATGTTGTTCTCTTGGGAATGACATCAAATGGGGGAGAGTTATTAAATGAATTTGTGCTTAATTTCTATATCTTTGTGGGGAGTGTGGCTGTCGAATTTAAAAGGGATGCTTGTATCTTAAATCTCCTAGATGAGCGCTAAGTATTTCTTACTATGTGATATCATCTAAATAAAGTTGATATGAGGAATTGCATTTTAATTATGTTATAATGTAGTATCTCTAACTTCCTTGTAACTTGACATATCTTTTAGTTGTATTCATTACGATCCCACGATTTTCGTACCTTTGCCAATTTTATTGAAAAAATGGGGGAGAATTATTTAGTAGTTTCGCACTACATACATATCGTTTACGGATCATTATGTAAGGGAAAGTGAATCAATAATCTATAGGTTTCACCTATTATTCAAAGGATGTAAGTATTGATTAAGGGGGAGAAACATATCACCGTAGTATTACTTTAGAGTTGGGATACAATTAAATTTTGGAGAAGTTAATGATACCATGTTTCTGTATAACGACGTTTGAGAATATTTGTTTTCAATGTTGTTATCTCTACGGATCTTCAATAACAACTATGCTGAGTTGAACGCGTTCAGTATTATTGCAACTTGAAATTAAAAAGAGTTCAAGGAGTTGAAGAAATCAAGGAAATCAAACATGATGGGTTAGAGGAGTTTTCAAAGATTTTTTTTTTTATCCATATGTATTGATAGTTTTGTCACTAAAATTGACAAAGGGGAGATTGTTAGAGTATTACTCTGTCGAACTCACAAGTGTTGCTATCTCAAGCATGTCGTCAAATTTAGTTGTCAAAACTATATCTTGATTTCTAATCTACAATCAGTTAAGTCTCGGACTAGGATAGAAATGTAGTTGAGAAACATTGGATCACAGAAGTCATCATTGCGTTCTATTTTTTGAAGGAGAAGACCAACTGAAGCTTTTGGAAAACTTCATAAACAAAAGTTAAGTGAATACTGAACCAACCATTTCTCAAGTTATACTCACTTTTCTATCTTTGAGGCACTGTCGCTTAACTAATTAGACTATCATGCATATACAAGTATTTCGATTCAAGTTTATGTTGGTAATTAGTTCTCGAAATATAATAACCAAGCTTAATGAACATTTGTTTCGGTTAAGGACAATTTATTGTTCACAATCAAAATCATGATTCAAGTTTTATCATTCGAAAATAGCCTTGAACAGTGATTTGTGTCATTAGAAAAATTATAGAAAGAAAGAACTACTATAAATTCAGATACAAGAAAGTATTATCAGTCTCACAAACTGGAAAAAATATTATAAGTATGAAGTCGTATTACATGTACTCGTTCAAGTAGCGGAGTAGCTACATGTCGACTTGCAGATTTTTGGTAAGCATATCGTTATGCACATCCTGTAAAAAATATGTTTAACTCGTGAACCGGATCGGTACGATACCCATATGCAAACCGAAAAGGAACTGTGGTCACATAACCGGTTTAGTATCCATACTAGTACACGTACCAGAAAAGTTTTGTGTTCCGGAACTCGGTTGTGTATCCATACCGGTACACATACCAAAATAGTTTTGTGGACTCCAGAACCGGTCATAGTCTTAAGGTATCCATATCGGTACGTATATCTGAATAGTTTTTTGAACTCCGGAACTTGGTTTGGCTTATTATCTTACAAACCGGTACACTAACTGTGACTAACCTGATTCAAGAACGGCTATGGTATTTGTACTTTGTGCACCGAGTAACCATATCGATTTTTTTTCAAGTGCGATAAAATTATTTCTACGAGATAATTAGCATTTGATCAATTCTCTAAAAACACTAGACTTATTTGATCACATGATTGTGACTCAAGTTTAAGGTCTTAAGTGTTTATGAAAATGAAAATTAAGATTTTAAGTTCAAATCGGCTAGTTTCGGCTAACCACCTTAAACATAGTCTTTATACACAGTTCGGTTACGGTTTCACCTAACCATAGTGTATATCTTGTTTATGTAAATTAGATTCAAAGATTCATCTAACGGTGAATATTGATTGCTTAGTTCCAAAGCTATCTTAGCTTAAACCTAAAGCAACCTATGCTTTGAATGTCTATAAAAGGGAAACTTCAAGCAACTGGGATCTTTGAATCCCGACACTACTTTTTGGTGTGTCCTAGTTGTAACTAGAGTCGTCCTCTTCCTAACCCTTTTAGGGTTTAGCGACTACAAAGACTTCATAGGGATTCATGAATCCATATCCAGTTATCTTTTCTTGATAACTTGAGTATCATGATCTTGATTGATTGTTGAGCTGCTCACTTGATCAAGATAGATACAAATTATCAAGTTCTATTCGTCTCAAACTTTGTTCTATACTTGTGGGGTGAATAATAATCTAGGATGCACTTCGGGTTGCATAAGTCCGGATTTTGAGGTTAGCTAGACTCTATCTATTGCTATCGATTTCCAAATCACCTTGATCAAAATCTTTTTGCTCGTAAAGGAAATCATATATAAGCTTAATCCGTGGGAGGAAAATTGGTTTAAAGTCTTCAATTGAGTTGAAGCAACTCTTAGTTGGTGTGATGTCAACTAAGGGAATCATTTGCGCGAAGTCCTGCTGGGATTCAAGAGGCGTAAGGAGCGCTACTGTACCTTAATCAGTTGGAGACCCGATTAGGGATCAACTACATTCATGTCCGAAGTTAATTGGTAGTAGGCTAGTGTCTGTAGCGGATTAATACAATTTGGTATTCAATCTGGACTAGGTCTCGAGGTTTTTCTGCATTTTCGGTTTCCTCGTTAACAAAACTTCTGGTGTCTGTGTTATTTCTTTTTCTGTATTATATTATTTATCTTTATAATTGAAACAGGTTGTGCGTTAGTCAATCGTAGTAGATACATCCGACCTAGTTTGTTGGATACGACTTGATTGATTCTTGGACATTGGTCTTTGGTACCTTCCAAGTAATCTCTTTGTAATTAGGTTCACAGATTTGATTCTGTAAATGTTCTAATTGCAAGAGAGAGAGAGTGGTATAACTCTAGATACAATTCCTTGATTGAGTTGAACTCTCGGAGTTGTATTGAGTTTTTCCATACAGATTGCCTAAGAAAAAGTTGGTGGTGTATTATGGTACCCCCGCGTTTTCAGGTATTCCGATTTTTCAATAAACGTTGAGATTCTAAAAGCTATGTTTGTCTCTCATGCAACAAAAATTACTCTATTGGGTAAAAGTATATCATCAGTGTCTACACCGAAGATAATTTCTACTGATAAATTATGGTAAATTTGTAAAAGCGTTAAACTAGGTTTCTACGGCCGTTCAATTAGTTAGACGACAAATTTCAGTCTTTGTAGTCTTGGTCTAGTATCTTTTTAAATTCCGAGAAAGATGTTATCTTGATATATAAATTTTCTATGCTAAAGAATTTGATTCTGAAACGATTTTCTGTTTTCAGAAAAAGATTTATTTTTGATGTTTTTCTTTTTTTTTTTTCTCGGAGGTCATGTCTTACATCCCTTCTTTATGTTATTCTTTTCATTTAACCAAAATTTCCAGAGAGGTTTCATCCATAAAAGAAGACGAATTTTTAGTTTATGCTATGTATTAGATCGCCAATTGGGCTTACCTCCAAATATCCTCACATTTCTCTCTTTCCAGATAACCCATGTGACGTCGCATGAGAGCAATCTTCAAATCTTATCATTTCTATTTTTTAGAGGATTCTATCTCCGAGCTTTAAAGATTTTGAGTCTCGCTGTGACGAGGTCACCCTCACGGCAGCTACCATAAGGGTGCACCTCTCAGCCCTTGAATATCTTATCATCTACATACATATATTTCTAGGAAGATTTTAAAATATAAAAATATTTTTGTGACTTTTCATATCTTTTTACATTCAATGTTGTTTAGTATAAAGTCCTTTTAGCAAATCGTTTCACTTTTTTTTTTCCCCGAAAACATAGAAGAATAATCATCGGGATCATGAGGATTAATCATGATCAAGGCGGCTTTGATGGGATTAATCATGGGAAGAAAACCGATAACATCAATGGTACATTGTATTTCTTTTATTCTTTAGATATTAAAAACCCCGTTCTTATTATGTTAGTGTACTCGTTGATCAGTAATGTAATACTGTGCATAGGTTTAGATGATATGATCCTGACACTATAAACACAAGACCCTAATACTAACACAAGTCATAGTAACCAGTTGACCCGTTGATTGGAGATCATCCACCTTAATAAGCAGAGCTTACTTAAATTGATTTCATTAATTTTGATAATTAAAATCCTAAACAAACTATATATATTTATTGTAACATAAAAAGAGTCCAAATCCTAAGAAAATATTGAAATAAGAGTTCCAAGACTATTAGAATTCTAATTAGTGTTGATGTCCCAACATCCCCAGCCCCTTGAAACACAACTTGTCCTCAAGTTGCATCATAAAACTAAAGTTTTCGGCATACTCGGCAAATGTTAACCAAGGTGCTTTCATGATTTTGACGGGCTTGACTCATACTCGTCACGCTTTGCAAGTATTATCCACGGCGGCGTCCATAATCTTGATAGGCTTGAATAATTTCTTTCTGAACTAAGTCAGCGAAGACGGCTAGGAAACCAATGAATAACCCAAAGGATATAAAAATATAAAATTGTTCACAAGGTAAAAAATCAACAGTTTCTTAGATGGATTTTTGGATAAAATAACAAAGTATGTAGGGATTTATAAGATATAAGAAATAATAAACGGAAAAATGTTTTCTAAAATTTACTTACGGAGGTGTGTATATAGATGATACGATATCCAAGGGCTGAGAGGTGCACCCTTACGGTAGCTTCCACGAAAGTGACCTTGTCACAGCAGGACTCAAATACTTTTCGTAAAGAGATGCCCATAACTTAAGAAAAGATAGTAGAAAAAAGTAGTTTAGAATAATTATTTTGTAAAAACGGATGTGCTGGGAGACGGATTTGGAGAAAGATATATCATAATTCATGAACTTTTTGTCAAATCACTTGAAGATATATCATAATTCATATATACAGTTCGTCTTCTTACATAAGTGTTTTTGAGATCATACATGTTATATTTCGACTTCATGGGTTCACAAAAGATCATGGCTAGTTTTTTTTTTTTTAATCAAAAAGGGCAATATATTAAGAAAAACAGTTCATCACCAAGAGAGTAATGAATCTGTAGAGAATATAAAAACAAAGTACTCGAAAATGGAGTACAGAAATGAAAAAAGGAAAAAACAAAACCGAATACACCCAAGGATAATTAGAACATAACAACCTCCCAATTATTCAAAATCATATCTAAGCTCACTCCACTAAAAATCTTTGTTCCTGAACACCATTTATAGATTAGCGCCTTAACATTATTTATGATTTTTTTCAGAGGCTTATACTTTCCATTAAAACATCGCGAATTTCTCTCCAACCACATAGACTACCAAATTTCAAAAGGTATAATGTGCTATATCTGCCTCCTTAAGTTAGAACTTGCACCCTTTTTCTTGTTCCACTCTCAAATGGTCTGCCTGACCGATTCTTGAAAAACCCATTATAATTTATACCCCTTCAAGCAAAAAAGCCAAACCTCTCTAGTAATTTCACAATGTAGTAAAATATGATTGTTTGATTCAGCTTCCTTTTTGCACAATAAACAACCATTGACCTGCAAATAATTTCTATATGTATCCATAGTTGGGGCAGCAATATAACATAAAACCCATACGACAACATAACGTAAAACCCATACGAAAAAATTACCTTCTGTGGGGTTTTTGGATTCCGAAGACTCTTACAGGGAAACAAAAGCAAACCATAAACCTCCAAAGCTTTATAACACTCCGCTACAAAAAAATGTTTTCTGCCCTGCAACCAGACTCTTGCATCACCACCATCTCTAGGGTTAAACTTTGATATTAGATCTAATAAATGAGCTACATCTTCAACCTCTCTGTCTTTTAACTGATTGAAAAAAAATCTAAATTCCAACTGACCCCATGACTCAAGTCAACACACTCTTGAATGGTTGCATCTTGCACTCTACTGATCTTGTAAAGGGCAGGAAATAAAGCTTTCTTTGCCCACAAGTATTTCCAGAATAAAATCTTATCATCGAAATTCACTTGCAAAGTAGTATTTTGTTGCACTTCATTATTGGATTTTAAAATACCGGCCCATAGGCTTTTTCCCGCTGGCTTATTGGAAGGATTAGGAAAAAAACATTTACATTTTCGCCAAACTTAGAATGAATCATTTTCCTCCAAAAAAGCATGTTGTTCAATACCATACCTCTATATCCATTTAGCATGAAGCGCTTAATTCATAATCCTAAGCTTCTTGATCTCGACTCCCCCGCCTTCCTTGGAAATGCTCATCTTCTTCCAACCTGCCCATCCCTTCTTAGGTTTATTATTGACCGAGCTCCAAAGAAATTGCCTCATTATTCTCTCAAACTGCTTCTCTACTGATCTAGGCATCTGAAAGAATGACATGTACTATATGGGAATTGAAGAAAATACCGACTTTATTAACATCGACCTACCTCTTTGACAAGTATTTCCTCTGCCAAGTGCCGAGTTTGTTTTAAAATCTATGGATAATCACCTCACATACTCCCACTGTCTTAGATTTACTTCCCAATGGTATGCCCAAAGGTATGCCCTGATACTGCACGACTAGGTTATCATTTGATAGGAAACTACAAATGGCAAAAATCAAGCATGTGATGGGATTATATGTAACACGTACGTCCACTACATGTGAGTGCATGCCTCACACACGTATGTAACTGACCACCAAATACTTGGCACACTATCACAGACGCAGTACCACTCTGGTCCACTGCACCTATAAGTAGAAGCATTCAGAATCTTCATTTAGAATTTTAGATCATGCCCTGCCTTGCAACTCCATTAATTTAGGGATTTGTGATTGATCTTGTCGAAAATACGACTATGCTATCAACAATTTTTCATCAAGGAAGATAAACATTAATAGTCTTACAATACACTAGCCTGTTCGGTTCAAGTTTTTCAAATCTCAGGAATTGGATTACAAGGTAATCCAATTCCTAGAATTGGATTCCAAGAAATGGATTCCATGGTAAAACAAAATCTATTTGGTTGGGATAATTGGATTCCATTGTAATTCAAATCTATTATTTACTTAAATATCCTTGAAACTTCTAATAAAGCTAAAACTCAAAATTTTAAGAATTCAAAATTTCAAAACAAATTTGAACCATGGATGACTATTGTTCCACTTGTGTATGAAGCGCCTTTTTCCACATGGTTCTTAATAACTTCTCAAGTGAAACTATATCTTTTTCATAGACTACAGATTTACTGATTACTTACATAAAACTGAGCGAACAAATTTATAGAGTAGAATCACAACCTTATTTCGAAAGGCAAAAACAAAATATAAGATTTTATTGTTGTATTTCGAATGTAGAGTTCGAACATATAGAATTTTCCAAAAAATACAACGCCATCACAGAAAAGTAGCAGGTGACAATAATGCAGAATTACTGATCTTTCACAGCAGACTATACAGCTACTGCAGATGGAGAGTTGCTGTAATTCATAAACTTGTATCAAAGTAATTAAGAAGTTAAGCCAACTAAGAGTGCTTTTTCTTGCTTCCTAACCTAGATTTGTAATCAAGAGTTCTTGCCAGCTTATCTCATATGCCAAAACTAGCTTCAGGTTTCATAAAGTCTTAAACAACTCTTCAAAACTACACAAACAAGAACTTAAATTGAAATTGGAGAAAGTACAGTTGTTGCTAACCAAATACTCATAAGAAAACAAAAGAGGAATTCAGTGGACCTTCTAACGCTTCCTTTTCCACCAATGCGGTTCACACCAGCCATCTTCTGAAGCTTCTTTTTTTCACTACTACTTGAGTATTCTATTCTTCACATAGTGAGCCCTCTTCCCTTCTTCCATCCCGAAAAACATTTTGGTCTTCGTAGATGAATCAAGTATAATCGAAGCAGCATCTATCACATCATCATCAGTAAGACCATCAATCTTCTGTAGCTCCTCAAACAACTGTTTGTTGGTGTCTGATTCTTGGGCCAATGTACTACGAATTGCTTCAAAATGTGAAAGAGTGCCTGATACAAACTTGCTGAAAGAATTAGCCATCAGATTAAGACCATTCGAGTCACCACTTGATTCACCAGATCCAACATCCAAAGAAGATGATCTAACCCTCTTCCTCCTCCTACCTTTATCATTACTATTATTGGCTTCGTCCATTGATCCAGATTGGTTACTTTGTTCGCGTTCTGTTTCTTGTTCAGTTTCCTGTTCAGTTTCCTGTTTTGTTTCGTTCTCCCTTTCTTGCTCATCTTCTTTATATATCTCTTGCAACTCTTCAGCTAAAGAAGCAGCTCCTTTACCATTTGCTCTATCTTCAGCAAATATTTCAACCAATGCGTCCAAATGAGGAAAAACTTTCCCATACACTCCCTTTATACTTGGATGAGACTGCAAAATCCACAAATTGGGACTTCAAAAAATAAGAACAACAAACTGGACAAAATTAAACTAGAAACTCACAGTTCATAAATGAAACGAAACAAATGCAAAATGAAATTTCGGACTTGCCAGAGGCAGTGTTATTAACGCGAATGCAGAAGCTACACCCATGATATTAGTTAGTGAAGACACAGGTGAACGGTGAGTATCAGTGCAGTTAAAATAAAAAGTGCACTGAGTATCAGTTGAGTAACAGTGCAGTAACACAAAGATGTAGAATAGTAGACTTACTACTGCGCATTCAAGCCTTGACTTCCTCAAAGTCCATACACAGAGACCTTATCCCACCACAAGGTCTAGTTATCACCATCAATTGATGCCTATAATGGTCATTGTTACCAAATTCACTAAATATACTTACACTGTTCACACTACATGGTTCATAAGGTAGCTCAATCTCAAACTTCGAATAGTGATTAGAGGAGAAATTAGAGACACAGCTAATTAAATAGAAAGGAATATATTAAATAATGGTTTGAAATTACCTTAGCCCATTCATCAAATAAATTCTTCTCACACACAAGCTTATTGTTGACATAATCCCATTCAAAACCACTTCCAGAACTTAGAATTTCGTTGATTGCCATTGAATGCTTCTTAAAAGTCTTTATTCTCGAATCAATGTTGGTAGTACTTAACCCGGAATTGGGTAGTTTCTCAGCTAATTTTTGCTCAATCACTTTCAAATATCCAGATTTAAATCCTGTATCACTCTTCCACTTGCCATCAAGTGCAAGTTCCGTCAAAACATCAACCAATATGTCATCTTCAGCTTGTACCCAACTCCGATGAGGTGCCATTACTTGCCTGTTTACAACCAAATTATGTCAAGATAATTTCATAAGTAGTTTAACTTCAAATGGAACAAGGAAATGAACCATAGTAACTCACAAATTAACAGTGAGATTTCATCATCTGTGATTGTTGTAAAGGCGGAAAACATAGTAGTCATTGCTGCTATCAAACTCACACAGATACTATAAGATAGAGACAAAAATCAACCATTTGCAAAAATAAATCTGAAATGAACCATCCCCCTTACTATACCATTAGAAGATAAGTAATAAACCTTGTTCTTGTAACAGTTCAGTACAAATGAAAGTGATAAAAAATGTAAGCTAATACAGGAAAATGATGAAATCATTTTAACTAAATATGCGCCTACATCTACGTGCAGTCCATCTTTCCCACATTTGATCAGCTAACTCCTTTCTCTGAACATCCCAATAATTCGAGGAATCGACATGTTCGATCATTCGACTTTCTTGAAGAGAAACCAAATTAATTGGTCCATCTTCATATTCATCTTCCGGTAAAAATTCATCCATAGGCATTTCTCTCCTAATAAGGTTATGTATCAAACAACAGGTCATGATAAAACGGCAATGTATGTTCACAGGATACCATGAGGGACCCCTAAGTATTGCCCATCTCATTTTCAACAATCCAAAAACTCTTTCAATCACATTCCTAGCCCTACAATGTTTCATATTGAACAATTCTTCAGCTGTCCTGGGTTCTAAACGATCTCGCCCCCATTCCTTCAAATGATAACGTTGACCTCTAAAGGGAGCAAGAAATCCTCCACTATTTGGATAACCGGCATCAACATGGTAATAGTAACCTAAACAAGTAAGCATGTAAACAACCATCACTATCTTAATAAAAAACATGAAAAACACTCGCTAATCCGCAGATTCAAGTTATAATACTCTAACAAACTTACCATGTGGAACTTTTAAGCCATTTTTTTTGTAAATGGCTTCCCTAAGAACACGAGAATCAGCAGCTGATCCTTCCCATCCAGGATATACATATATAACCTCCAAGTCTTGAGAACATACACCTAAGACATTGATAGCAATTGCGCGTTTCCTTGTACGATACCTAGGCTTGTCTGATGTTGCAACGTGGACACTAATATGTGTTCCATCTAATGCCCCTAGGCAGTTCTAAAGGTAAACAAGGTGATGTTAATAGTTCATTAGTGATACGAAAAACCAAGTGTTAATATTCATGACATATAAGGTTAAAAAGGTTATAATATTTCATTTGAGACAATCTCATACCTTAAAGCAGTTCCATCTCTGGTCAACAGAACTTGTAGAGACTGCTACCGGTTCTTTTAACAACTCTCCTTGAAGCCTAATAACTCCTTTCAACACCGTGTTCACATGTCTACTAATCGTATCTCCTGATCGCTTGAATTGAAAACCCACAACTCTATTTTTATGGTGATGCGCAATTACATATAAAAATATCGCCACCATTTCTTCGACATCACAATTCCTATTATCTTCTAGTCCACTAACAGTGCGCAACTTATGACAAAGAATTCTAAAAGTGCGTCTATCGAGACGAAGTTGGGATTTACATTTGGTGTCACTTTTGTATACCAAATCTTCCATCACCCACAATCGTACCATAATTAATTCAAAACGATCATTAGCTCTTAACACACTGCTTTGATGACGCAAGACATATGAATAGAAATAAATGTAAAATAAATTTACAGCATCCATCGTTGTTCGGATATTGTCTGTCATCATTTCAAGTTTCCTTTTTTTTTGTCAAGACTAGAGGTGCCATACTGGAAGTGGGTCTGAATTTGAAAAGCATAAGAACAAAATGGTCAACCATACATGACTATACAGACACGGATGATAAAACAGTAAACAATCATACAACCACAGGGTGACTCAATATAGGTCTCAAGTCAAATATCAAAAGTTTTTCAGGAAAAAAAAAGCATAATCTAAGTTAGTTTTTCATTGTCAAAAAAACACAACACAATCAAGGGATAGTTAAAAGATGATTTCATGGATTATATCATAAACCCAACATACACATGCATAAGCTAATTTTATCATAAAACTAAAAAATTACCGAAATCAATTTAAATGAAATTGGTGAACGAATTATACCTTGAAAGTTCTTATTAGTTGAATCAAAGGGAAACGCTGATAATACTGTAGTTGATTGAGTCGGGAAAAGAAGAAATAGGTACTGTTGAAAATGAAAGTTAGAGTTCTTGTGGAAGAAATTATTGTTCATGAGTTGATGACCGATTATCACAAAGCCTCAAATCCAATTGAGATGATAATTGGTCTTTTAATCAATCATTCCTGCAACAAACTGAAAAGAAATCAAAACCCTAACAAAACGAGCAGTTAAAAAAAAAATGAAATTACATACAGATAGAGAAGAAAGAAAATACGAGAAGTTAAAACCCTAACCTAATCATCGTATTTCTCCATCTCTCATTCTTCAGTGGTTTCTTTCTTCTTCTCTCTCGATCTCTTCTTCTCTCTCGATCTCAAACGAAATGGTTAGAAATGAAAAATGAAAACCAGATTCAGATTTTGTTTTCAGAGGGACAAATTCGTAATTTTCGCTCAATTCCCTTTGTTTTATACGGAATCAACTTCCTTTCCACCCACCCACCAATGCAATAGAATAGAGCCCGTAGGAGGGAATTGGATTCCTTAGAAATCCAATTCTAAATTTTTTTGGGCTGTTCGGTTCAGAGGAATTGGGCCTATTCCTTTGGAATCCAATTACGGGGCTCCCAATTACCCGAAACGAACACGCTATAAGAGTTGCAACCCTATGCACTACACTAAACCTAAAACTTGTTCATGGGTTTGGAGAAGTATTTTGCTTGGTCTTGATTTTGTTATTCAGAATTCGGTATGGAAACATAGGAATGGTAATGACATTAATGCTTTCTATGATAATTGGATTAAAGACGCATCTCATCCTCACTGCTTCGCATACCCCAACCCAAGCATTCATGTTGCTGCTCTTATAGACCAGGATACTAGAAGATGGAGAGTTTACAATTTAGGTTAATCTTTTTTCACCCCTGATAACTGCTCTAAAATTCTAAACACTATGATTCCAATATCTGGTAGTGACAGGCTTATCTGGCCTCATATAAAGACTGGGTCATTGTTAAGTCTGCCTACAAGTTGTGTGGCGGTTCTTCTGGAGCTACAACCTCCCAAAACTCTTTCTCATCTTACAAACAACTTTGGTTTGCCCCTGTTCTTCCTAAAATCCACTTGTTGAAATGTGTCCAGAACATACTTCCATCTAGAGCCAGGCTTTCTATGTACAACTCTACCCATGACACAGTGTGTATCATGTGTGAAGATAATTGTCTTGAAACTGCTGAACACATTATTCTGGACTGCAAGTTTTCTAAAGATGTTTGGGCAGCAACCCCCCATGGTCATTTAGCCTTATTAGACTCGGATTCAAACATAGACATCAAAGATTGGATAAATGGTTGTGTAGTTCTGTTTCAGCTGAACAGTTATGTGCTTTATTCACAACGGCTTGGTATATTTGGAAGGAAAGATGCCTTAAAATCTTTCAAGACAAAACTCCTCCTTACCAGAATACAGCCAGATACGCAAAGAAACTAACTGATGAGTTCATTCAGTCTCTTAGCAACAACAATAGTACTATAAAGCAGCCAAGATTAATAGAAGGATGAATGTAACAGGTTCTTGGAATGATGAGCATCCTCACTTCCTAAACCAAAATTTGTAACCTTCCTTCAGTTTTAATGCATCTGTTTTTCTTAGCACACACACACAAAAAAAAAAAAAAAAAAAAAAAAAACACACGCCTGGCCTGTATTTCACTCTACCCTGAGAGCAATCCTACAGTATTTGCAAGTTTCAAAAGCAAAATTTTGAAATAACGATCGAGGATGCTGGTCAACCAGGGTTTTGACTTGACAGCGAGGGAGATGCAATTTTATCTGTATCTTTTGGGCCGTTACTAAATCTAGGTACATGTTAAGCCAACACAGATGGAAAATCAAGGTCTAGAAACGGGATTTCTGTATCCATGCAATGCGTCATAGCAGCAATCCTAGAATCGACCACATAATAACGAGGGAATGAAGTGCACAAAATTTTGCTGAGACAGAGGAACAATAGACCTTCCATCTAGTAGCGCAAAAACAAATAATAAATAATCGAGTAAAGCTTACATGGTTTCAATTCAGTCAGTTGATGAGCTTGTGTTAGTAATTTGCTGCAAAGATGAAGAATATTGTTGGTTAGGTTCTAAAATGTCGCTAGAAGAAGCAAATGGCTTGGAAAACGAACTGCTGCTAAGCGTAGTAAATGGCTTGATGGAT
Source organism: Papaver somniferum (assembly GCF_003573695.1). Taxonomy (NCBI): domain Eukaryota; kingdom Viridiplantae; phylum Streptophyta; class Magnoliopsida; order Ranunculales; family Papaveraceae; genus Papaver; species Papaver somniferum. The sequence continues at coordinate 149,844,610 of NC_039360.1, read as the reverse complement.
GATTGTAATGATTCAGGGCCCTCTTCCGCGATTCTCTTGCATAATGCATCACAATTACTTATCACTTCAGTCAGTCTTCCTTTCAGCTCACCAACTTCAACTTGCAACGGGTGGACTGCATGCCATTTCCAGTGTAGGATTTAGACTGAGGAAGCGAAAACTAAAGAACCTGTACGCTACAAAGTTCATCCAGAAACAGATGGCAGAGAGAACAGGGATTAACTACCTCCTGAAAGATGGTGGGCAGTTGTTCTCATAGCTGATACCTAGTAATTAAAATGTTGAAGTAGCTTAACCGCCAGAGCATCTGCAACTTCTATTTTATTTTCAATATCCTCCTGCAACATGTCATTATAAACCAAATGAGTCCATCTAGACTCCTCAAACTATGCTTGAGTACAGAAGCTTCAAATAGGGTGAGAGGATTTTTAAAAATAGAAGGGTTTACGCAAATGAACATATATAAACTTAAAATGCATCACTATGCTATCAATCTAAGCATAACAGGTTTTGGCAATATCGCAAATCTCATAAAATTCTGTACTCACCTAGGTTGGTAGGAAGATACTAAATGACAATAACACAAAATATTCATTCTATAACTCAGTATCTGTCGTGTGTCTGATTTTCAATTGTTCCAAAATTCTTATACTGTATTTAGCCAGGATAATGCTTTGCTACCCATACCTTACATGACCAAGGTGCTGAATAATCATAGATGCATACAACTCTTCTAACTAACCATAGAAATTTCAAGTCACAAGATCCAAAACCTAAAGTGGGTTGATAATTTATAACTTGAACGATAATTAACAAACTTTCCTCATCAAAGTCTAACCATTTAAAAAATCTTATCAACAAGATCTGAATAGATTAAGCACCTGTCTCTGGCTAATTGTTTTAGTCTTCCTCTCCTGCCAATCACGATACATAAAGAACAACTCGAGCAGCACCTTGGGATTTAGAGTGCCTAATACAGAATCATAGAAAAACAGAATATTCATCAAAAGGTAATAGAAAACTCAAATCAGAACTAAATCAGAGGTAATGGTCAAGGAATATTGAATGCAAATCATTCCATCAAAAGTGACACAGAACTTCTTGATCTGGTTTATACAAGAAACCCATTTCCATATCTCTACGAGCATTTAATAAAAATAAAATTAAAATTAAAAGTAATTTTGAATAACCTGGAGCAGAAGACGGAGAGGGTTCCCTGACGAGAATATCAGTCAAGCTATTTTCTGTTGGTATCGAAGTTAGAATTGGGGTTGTCTGCAATTCAAAACTACAAAATGAAACCAAACCCTAGGAGAAGCAAAAAAAAAAAAAAAAAAAAAAAAAAAGAAAGCGAAATTCATTCGTACTTACGATTTTAAGAGATCTAAGCTGTTCTAAGAGAGGATCAACACCGTCCTCTGGTTTCTCTGTCACCGTAGTAATCTGATCCACTTGCTATTTCACAGAAAATAAAAAAATGATGGCGGGAAATTTAACCCGATATTAATACCGAAAAGAAAAGGGGAATAAGGGAAACTGCAATGAGATAAAATTAGGGTTTGGATTTTAAACCTGTGAGCTTGATAGCGTGGATTCTGATGAGCCCATAATGTGGAATGTGGAAGATGGTTGAATTCCCTGTCTCCCAAGTTTTTTTTCTTTTCTTTTTTTGATACGGCGCTGTCTCCCTAGTTTAACATCCCGACTCCCCAGTGCCTGCTTGTGCGAGCACCATACTTTTTTTTTTTTTTTTTTTTTAGAAATCTATTAGAGGGGCTCCAAATTTTGGTTTCTAGGGGCTCACAAAATGATAAAATAGAGAATCGTGAAATAGTAATCAACAAAACCCCTTAACCTATTAATTTTGTTAAGATAGTATCCTCCATTAGTTATTAGTGATTAGATTTACCAAAAAAAAAAAATCCATTAGTTAGTGCTAATAATTTGATTAACTAAACTAAGTATGATTAGTAATTAAGTTAGACTAATTTATAGTTAGGGTTTAAAAATCAAAATCTATTTTTTTTAATTTAACATACGGTTGGGAGTCTTCAATTATCCGAACCGTAACTACCATATACGGTTGGGAGTTTATATTTTCCCAACCGTAACTACCATATACGGTTGGAATCCCAACCGTAAAAAAAACCAGGTTAAATACGGTTGGGAATTCATATTTTCCCAACCGGATAATTGTTTTACGGTTTGGAAAACTACTTCCCAACCTTAAGTAATTCTGAAACTGTTTCAAAATCCCTAGTTGATCAAATCTAACTTATTTATGCGATCAAAAGCAACAAAAAAGGGTAGGTTTTCGATTCTTACCTAATTGAAGTAATTATTTACTGAGAATCGATGAAGTAATTATTGTAGAGAATCGTGGTTAAAAAAAAAGAAAACAAAAAAAGAGGAGACAATGGAGAAAAAGAAGAGAAGAGGATTAGGTTTAGGTTTAGTTTTTGGCTTTAGGTTAATTATTTAAGAATATCTTCTTCTTTTTTTATTATGGGTGAAATATCCCCTTATCCACATTTGGGGCACTTGAATCTATAAGAGCCCTCAGAACCAAAAGTTTGGAGCCCCTATAATAGGTAATAGGAAAGTGAGATTTTACTGATAATATAATATTTCTTTTCTTTAACACGGCTATATCAAATGGAAGAAAGTGATTTAAATGCTTTACAAAAAAGTGATTTAAGAAAACAAACCATGTTATCAATTCATATCTGTGTTCGAAGAAGCTTGATTTCGGTTTCCTGCCTTGTTTGCTCCTCTGTTTGCCAACGCATTAGGTGCCTGATCACCTTCATAACAAACATGCGAAATGCGCACATTAGGAATTTGTTGTAGAAGTTTGTGAATATCTGCAATTAGATATAACCGCCAAGGTACTATGGTGAAGGATTTCCCTCAGCTATACCTTATTTGAAGCTAAGGGAAAGCGCCATGTCATCCCTTGGTTAAACATACGGAAACTCAGTTCCGATGTAAATAGTACATGAGTTTACGTGTTTATTTATTTCATTTTTTTTCCCGTTGGAATATTTGTATATGTCAAAAGATACTAATTAAGAGAGAACAAAAAAGAGATACGATAGGCCTAGAAAAGAGTTTTAGTAAATCAAAATTGTGAAGAAGCTGAGTTTCCGTAAAGTAATTTTTCAATAGAAACTCAATTTCCGTGTGATTTCCCTTAGCTACGAGGTGGATCAGATCTGATCAACTTTGAAGTGTATCTAAGGTATATCGCTACATTTAAGCGCCAAGAAAGACAATAGTAGTTGGATTTCGCTATAATTAAACTATAGCGAAGCGAAATCGCTTACCATAGTGCTTGGCCTAAAGGAAAGTAAGTAAAATGGCTATCCATTCTCCGTCAGAGTTATTCCTTCTGCAGAAATTGGTTGCTTTGTCCATTGATAAAACATAAAAATATTATCATGACATGATAAACTCTAAAGAAATTAAAATTGTTTCATAAATGAAGACAATCATCTAAAATTGAACTAGTTAACCAGCTAATCTGGTTGGAGTTATTCTTTAAAGAAGAAGCAGACGTCAGTGCATTTGTGTATGTAAATTTTCACTTTGTCTTTGCTGATTGTCTAGTTGACAGCTTCAAAGACAGTTGTTCAGCTTCTTTCGCGCTTCTTGCTAGTCAAGTAATTGTTCTGCAGCCCTGATAGTTTCCTGTAGAATCACTCAAGTAAAAAATAACTCCAGTATTGTTAGAACCTTCAATAAAAGAAGCATCACAAAAAAACAAAAAAAAATACTGCAACTACTAGGATAAGATTTTTGGCCTGGTCTAGGTTCAGTCAGAGTCTTAACAGTTTCAATGTTATTCGACACAGTTAGACTATTGATTATTTTTTCAGAAAACTTAATTATTATCCTAACAGTAGTATAGGGAATACAAATTTTCAGTTGTAAGAGTTTAAAGCACCTACTTTTCCAGATTGACCAAGGTGTAATAAAAATGCTACTCAAAATATTGACATCTTTATAATTAGTTAGTCATTTACAAATCCAATCTTGTATGAATATGTCAGCGTTTGCATTATGAAGAACTAAATTGCCATTAGGGACCAGAGACCACACATTCCTGATGAAAGAACAGTGCAACACGATATGTTATGTAGATTCAAAAGAAGTGTCATCACACAAACAACAACATATGTCTTGGTTTTGAGTGTGAGAAGAATATTTAGCACCAATGACACTCAACGGCTCGACTGGTACACTGAAATTACTTAGGCATTCTTTTCTTGTATTAGTACCTAAAAATTACTTTTAGGTAAAACAAATGCACCGATGTGGTACTTTCTGTTTTAGGTTCGAAAATCAAAATCGAACAAAACAAGCCTAAACTACGATATTAGCCGTTCCGTCCTGCTTCGGTCACGATAAAGAGGAAAATGGGTTGATCTTAGTATTGGAAAATTGACACTAAAACAGGGTGAAGAAAAGAATGTTATATCTGGGTTCAAGGCTCTAATGATAGATTCTTTTCGATAATTATTCGACCCTTTCCAATTAGATTGGCGAGTATAAATAGGTCAATGAATATTGCCCTCAGGATACTTGAAGCCCCACAACAATGTTGGATTCAAAGCTTGTACAACCTTGACCCAACCAAGAATACACAGGTTCAATATCCGATGATGCTTGTTAGAGAGAAAACAAAGAGAGTATAGATGTGTTTTCAATGGAAAACTAAGATGCTATTTATAGAGAATTTAGCATCTGTTCAAGATGACTCTTCATCTCCAACAGGCATCTTTTCAGAGCGAATGGACATATCTTCCTTCAACAGGCAACAATGGTGTTTGTTGGAAAACGATGTTTCTGTTCGGTTTTCTAACTGTCATTAGAAACCGTAAAACAAAAAACAAAGTGTAGCGCCTACAATTTAAGGGTTTGTTGAAAATATCCAACATTCTCCCCTTATTTTCAAAAACCAAAACAAAGTATAAAAGGTTTTGGAATTGGAGTGGCTGCATCACTCGAGTGACTGCCTACGTACCCGAGTGAGATCAAGCCAAAAAAGTTCAAGCTAAGTTGAGACAAAGCATCATCGTGGAAACCAATACATAAATGAAAGGTACCTTTTGGGTTTGAACCTTCACTTAGTGTAAGATATTCAATGCTTTATCGAGGTCCTATGGTGAATTTAATCTTGAACCAAGTACCCCTTGTGATAAAACCGGAACCTCAACAGATATTGATTTCATATAATAGTGTGTTATGTAGCCCGCACATTACGACCCTGTGCTTTCTCCTGGATTCATGAGTCTTTTTGTAATGACCCATCCCTCCACCGATACTGTCCCTACTTAGCCACTGCGGTTATCCGGCAGTGTGGGGTTTTCAATGGGCATCGTTGCGGTAATCCAGCAGAAACTTCTCGGATGGTCACCCATCGTAATACCCCGATATTCGACAGTGGTTGGTCGAATAAAATATAAGTAATAATTTGTCCTTCCTAACACCAAGGCCTTTTCAGCACAGTTGACTCCATAGTTGGCAGAAAAATCTACAGTTAAGCGTGCTCGGGTGGGAGTCATTCCAGAGATGGGTGACTTCTCGGGAAGTTATTGCTGGATTACTGCAGTGATGCCCGTTAAAAACCCCACGTTGCCAGATAACCGCAGTGGCTAAGTGAGGACAATATCGGTGGAGGGATGGGTCATTACAAATGGCATCAGAGACGACGACAAGTATCCTGCCTGGGGTGGGAAGGTACGTTGGACGGGTTTGGTCCAGGTGCTTCTCATGAGGGGCAGGGAACGTCAGAGATCTGGACTTGCGAATATATTCTGGAGCCGAGGATGACTCCAATTTAAGGTGGTGGTATTGTAATACCCCGATATTCGGCAGTGATTGGCCGAATGGAATATAAGTAATGACTTGTCCTTCCCTAACACCGAGGCCTTTTCAGCACAATTGGCTCCAGATTTGGCAGAAAACTCTGCAGTTAAGTGTGCTCGGGCGGGAGTAATCCAGGGATAACCGTATCGATGCCCATTGAAAACCCCACACTGTCGGATAACCGCAGTGGCTAAGAGGGAACAATATCGGTGGAGGGACAGGTCATTACACTTTTCTGAGAACGGTCTTATTCTCATAGGTCGGTCACCGAACTCTGTTATAGCGCCTATAATTTAAGGGTTTGTTGAAATATCCAACACTTAAGGGAGGGAAGCAGAAAAGTTTTGAGAAAAGGAAAAGGTATTGAATTGTCTGTGTTTGGGTATTGAAAACTATGAAGAGAATAACAGAGCTTTTTAGATATGAAAGCCTCTCTTCCTTTCTGAATAGGCTAAGTGGCCTATTTATATTAGTTTACAATACGCAATGCCAATCTCGTGAGTAGTGGAGGGTAATGAGGTTGTGGAGAGATAGAGAATATGGAGATGATGAGTATCATGCGAGATAATTTAGGGAAGTTTCTGGAAATCCCCTTTCTCATGAATCCATGATCTCTCCAACCGTTTATAACCGTCACCACTACTCTAAATTTTCACATGGGATGTTGCCATGCCGCATGTTGTCGTAGAACACCAGACTAATACCCCATGAAGAATCCCCCCATGTGACGTATTTTGATGTTTCTAAGGTTTCTGGCTTATGCTAAATCTTAGTAGTTGATGTGCCATATGCCTTATAGGCATATAAGATCGTATGTTGTGGAGTTGTTTGTGATAAAAAAAACTTGGCCATTGCCATCTGAAGCACGATTGCAAGCCAATGGCTTGTTGAGGCGTCATATGATGTCTTGGCACATTTGTATATGGTTGAGATACTATGATTTAGCATGGCGTAAAAGTAGCATAGCATGCGTATGTTTTCTTCTACAACTAAGATAAAAATAAATATTCCAGGACATAATCTCTAGGTGAGATATGGGAGTCATATGGGATCGTGTAGCTTTGGCATGATATGTTCATGGCCTACTCGTAACGATAAAATAGCAGGTGGCATATAGCGGCCTATTATGGCGCTTCCATGGCACGCAGTGGCGTTACGTTTTGGCATATTGGTGTGAGATCCGAATATGGCTCAACAAACTTGGACTTAGCTGCCACAACTAATATTTTTCCTAGATGGATCTATTGGCGCAGAAGGACATGATATTCTAATGCCATATTAGGGATTGGCACGGTATGCGTTTAATGGCACATGGCTATGCGAGTTGCGGTTTTGTGGCAACTTGGCATATTTTGCCTTGGTCGTGGAAAATAAGAAAGAGATGGTGGGGCGATGTCGTAGCTGTGAACTAAAATAGATTAAGGCATAGCATATGAAGGCCGTGATTATACTATTTGGGTCCAAGATGGCGCATGGCATGTTGTGGGCCTAAGATGGCGTGTCTTTGTGTATGGCTAGGCATTCCCAAAGCCACCATGCCAAAATTATCGGATTTTTTCCTAGCCGCACACTCTTATAGCATTTGTGCGTCATCATATCACATACATGGTGTTTATAGAGGTAAGGCCAATGTGTATTTGGCTATGGATCGGTGCCGGCCAATTATGGTATAATAATGATGTTAATAAGCCATGACCGAGAATTAAGGTTTATCCTAAACTCAGCCAAAGCCATTAGAATAATATTCTTATTTTAATAAGGATAGCCTAGTTAGATTTGGAATATGATTGCGCTAATTGCGGATGGAGTACGAGCCAAGTTTGGACTCTTTTTAGGTCGTTGATTGGCCTTGGCCCCAATAATTATAATGGTCATGTTAGGATTTGGCCACGGTTAGCAAGATCCTAAAATGTCGTGTGGGCATGCTATGGTCTTGGCCAACTATAATGGAAATAATGGCGCGCATTTGTGCAGGCTTTGCCATTCTTGCCAAGGTGTGCCAACATCGCGCGCACATGCTTGGTAAGCCAATATCGCGCGGACATGCATTGTTGACTTGGCTGTGGCTACCAAGGCGCGTTATTTTGCATGGGGTTTGGTGCATCCTTGGCACGGCCAAAGCGCGTCAATATCGCGCCAGGATGCACATGTGTTATAGCCTTTCCCGAGACTTCTAAGGCACAATGGTGCCATGCGTTGCGTGCTATGTCTCTTTGGCGCAGTGGCTATGCCACAATTCCGTCCATAATTTGCCAAGTTGTGATTGACTATGCTACGAAATTGGACGACTACTTTGGGATGATTCCAATTAGGTCATTAATCCATTTTTATCTTAGCTGAAGCGTTCATGAGCTATAACAGCCATGTTGTGGCTTTGGCTCTGTCTAGCCAGGATATTACATCGTATGCAGTATATGTTATGTGTTAGAGCATTGCTCGGTCGAACTCGCATGCGTTCCTATCGCAAGCATGTTTGTCAATATTAGTGATCAAAACTATATGTCTTGATTTCTAGTATACTTATGACTAAGTCTCGGTCTAGGATAGTTAGGAATAGTTGAGCTCCAGACTCCATGACGATTATCTTATAAAGACGAAGAACTACTCAAGAAATCGGTGGAACTTCATCTGACCAAAAGGTATGTGGAGACTTGAACTCATCTTTTCACTCAAAAGTCTATCTCCTACTCTTGATACAAAAGTCGTATAAGTATGATAGTTTTCATATATACACATTTGTTATTTTGAGCCAAGTTTCCTCGCCTATTTTTCTCTCGAAATACGTGTTGGTAAGCTTTTGCTTTAACCATCTTCATCTTTACCCGTGACGAAAGTCATGATGACGTTTCAATCTTGAAAACAGCTTTGATGACGATAGTCGATTCTTTATGTCTAACGACTGTTATAACATTATAGAAGAATGTTTCAACGATTGCAATGTAGAGTTGAGAATATGTAACCACCTATGGGTGTAAGCATATAGTGTTTTCGCACATTAGTATATAAATCCATGTGCAGGAAACCAAGTGCGTGCATATGTGTGCATGCGGTATTGGTGAAGGAGACAGGTTGGGTACGCGTACTGGCGGAAATTCACGTCTGTGAAATTCTGCTGAGTTTGAAGTTTACGAACTCAAAAACCAGTCACCTTAGGTACGCGTACCCGTACGCGTACTGGCAGAAAATTTTCATCCGAAAAAGTCTGCTGAGTTTGGAAACTAAAACCAACTCAAAATCCGGTAGCTAAGGTACGCATACCCGTACGCGTACCCAAGATAGTTATTCCTCAAATAGGTAGTTCATGGACTTAAAACAATAAATTCTAAGAAATGCAATCTTTGCAAACCATGGGTATATTGTTCATGAATTGATTCAAATGAATCAAACCGATTTTGTTTCAATTGTGTCTATGTATAAAGACCTAAGCAATTGAACAACTCTTGAACTAGTTCTTATGAGTCATTTGAACCAGTTATGAGAAATATGAATACGGTTAATATGAAAGCACTCATATGGCTAACCATTGGTCAACCATTTGTGAACCAACCAATGTACATGTTTAGGTACGGTTACTCAAACCTAAATGAATACATTTCATTTGTGTGTGACAACTTAAGTTTCGATTTAACGGTTGAAAGATATTAGCTTGGATAAATCAGGTTTTTCATCTAACGGCGATTATTGAATGCTTTGTTACCAAGGTAACTTAGATTGCAAACCCTGATTTGAAAACTATATAAGGAGACGTCTAGCAACTGTGCAAAACTAATCCCTACACCTCCTGTGTGATATTATGGTTTGCTAGAGTCGATTCTCCTTTAATCGTAGGTTTCTTCTCGAGACCCTATCGACTAACGACTTAAAGACTTCATTGGGATTGTGAAGCCAGACGAAATTACTTCTCTTGTAGTTGAGCGATCTGATCTTGCCATTTTCTATCGTACGAGCTCAATTGAATAATTGACTTGAGATTATATCTCTGATATGGAAAGATAAAAAGAAATCACAAACATTTTCGTCTCATCGTTTGTGATTCCATAATATCTAGTTTCGCTACCATACGATTTAGATTGTGAGGTGATTGATAATACTAGGCTATTCTTCGGGAATATAAGTCCGGTTTATCAATTGGTTCTTGTTCACCTTGATTTTTATCAAAAGACAGAACAAAACTTTTAGGTTTATCTGTGGGAGACAAATTTATCTATCCTTGTAGACTTTTCTGTGTGATATAGATTTGTTTACTGAAGTCTTCGACTTTGTGTCGTAGAAACTCTTGGTTTGTGGGTGAGATCATCTAAGGGAATCAAGTGCGTAGTATCCTGCTGGGATCAGAGACGTAAGGAGCGCAACTGTACCTTGAATCAGTGTGAGATTGATTACGGTTAAACTACAGTCCAGACCGAAGTTAGTTTGTAGTAGGCTAGTGTCTGTAGCGGCTTAATATAGTGTGGTGTTCAATATGGACTAGGTCCCGGGGCTTTTCTGCATTTGCGGTTTCCTCGTTAACAAAATTTCTGGTGTCTGTGTTATTTCTATTCCGCATTATATTTTGTTATATAATTGAAATATCACAGGTTGTGCGTTTGTATCGATCAATTGTGAAATCCAACCTTGGGTTATTGATTAGATATTGATTGATCCTTGGATATTAGTCTTTGGTACCATCCAAGTTTATCTCTCTTGTATTTAATCGAGACCCGCAGATTGCTTGAGTAAGATTTAAATCAAGAGATAGAGATATTAACTCCTTGATATACTTTTTATTAAGATTGAGTATGACTGTCTAGTTGATTCTCTTAAAAGTATATTAGAGTTCGTCCATACAGATTGCTAATCGAAATATTGGGTGAGGTTGTTAGACCCCCTCATTTTCATTATGGGCTTGGTTATGCGTAGCCAATGTGTCGCAATTATTAGGCCATTGATCATGATTTGATCATCACATGGATATTATCTAGGGTTTGAGTCCATGGCAGTATGCCAGACCTAGGTTTATAGTTTTAATACCATTCTGGTACCAATTGAATACGATAGCACCGCTATAGCATGTTCAAGGAACTCGGCCTTGGGAGTTTGCGACTTGAGACGATACTCGATATGGATATGTATTAATATAACACTTTCAGTAGCATGTATATTTTTTGTACAGGCAAAGACCATCTTAAGGGTAGTTGTCACCTACATTAATGGCAACCCGATGACAATATTGCACTATACTAGCGGTCAATTCGTCTAGGAGCTTCTCCAACCCATATGATAGAGTACCAGTTATGAAATACTCTACTCATATGTATGTATGTTATGCGATGGTTAAACCGTAGGTTGGATATGCATTACTGATTCTCTTGCGGAATATAAGTTGTAGATACAAATCCTTAATCCTGATGTTGGGTCAGGGGTATATTACACTTCTGCATCCAGGGCAAGGAAATTTTACAATTTATGTCCTTGTCAAAAACTCACCATCAACGTTAGTCTCCTGGTTAGCACGGAACAACTAATGTGTTTCATGGTAAGTACTAGATGGTGACAATGACGCCAAGCAAGATCAAACTTCATAAGCAGAAGGATAGTTACTTATATGTACCGTCGCGGTATAATAAGATAGTATGGGTGGCATAACATGTATGATGGTGATGTATCCATGCACGTTGTTTCATCTTGGCAAGGCGGAGCTTGGTCTTCACGCGGTAGGGTAAGGCTCGTGCGATCCCACGGGCTTTGGCCGGTTATTCCTAGCCCAGTTAGGAATCTTCTTTATACATATTGAAAATGCGGGGGTCTAACAACCACACCCAACAATTCATTTGGCAATCTGAGAGGACTTACTCCAATACACTTTCTAGAGGATCAACTAGGCAGTCAGACTCAATCTAGAATAAAGTATATCAAAGAGTTTAATATCTCTAACTCTTAATTCAATCCGCAATCAGCAAATAGAAATCTGCGAGCCCGATTGAATATAAGAGGAATTACTTGAACGACACCAAACACCAATGTTCAAGTGTCAATCAATGTAAATAAACAACCCAAGGTTGGATATTCTAATTGATTGATCTTAACGCACAGCCTGTGATTTTTAAATTATAAAACAAAATATAATGCGGAAAAGAAATAACACGGACACCGGAATTTTGTTAACGAGGAAACCGCAAATACAGAAAAAACCCCGGGACCTAGTCCAGGTTGAAAACCACACTGTATTAAGACGCTACAGACACTAGACTACTACCAATTAACTTCGGATTGTACTGTAGTTGAACCCTAATCAATCTCACATTAATTCAAGGTACAGTTGCCCTCCTTACGTCTCTGATCCCAGCAGGATACCCTAGTTAGTAATTCGGCGTATGATTCACGAATCATACGCGAATTTTTCCGTATCATTCGGGACAGAATTATACGGCCGAATTGCTCTACCCCCGAACCTAGTACGCGCCTTTTGTGGGCTTGGCGAATAATGCGCGTTTTTTACGGATCCGCGAATTATTCGGACGTTGGATTCGCCAGTTGTATGCGTGATCGAATTTTAGATAGTGGTAATAGAGTTGTCGTTCACTCGGACTTGATGGATTGATTTTAAGAATTAATAAACTAAAATAAAAGAAAAATATATACAAAATATTGTCACTGGACGAAGAGAGTTACTGGGACTAGGATTTCGTCAAATTCATAACATAGGGTTCAATTTATTTATTCTCAACAATTAAAGCTCAATAAATAAAATTAAAATGGACTCTGATTTTGCCAAGGTAGATTCTCAAAAGATTAGTAGTAAATCCTAAGCATGATGTATCAAAACATTTAAGCTAAGCATACCTCATCAAATTAAATAACAACCAATTAATTCAAATCATATTTCAATTAAAATTAATGCAAAAGTCTTAAAAAGAATTAAATAATTTTACTCATGTATGAAATTCGTCATCCTCCGTCGTCCCAGTGTTGGGGTTTAGCTCATCATGTTGGAAACACGCTCAAAGTATGATTTCATTGCACAAAAGGTGCTTAAAAGGATGAAAATATATGAAAACAGAGATTCGTAACACTTAATATTTGTTACAATGGACACTGTTACAGAGCGATAAAACTGAATTGTCGCTGACGTTGTAGCGCTGCGACCCTCTAGTATTTGCCGTTCACACTGTAGCATGAATGACTGTCCACAAGCGTCTTATGTTCTTCGTGTTCTTCAGTTCTGCAGCAGCAGAAACTTCTCTCCGCAACTCGTGATTTCTCACGTTGTTGATCTCTGTTTACTCCCTAATCACTCCATCCATCTCGACAATGTCCCGGAACCATATATATACTCAACAAGACCACAATAACTCCTCAAATATTCACTCATTACTCGACAGTAAATAGGGTATATTATCGGTTATTTTCTTTTCCTTTCTTGCCTTCCTATGCGCCCAATCGCTGCATACACACTCCAAACGATCTGGCACACGTTATAGATTAAGTCAACACGCTGTATACATGCGCAATCTTTCCAAAACAAATCCAGCAGAGTCACATGTATCTGTCTGATTCTGTTTCACGAGAAAATACGTTGATAGAAACATTTTTGTGTCTAATTTGTCCTCAATGTCCGTATTGTTGGAACTCTATTTTTGTACTAATATTGTGTTTTTATGTATTTTAAGGAAATAAACATTTTTGGAAAATTCGGCTCGAAAAGTTGATTTTGGCACCCGGAGGACAAGTGTTATTCGGACTCTCGCTTTTGGATAAGGGGTAACCTAATTACTAAGGGGCACCCCCAGGTCACCCCCAAGGCAGCTGCTATTCGCACCCCTACTCTGGATAGAGGGCTACCAGTTTCTTCCCCATTTGAACCGAGTTTTGGCGGGAAAAATAGTTCTTCACCTGCGTAATTGTTGAAGCAAATTTTGGACGTGATATAAGGAGATTCAAGGGCTAGTTTTCATTGGGCTGGACTTGGTAGAGAAAAACAGCGTTAGTTCAATCAATTGGATCAACTGAATTGGGCTGGATCGAGTGAAACGGAGCTCAACAGGGAACTGCAGTAAAGAAGAAATATTTCATCGAATATTTGATTCGATGCGTATTGCATGGGACAAGATTTTCTTCTTTACTCAACAAAATTCGTCCCTATCAAATCAGGATAAAAAAAGGAAAGACAGCTTAGAAGACGCAAAGAAGAGAAAGAAAATATTCTCGTATCTGCCAGTTTTGAAGAGAAATTATATGGAGTTAACTCGAAATATTTCAATGCCTGTCGAGTATAAAAAGGCATGTTGGGTCGATTAGGAAAGGTGTGGAGAGTTGGAGGTCGAGAGTTGGGAGTAGAGAGGAGAGCGCTGCAGAGGTAGAATCCACCATTTTTCTCTGTTGCTGCTGCTGCCATTGATGAAGATGAAGAACACGAAGAACAGACAGCCAATAACCGTCGTTCTTCGACCAGTTCCTGTGGGTCGTAGTCATCTACGCAGACAACAACAGTATTCTTTTATCGTTCTTTGTAACGGTGTTTGCAACAATTATAAACGTTGCAAACACCCGATTTTCATCATTTTCTCTTTATTTCATCACTGTGAACCATTTTTGAGCCATAAATAATTATTTTGAGAGCATTTTTACTATGATGAGTTAAACCCCAACACTGGGACAACGGAGGAGGCCGAGCTTCATACATGGGTAATTTAATTAATTCTTTTTAAGACTTTTGCATTAAAAATTAATTGAAATATGATTTGATTAAATTGGGTGTTATTTGATTAGATGGGCCATGCTTAGCTTAGGTGATTTGATGTTCCATGCTTAACATTTACAATCAATTTTTTGAGAATCTACTTTGGAAAAATAAGAGTCCATATAACTTATGTTTTGAGCGATTATTGTCGAGAATAATTCATTGAGCCCTATTTTATGAAGATTGGCCGAATCATTAGTCCCAGTTCCTCTCACCATTGTTAATATTTTTGTATATATATTTTTATTAAATCTAAAAATTCCATTTCCTTCACAAGTCTGAAACGAATCCTATTTACTACAACCCCATTAAAAATCTTAAATCATTTTGGCGCCGCCGACGCGGATTTCTGTTTAGGTAGAATTTTTAGGTTTTTATTATTTTTTATTATTCCATTTGTTCTTTTTACGTCTCTTTGGTTGTGTCTTTGTATTACAGGTTTGAAGTTGTATACTAAAGACCTTGGAATCAAAGCTTAAAGCTAAAAGAGAAGGAAAAAAGACAAAGCAAAAAAAAGAAGAAAAAAGAGAGAAAAAAAAAGAGAGAATTTATTTTTTTATTTTTTTTAGAGACCTTCCATTTTTTTTGTAATTATTTTTTTTTCTTTTCTTTTGCACTTTATCTGGACTTTGGACAATTTATTTTGATTTTAAACCCTACGGAAGGGTTATATATATATAAAAAAAATTTTTAAATATAAAATGTTTGCAGGGAAGGACGACGATTACAATATCGTCTCGGCCCCTCGGGTTCGTACATGACATAGGAGTCGTGGCCCGAATCGACTTCAACGGTTCATCCTCCGTCTGGTACGGGAGGTAAGTCCATCGAAACACTCACGAATCTCCTGTAAGCGAGTTACTGTATTCCTTAAGGTGATTCATTGATTGAGGACGAATTTGGACTGTTTTTAAATTCCTAGTAAAGGGCAAGGCCTGGCCAATACAAGATAAGGGTTCGGATTTCATCACCGCTTCCTTCTTGCCCGCCTTAGGAAAACGAAACCTAACGCGAACCCAAGCTTAAAATTTGATTAGAACGAGACCGATAGGGTAACGAGCTTGGTAGGAAAATCTTTCGAAAAATATTGGTTACTCTTTTTAGCATACTTCGAAGTTCATGATGGTTTCTGTGAGTTGAATGCGTGACTGTGCCGCCTTGTGATAGTGGTGAGGCCTTGGGTATCAAAGCTCCACTGAGCTTCCCTCGCCTCAATTCAACTTACTTTGACTCGGATTGATTCCATAGGGGTTTGCTTAAATTGTAACGAATTCCCTTTCGAAGGATTAGAAGCTGGTCTAGAAACAATCTAAGTGGAGCCATCATGCTTTTTGTTTGCTAGATTTTATAGGTTTGATTTGGTCGAGTCAGTCTTGTTTTTGATTGTGTAGAATTCCCTTGCAATTAAGAATGTCGAACTGGTATGATAGAAGCCAATACAATGATTATCGACCTGAATTTGAATATGGACATCATCCTTTCTATGACCATGTTGGGAATAGTGGTTGGGAACGCCATCATTTGGAAGGATATGGGTCATACCCTGGTGAGCCCAATTACTATCCACACATGCATCAGTCTTACGAGCAAGAAGATTATAGTACTAGTTCTTCGTCTCTAGACGATACAATCAAACTATTGAAAAGTAGTCCTTTTTATGATCCCTCTGTTCCTATTCCTCCTTTAGAAGAGTCCCTCAGGGAGTTAGCTGAGTCGACGTGTAAGTTAGCTGAGATGAATAGTGTCATTCTAGACGAAAGAACTACAATAATGAGTGAACTTTCTATAGAGGAATCCCTCAAGCTGATGGCTGAGACGAACGAAAGACTTGCTCGAAATAATCTTACTTTCCAATATAGTGTTTCCAATAATACCCTTAAAAATGAGGATAGTTATTTTCATAATCAAGATGACAAGGTTAGAATTGGTAGCACTACTTGTTTTGATGAGGTTCAATCTTTTTCATGTTATTATGATGAGGATAGTGTTGATGGAGAATCATACTTATGTAGGAATAGTGATCAGGAAATAGTTACTCCAATTGAGCTTTACAATGATAATATTATTTCTAGTTCAAATACAAATAATTATTCACCTATTCAAAAGGACGAGGATTTGACTAGAGATACCCTCGTTTTAGACGATGTAGTATTTCTTGTTTACAAAGCCGATAATGATTTAGAGGAACGAGTTTATTCTGAGAATAATGTTTTAGAGTCTAGCGATTTAGAAACAATAGTCTTAGACGAAGAAGATGAACTCGTAGAGATGAGTGAGGATGAACCTGACTTAGAAGAATCAATTGACCATTTCCAGGAATTTGATGACCTAGAAATTAGGGAAATTGTAGCTAGTCTATCTAGAGATACCCAAAACTCTAAGTTTGGGGGTGATTATCACCTTCCTAGTGCCTTACCTTTAATTCTCAGAAAGTCCCTTCACTTAGGACTTGATATCTCTGCCTCGACAATTTTACAAGATTACCTTCATACTCGTTTTCCCGAACCTAATGATGTCCAGGAAGAAGTTCAGTCGTTAGAAACCCATCCTATGGTTGATGTGGTTTCCCCAGGATATGATCCCCAGATTGACTTTGTTTTCCCGAACGTTTATATTCCAAATGTGTCGAATATTAAGTTGTGAGACTAAACCTAAATGCTTTAGGAAATTAGAATCGACACATTTGCTTAAGAATGACCACTACTCTCATTGTGGTCAATTATGTAAGTCAAATCTTATTGACTTAGAGGATCCTCAGTTATTTAGGTTATTATTGTGGGCTTCTAAGATCATATTTGAGTTTTTCCAGACTCTAGGACCTAATGATTCGGATCCCACCTATGAAGAAACGCAGCCAATGAAAATTTTCTATTTAGACACTTTCGTAGAACCTGAACCTGAACCACAATTAGATATAAATTTCTTAATCAGGAAACTAAGTAAGGGCATGCTAGTCTTGTTCACTTTCTTGATTCATTGCAGTTTCCTTTGGTCAGCTCTATTTAGTTTTGAAGACCCACAGTTATTTCGACTGTTACTTTATGGTTCGAGTTGACTAATCCTTTCCTAAGTCTGGCTGAAGACTTTAAACTTATAACTTCTTGGGAGGTATCCCATGCTCATGCAACACGGTAATATCTTTCCTTAACTCTTTCGCTTCAAATGGTAACAGTTTCTCCTTGTTCATGCTTTAAGTTTCATCTTTAGAACATTGAGGACAATGTTAGATTTAAGTTTGGGGGTATGGGAAAAACTTTTAAGTTTCAATTAGTAAACTCCAGAGCCTATAAATTTATGCCTATTAAGGTTTGCACTAACCAATCTAAGTGGATGGGAACATCTTGGTTATAGGAGTTGAGGAACCAATATGATTAGATGGAAACATCGAAAGAGTCTATTCATAAAAGCACAGAGCTCATGTGTTAGTAATAACATGATAGTTTCACCATATCTCGTTGAGTCCTTTCATTTTCTTTTTTTTATTTTATTTTTTCTTTTTAAACTATGTTTCTCTAAGTGATTAGGTGGGGCACACGATTCAAGTTGTTACCACTGCTAGGGTAAATTAGAGTGACTGAGTTATTAAAAAAAAAAAAGACCGGACCAGTTAGACCAATCGGAATAAGTATTAACACTTGGATAGCAATATGTGTGTGTTCTCCCTGTTTCCGTCGCCTAAGCAAGCGTGGAATGCAGGACCCGTGGGAACTATCGTGTAATCTGCTGACAAGAAGCATGCGCTTGGATCAAAAAGATCTATTCATGCCGTTAAGTTAAAAAAAAAAATTGTTATTGTTCTGTGTAGTCAACTGCTGGTTCCCTTGTATTTGCCAGTTTGTTGATCTATATTTAAGTTATTGACCACTGGTTCCCTTGTATATGCCAGTTGTGTTGATATTAGTCAGACCGGTATCTCAGTCCATTAGGATAGGTTCATTCTGGCAGTGGACTTCATACAGATATGTGAAACATCGATCATTTGGTTAACATCAAAACCATCTACATTTATCTATTTCCATATCCTTTTTCTATCCATATGATTAGTTTGACTCCGAATATGATGTCCATAGTGCAACTATCTGAGTAGAGCTCTGTCACTTTATATGAATTTTAGTATCCTTGAGTGCAAACTCGTGTACAACAATTGGAATTTCGCATCAGGGTACTTCCTCCTATAGTCAATACGTATGCCAACCAAGGAGATTCTTTAGTGCCTTCCAAGGTTCTGCATAGATAAGCTAGTGTCTGGAGTAATGGTTTTGTGGGCACACCTCTGGTAAACCCTCCCGATATTAACTCGGTTTTATTTATTTTTTATTAATTTTGCTCGAGGACTAGAAAATAATAAGTTTGGGGGTATTTGATAGACACATTTTTGTGTCTAATTTGTCCTCAATGTCCGTATTGGTTGAACTCTATTTTTGTACTAATATTGTGTTTTTATGTATTTTTAGGAAATAAATATTTTTGGAAAATTCGGCTCGAAAAGTTGATTTTGGCACCCGGAGGACAAGTGTTATTCGGACTCTCGCTTTTGGATAAGGGGTAACCTAATTACTAAGGGGCACCCCCGGGTCACCCCCAAGGCAGCTGCTATTCGCACCCCTACTCTGGTAGGGGGCTACCAGTTTCTTCCCCATTTGAACCGAGTTTTGGCGGGAAAAATAGTTCTTCACCTGCGTAATTGTTGAAGCAAATTTTGGACGTGATATAAGGAGATTCAATGGCTAGTTTTCATTGGGCTGGACTTGGTAGAGCAAAACAGCGTTAGTTTAATCAATTGGATCAACTGAATTGGGCTGGATCGAGTGAAACGGAGCTCAACAGAGAACTGCAGTAAAGAAGAAATATTTCATCGAATATTTGACTCGATGTGTATTGCATGGGACAAGATTTTCTTCTTTACTCAACAAAATTCGTCCCTATCAAATCAGGATAAAAAAAGGAAAGACAGCTTAGAAGACGCAAAGAAGAGAAAGAAAATATTCTCGTATCTGCCAGTTTTGAAGAGAAATTATATGGAGTTAACTCGAAATATTTTAATGCATGTCGAGTATAAAAAGGCTTGTTGGGTCGATTAGGAAAGGTGTGGAGAGTTGGAGGTCGAGAGTTGGGAGTAGAGAGGAGAGCGCTGCAGAGGAAGAATCCACCATTTTTCTCTGTTGCTGTTGCTGCCATTGATGAAGATGAAGAACACGAAGAACAGACAGCCAAAAACCGTCGTTCTTCAACAGTGACGACGACCAGTTCCTGTGGGTCGTAATCATCTACGCAGACAACAATAGTATTCTTTTATCGTTCTTTGTAACGGTGTTTGCAACAATTATAAACGTTGCAAACACCCGATTTTCATCATTTTCTCTTTATTTCATCACTGTGAACCATTTTTGAGCCGTAAATAATTATTTTGAGAGCATTTTTACTATGATGAGTTAAACCCCAATACTGGGACGACGGAGGAGGCCGGGCTTCATACATGGGTAATTTAATTAATTCTTTTTAAGACTTTTGCATTAAAAATTAATTGAAATATGATTTGATTAAATTGGGTGTTATTTTATTAGATGGGTCATGCTTAGCTTAGGTGATTTGATGTTCCATGCTTAACATTTACAATCAATTTTTTGAGAATCTACTTTGGCAAAATAAGAGTCCATATAACTTATGTTTTGAGCGATTATTGTCGAGAATAATTCATTGAGCCCTATTTTATGAAGATTGGCCGAATCATTAGTCCCAGTTCCTCTCACCATTGTTAATATTTTTGTATATATATTTTTATTAAATCTAAAAATTCCATTTCCTTCACAAGTCTGAAACGAATCCTATTTACTACAACCCCATCAAAAATCTTAAATCATACGTGTACAACTCAATTCTTTCCATTCCAAGATCAACCCGAGTACCAAGCCTGTTTAATCGTACCAAACCCATAACAATCCATATCCAAGAAAGAACCCGACTCCTTTCAATTCTCGCCTGAAATTCCATCAAACACCTGAGAAAAGTCCATGCCCATGTTCCGCTCCAACACGATGATGCAGTCAATTCTGATTGATCAAAACACCCATACCAAGTCTATCATGTTCTAACAGGTCCATACCAACAAAAATACAGTGTTGAGTCTCTCTAAATCTCCCTTAAATTTCGAACTCTAATCTGCCAGGGAAGAACCAAACTTTCCCGCCAATTCTAAAATTCAAATGATGAAAATACCGCTTTTTATTGGAAAAATAGCTTCCTCTATCGCCTCAGCAATGGGGTTTAGCTCCTCATATGAAAAATATGTTCAAAATATTTTTCCATTGCTCAAAAGGTGTTTTCAAAGGTTAAGAGACTCAAAGGGAGTAAAACAGTTCAATCGCAACGTTTATATGTGTTGCAGATCGACTGTTACAAGAGAAACTGAAGGAATAAAACTGCTACAGTAACGATAGAAGCGAAGTGTTGTAGAACAACGACAGTGTTCTGCGACAGTTGGGCGTGGGTTGATGTTCTTCGTGTTCTTCAGCAGCACCAGCAGAATAGCTTTCCTGCAACTCGTGATTTTTGTCTCCTCTGGTTCTCTAAACTACCCCAAACTGTTCGTCCCCTCTGTGACTTGAAGCAACCTTTTTATAGCCAACATGAACCCTAATACTCGATTTAATTCTCTCTTTTCTTCGGCATAAAGTCTCGGACTTCTCCACTTTCCAAACTCTTCTCTACGTGTTTCTGAGATGTACAGATCATTCCAGTTCCTCTATTAGATTGATACGAATCTCAGGAAGGGTTATCTTCCCTTAAATCACCCGTAACTGCCAAATATAATCTCAACATACCCCGAAAAATTCTTCCTCCTCTGTTTTCTTCTCGCGGCTTATCCAACCTCAATTGGTTGAGTCTGATCAATCTACCAGCCATGTTTTGATCCAGAAAGCCTAGCCCAACAAATATCTGCAATCGAATTTGGTTGAATCCCTTGCGAAATCCAATTCCAAACCTTCACGACTGCTGCCGTTTTTCCTGCCGAATTCCGATTCGAATTGTGAAGAAGAAGAGGCTCCCCCTATCCAGAGTAGGGGTGCCTTTAGCAGCTTTCTTGGGGTGTCCTGAGGGTGCCCCTTACCCATGCTGAGTGTCCGAATAACAAGTGTCCTCCGGGCGCTTTTAGACAACTTTTCGAGCCGATTTTTCCAAAAATATTTATTGGCCAAAAATACCTACACACATAAAACACCATAATAAGTACAAAAATGAGAACTATCAATATATAGAATCGAGACAAATTAGACACAAAAATGTGTCTATCAAATACCCCCAAACTTATTATTTTCTAGTCCTCGAGCAAAGATAAAATCCTAACTCACTGACGTAGGGATCGTCGATTGCATTTAGCGTATGCAATAAGCCTTTAAACCCCTAGGTAGCCCTAGTGGCCGAGTTATAGTCTCGGGAGGGCTTACCAGAGGTATACCCACAAAACCATTATACTCCAGACCCTAGCTAACTACGCAGAACCTTGGAAAGCACTAAAGAATCTCCTTGGTTGGCATACTTATTGACTACAGGAAGAAATACCCTGATGCGAAATTCCAATTGATGTACACGAGTTTGCACTCAAGCATACTAAAATTCATATAAAGTGACGGAGCTCTACTCAGATAGTTGCACTATGGACATCAATATACGGAGTCAAACCAATCACATGGATATATTAAGAGATGGATATAGAAAAACGTAGATGGTTTTGATGTTTACTAAGTGAACGACGTTTCCCATATCTGTCTGAAGGCCTCCGCCAAAATGAACCTATCCTAATGGATTGAGATACTAGTCTGACTAATATCAACACACTGGCATATACAAGGGAACCAATGGTCTATAACCTAACTCTAGGTCAACACAACTGCATATACAAGGGTACCAGTGGTCGACTTTATTGAATTTATTCCTTTTGGTCAAATGGTCTGGGCTCAAATTTTTTTATTTTTTTTTTCATGGTATCTCAATCACTCTAATTCACCCTAGCATTGGTAACAACTTGAATCGTGATCCCCACCTAATCACTTAGAGTAACATAGTTTAAAAACAAAATAAAAATAGAAGTGAAAAGGACTCAACGAGATATGGTGAAACTATCATGTTATTTCTAACACCTGAGCTCTGTGATTTTATGAATAGACTCTTCTAGATGTTTCCATCTAATTAGATTGGTTCCTCAACTCCTACAACCAAAATGCTTTCATCCACTTAGGTTGGTTAGTGCTATCCTTAATATGCATAAATTTCTAGGCTCTGGAGTTTATTTAAAACAAAAAGTTTCTACCCCACCCCCAAACTTAAATCTAACATTGTCCTCAATGTTTCGAATGAAAGAACAGTACCAAAAATATAAGTAACATGAGGAAATAGCAAAGAGAGAGTTCGGAAAGATAGTACATGGGTGAAGTGAAACCAAAAACTGACAAAAATAGTATACAACATACAAATCGCCTCGATGGTCAATCAAGGGTAAACAGGGTCCTCCAGAGGGACCTCCTCAACATCACCTGTAGGAAAAGGCTCTAAAAAGGGCTTCAATCTCTGACCGTTAACCTTTGAAGAACTAGTACCATCTGATGTTTCAATCTCACAAGCGCCTGGAGGAAAAACAGTACGGACCACAAAAGGACCGGTCCACCGAGAGCGCAGTTTCCCGGGGAATAGATGCAAACGAGTGTCATACAGAAGAACTTTTTGACCTGGAGAAAATTACTTCCGTAAAATATGCTTATCATGCACAAGTTTCATTTTGTTCTTATACTCCTCAGCACTATCGTATGCATCTCTACGAATCTCGTTCAACTCATTGAGCTGGAGCTTCCTGTGAGCTCCTGCCTTGTCAAGTGAAAAGTTTAACTGCTTAATAGCCCAATAGGCTCTATGCTCTAACTCAACAGGAAAGTGACATGCCTTTCCAAATACTAAACGGTAGGGTGACATTCCAATGGGTGTCTTAAACGCGGTACGGTAAGCCCATAAGGCATCAGTCAGCCTCGAAGAAATGATGTGCCCTAAAACAATTCCTGATTTAACCATGAAATGGCATTTTTCCCAATTAAGCACTAAATTATTTTCCTTACACCTAGTCAACACTAATGTCAAATGATGCAAGCATTCATCAAAAGATGAACCAAACACTGAAAAATCATCCATAAAGACCCCTAAAAACCGTTCTACCATATCAGAAAATATGCTCATCATACAACGCTGAAAAGTCGCAGGGGCATTACACAGCCCGAAAGGCATGCGTCTATACGCGAATGTACCAAAGGGACAGGTAAAAGTGGTTTTCTCTTGGTCTTCTGGGGCAATAACGATCGGATTATATCCGGAAAAGCCATCTAAAAAGCAATAGAAACTATATCCAGCTAATCTGTCTAGCATTTGGTCGATAAAAGGAAGGGGAAAGTGATCCTTCCTTGTGACCTTGTTCAATTTCCTATGGTCGATACAGACACGCCATCCCGTGGTCACTCGGGTTGGGATTAACTCATTATCCTCGTTCTGGACTACAGTGATACCTGATTTCTTGGGAACAACCTGAACGGGGCTGACCAACTTACTGTCTGAAATTGGGTAGATAATACCCGCATCTAACAACTTAAGCACCTCTTTTCGAACTACTTCTTTCATGTTAGGGTTCAGTCGACATTGCATCTCCCTAGACGGTTTGGAGTCTTCCTCTAAATGAATCTGATGCATACAAACGGTAGGACTAATACCCTTAATGTCTGCTATAAACCACCCTATAGCTTCCTTATTATCTTGAAGTACTTTTACTAGCCTGCTTTCCTGATCACTATCCAAGTCGGCAGCAATAATCACAGGTAAAGTCTCAGATGGGCCTAAGAACACATACTTCGGGTTATCTGGTAGTGGTTTGAGGTCCAACTTAGGAGGATCTTCTAAGGAAGGAACTGAGGTAGTCTCAGAAGCTGGTAATGGTTCAAACCTAGCTTTCCATCTATCAGTGTCTAACACAGGGGTAGAATATAATAGAGCATTCACTTGTTCAATGGTACTATCATCGTCAAAATCTAAACCAAAATGGGATAAACAACTCTCTAATGGGTCTTCAGACAAAATGTTTGGTAATGACTCATGAACTAAGGATTCTATCATATTCACCTCTTCAACACATGTGTCATCTAGCTCATAAGGTAGCTTACTGACATTAAAAATGTTCATTTCGACAGTCATATTACCAAAGGATAAATTCATCACACCATTTCGACAGTTTATGATCGCATTAGACGTAGCTAAGAATGGGCGACCTAAAATCACAGGTATCTGGTTCTCTGGGTCAGGGAAAGGTTGGGTATCTAGGACCACGAAATCCACTGGATAAATAAACTTGTCGACTTCAATAAGAACATCCTCGATAACACCTCGAGGAATTTTGACAGACCTATCAGCTAACTGCAGTGTTATCTGAGTAGGTTTCATTTCACCAAGTCCTAGCTGTAAGTACACATGGTACGGCAGTAAGTTCACACTGGCTCCTAAGTCAAGTAAAGCTTTTTCTACCCGGTGTTTACCAATTGTACAAGCAATGGTAGGGGAACCTGGGTCTTTGTACTTTGGAGTTGTGGTGTTCTGAATGATTGAACTTACATGACTAGATAAGAAAGCTTTCTTATGGACGCTAAGTTTTCGCTTTCGCGTACACATATCCTTGAGGAACTTGGCATAAGCAGGAATTTTCCTAATTGCATCTAATAAAGGAAAGTTTATGGTAACTTGCTTAAAAACCTCCAATATGTCATTAAAATTCGATTCCTTCTTTGTTGATGCTAATAGCTGGGGAAATGGGGCTCTAGGCATAGAATCAGACCTCTCGGGAACCGAATTGGCATCATCGGAAATTTTATCAGTCCCCTCAGTTAGTGGTCCTGAGGGATGAGATCCTGAGGGGTGAACTACAATATGTTCACTATCGGGCATGGTTACCTGATTGTCTACTACTCTACCACTCCTAAGGGTTCTAATAGCATTCAATTGATTCGATGGTTTTGCACCTAATTCATGAACTCCTCTAGGGTTGGGGGTAGTCTGACTAGGGAGCCTTCCGTTATCTCTCTCACTTAAGGTCTTAGCTATTTGGCCGACTTGAAGTTCTATCTTAGCAAGGCTCTAAGCATTAGTTTGAAAGTTCTGCTTGGTTTCCTGTTGAAAACTAATTTGGCTCTGTGCTAACATATCCTGAGTTTTTGCTAACGTCTTAATAGATTCCTCTAAGCTAGTCGTTTTGTTTTCTGGGCCTGATGAATTCTTAGTGTAACCAAAACCTGGGGGAGCATTAGAATTACTAAACTGACCTTGACTCTGGCCCTTAGACCATGAAAGGTTCGGAGGGTTTCTCCAACCAGGATTATAGGTTTCTGAATATGGGTCAAACTTCTGACGGTTATCATACCTAGTGTTATTATAGAGAGCATTGGCTTGCTCTTCATTATTCTAGCCTTCCCAAAAAGGCTCCAATCTACCACTAGTGTGACCCACTTCTAAAGCTTCTAACCTTTTCGCTATAGCAGAAATTTTGGCATCTGATTCAAAGCTTCCTTCTACCATATTAACGCTTCCTCTGCCTAGAAGAATTTTTTTTTGGGGTACCCTATTGCTTTCCCATTGTTGGGTATTTTCGGCGATTTCATGCAAATATGTCATCGCATCATCAACTGTTTGGTTTTCAAACCCACCTGTACACATGGAATCTACTGTAGTTGTGGTGGGATAATCTAAACCCTCACAAAGGATCTGAACTAACCTAACCTTTTCTAAACCATGATGAAGACATTGGGCTAATAAATCATTGAACGTTTCCAAATACCTATACAAAGATTCTCCCTGTTGTTGTGTAAACGTGCATATTTGCGTCCTAATAGACGAGGTTTTGTGCCTAGGGAAAAACTTGTTCAAAAAGGCAGATGTAAGTTGTTCATAGGTTTCAATTGATTCAGAAGCCAAACTATACAGCCACGACTTGGCATTATCTTTTAAGGAAAAGGGGAATAACCTGAGTTTTAAAGCATCATCATCAAGGTTTCTAATTTTCAGGGTACTACAAATTTCCTCAAAGTCCCTAACATGGAAATAGGGGTTTTCATTTTCTTTTCCTAAAAAGATTGGGAGCAACTGTAAGGTTCCAGGCTTAAGTTCATAATTTGCTTCAGTTTCAGGTAACCTGATACACGAGGGACGAGTAGTCCTAGTAGGATTCAACAAGGCTTTAAAAGTTGCCATTTCTGGCGCTATTGGACTATCAGGGATTCTTTCCTCAAACGGACGTTCAAAAACGGAATCTTCACGAATCGGACTTCCTAAATTGAGATAATCAAGACGCTTAGAACTACTAGGTTTCTCTTTAACAAATCTACCTAGGGCGTCTCTTTTACGTTCAGGCATGCAACAAAATAAGGTAGGGAATTCTATGCAAACACAAAACAAGGCTGACTCAACTAAATCAAACCTAAATTTCTAGCAAACAAAAAGCATGATGACTCCACTTAGATTGTTTCTAGACCATCTTCTATTCTTTCGAAAAGGAACTCGTTACAATCTGAGCAAACCCCTCTGGAATCAATCCGAGTCAAAGTAAGTTGAATCGAGGCGAGGGAAGCTTAGTTGAGCTTTGATACCCAAGGCCTCACCGGTTACAAGGCGGTGCAGTCACGCATTCAACTCACAGAAACCTTCAAGAACTTCGAAGTATGCTCAAAAGAGTAACCAATATTCCTCGAACGACTTTCCTATTAAGCTCGTTACCCTATAGGTCTCGTTCTAGTCAAAATTTTAGGCTTAGGTTCGCGTTTGGTTTCGTTTTCCTAAGGCGGAAAAGAAGAGAACGGTGATGAAATCCGAACCCTTATCTTGTATGGCCAGTCCTTGCCCTTTACTAGGAAATTAAAGCAGCCGTTTTCAAGTCCTCAGCATATATGCAAATGAAGGAATACAGTAAACCCGCTGACAGGGGATTCACGGGTGTTTCGAAAAACTTACCTCCCGTACCAGACGGGCGAAGAACCGCTGAAGTCGACTCGGGCCACGACTCCTATGTCATGTACGAACCCGAGGGGCCGAGGCGATATCGTAATCACCGTCCTTCTCTGGACACAGTTTATATTTAAACCAACCCTTCCTTAGGGTTTTTAAAAAAATAATAATGTCCAAAGTCCAATGTCCAAGTGTCCAAAAAAGAAAAGGAAAATTACAAAAATAACAAACCCTAGTACAGTTCTCTCTCTTTTTTTTTATAAAGAAAAATAAACAAACCCTAAAAAAAATAACAAAAAAAAATATCTAAAAAGAAATTGTCTTCTTCTCCGTTCTTTTCTCTTTAAGCTTTCGCTCCAAGTCTTTATGCTTTAAGTTCCAGTCTTTACGAAATCACCAAACTCCTTGGCTCAATTCGCTTTATGATCTAAAACCTGTAGACAAAAGATAAATACCCAAAAACGTAAAAAAGAACAAAAATAATAACAACCTAAAAAATAAAAAATAAATAAATAAAAGAAAACGAAGTCTAAAAACCCTAAAAGCAAATCCTCGTCGGCGGCGCCAAAAATTGGTGTGATTGTAGATAGTGATAAAAGTGGTTCGATTCTCAGACTTGCGAAGGATAAAATATAGACTTAAATTCTAAAACAAAAATAGAAAACTCAAACAAAGATGATGTTGTTATCAATATTAAAAGAACACTGAGGCTAAGATTCCACTATTTTCCAAGTTCAAAGTGATTTAAATCCAATATTTATATTTATTCAATTTTTTCGTTTAATTTGATTCTAAGATGTTGCAACAAGTAGATTTTTAAAATAACAAGTGTAAATCAAAAGCATGGGATATCAAAAACCTAAGTCCAAGCATATACCATCAATGGAAATCACAATTGTTGAATAAAAATCATTAAAACAATTCTCAAACAAGGCAAATAATCATATGAATAATTGTAATAAAGAAGATAAATAGAAAATACCACTCTTTATTGGAAAAATAGCTTCCTCTATCGCCTCAGCAATGGGGTTTAGCTCCTCATATCAAAAACAAGTTCAAAATATTTTTCCATTGCTCAAAAGGTGTTTTCAAAGGTGAAGAGACTCAAAGGGAGTAAAACAGTTCAATCACAACGTTTATATGTGTTGCAGATCGACTGTTACAAGAGAAACAGAAGAAATAAGACTGCTACAGTAACGATAGAAGCGAAGTGTTGTAGTTCAACGACAGTGTTCTACGACAGTTGGGCGTGGGTTGATGTTCTTCGTGTTCTTTAGCAGCACCAGCAGAACAGCTTTCCTGCAACTCGTGATTTTTGTCTCCTCTGGTTCTCTAAACTACCCCAAACTGTTCGTCCCCTATGTGACTTGAAGCAACCTTTTTATAGCCAACAGGAACCCTAATACTCGAATTAATTCTCTCTTTTCTTCGGCAGAAAGTCTCGGACTTCTCCACTTTCCAAACTCTTCTCTACGCCTTTCTGAGCTGTACAGGTCATTCCAGTTCCTCTATTAGATTGATACGAATCTCAGGAAGGGTTATCTTCCCTTAAATCACCCGTAACTGCCAAATATAATCTCAACATACCCCGAAAAATTCTTCCTCCTCTGTTTTCTTCTCGCGGCTTATCCAACCTCAATTGGTTGAGTCTGATCAATCTACCAGCCATGTTTTGATCCAGAAAGCCTAGCCCAACAAATATCTGCAATCGAATTTGGTTGAATCCCTTGCGAAATCCAATTCCAAACCTTCACGACTGCTGCCGTTTTTCCTGCCGAATTCCGATTCGAATTGTGAAGAAGAAGAGGCTCCCCCTATCCAGAGTAGGGGTGCCTTTAGCAACTGCCTTGGGGTGTCCTGAGGGTGCCCCTTATCCATGATGAGAGCCCGAATAACAAGTGTCCTCTGGGCGCTTTTAGACAACTTTTTGAGCCGATTTTTCCAAAAATATTTATTGGCCAAAAATACCTACACACACATAAAACACCATAATAAGTACAAAAATGAGAACTATCAATATATAGAATCGAGACAAATTAGACACAAAAATGTGTCTATCACACTCCAAACGATCTGGTACACGTTATAGATTAAGTCAACACGTTGTATACCTGCGCAATCTTTCCAAAACAAATCCAGCAGAGTCCCATGTATCTGTCTGATTCTGTTTCACGAGAAAATAGTGTACAACCCAATTCTTTCCATTCCAAGATCAACCCGAGTACCAAGCCTGTTTAATCGTACCAAACCCATAACAATCCATATCCAAGAAAGAATCCGATTAGAACTACTTTCAATTCTTGCCTGAAATTCCATCAAACACCCGAGAAAAGTTCATGCCCCTGTTTCACTCCAACACGATGATGCAACCAATTCTGATTGATCAAAACACCCATACCAAGTCTATCATGCTCTAACAGGTCCATACCAACAAAAATACGATGTTGAATCTCTCTAAATCTCCCTTAAATTTCGAACTCTAATCTGCCAGGGAAGAACCAAACTTTCCCGCCAATTCTGAAATTCAAATGATGAATAAGGGTGCCCCCCTAACCAGAGAAGGGGTGCGAATAGCAGCTGACGCTCTGGGGTGCAAATAGTAAAGAAGGTGCCCCTTAGTAATTGAGGTGCCCCTTAATCAACAGTATGAGTCCGAATAACATGTGTCCCCCGGGTGCTTTAGACAACTTTTCGAGCCGATTTTTCCAAGAATGTTTATTTCCAAAAATACCTAAAAATAAATAAAAACAAAATATTAGTACAAAAATCGAGTTCCAACAATACAAACATTGAGGACAATGCAGACACAAAAATGTGTCTATCAATGAGTCACAACCCAACTGTATTTCCTAGCCCACCGACCAATCCCCTCAATTTTTTGCATTTGTGTAAAATTGCGGTGAAGAGATTCGAACCCTGTGCCTGTTGCCTACTAAACCTAACTTTGAACCACTGTACCAGCGATTTGTTGGTGTTACAGTTAAGTATATTTTATGTATATTGCATTTATATCAAAAATAATGTTGTCCACACCTAAAACATATTATTTTATTAATTAATTCCTGTCGTATTTTGCGTACCGAACTTGAATTGGTTAAACGAATTATTCATGTACGTATGCCATTCCGTTATACTGCCGAATCACGACCGTTGACCGGATTTTTGACCGAATTTAATTTTTACGAATCCATATAATACTCGTACCTTTGTCGTTCCGTACGTATGCTGTATCCCGAATTACTAACTAGGTGGGATACTAAGCACTTGATTCCCTTAGATGATCTCACCCACAACTAAGAGTTGCTACGACCCAAAGTCGAAGACTTGATAAACAAATCTGGCTCACACAGAAAGTCAATAGGATTGAATAAATCTGTCTCCCACAGAAATACCCAAGAGTTTTTGTTCCGTCTTTTGATAAATTAAGGTGAACATGAACCAATTGATGAACCAGACTTATATTCTCGAAGAACAGCCTAGTATTATCAATCACCTCACAATAAACTTAATCGACTAGCGAAACAAGTTATTATGGAATCACAAACGATGAGACGAAGGTGTTTGTGATTACTTTTCTATCTTGCCTATCGGAGATATAAATCTCAAGCCAATTTTACAATTGCACTCGATCACGATAGAAACAACAAGATTAGATCACGCAATTACAAAGAGAATAGTTGGGTCTGGCTTCACAATCCCAATGAAGTCTTCAAGTCGTTAACCTACAGGCTATCGAGAAGAAACCTAAGGTTAAAGGAGAATCGACTCTAGTTATGCAAATAGTAGCACACAAGAGGTGCGGGGATTAGGTTTCCCAGTTGCTAGATTTCTCCTTTATATAGTTTTCAAATCACGGTTTGCAATCCAAGTTACCTTGGTAACAAAGCATTCAATATTCACCGTTAAATGAAAAATCTGATTCAACCAAGCTAACATCTTTCAACCGTTAGATCGAACTTAGCTTGTTACACACAAATGAAATGTACCCTCATTTAGGTTTATGTAACCGTACCCAAACGTGTACACCATGTTGCTTCACAAATAGTTAACCGAGGTTAGCCATATGATTACTCTCATATCAACCTTATTCATCTTATACATAACTAGTTCAAATGACACAAATGAAACTAGTTAAAGAGTTTTTCAATTGCTATATTCTCATGGATTTATACAAGAACGCAATTGAAGCAAAATCGGTTTGATTCACTCGAATCGATACATGAACATTATAACCAGGGTTTGCAAATATTGCATTCCTTATTGATAAATGTTTTAGGTTCATGTACAACCGATTTTAGAAAGTAACCTACTTAAGTATGTGTACGGGTATGCATACTTAAGTAACCGGATTTGAGTTTGTTTTAGTTTTCAAACTCAACAGAAATTCACGGACGTGAACTTTCCGCCAGTATGCATACGGGTACGCGTACTTTAGGTAACCGGATGAGTTTGGTTTTGGTTTTCAAATTCAGCAGAAATTCACGGACGTGAACTTCCGCCAGTATGCGTACGGGTACGCATATTTACCCAGTCTCCTACAACCTTTTTGTATACACACAAGTATGCATACTTTAGGCTCCCGGTTTTGGACTTATACACTAATATGCGAACACACTACACTTATATCAAATATGGTTACAAGATTCTAAACTCTTTATTTCAATCATTGAAACATTCTTCTATAATGACAATAGCCATTTTCACACACTATTAGCATCAAAGCAATTTTCAAGATATTGAAATAATCATTATCGAAATATTCCAAGTCTTACACCAAATGATTGTATCACACAAACCATGTAAGATGTTACTCGGCAATTTTCTCATGATATAAGATGAACTTGGTCGAAGCGAAAGCTTACCAACACATATTTCAAGAAATATGTAAGCGAGATATACTCAGCTCGAAATCTCAAATGTGTATAGAGAAAACTATATCGTAACACGACTTATGTCTCAATATAGGAGATAGAGTATAAATAGACTTTCCAAGTGATAGATGAGTTTAAGTCTCCACCTACCTTTTTTCGATGAAGTTCCACAAGCTCTCCTTAGTAGTTCTTCGTCTTCAAGTGATAAACTCCATGAAGTCTAAGCTCAACTACAAAAAGTATGTCCTAGTCCGAGACATCTATAAATAGGCTAGAAATCAAGACTTATAGTTTTCATCACTAACATTGAAAACATGCTTGAGATAGCAACGCATGCGAGTTCGACCGAGCAGTGCTCTAACAATCTCCCCCTTTGTCAATCTTAGTGACAAAACTATCAATACATATGGATTACAAAATAAATAAAAATTGTAGCTTCTCATCCAAACGCTTGATCTCCTTAGCATCTTCAACGCGACTCGAAATCTTCGTCATTTCCAAGTACTCCATGATCCTAAAGGTTCTAAGTTCAGCATCATAGTTGTTGAAGATCCGTAGCGATAACAATGAGAAAACAAATGCTCTCAGTCATTGTTATACAATGTCATAGTATTATTACACATCATCAAAGTTCAATTGTGTCACAACTTTGACAATAACACTATGGTGATATGTATCACTCCCCCTTAGTCAATACTTCATCTCAACATGAAAACCACTCCCCCTTACATAATGATCCGTAAATCATACGTATTTGTAGTATCTCACTACACATTAATTCTCCCCCTTTTTGTCAATATAAATTGGCAAAGGTACGAAAACTAGTGAGATACTCATGAAATTTTCAAAGAGATACTTCATGACCAAAAGAGAATACCATATCAACTTATTTAGATGCCATCATAAAGCCGAAGCTAAATGCATTCATCAAGGAGTTTATAAAGATACAAGATAACCCCTATAATATTCCACAGCCGTACTCCCCACAAAGATTTGGCAACCAAGCACAAGTTCAAAAAGAACTCTCCCCCATAAAATGTCATTCGTGAAAGAACAACAAAAGCGACCTTACTTTCACAAGAAAAGAAGGATTTCTTTGGACATAACCAAATCACATGAAAACATGAATTTGAATCCAAAGTATTCAATTTAGTTATCCACAAAATAATTCATGATTAATCCAATCGAAGTGCACAATTAAATTAACCACAAGAAACCCCATGACTAATTCAATCGGAATTTCACAACTAAATTAACCACAAGAAAGTGATCAATTCAATTGGACATGCTCATCATAAGAGAACTTACGGAGCAACAACTAAACTGACCACAAGAGAATGATCAATTCAATTGGTCATGCTCAAACATAATAAAACTTATGGAGCAACACAGTATATGCACAAAAATGTGTATCGGAGATCGACCAATACTGCGGAATAGACAAGGATTCATTCTATTTTCCATCACTATTTGCACAACGACATACAATACACTTAATCCTTGTAAACAAAAGTTTTATCCTTTCTTCCATCAAAACAATGACATAAAAGGCTTTAACTTTTGTAATGTCAAAACTTCATTCTATCTTCTATAAATACTTTCATACCGACATAATAGAGATAACTTTTGAACAAGTATGGGAGAGTCACAGGTTCACGGACGTAAACAACATATCCCATAACAATTTGTAATTTATAAAATCATAAAGATTAAAATTGCAAAAATCATATTCCAAATAACTTAGAATTTAAACAAATAAATCTAAAAACATTGAAGATGAAAATCATTGGACATAGCTATGTGTACTCACAATAATTGCCATTCTAAACCCTAGTTATTCTTCTAAAAAGATAAAAAGAAGATTTACTAGACAAAAAGAACAAATTTAAAAATCAAAAACACTTCTCAGGCAGAGATCAGAGTTCAGGTACGGATGCTTCACTGGTACCTAGACCTTCAAGTTTTTGACTGACAGAGTTGACAACATCTTCAGACACGGCATTGAGGAGATCCTTAAGTCGTGTCCTCATAAGAGCAATTTCAGAGTTGACATTTATCAACTCGGTTATTAATACATCAAGATCTTTGAGAGTGTTAACTAGTAACTTCTTTGCATCATTAAACTGATCAATAAAGTTTCGAACAACTTCATTAGAAATCTCTTCATCATCCTCAAAATCTGAGAAGTTATTAGGAGATTGAGAATATGTGTCATCAACTTCCACTAAAGAATTTTCATCCTTCTCTTAGAGACAAAAACCCTTATCAAGAAATCCTCTTGGAAAATTACAAGTTCCCGACGGAGAAGCCATTCTTAACGAAAACGCAGCCTGAGTATGCCTACTTTTTAAACAGGGTTTGGTATTTAAAAAGGTTTCACAGGAACCAGGAGATTAGGGTTTCTAAAGTCGGTCCGTAGTATGTAACAAGGATACCCGTACGAACACAAACTTGGCCCGTTATCCATAAACAACTCAAGAAGATAAAGGCTCAATTAAAAAAACTTTTCAATAAAGAATGTTTGCCTATGTGAGAAGTTTCACAGATCTTAGCTCAATAAATTTTATATACTCATATGAGAGAAAATTTAGAGCATAAAAGTAGCAATTTTTTATATACAAAATTTCAAAACGAAATTAAGAAATTAAAAGCTTGACAAGACAAACACAAATACTTATGCAAAAATGTTTGTGATTGATAATACAGCTAAGAGCGATAAGAAAATAGCTAGAGAGTCACAAAACATTTTGCCATCAAGTATACCTGACTCTATCTCACTCAACCAGGATTTTTTGTGAGTGAGATTTCAACCTTGTGATTAATTAGCACAAGTATGAGCCTTGAGCTCATCAAATGACCGTTGTTTACAGTTAAATCTCTTTCTCCTGATCTCTGAAGAAAAACCTTTATGATGTGAAAAGTTATAAAATTTTCTATCATCAAAATATGACGCATAGTGTTGATTCTTACCTGAAGAATTTTTCCCAAAGGGAATAGACAGCATGTTGATAATTTCTTTATATCCTTCAATTATCCTTTTAAGTTGTCTTCCATACCTCCATTTTTGCTTCCTTCTTCTAGTACCTTTTTCACATCATGTACAACATTATCTCCCCTTTTGAAAGAAGAAAACCATGAGTCATTCTTGATCGAACAACATTGGGAAGTCTGTTAAATTCTTGAACATTTGAAGAACACCTCGAACTGACTTTCCTGGTAGAATACACATGGTAAGTACTAAATCCAATTGGTTTATACATACGAATGTCAGTTACACCTTTGAGAATTAAATCTAAGGTGTGTTGAAGACGACTTAAAGAATTTCATTCAACCTAGATTCTTCTTTTGTTCACCATGACCTTTTTGAATCACAAAAGAGACATACTTTCTGATCACCTGAGTGCTTAGAAGGAACAGACTCAACACTATTGTTGGGAGACTTCTTCCTTCCAAGAGATGTGGATATTCCTTGATTAGAGAGATATGACCACATTATTTCCAACAGGAAGGGATTTCTGTTTTGCTTCTGACACAGTAATTTTTTCAGTTAAATCAGAAGCAGTTGGTATGGCGAACTCTTTTGAACACTCTTGAAATGAGAGTTTACTTAAGAGATGTTCAATTTTCAAAGCATTCTTTTTGAGATTTTCCTCTTGAAGAATCTTTGAACGAGAGTCACGCTCACATATCATACCAACAAGGATATTGACTTTGTGTTTCAACCGGTTGACATGATCAGCCTGGATTCTAACAAGTTTTAGAATCATTTGACTTTCTTTGGCTGCATCCCTTTCAACTTCTGAGTCAGACTCGTTAGTAAGGTAGTCAGGGAAACACTTGTCAACGTATGTCTGTTTCATTGGAACACTAGGTTCATCTATATTCGAGATTGACAAATCTTTATCTTTAATAGACTTCATAGAAACAAAAAATTTATTTCTGGCGATGCGTTTATCAGAGACAATATCGTCCATCCTCAGATCGCTACAAACATAGACTTATAAGGTCTTTAACGTGTTTGCCTACTCCGATACCAATTGAAAATGCGAGGGTCTAACAACCACACCCAACAATTCGTTTGGCGATATGAGAGGACTTACTCAAATACACTTTCTAGAGAATCAACTAGACAATCAGACTCAATCTAGAATAAAGTATATCAAAGAGTTTAATATCTCTAACTCTTAATTCAATCTGCAATCAGCAAATAGAAATCTGCGAGCCCGATTGAATATAAGAGGAATTACTTGAACGGTACCAAAGACCAATGTTTAAATGTCAATCAATGTATTAACAACCCAAGGTTGGATATTCTAATTGATAGATCTTAACGCACAACCTGTGATATTTCAATTTTATGACAAACAATAATGCGGAAAAGAAATAACACAGACCCCAGAATTTTGTTAACGAGGAAACCGCAAATACAGAAAAAACCCGAGGCCTAGTCTAGAATGAACACCACACTGTATTAAGCCGCTACAGACACTAGCCTACTACCAATTAACTTCGGACTGGACTGTAGTTGAACCCTAATCAATCTCACACTGATTCAAGGTACAGTTGCGCTCCTTACGTATCTGATCCCAGTAGGATACTACGCACTTGATTCCCTTAGATGATCTCACCCACAACTAAGAGTTGCTACGACCCAAAGTCGAAGACTTGATAAACAAATCTGTCTTACACAAAAAAGTCTATAGGATTGAATAAATCTCTCTAGCACAGAAATACCCAAGAGTTTTTGTTCCGTCTTTTGATAAATCAAGGTGAACAGGAACCAATTGATAAACCGGACTTATATTCCCGAAGAACAGCCTAGTATTATCAATCACCTCAGAATAAACAAATCGACTAGCGAAACAATTTATTGTGGAATCACAAACGATGAGACGAAGGTGTTTGTGATTACTTTTCTATCTTGCATACCGAAGATATAAATCTCAAGCCAAATTTACAGTTGCACTCAATCACGATAGAAACAACAAGATCGGATCACGCAACTACAAAGAGAATAGTTGGGTCTGGCTTCACAATCCCAATGAAGTCTTCAAGTCGTTAACCTACAGGGTCTCGAGAAGAAACCTAAGGTTAAAGGAGAATCGACTCTAGTTATGCAACTAGTAGCACACACGAGGTGCGGGGATTAGGTTTCCCAGTTGCTAGAGTTCTCCTTTATATAGTTTTCAAATCAGGGTTTGCAATCCAAGTTAACTTGGTAACAAAGCATTCAATATTCACCGTTAGATGAAAAACCTAATTAAACCAAGCTAATATCTTTCAACCGTTAGATCGAACTTAGCTTGTTACACATAAATGAAATGTACCCTCATTTAGGTTTATGTAACCATACCCAAACGAGTACACCATGTTGGTTCACAAATAGTTAACCGAGGTTAGCCATATGATTACTCTCATATCAACCTTATTCATCTTAGCCATAACTAGTTCAAATGACTCAAATGAAACTAGTTAAAGAGTTGTTCAATTGCTATATTATCATGGATTTATACAAGAACACAATTGAAGCAAAATCGGTTTGATTCACTCGAATCAATACATGAACATTATAGCCACGGTTTGCAAAGATTGCTTTCCTTATTGATAATGTTTTAGGTTCATGTACAACCGACTTTAGAAAGTAACCACTTAAGTATGCGTACGGGTATGCGTACTTAAGCAACCAGATTTAAGTTTGTTTTAGTTTTCAAACTCAGCAGAAATTCACGGACGTGAACTTTCCGCCAGTATGCGTACGGGTACGCGTACTTTAGGTAACTGGATGAGTTTGGTTTTGGTTTTCAAACTCAGCAGAAATTCACGGACGTGAACTTCCGCCAGTATGCGTACGGGTACGCATACTTACCCAATCTCCTACAACCTTTTTGTATACACACAAGTATGCATACTTTAGGCTCCCGGTTTTGGAGTTATGCACTAATGTGCGAACACATTATGCTTATATCCAAATATGGTTACAAGATTCTAAACTCTTTATTTCAATCATTGAAACATTCTTCTATAATGACAATAGCCGTTTTCACACACTATTAGCATCAAAGCAATTTTCAAGATATTGAAATAATCATTATCGAAACATTCCAAGTCTTACACCAAATGATTGTATCACACAAACCATGTAAGATGTTACTCGGAAATTTTCTCATGATATAAGATGAACTTGGTTGAAGCGAAAGGTTACAACACATATTTCTAGAAATATGTAAGCGAGATTTACTCAGCTCGAAATCTCAAATGTGTATAGCGAAA
This sequence comes from Papaver somniferum, assembly GCF_003573695.1. NCBI lineage: Eukaryota > Viridiplantae > Streptophyta > Magnoliopsida > Ranunculales > Papaveraceae > Papaver > Papaver somniferum. Next base: position 149,805,862 of record NC_039360.1, on the reverse strand, counting down.
ACTATACCGTAACACGACTTATGTCTCAATATAGGAGATAGAGTAGAAATAGACTTTCCAAGTGATAGATGAGTTTAAATATCCATATAACTTTTGTCGATGAAGTTACACAAGCTCTCCTTAGTAGTTCTTCGTCTTCAAGTGATAAAAGCCGTGAAGTCTAAGCTCAACTACACAAACTATGTCCTAGTCCGAGACATCTATAAATAGGCTAGAAATCAAGACTTATAGGTTTGATCACTAACATTGACAAACATGCTTGAGATAGCAAGCATGCGAGTTCGACCGAGAAGTGCTCTAACACATGTGCGTGAATGGAAACTAATCAAACACATCTTCCATCAACACCTCCTTTTACCGTGTGGAGATTCCATCAGGTATAATTTTAGCGATTTGATCGGTGATTTTCTTTGTTTCTCGTGACTTAATAGCATCACTTGTTCCATCGCAGATATGACTCTTGCATGACTCATCGGGTGGACGAGGTTTTCTCCAAGGCTGATTTTGCTGAATCCCATAGGGAAACCCTAACTTGCGCATCATTTATTCCGGAAGGCTAAGAGTTTTCATACGATGTCGGTTTTTGACGTTTGACCCAAATTTTCGAAGCTAACGGATAAAGATGTCATATGCAAAATTAATCGCCTTATTTGGAGTTTGTATGGCCGGTCTTCCATGCATGGACATTTGTAGTTTGTAATCCTGTGTGTTAGAGCACTGCTCGGTCGAACTCACAATCGTTGCTATCTCAAGCTTGTTTGTCAAGTTTAGTTGATCAAAACTATATACTTGATTTCTAGTCTACTTATAACTATGTCTCGAATTAGGATATAAGTGTGTAGTTGAGATTTAGACTTCACGACGTTCATCAATTGAAGAAAAAGATCTACTGAAGAGCTTGGAGGAACTTCATAAACAAAAGGTATGTGGAGACTAAAACTTATCTATCACTCAGAAGTCTATTCTATTTTTATCTTTTAATGAGACTGAGTCGTATAACTATATAGACTTTGCATTATACACATTTGAAATTTCGAGCTGAGTTTATCTCGTTTATATATTTCTCGAAATACGTGTTGGAAGCTTTTTAGCTTTAGCTAAACTTCATTATCTACTTGATGAGTTTATTTATAGATAATTTATTTGTTAAAAACTAAATATTAAGTCAAGATGATCATGCGAAAATTGCCTTGAACATCTTACATGATTTGTGTGAGACAATCATTTGATGTTAACTTGGGAAGTTTCGTATTGATCAATTAATCACTTGAAAATTACTTGAAGCTAGTGGTATGTGTAAGATTACCATTGTTGTCTTCTAAGGATGTTTCAATGATTAAATGAGAGTTATAACTACTACCAATGTTTGGATATAGCACAGTATGCGTACCTTGTATGCGAACTGTGAATGTTATAGTTTAGTTCCGGAACTCTTGTTTGCTAACGGGTTTAACTGTGAAAAGTCCGGAGCTGTGGTTTGCGAATAGTGGTTGCGAGCAGCAAGACTAGGCTAGGTACGGAACTGTAGTTCGCATACTCAATTTGCGAACACAATGGTTAAGTTCTAAAATCGGTAAGTATGACAATTCATACTCATGAACTCAGGTTCGTTTGCAAACTAAAGTCCCTGGAACTTTAATCAAATAAGGTATGCGATTTTTTTTTTTGCAAACCGTGGCATTATGTTCATGAATTGGTTCTTGTATAAGTGCTTCGTACAACTACAAACCAAACCGAATATGTTTCAAACTGTTCATGGATATTTCTATTAGATACTGAACATTTGAACAACTCTCTTAAAGCACATTTGAATTCATTTGATTATCTATCATGATTGATTGATTATCATATTTGATCTAGAAGTGTTAGATGAATATGGATAAACTAAAAGTGTTCATATGGCTAATTTTGGTTAACTGTTATTGAGCCAACTGGTTATACACGTTTAGGTACGGTGCATCCGTATTTAAATATAAGTATATTTCATTTGTGTGTATCAAGCTAATACCATCTAACGGTGGAGATTGATTGCTTATTTTCTAAGCATACTTAGCTTGAATCTTAAATCAGGAGTTCATATAACTGTGAATATCAATTGCTTTGTTACTCAGCTATCTTAGCTTTGATTGTAAGCAACCCTGATTTGAAAGACTATATAAGGGAGAACTCTAGCACATGGGAAACCTAATACCGACACTCTCATGTGTCCTAGTTGAAAACTAGAGTCCATTCTCCATTAACCTAGGTTTTCCAAATCCATTATTAGGTTAACGACTTAAAGACTTCATTTGGGATTCGTGAAGCCAGATCCAACTATTTTCTTTGTAGTTACGTATTCTGATCTTACTTTTTCTATCGTATTGAGTATAATCTTCTCAAAGGTTTTCTCGAGATTTATCTCCAATAGGTAAGATATAAAAAGTAATCACAACAGTTCTTCGTCTCAGACTCTTGTGATGCCGCAATAACTTCTTCTATTAATCGGTTAGGTTATTGTGAGGTGACTAATATTTCTAGGCTGCTCTTCGGGAGTATAAGACCATATTATTAGTTGAGTTTCCCGTACACCTTGATCTTTATCTTAAGACGGAAACAACAACCAGAATAGACTTATCTGTGGGAGATAGATTTGTTTATAAGTCTTCGACTTTGGGTCGTAGAAACTCTTAGAGCATGTCGTAGCAGAGACATAGATAAATACTTATTATGAAGGATGCATCGTCCCATTCCTTATTGAAGGTTGCCGAATTCTGAACTTCTGAGAGCATGTCGTAAACCAATAATAGCTGAGACTAGTATCGTGACTACATATACTGTTTGTTTAGGGCTCTCTTGTAGATTTGTAGCGTCACCTTGAGAATTTTTGATGCAATTTTTTTCCATAATTGACTAATGTGTTCGAAATCGGCAGTGGCAGAGGCGGAGTCCCCATGTCATGGGTGTAATCATGTAAGTAAAGTCAGGCTGGTTGATGTCCCCTTCTGTTGTTGTTGTTTTTACCGTTATTGAGCCACAACTGGAATATCCTATAAACTCGTGAGCATTGAATGAATCGAATTTTATTTTTTTATTCTGACCCTTTAGTTCATAAGACTATTTTACTATGCTGATTGCGATGATGATATACTTGGAATGCTCGTATGGGGAAAGTCCTCTGGAGGCATTGGGTGAAGTAGATAAGTTGAGAGGAGTTCTGTTGCCGACGTTCTGCTATCATATCTTCAAAGACTACGTTTCAAGAGGCATATTTTGAACAATCTTCTAAATCTTAGATTGTTATAGGGAATAGGATGCGATGAGCAGTCCCCAGTTACACTTCTATTGTATTTTCAAGAGTCGGCTTGGGAATACATTACAGCCTTTTCGGGAGTTGTAGACGCGTACTAGATTCCATGGCGTGGTTGGGATAGGTGAAGATATCTCTGTGGCGTACTTTTGGAGGGAAAATAATCCTTATCAAATTCGCGGCTATTTGGTTGTCTATCTTCTATAAGTCGGAGAGATTCTTGAAAGTGAGGGGCTCTTCTATAAATCTTCAATTCCCAAGTATGATTCCCGCGATTCTTTGATTATTCATATGCAATTGTCGAAGATGATGCTCCATGTGGTGTTGTTGGGCAGGACACCAATGTGGTGAAACCTGCACCTGTTGATTGTTCCGAGAATTGAGGCTTGCAATTGAAGCTTAGGCAAACAAAGAATATGCTGACGACACTGATCATATCTTTAGAGATTTCTCTTCTTAGTAGATATTTCTCGAGGATTTCGTGCGTCCCTGAGATACCCGGGTTTTGTGGTTTTATTTACTGGGATAATCGGTAAATTTTGAATATATGATTGACGAAGGTTTTTTCTAATAAACAAGAAACAATACTTCTAATTGAATGAACCGAAAACCCTATGTATGAATGCAAGGCGTTGCAGATATATTAGAGGAATTATAAAAATTGCATAAAACTGGGAAATTGGATAAAAGTGGTGAAGTGCTTAAGCTTTTATAACTTTAAGCCACTTGCCGTGTATGGCTACTTCTGTGGGTTTGTCGGTGTTCATGAGTTTATAATACCCTTCCTATATAGCTTTAATGACCAAGTAAGTTTTTTCTCCAGGGGAGGTGGTGATTTTCTCAACTGTGTCACCAATTTGGAAATGGTTGGGTTTTGGTATCTAAGATTGATCCTGATTCAGAATAATTAGGATATTTGTTTCTCTGTTTTCAGTAGTGATGACTCCTAACCACTTAATAAATTTCTGAAAAGAATCAGCTTCTCATTCGCATCTTTGAGTCAGAGTGGGATAGATAGCCGGGTCAAGTCCCCAAGTCTTGACCAGTTGCGGGATAGATGGTTGCGGTGGGATCTGTAGAGTAGGACTTACTTGTGGTGTTGATCCAAGAGCGCATAACTTTATATTTTCTTCAAGTGTTGGTTCCACATCCAGGTCAGCTTCATGAGTTGCTAGTAGGTCCCTTTTTCTTATCAGTATTACCAGATGGGCCCTCCGACGACTTCTGATGTGGGAATGTGTCAAATTTCGATTTGCTGGCATGAATCCACGGGCAACCAAGAACCACATCATATCCCATGTCTTCTCTGATAATCTGGAATACAACGTCTATTGCGATATTACCCATATCTACTCCCTGGGTGATATAACCGTAAGCATTTCTGGATCTTCCTTTAGGATCCTTAATCATAACAGGTGCACGTATGGATTCGTGTCGGGAGACCCCGCGACGCGTAAGTCTTTGACAGTGATGATGTTGACATCTGATCCAACATCGATAAACTTTTTCTAAACTTCAACTTGCCTGATATGAGCGGTTGTAAGAAGTTCCCGGTTGGGATTCGTAGTGTTCTCGTCAATTCCGGTCTCAGAAGCAGGCTTATATAGAGTTGCGGCTTTTCGGTAAAGGATATGCGCTTACCAAAGATGACTTGATTGAAGTCCGTGAAGATGTCTTTGCACTGGCTTTTTGATAAGTAAAGCACTTCGAATATTCGCTCTATTAAATTCTGCACTATTTCACTGACAGATTCTCTGGAAAGAGCGAAGTTTCTGACAGGAAGTGGATCTCTATGAATCCCTTCAGTCCCCAGGTGCAATTCTCCTGAGTCTATCTTTTCCTTAAAGACGCGCTTCAAACAGTTGCATTCACTGGTGGGGTGGTTGACGAACCTATGGAAGCGACAATATTTCGGATCTAACATATCCTGCTCAGTCTGCGGGCGTCGCCCATGAGGTAATTTGACAGATCCATCTTGTATCCAGACCTCCAGTAACTCTAGAACCTCTTCCATAGGAAATGGAAAGTCTGGGAATATTTGATCTATCTTTGCTTGCTGTTTTGGTTGTCGTCGTGGAGCTTTGAGCGTACCCTAGCGTTGATCATTGGTTTGTTGAGGGTAGCTTTTCTCTTGACACCTTTGTTGGCGACGACACATGAGCATTGGTCATCGATCATTCGTTTATTTCCACGGTTGTCCCCTCGCCTTTCCTTCATGGGAGACTTTGTTCTTTTCAATACGGTTGGATTATTTGCCACAGACTGCTGGTAGAGAGTATGAAAATATAAATTTTCCGACAAAGCTTCATTCACCGTCATTTTGCTCTCGTCATAAGGATGTTGGTTGTATTGTGGTAGATTCGTCGCGTCTTCTTCTTCATCATGAGGGGGTTATTCCAAATCTTCACAAAGAGCAAAACTGGGTTGATTGTTCCTTACTTGTTCTCATTCAACATGGGTGTACACTTCATCTTTATCGTCATGGTCAGAGACATGAAGTCTAGAAAAAGAATCCAAACTATCGGTGTTAACCCAGAAATCAGTAGTATTTCATTTATGACGAATGTTTGTTGACTCCCTCGAAAAATGATCTGTAAGAATTCCAAAAATAAGAAACACCTCGTTCAAGATCCTGAAAATATCAGCTTGATTTGTAATGACACAATTTAGAAATCTCATGAAGTCGGTTGTAGTGGTTGGGCTTTGAGCATCCATAGCTTCCAATGGGGTTGAAACGGGTAAAACGAATTTTGTTCCATCATATACGGAAGGTGTGGGAGACACGTATTCTCTCAGCATATGGGTTTTCTGGATCTCCCGCAGGTATGGGAATTGATGCTGGTATAATGAAGTCGAACCTTCTTTTCCTTGATTTTGCAGGAGCTTTCCCAAGTCTCCATGGGTGAAGAAATTTGGTTGTTGAGTCTTTTCCGGTATGAAGTGGATTTTTTCATTTCCTCGATATACATCTTTTGATATGTTGGCTCCAACAACAGATTTACAGGCGTTCCGGGTTTGCTCCATCTGATATTGACGTCGTTCTAGAGTCAATTGCATCGTTAGAATTTTGATACATGAAAGAATTTATGCTTGGGTAATAGCCATGTTTGCTTTTGTTCCGGATAGATCTTCATGCCTCCACACTAAATCAGCTACGCTCGGAAATGCTCTCTTGTTTCTGACATCTTCGGTATTTATGATATCTTCTGCAGCAGTAGTGGTAGCACGAGTAGCGTTGTTTGCTGGGATGGTGTTGTGAAGAGTTATTTCAAAATACTCATCATTGATGTTACAAGAACTAGGAATGGTACTCGCACCGCCTCTAAGATCTACCATTTTTCAAAAGGTTGAAGAACTGATTTCGTGATCGAGAGGTTGATCTCTGTCTGTAGTCGCCAATTGTTAGTACCTAAAGATTACTTCTAGACAAAACAAATTCACCGCTGTGGTACTTTATGTTTTAGGTTCAAAAATCAAAATCGAACATGACAAGCCTAAACTACGATAGTAGCCGTTATGTCCTGCTTCGGTCTCGATGGAGAGGAAGATGGGTTGATCTTAGGGGAGGGAAGCAGAAAAGTTTTGAGAAAAGGCAAAGGTATTGAATTGTGTGTTTTGGGTATTGAAAACTATAAAGAGAATAACATAGGTTTTTAGATATGAAAGCTTCTCCTCATTTATGAATAGGCTAAGTGGCCTATTTTTATTAGTTTAGAATATACAATGCCAATCTCGTGAGTAGTGGAGGTAATGAGGTTGCAAAGATATGGAGAATATGGAGATGATGGGTATCATGCGAGATAATTTGGGGAAGTTTCTGGAAATCCTTTTTCTCATGAATCCATGATCTCTCTAACCGTTTATAACTGTCATTACTACTATAACTTTTCACATGGGGTGTTTGTTAGAGCACTGCTCGGTCGAACTCGCAAGCGTTGCTTGTTGCCAAAACTATAAGTCTTGATTTCTAGTCTACTTATAGCTAAGTCTCAGATTAGGATAGAAAGCGTAGTTGAGCTTTAGACTTCACGGCGTTCATCGTTTGAAGACAAAGAACTATTAAGGGAACTTCATCAACAAAAGGTATGTGGAGACTTGAACTCATCTATCACTCAAAAGTATATATACTCTATTATTTGAGACATAAGTCGTATAGCTATATAGACTTCGATTATACACATTTGATATTTCGAGCTGAATTTAACTCACTTACATATTTCTCGAAATGTGTGTTGGTAAGCTTTCGCTTTAACCAAGTTCATCTTATATTCTTGACGAATGTCAAAAGATGATCATGTGAAAATTTCCTGGTAACATCTTACATGATTTGTGTGAGACAGTCATTTGATGTAGACTTGGAACGTTTCGTATTGATCTATCGATCACTTGAAAGTTGCTTCGAAGCTAATAGTTTGTGTGAGACAACTATTGTCTTATTCCAAGAATGTTTCAATGATTGAAATGGGAGTTTAGAACAATTAACCATGATTGGATATAGCATAGTATGCATACTCGTACGCATACTGGTTGGTTTAATGAAAGTCTGGGAACTTAGTATGCATACCCGTATGCGTACTGGCGTAAGTTCATGTCCGGAAATTCAACCGAGTTTGGAAGGTATGTGTATCCTTTTGCATACTGGCGAACCCAAACTAAGTCCGACCACTTACGTATGCGTACTCGTTTGCATACTTGAGTAGGTTATGTTCTCAAAACTAATACATTTATATAATAAGGAATGCAATCTTTTGCAAGCCGTGGCTATAATGTTCATGAATTGATTCGAGTGAATCAAAATCGATTTAACTTCAACTGTGTCTTGTATACTTCTATGAGAATACAAACAATTGAACAACTCTAGAACTAGTTTAATTTGAGTCATATGAACTAGTTGTGTTAAGATGAACAAGGTTGATATAAAAGTGTTCGTATGGCTAACTTCGGTTAAATATTGTTGAGACAACAAGGTATACACACTTAGGTACTGATTACGTTTTTGATGATGTTGTAGTAATGAGTTTCAAACTCTCGGACTTGTGAAGATTAAATTTAAAGATTTAATAATATTATATACAAAAATATTAACAAAGTGGGCGAGAGGTAACCAAGACACTAGAATCCACTATTACACATGAATGATGTCAAATATTTCATAACTCTAATTATCCTTTTAATCCTTTATTTCTTAATCCACAAATAATCAAACATATTCTCAAAAATTAATTGTATCCCTTAAGCATAGATTATCTAACCAAAGCATAACCTATCTAATTGAATCACAACTAATGAAGAAAATTATGTAAACTTTTAAGAACTCTGCAAAAGCAGTGATTGAGTGAATTATAATTAAATATTAGAGAAAATGAAATAGTTACCCATTGTTCATGTGTGAATAGCTTCATCCATTGCCTTGGTTACGAGAGAATTAGCCGCTCATCATGTTGGAAAACCTCTCAAAGAATTTCATTGATGCTCAAAAATGGTTTACAAATGATGAGAATATGAGAAATACAATAAAACCGGGTTAATTGTTACAAACCAGAGAACTACGACCCTCAGTGACAAAATAAGACTGCTGCAGCTGTGTCACAAACGCTGTGGCAAATAAGTCTGCCTAATGTACGACCACAGGTGTGAGTCATTATTACTGTAGAAAAACGACTGCTGGTGCAGGTCCGTTCTTCGTGTTCTTCATGTTCATCAGCAGCAGCAGCAGCAGAAACCGAGTTTGGGAAAACTCGACTTTCTTCTTCTCTGGCTCTCCTCAGCCCCCCAGACTCTCGACCCCATTTCTACTCAACCCCAGCAACCTATTTATAGCCAACAGACCCATCGAATCTCACTCATTCACTCCATATAATTCTCTTTAACTCGGCAGTAAAGAAAATATTTCTGGGAATATTTTCTTTCCTGTTTCATCTTCTCACGCGTTTTCAAGCCTCCAAATTACCATATTTAACTCCTTCACGCTCCAACAGGCTGTGAGGGTCTTCCATGCACGCACAAAACATGTTGAATCTTCTCCAAATAACGTAAAACCCGTGATATACACGAATTGCCCTGTTTTCAACCCGTGAATTGTTTAGCTGATTCTAGCCAATTCTGGTCGAACCAAACGCCCACAGTGTGTTTAATAGGCCATATCACAACTATCTACCAAAAATAAGCCATTGAATCTCCCTAGAACACGTTCAACAATTCGATCAAAAATCTGCATAAGTGTTCTCCATTTTCCCGCCAAAAACAAAATTCAAATGGAGAAGATGACCTCCCCCTAATCCTGTACTGGGGTGCGAATAGCAGATGCCTTTTGGGGTGACCTGGGGTTCCCCTTAGTAATTGAGGTGCCCCTTATCCAACAGTGAGAGTCCGAATAACACGTGTCCTCCGGGGCTTTTACCAACTTTTCGAGCCGAATTTTCCAAAAAATGTTTATTTTCCAAAGGTGCCTACAAACACATAAAACACCAAAATTAGTACAAACTCGAGTGCCAACAATATATAGTATTGAGATCAAACTAAACACAAAAATGTGTCTATCAAATACCCCCAAACTTATTATTTGCTAGTCCTCGAGCAAAATTTATTTTTGAAAAGATAAAAAGACTACACTTAGCACATGCAGCAGGCCGTTAAACCGCTAGGTGGCCCTAGCGGCGGAGTGTTGTCTCCGGAGGGTTTACCAGAGGTGTACCCACAAAACCTTTACTCCTAATTGGTCACAAGTATCCAAAGAGCTATGAGGACATACATATTCTCAACCTATCTCCAAGTAAGTAAAATGCCAGAGAAATTAAAGGTGTCAGCTCTAAAGCTGATTGAAGAAAAGGGGAGACACATCCACACCACTGCTAGATAAAGAGATATCCGCTACACAGCTAGATAAACATTGTAAGATGCGTCCGCTGCTTTACAGCTGGATAAGATTAGGAGAGAGATAAAAATGAGAGGGACATCTGCTACACAGCTGGACTAATTACGTGTGATGAGTTAAACCAGTGCTAGAAAGATTTTGTGCCAGTTTGAAAGCAGACTAACAAAGCAACCAAAATGCATCTTTCTTCGACTAATTTTTTTATTTTATTTTTGTTTTTTGATGAACAAAAAATTACAAGACAAAAATTTACATGGCCATGAGAGAAGGACTTTCAAAACTTGGATCTTCGCAACTTGTGATGTCTTGGTATCATGAACTTCAACAACTTATATCATTTGTTCTTATAACTTTTTGTAACTAAGTCTTCAACTTTGATTTTTGAAATATTCTTTTCTATTGTTACTTCTAAACCTTAAACGTCTTCAACTTTCTTCATATATTTTGATGTCGCTCCGCTTGTTGATGATGATAAGTTTCTACTGAGAGAGAGTCGTAATAATCCAGTAACTAAGACTACATTGTGAGGTTGCTTTGTCTTTCTGGCATTTCCTCCTGACCTACTCGCCTTTCCATCATGGATGGTTAGGTCCATCACGGTTACCCTCTGAAAGGAACAAGTTCTCTCCTGAATTTCAAGGATCTCAATGTTTTTTTCTCTAATGTCTCAATAGGTTGTTATCTCTAGTATTCCAATTTCTATCTTTTCGGTGAGAAACAGTATGTAAACTTAGCTAACCGGGTACTATATGACGCTAGAAGTTTCAAAAATGCGACTAAAATGTTTCTCCCATACCCCCAAACTTAAATCTAACATTGTCCTCAATGTTCTAAAGATAAAATTAAAAGCCTGAACAAGGAGAAACTGTTACCACTTGAAGCAAAAGAGATAAGGAAAGATATTACCGTGTCGCAAGAATATTGGTTTACCTCCCAAGAAGTGCTAAGTTTAAAGTCTTCAGCCAGACATCAGAAGGAATTAGTCACCTCATAGAATCATATAGAAGTAGTCGGAATAACTGTGGGTCATCTGGATCAAAAAGTATTACCCACAAGAAGAGGAAACTGCAACAGACCAAAAAGATGCCGAACATACCCTTGTTTAAGACAACTACATCTAGTTGTGGCTCAGGTTCAGGTTTTTATAACTGGGTCTAGATAACAGGTTTTCATCGGTTGGATTTCCTCAAAGCTAAGATCCGGTTCAGGTATTAGAGTCTGGAAAAACTCAACTAAGAACTTATAAGCACATAACAACAACCTGAATAACTGGGGATCCTCTAAGTCAATCAGATTTGACTCACACAGCTGACCACAATGAAAGAGGTGGTATTTCTTAAGAAAATGTGTCGACCCTAATATCCTAATGTGATTAGGTTTAGTCTCAAAACTTAATAACCGACACATCTTAAAATAAAAAGTTCCCACAATTGGTTGAAAAGTTTTTGGTGGGAAAACAAAGTCAATCTTGGTATCATAGCCTGGGTTAACCACATCAACCAGAGGATGGGTTTCTAACAACTGAGCTTCTTTCTGGACATCATTAGGTTCGGGAAAACGTGTATGAAGATAATCTTGTAAGATGGTTGAGGCAAAAATGTCAAGTCCTACAGGAGGGTACTTTCTAAGAGTTAAAGCACACGGATAATGATAATCACCCCCAAACTTAGAGTTTTCTGTGTCTCTAGAAAGACTAGTCACAACTTCCCTAATTTCTAGGTCATCAGATTCCTGGAAATGGTCAATAGATTCTTCTAAGTTGGGTTCATCCTCACTCATTTCTACGAGTCTATCATCTTCTAAGACTAGTGTTTTTAAATTTCTAGACTCTAAAACAATATTCTCCGAATAAACTCGTTCCTCAAAACAATCATCGGCTTCGTAGACAGGAAATACTACATCATCTAAAACGGGGGTATCTCTAGTCAAATCCTCGTTCTTTTGAATAGGTGAATAATTAGTAAAATTATTTGGATTTGTACTAGAAACAGTACTATCATTATAACGCTCAATCGGAGTAAAAAATTCCTGATGATTATGCCTACATAGTTCATGTTCTTCATCAATACTATCCTCATCATAATCATCACTATAATAACATGAAAATGATCGAACCTTATCAAAACAAGTAGTGTTACCAATTCTAACCTCGTCATCTTGATTATGTGAATAAAAACTATCCTTATTTTCGAGGGTGGTATTGGGAAAACTACACTGGAAACTAAGACTATCCTGAGCAAGTTTTTCCACAATCCTATCTGTATTCTCAGTAAATTGCTTGAGGGTCTCTTCTAGAGATATCTTAGTTGACCGCTCTACGGACTCTTCTGGGAGAAGAATATTATAAGTATCTTTCATAAATAACTTACGTGTTGACTCATTGAAACTCTTGATAGACTCTTTTAAAGAAATAGAAGGATTGTTTTGCTCGTATGACCTGTGGGTATGTGTATAGTAATTGGGCTCACAATGGTATGGACCATAACCTTCAAAAGTTTCGCGTTCCCAATCACTATTCACACTATGGTCATAAAAAGGATAATGTCCAAGCTGCTCAGTCGGATACTCATTGTATTGGCTATTATAATACCAGTTCGACATCCTAACTGCAAGAGAATTCTAAACAAACACAAAGAAGGCTGACTCGACCAAAACAAGCCTATTTTATCTAGCAAACAAAAAGCATGATGGATCCACTTAGATTGTTTCTAGACCAGCTTCTAATCCTTCGAAAGGGAATTGGTTACAATTTGAGCAAACCCCTCTGGATTCAATCCGAGTCAAAGTAAGTTGAATAGAGGCGAGGGAAGCTGCGTGGAGCTTTGATACCCAAGGCCTCACCGCATTACAAGGCGGCGCAGTCACGCATTCAACTCACAGAAACCATCATGAACTTCGAAGTATGCTTAAAAGAGTAACCAATATTTTTCGAATGACTTTCCTATTAAGATCGTTACCCTATCGGTCTCGTTCTAGTCAAAAATTTAGGCTTAGGTTCGCGTAGGTTACGTGTTCCTAAGGCGGGAAAGAAGGAAACGGTGATGAAATCCGAGTCCTTATCTTGATTTGGCCAGGCCTTGCCCTTTACTAGAAAATTAAATCTGATTTCAGGTCCTCAACATATAGGCATACAAAATCATCCTGTAAACCCGCTGACAGGGGATTCGCAGGTGTTTAGAATTCTTACCTCCCGTTCCAGACGGGGGATGAGCCGTTGAAGTAAACTCGGGCCACCGACTCCAATGTCAGTGTACGAACCCGAGGGGCCGAGACGATATCGTAATCGTCGTCCTTCCCTGCAAACAGTTTTATATTTAATGTACCCTTCCTTAGGGTTTAAAAAAAAAAATTGTCCAAGTCCAAAGTCCAAATAAAGTGCAAAATAAAAGAAAAAAAAAATAATTACAAAAAATGGAAGGTCTCTAAAAAAAAAAAACTCTCTTTTTTTTTTTAATTTTTCTTTCGCTTTTTTTTTTTTTTTTTTTTTTGCTTTGTCCTTTTCCTTCTCTTTTGGCTTTAAGCTTTGATTCCAAGTCTTTAGTATCCAACTTCAAACCTGTAATACAAAGACACACCCAAAGAAACGTAAAAAGAACAAATGAAATAAATAAAAACCTAAAAATTCTATTTAAGCACAAATCCGCGTCGGCGGCGCCAAAACGATTATGTTTTTGACGATGTTGTAGTAATGAGGTTCAAACTCTCGGACTTGTGAAGATTAAATTTAAAGATTTAATAAAATTATATACAAAAATATTAACAAAGTGGGCGAGAGGTAACCAAGACACTAGAATCCACTATTACACATGAATGATGTCAAATATTTCATAACTCTAATTATCCTTTTAATCCTTTATTTCTTAATCCACAAATAATCAAACATATTCTCAAAAATTAATTGTATCCCTTAAGCATAGATTATCTAACCAAAGCATAACCTATCTAATTGAATCACAACTAATGAAGAAAATTATGTAAACTTTTAAGAACTCTGCAAAAGCAGTGATTGAGTGAATTATAATTAAATATTAGAGAAAATAAAATAGTTACCCATTGTTCATGTGTGAATAGCTTCATCCATTGCCTTGGTTACGAGAGAATTAGCCGCTCATCATGTTGGAAAACCTCTCAAAGAATTTCATTGATGCTCAAAAATGGTTTACAAATGATGAGAATATGAGAAATACAATAAAACCGGGTTTGTAACAATTATATTTGTTACAAACCAGAGAACTACGACCCTCAGTGACAAAATAAGACTGCTGCAGCTGTGTCAAATAAGTCTGCCTGATGTACGACCCACATGTGTGAGTCGTTATTACTGTAGAAAAACGACTGCTGGTGCAGGTCCGTTCTTCGTGTTCTTCATGTTCATCAGCAGCAGCAGCAGCAGAAACCGAGTTTGGGAAAACTCGAATTTCTTCTTCTCTGGCTCTCCTCAGCCCCCCAGACTCTCGACCCCCTTTCTACTCAACCCCAGCAACCTATTTATAGCCAACAGACCCATCAAATCTCGCTCATTCACTCCATATAATTCTCTTTAACTCGGCAGTAAAGAAAATATTTCTGGGAATATTTTCTTTCCTGTTTCATCTTCTCACGCGTTTTCAAGCCTCCAAATTACCATATTTAACTCCTTCACGCTCCAACAGGCTGTGAGGGTCTTCCATGCACGCACAAAACACGTTGAATCTTCTCCAAATCACGTAAAACCCGTGATATACACGAATTGCCCTGTTTTCAACCCGTGAATTGTTTAGCTGATTCTAGCCAATTCTGGTCGAACCAAATGCCCACAGTGTATTTAATAGGCCATATCACAACTATCTACCAAAAATCAGCCATTGAATCTCCCTAGAACACGTTCAACAATTCGATCAAAAATCTGCAGAAATGTTCTCCATTTTCCCGCCAAAAACAAAATTCAAATGGAGAAGATGACCTCCCCCTAATCCTGTACTGGGGTGCGAATAGCAGATGCCTTTTGGGGTGACCTGGGGTGCCCCTTAGTAATTGAGGTGCCCCTTATCCAACGGTGAGAGTCCGAATAACACGTGTCCTCCGGGGCTTTTACCAACATTTCGAGCCGAATTTTCCAAAAAATGTTTATTTTCCAAAGGTGCCTACAAACACATAAAACACCAAAATTAGTACAAACTCGAGTGCCAACAATATATAGTATTGAGATCAAATTAAACACAAAAATGTGTCTATCAGGTACGGTTACCCATATCTAAATGAAGTCACTTTTCATTTGTGCGTAACAAGCTAAGTTCGATCTAATGGTTGAAAGATATTAGATTGAGTCTAATCAAGTTTTCATCTAACGGTGAATATTGAATACTTTGTTACCAAGGTAACATTGATTGCAAAACCTAATTTGAAGACTATATAAGGGAGAACTCTAGTAACTGGGATACCTAATCCCCACACCTCCTGTGTGATACTAGTTGCGACTAGAGTCGGATCTCCTTTAACCTAGGTTTTTCTAAAATCATTATAGGTTAACGACTTAAAGACTTCATTGGGATTATGAAGCCAGACCCAACTATTTTACCTGTAGTTGCGTGTTCTGACTTGCTATTTTCTATCATATTGAGTACTATCTTCTTTAAGATTTGCTCGAGATTTAATTTCCGATAGGCAAGATAAAAAGTAGTCACAAACATCTTCGTCTTATCGGGAAGTAATTCCACAATATCTTGCTTCGCTACCATACGATTAAGATTATTGTGAGGTGGTTGATATTACTAGACTGTACTTCGGGAATATAAGTCTGGTGTATCAATTGGTTCCTGTTCACCTTGATTTTTCAAAAGACAGAACAAAACTCATAGGTATTTCTGTGGGAGACAGATTTTTCTATTCAATAGACTTTTCTGTGTGAGACAGATTGGTTTATCAAGTCTTCGACTTTGGGTCGTAGCAACTCTTAGTTGTGTGTGAGATCAGCTAAAGGAATCAAGTGCGTTGAGTCTTGCTGGGATTCAGAGACGTAAGGAACGCGACTGTACCTTGATCAATGTGAGATTGGTTAGGGCTCAACTACATTCCAGTCCGAAGTTAAATTCGACTAGGAAAGTGTCTGTATCGGATTAATACAATGTGGTGTTCAAATCTGGTCTAGGTCCCGGGGCTTTTCCGCGTTTGCGGTTTCCTCGTTAACAAAATTTCTCTGTTTTATTTCTTTTTCGTATTATATTTGTTTATATAATTGAAATATCACAGGTTGTGCGTAGTTCAATCAATTAGATAATCCAACCTTTGGTTGTTGATATAAATTGATTGACACTTGAATAGTGGTCTTTGGTACCGTTCAAGTTATTTCACATAATAATCAGGCTCGCGGATTTCCATCTGTTTGATTTTCTGATTACATTGTGAAACAGAGATACAACTCTTGGATATATTTCCATTGATTGAGTCTGACTGTCTAGTTGATTCTCTTGGAATTATATTGGATTTTGTTTATACCGATTGCCTAAACGAAATATTGGGTGAGGTTGTTAAACCTCCAGTTTTTCAATTGGTATTAGAGAAGGCAAACACGTTTAAGACCTTATAAGTTCGTGTTTGTAGCAATCTGACTCTATGGACAGAAGTGCTATCTCTATAAACGTACCACCAGTCTTCGATGGCTCGAATTACTCATGATGAAAAATTTCTATGCGTGCTTTTCTTCAAGCTCGTGATTTTCAAACATGGGTACATGTTGTTAATGGCTATGATTCTCCGGTTGTTACAAAAGGCGATGTAACTGTTCCAAAGGATATTGGTAGATATGAACCTGGCGATATTCTTGCTGCGAAGCAAAATTCTGACGGGTTAAATGCTATCATACATGCCATCACCCCAGATCTTCAGCACCATGTGACTACGTGCACTAAGTCTAAAGAAGCATGGGATATCTTGGAAACTGTATTCGAAGAGAATTCCTCTGAGAAAGAAGCTAGGCTTCAAAACCTATGATCTGATTGGGAAAACCTTCCTATGGCTGATGAAGATTCATTTGATGAGTTTAATCACAAAGTGTCTGAAATTGTTAATGTATCTTTTGCATTGGATAAGACTATTCCTGAAAAGGACATTGTGATGAAAATTCTCAGATCATTGCCAGCCAAATATGATTCTAAGAAACATGCCATCGCTGAAGGAAATAACCTTAATACTTTATCCAGAAATACTCTGGTTGGGAAGTTAAAGATCTTTGATCATGAGCATACATCCAAATCTGAAAAGGATATTGCTTTTAAAGCACAAAAGAACACAAAATTGCTGGACAAAGGTAAAAGTGTTGGCAACTCTGCGGATGATCCTATTGAGACTGATTCGTCTGATGAAGAATCTTGATAACTCTGTCTCTCTGTGATAAATATTGATCTATATACCTTGGTAGCTATTACTATAAAGGCGGAATTCAGAATATTAATAGACGAGAAACTTAGAAAACGGAACACAAGTAGTAATTCGAAGAAAATATCTTCTCTAGATTATGAACAAGAAAACTATTAGAATTCTCTCTTTGTTACGCTCACAATCTTTCTAAGTATTGTTCCAAGCTTTCTCTAGGTTTTCTGTGCCTAGTATATATCCTTAGATATTAGCCAAAGTCATCTATTTATAGCCTTCATCGTACTCAGCCGACCAAGGACTTCTATTAGGAATCTATTTCCTAAACTAAGAGTATTGCCTAAAAAAAAACTCTTCCCTAACTAGAAATTCTGCCTAAACAAGGATTCCTGCCTAGAATAGGATTCTTCCCTCAACTTAGCTTGAGGTAAACTAAGTTCCCTAAAGGAGTACGGATACACTTGTATCATGGATCCCCCTTTTAAGATCTTGAACTCATGTGAGAGTTAAAAATGAAGGTTAGGGAACTCGAGAGTCCCTTTTTCCTTGTTAAACCACTTGGCCTTGCTAGGAACTTGACCTTTACATCCAATTAGAAAAGCTTCTTTCTCTCCTTGTCGTGTTTTAGTCACTCTTCGCTCCAATATGCAGTCTTCCTTGAGTGGTTCCTCTCTATCAAACCATAAGTCTTCTACTCGTGGTAAGATCATAGTGTCGTCACCGTCATCATCTAGTAATGGTGGTTCAAACAACTTCAAGTATTCAACATTTATAACCGAGTACATTCCTCGATAAGGTGGCAGTTCCAGACGAAATGCATTCTCACCAATCTGATCGAGAATACGAAATGATCCATACCTCAATGGCTTCAACTTCTTACCTTCCCCCTTTAGTCGTTCCTTACCTAATTTTAACCATACCAAGTCACCAACACCGAAATTACAAGGCACACGATGCTTGTCATGCTTTGCATTGTATTTGGCTTATGACTTCTTTAATATACTGCTCGGTCAAACTCGCATGCGTTTCTATCTCAAGCATTTTTGTCAATGTTAGTGATCAAAACTATAAGTCTTGATTTCTAGTCTACTGTAGCTAAGTCTCGGACTAAGATAGAAAGTGTAGTTGAGCTCAAGAACTCCATGGCAATCATCATACAAGACGAAGAACTACTCAAAGAACTGGTGGAACTTCATCGACTAAAAGGTATGTGGAGACTTGAACTTATCTATCACTCAAAAGTTTACCTACTCTCTCTTCTATCATGAGACAAAACTCGTTTTGCTATATATACTTTGATTATACACATTTGTTATTTCGAGCCGAGTTTATATTGCTTATTTATTTCTCGAAATACGTGTTGGTAAGCTTTTGCTTTGGCCAAGTTCATCTTTACCTAGTGACGAAAGTCATGTTATGTTTCAATCACTTTGAAAATGGCTTTGACGGAAAATGGTTTGTGAATAACAACTATATAACGTCCTCTAAGAATGTTTTAATGATTGAAATGAGAGTTTAGATTATATAACCAATGTTGTATATAAGCATTGTGTGGCAACAAGTATATGTATAAGTCCTTATTCCTTGAACCAAAGTATGCGTACTTTGTCGATCAGGAAAACCGGAACAAGAGCTGTGAACTCAGTCCGCGAACCCAGTCCGCGAACTGGCGGAAGTTCTCATCCCGAGAAAATCTGCTGGAGTTTGTGAACTCCTTCCGGGAACTTAAGTCTGCGAACTAAGTCCGCGTACTTGAGTTGGTTATATCCAAAGACGATTATTCGTGAACTTATACTTATATTAACTAAGTAATGCAAGTTTACAAACCGTGTCTATAAAGTTCATGAATCGATTCGAGTGAATCAAATCGATTTTGCTTCAATTGTGTCTTGTATAGTTCTATTAGATTTATACAATTGAACAACTCTCTAACTAGTTCATTTGAGTCATTTGAACTAGTTATGGTGAAGAAGAATATGGTTGATATGAAAGTGCTCATATGGCTAACCATTTGGTTAACTATTGTTGAACCAACAAATGTACATGTTTGGGTACGGTTACACAAACCTAAAATTGTGCATTTCATTTGTGTGTAACAAGCTAAGTTTTCGATCCAACGGTTGAAAGATATTAGCTTGAATCTAATTAGGTTTTCATCTAACGGTGAATATTGAATGCTTTGTTGCTAAGCTAACATTGATTGCAAACCCTGATTTGAAAGACTATATAAGGGAGAACTCTAGCAACTGGGAAACCTAATCCCCACACCTCATGTGTGATACTAGTTGTATAAGCTAGAGTCGATTCTCCTTTAACCTTAGGTTTCTTCTCGAGACCCTGTAGGTTAACGACTTGAAGACTTCATTGGGATTGTGAAGCCAGACCGATACTACTTTCTCGTAGTTGTGTGATTTGATCTTGCTGATTCTATCGTGTTGAGTACAATCATAGCGATTGGGTTGAGATTAATATCTCCGATAGGCAAGATATAAAAGTAGTCACAAACATCTTCGTCTTATCGTTTGTGATTCCACAATATCTTCTTTCGCCGCGTCGATTAAGATTATTATGAGGTGATTGTTAATACTAGGCCGTTCTTCGGGAATATAAGTCCAGGTTATCAATTGGTTCATGTTCACCTTGATTTATCAAAATATGGAACAAAACTTGTAGGTATTTTTGTGGGAGACAAATTTATCTATTATCATAGACTTTTCTGTGTGATACAGATTTGTTTATTAAAGTCTTCGACTTTGGGTCGTATCAACTCTTAGTTGTGGGTGAGATCAGCTAAGGGAATCAAGTGCGTAGTAGCCTGCTGGGATCAGAGACGTAAGGAGCGCAACTGTACCTTGGATCAGTGTGAGATTGATTGGGGTTCAACTACAGTCCAGACTAAAGTTAGTTTGTAGTAGGCTAGTATCTGTAGCGGTTTAATACAGTGTGTGTTCAATCTGGACTAGGTCCCGGGGTTTTTCCGCATTTTGCGGTTTTCTCGTTAACAAAATTATGGTGTTTGTGTTATTTCTTTTCCGCATTATATTTTGTTATATAATTGAAATATCATAGGTTGTGCATTAAGATCAATCAATTAGAATATCCAACCTTTGGTTGTTGATTTACATTGATTGACACTTGAACATTGGTCTTTGGTACCGTTCAAGTTATTTCACATAATAATAAGGCTCACGGATTTCTATTCGTTCGATTTACTGATTACATTGTGAAATAGAGATATTATAACTCGTTGATATACTTTATTAAGATTGAGTCTAGTTGATTATCTTGAAAGTATATTGGAGTTAGTCCATACAGATTGCTAATCAAAATATTGGGTGAGGTTATTGTACCCCCGCTTTTTCAATTGGTATCAGAGAAGGCAAACACGTTTAAAGACCTTACAAGTCTGTGTTTGTAGCGATCTGACTCTATGGACCGCGGTGATATCTCTATTAACGTACCCCCAGTCTTCGATGGCTCTAATTGCTTATGGTGGAAAATTTATATTCGATCTTTTCTTCAAGCACGTGATTTTCAATCATGGGTATATGTAGTTAGTGGCGATGATGCTCCCGTTGTGGCAATAGGAAATGTAAACGTTCCCAAGAACATTGGTGAATACAGTCCTACTGAGATACTTGTTGCAAAGCAAAATTCCGACGTTTTGAATGCCATTATACATGCCATTACCCCAAATCTTCAGCACCGTGTGTCAAATTGCAGTAGGTCTAAAGATGCGTGGGATATCTTAGAAACCATATTCGAAGGTAATACCATTGAAAAGGTAGCTAGGCTTCAAAACCTTAATTCTGATTGGGAAAACCTTCGTATGGCAGATAAAGATTCATTTGATGAGTTTAATCACAAAGTGTCTGAAATTGTTAATGCATCTTTTGCATTGGGTAAGACTATTCCTGAAAAGGACATTGTGATGAACATTCTCAGATCACTGCCATCTAGATACGACTCTAAGAAGTATGCCATCGTTGAGCGAAATAACCTTGATAATCTCTCCAGAAATACGCTGGTTGGGAAGCTTAAGATCTTTGATCACGAGCATTCATCCAAATCTAAGGATGTTGCGTTCAAAGCACTAAAAACACAAAATTACTTGATAAGAGTAAAAAAAGTGTATATCTTTGAAGACGATCACTCTGAGACTGATTCATCAGATGAAGATCTTGAAAAATCGGTTTTGATGATAGACAGTTTAGGGATATTCTGTTGAAGAGAAGTAAATTGTTCTCTAGAGATAAGCCTAAAGCATCAGTCAAACCTCATAATCGTATTCCTCCTAAAAACAAGGACACTGATGAAACTGATGACGAGGATATGCCTCAGTGCTTTAAGTGTAAAGGTTTTTTTCATTTTGCAAATGAGTGTCCAAATCGGAAGAAATACACTGGGAACAAAGGTCTTGCTGCAACTCTTGATGAAATGTCTGACAGCTATGATTCTAATGAAGACGAAAAATCAAGTGTTGCACTTCTTGGTGAAAATATTGATTTTGATAATTGTAGCAATACATACATCAATCTTGATATTCTTTCAGAATAAAACTCAACCAATCTGGAAGAAAAAATTGACCCCTTCTTTGGAAACTCTATATGTGATGTTTCAGGTTCCACTATGTGTCTAGCTGCTTGCACATCTCACATGCCTGAATTTTATCCAAGATTGACGTGCTCATATTGTTCTCTAAAGGGTCATGAACTATAAAAGTGTTACAAGTACAAACACAAACTGAGGCATGTCAACAAACTTCAACGAAGAGCAAATCAATTAGCAAATAAGCTTAAACTTGCTCAGAAGACCGATGAGGTATGCAAGATTTTATCTTCGTCTAAGAAGTTAGGTTCCAAGGACAAAACAAGACCATTAGAAAAGAAAGTATGGTCAAATAGTTTTGATAAACAGAGGTCTGTGGATTCCTCTCAAGAGGAAAATGGTGGAAAAATTGTTGTTCACCGCAACACAACTTGATTGTGTTGATTTTTCAATCTTGTCTCATGTGCCTGATCAAAAGAGACAAGATTATGTACTTCTCAGGCTTTAGGAAAAGCTAGCTCTCTTCTTTTCTTAGTGTTTTTGAAATCCCTGTCTATCAATAAAGGAGGTTTTTCTCGACAATTCTACTCTCTTTAGGGTTCAGAATTGTGCGTGCACGAACCTGTTAAAGGTTAACCCTACATTCCTTTTTCCTTCCTTGAAACCTCTTTTTATCTTAAGACCGCTTATTGAGATTGTGATTTCCTCTCACAAACCCATACGTTTATGGATACTCCAAGTATCATGTCTTCCGATGGAAAAGATATTAATATGATTGTCAAGCCATCAATCATGAAGGAAAAAGAGAAATCTCCGTTAGCTCCGACATTGAAAAGAAAAAGAAGGAATGTGAGGAAGCCTAGAGATGTTCCTTCAAATTCTCAGAAGTTTTCTGATGCTTTTGAAGTGTTGAAGGAGATGCAAAAGGAGATTAAACAAATGAAGGCTTTTTTTTTTTAAGACTCATAAGATTCAGAAGTCCCTGGTTCGACATCAGTCAAGAAGGTTTATTGATATTAACTCATATCTTCATGAACCTTACGTCCCAATGGCTGTAGACGACAAAGAGTTCGGGGACGATAAAGAATTCTTCAAAGGTCTTAACATCTAGTAAATCTTCGGATAAGAATTTTATTTTCTTGTTTTGTTTAGAAGAATAACTAGAGTTTGGAATAGCCATTATGGTGATTACACATAGCTATGTCCAACGTTTTCATCTTCATGTTTTTAGGTTTATTTTTTTAAATTCTAAAATTGTTTTGAAGATGATTTTTGTAATATTAATCTTTATGGTTTTATATATTGCAATTTGTTATGGGATATGTGTGTTTGCGTCCGTAAACTATGATTGTCCCATACCTTGTCAAAAGTTAAGTCCTTCATATGTCGATATGCATGTATTGATAAAAGAATGAATGAGCTTTTGACATCATAAAAGTTAAGCCTATTATGGCATTTATTGATGGAAGATAGGCTAAAATATTTTGTTTACAAGGATTATGTCTATTGCATGTCATTGTACGAATAGTGATGGAAAATAGAATGAATCCTTGTGTATTCCGCATTATTGATCTTCCCTGATCCATATTATTATGTTTATACTGTGAGGCTCCGTAAGTTCTCTTATGTCGAGCATGACCAATTAAATTCATCATTTTTTGTGATAAATTTGATTGTATATTTCCGATTAAATTAATCATGGGTTCTCTTGTGGTTAATTTAATTGAGTATTTTTGGATCCAAATTCATATTCGTATGTGATTTGTTATGTCCAAAAAAATCCTTCTTTTATTTTGAAATTAAGGTCACTCTTGTTGTTCTTTCGGGAATGACATATTATGGGAGAGTTCTATATTGAACTTGTGCTTAATTGCCAAATCTTTGTAAGGAGTGCGGCTGTGGAATATTATAGGGGTTATCTTGTATCTTTATAAACTCCTTGATGAAAGCATTTAGCTTCGGCTATATGATTGCATCTAAATAAGTTGATATGTGCTTTCTTTTGGTCATGAAATGTCTCTTTTGGAAATTTCATTAGGATCCCGTTTTCGTACCTTTGCCAATTTTATTGATAAAAAGGGGGAGAAGTAATATGTAGTTCACACTACAAATACATATGGTTTTCGGATCATTATGTAAGGGGGAGTGGTTTCCATGTGAGATGGAGTATTGACTAAGGGGGAGTGATACATATCACCATAGTATTGTTGTCGAAGTTGTGATACAATTGAACTTTGATGTTGTATAATAATACTATGACATTGTGTAACAATGATTGAGAATACTTGTTTTCTCATTCTTATAGCTACGGATTTTCAACAACGATGATGCTGAACTTACAACCTTTGGGGATCATTGGAGTACTTGGAAGTGACGAAATTTTGAGTAATGTTGAATATTAGGCATGTGGAATAGGAACTACAAAATTTTATTCATTTATTTTTGTATTCCATATGTATTGATAGTTTTGTCACAAAAATTGACAAAGGGGGAGATTGTTAGAGCACTGCTCGGTCGAACTCGCATGCATTGATATCTCAAGCATGTTTGTCAATGTTAGTGATCAAAAATATAAGTCTTGATTTCTAGTCTACTATATCTAAGTCTCAGACTAGGATAGAAAGTGTAATTGAGCTCAATAACTCCATGACAATCATCATACAAGACGAAGAACTACTCAAGGAACTGGTGGAACTTCATCGACTAAAAGGTATGTGGAGACTTGAATTTATCTATCACTCAAAAGTCTATCTACTCTATCTCTTATCATGAGACAAAAGTCGTTTTGCTATATAGACTTTGATTATACACATTTGTTATTTCGAGCCGAGTTTATCTCGTTTATCTATTTCTCGAAATACGTGTTGGTAAGCTTTAGATTTGTCCAAGTACATCTTTACCTAGTGACGAAAGTCATGTTATGTTTCAATCACTTTGAAAATGGTTTTGACGAAAAATGGTTTGTGAATAACAACTATATAACGACCTCTAAGAATGTTTCAATGATTGAAATGAGAGTTTAGATTATATAACCAATGTTGGATATAAGAATTGTGTGGCAACACATATATGTATAAGTCCTTATTCCTTGAATCAAAGTATGCGTACTTTGTTGATCAGGAAAACCGTAACAAGAGCTGTGAACTCATTCCGCGAACCCAGTCCGCGAACTGACGGAAGTTCTCATCCCGAGAAAATATGCTGGAGTTTGTGAACTCCTTCCAGGAACTTAAGTCTGCGTACTTGAGTTGGTTATATCTAAAGACGATTATTCGTGAAATTATACTTATATTAACTAAGGAATGCAAGTTTGTAAACCGTGGCTATAAGGTTCATGAATCGATTCGGGTGAATCAAATCGTTGTTGCTTCAATTGTGTCTTGTATACTTCTATAAGATTTATACAATTGAATAACTCTCTAACTAGTTCATTTGAGTCATTTGAACTAGTTTTGGTGAAGAAGAATATGGTTGATATGAAAGTGCTCACATGGCTAACCATTTGGTTAACTATTGTTGAACCAACAAATGTACATGTTTGGGTACGGTTACACAAAACTAAAATCGTGCATTTCATTTGTGTGTAACAAGCTAACTTTTCGATACAACGGTTGAAAGATATTAGCTTGAATCTAATCAGGTTTTTATCTAACGGTGAATATTGAATGCTTTGTTACTAAGCTAACATTGATTGCAAACCCTGATTTGAAAGACTATATAAGGGAGAACTCTAGCAACTGGGAAACCTAATCCCCACACCTCCTGTGTGATACTAGTTGTATAAGCTAAAGTCGATTCTCCTTTAACCTTAGGTTTCTTCTCGAGACCGTGTATGTTAACGACCTGAAGACTTCATTAGGATTGTGAAGCCAGACCGATACTACTTTCTTGTAGTTGTGTGATCTGGTCTTGCTGATTCTATCGTGTTGAGTACAACCGTAACGATTAGATTGAGATTAATATCTCTGATAGGCAAGATATGAAAGTAGTCACAAACATCTTCGTCTCATCGTTTGTGATTCCACAATATCTTCTTTCGCCGCGTCGATTATGATTATTGTGAGGTGATTGATAATAATAGGCTGTTCTTCGGGAATTTAAGTTCGGGTTATCAATTGATTCCTTTTCACCTTGATTTATCAAAAGACGGAACAAAACTTGTAGGTATTTCTGTGGGAGACAGATTTATCTATTATCATAGACTTTTCTGTGTGATAAATATTTGTTTATTTAAGTCTTCGACTTGGGGTCGTAGCAACTCTTAGTTGTGGGTGAGATCAGCTAAGGGAATCAAGTGCATAGTATCCTGCTGGGATCAAAGACGTAAGGAGCGTAACTGTACCTTGGATCAGTGTGAGATTAATTGGGGTTCAACTACCATCCTGACCGAAGTTAGTTTGTAGTAGGCTAGTGTCTATAGCGGTTTAATACAGTGTGTGTTCAATATGAACTAGGTCCCGGGGTTTTTCTGCATTTGCGGTTTCCTCGTTAACAAGATTCTGGTGTCTGTGTTATTTCTTTTCCGCATTATATTTTGTTATATAATTGAAATATCACAGGTTGTGCTTTAAGATCAATCAATTAGAATATCCAACCTTTGGTTTTTGATTTACATTGATTGACATTTGAACATTTTTCTTTGGTACCGTTCAAGTTATTTCACATGATAATCAGGCTCACGGATTTCTATCTGTTCGATTTGCTGATTACATTGTGAAATAGAGATATTATAACTCGTTGATATACTTTATTAAGATTGAATCTAGTTTATTCTCTTGAAAGTATATTGGAGTTA
Source organism: Papaver somniferum (assembly GCF_003573695.1). NCBI lineage: Eukaryota > Viridiplantae > Streptophyta > Magnoliopsida > Ranunculales > Papaveraceae > Papaver > Papaver somniferum. Next base: position 149,779,009 of record NC_039360.1, on the reverse strand, counting down.
GTCCATACAGATTGCTAATCAAAATATTGGGTGAGGTTGTTGTACCCCTGCTTTTTCACTCTCATCCCAAGTTTTAGGGTGCTTGGAATTATATCCCCTTAACATGTGAACCATATTCATGTTGACCATTTCTGTTTGTCCGTCTATTTTTGGATGAAAAGTTGTCCTCTTCTTCAACCTAGTGTCCATCATCTTCCATAAAGAATCCCAAAAGTGACTAAGGAATCGACTATCCCTATCAGAAATAATCGAAGTAGGTAAATAAAATGCTTCCACACATGCTCAAAGAAGAGCTTTGATGCACCGGCTCCCGTTATCGTCTTTGTACATGGAATTACAACCAGAATTGGTCTTTGGTAAACCATCAAGAAAATCCATAGAAATACTCTCCCAAGGTCTTGATGGTACTGGTAATGGTACATATAATCCACGTTTTCTGTTAGAAGGCATAGAAGTGCTACACAACTTATACCCTCTAACCAACTTAGCCACATCATCTTGCATTTTTGGCCAAAAGACATAATGACGGAGGTTTAGTAGAGTTTTATTCATCCCAAAGTGTCCAGCAACTCAGGAAGTATGTGCCTGTCTCAACCACTGTAAACGATCTCCATCTTCTAGTACGCAAAGTAACTGACCTTTGTATAACAATCCATCTCGGAGTTCATACTCACCTTTCAAACCACTATTTACACCTTCTTGAAGTCTTTGTTGTATACGTATGACTCTGCATACTCTTGAGGAACAATTGGATGAATTCTCATGGCCACCATTAATGATCGAACTGGAGGTCGAGATCACATATTTGCCAACTTTTTTGTTACTCCCTTCTTGTACCTAATGAGGATACCAAAAGTCATCAAGTAAAACATCCACTTCATGTGTCGGTCTTGTTGTAGTTTCTTCTGTGCATGTAGATACTCCAAAGGTTTGTGATCTGAATGTACCACTACTTCTTTACCTAAGAGATACACCCGCCAATGCTTGATACATTGATATAAAGCATAAAATTATTTGTTATAAGGTGCATAGTTCTTAATAGCACCAGAGAACAATTCTAAATGGTACTCCACTGGTTTACCATCCTGCAACAACACTCCTCCCATTGCATAGTCAGAAGCGTCGGTATCAACTTCAAAAGTACGTTGTAAGTTAGGAAATGCTAACATCGGTGCTTCTGAAATCTTCCTTTTTAATAACTGAAAAGCGTCTTCATGAGTTTGTTGCCATTCAAACTTTTCCTTAGCTCCCGTCAAACCATGTAATGGTCCCGCAATAGTCGAAAAATGCCGGATAAACTTACGCAAGTATATGCAAGCCTCTAAGAAACTCCTGATTTCAGTTATAGTACTAGGTCTAGGCCACTTAATGATCACTTCAACCTTCCTTAGATCAATCTTCCGTTGTCCACCGCCAATAATGAATCCGAGATATACCAACTTCCAAACTCACACTTCTTTACGTTCAAATTCAGTTGGCCTTCATGTAACACTTTAAACACCTTTTCAACGTGAACAAGACGCTCTTCTCAAGTTCTGCTGTATATGAGGATATCATCCAAGTAAACAATCACAAAATATTCTATAAAAGGGAGTAGCAAATCATTCATCAAACGCATAAACGTCGCTGGAGCATTACATAAACCAAAAGGCATCACCAACCATTCGAACAAGCCTTGTTTGGTTTTGAAAGCGGTCTTCCATGTATCGTCTTCTCGGACTCTTACTTGATGGTATCCGGTTTTGAAATCTAACTTTGTAAAGACTCGAGCTTTTTCCAATTGATCTATCATGTCGTCTATCCTAGGTAAAGGGTAACAATTCTTGATTGTGATCTTGTTTAATGCTCTATAATCAATACACCTACGCCATCCTCTATCTTTCTTTGGTATTAACAATACCGCTGATACACAAGGTGAAGCACTTGGTACTATCATTCCTAATTCTAGGAGTTCCTGGAATTGTTTATTGATCTCATCAGATTCCTCGACGGTCGTGCGATAAAGACCTACATTAGGCAGAGAACTCTCCCCGGTCAACATGATTTCATGCTCCATACTCCTCTTTGGTGGTAATCCCGTGACATATGAAAATAAATCCTTCTATTATAACTTCAACCTTTCTAGGTCATCTTCTTGTTGTGCAGTCAAGGCTGCCAAACAAACTTTACTCGGCTTCTCCTCAAGAGAACGGATCATAAGGAGAATGAACTTTGCGCCAGCATTCGCCAACCTCTTAGCCTGAGTGGCTGTGATCAAGCTTGCTCCCTCTAGAGGAGAATCTATAGCCCGAATCACAAAACATTCTCCATCTTTGGTAAAGGTGTACTTTTGTTCTCTCCTGTGTAGAGTTGCATCTCTATCCCATAGGTAAGGACTACCTAGTACCACCTGACAAACATCCAAAGGAACTACGTCACATGTAACTTCGTCTATATATGACTCATCTAGAGAAAATTTGAACGTGCACTGCTGTGAAACTTGTAAGCCCCCTTCCTTTTGAAGCCATCCTAAAGGGTATGGTTTTGGATGTTTGATAGTCTTCAATCCTAACTTTTGCACCAAAGAATGTGAAGTAAATTCTTTTAACTTCCCGGGTCAATAACAGCATCAATTAGTAATGTTTTGACTTGCATCTTCACTGTGAATATTCGCTCCCTAAGATCATCTTTTGAAGGTCTTCCTTTTTCCCTTTTCATAAGAGAGAGATTTGAATTGGGTTCCGTTAGTTCGTGGACTTCTTTTGGAGTTTGAGTGACTAGCGCTGCCTTCTTGGCTTCTTTCCTCTACAACCCTTTAGGCTTTAGATGAGGGTTCTTAACCCAAAACTTGTCGATAACGTGACATGTTTGTTTGTAATGGGTGAAAGTCAAACCTTCCTTGTTACTAAACTTCCCTTCTTCTTTGATCATTTCACCTCCTTTCACAGTGGTACCTCCAGATTTCACCTTAGTATTTACCTTTGAATCAGTTTTCTTAAGCATGCCTTCAATATCATTAGCTTTTATACTTGCTTCAGAGACAGTATCCACCGAGAACATCTTCAACTCCTTCCGTATATACTCATGGAACCCGGAAATATATTTTATATAGATAACATGATCTCCCAAGTCTAAATCCAAAATCATAACTTGATTCTGAAATTCCGAAGTATATTCTTGCACGGTTTGGTTGTAAGTCTGCTTCAAGTTGTACCACTTGGACCATCTTTCTTCAAGGTATCCAACCGGATAAAACTGTTTCCTTACAACTGCCTTGAATCTTTTCCACGACAATACTCCTTTACCTAGGTTTTGTCTTTGATAATATTTCCACCAGGTTAGATCATGCTTTTGTAGCTTCAATGCCGCGAAAGCAATCTTTTCCTTTGAACCATATTCAAATAACGAAAAATACGTCTCTAGACGTTCAATCCAATTATCCAATTTTTCTAAATCGACACTCCCTTCGTAAAGTGGAATATCAACACGAAAATCAATTTTCAGATTCTTACCATGAGGTTTAGTTGATGTAGGACTTTTAAGAAACTCACTTTTCTTCTTTTCTTCATCCTCATCTTCTTCTTCTTCTTCTTCTTCCGAATCGTCTTCTTCCGAATCAACTTTTTCCGAAGCTTCAGGTGAAGGTGTAATCTTTTTCTTCGTATTCGTCTTGGGTGTATGAGAACAAATACATACACTCAGTTCCTTAAGGGTAACCTGTATAGACTTCATGTCTGTTTGCAGTGTAGCTGGTAGGCTTCTAAAAAGACCTAAAAACTAATACCGCAAGTGCACGGTGTCGAGGTGTAGAACAATGCAAATACGGGTCGATCCACATGGACAAGGTGTGTGTAGTTGAAGCTTAAGGTTTCACTAAAACTGAGTTGTAACAAAGAGTCTTGGTTGTGTTAAAACACACTTGAGATGATGGCAGTGACTGAACTGAAAAACAGTAGAATGTAAAGCAAGTAAACAGGAACATGCTAGGGCTTTTGAATCCACTTCTTGATCCTAAACTAAGGCAGATCCTAATCAAATCATGTTCTTGCTTCATCTCAGGGAAGATTATGGATGATTTACTTAACTAATCTTACTAACTTACCCCTAGCATCAACTGTCTTCTCACAGTACAGATGATCACAGGCTTGTTTGCTCAACCAGTTATCTAGCAATCCGCATTGGTGGAAGGTTAATCCCTTAAGTTCTCTAGTTCACCCCTAGCATTGAGTGTCTTCTTACAACACACTCAATCACAGGTGCATTTGATCACTAAGTTTACTAACTTCCATACTTCAATTAAGCACAGTCCTTCAAATGGACTGAATCCTTAGCTACTCTCACTCTTACACCCCTAGAATCAGCTGTCTTCTTACAGCACAGCTGATCACAGGTGCATTCACTCAACTAGCCAATTATCAATCCTACTTAGTTTCAGCACTACAAGAACAGTGACATGAACAAGGACTATCCTAGCTTACAATTCAAGAGTATCATCTAACCCCTAGCAAATGGAGTTAGAACATAATGAAATTAAATGACAATGGAATTGAAATTGTTTAAAACATTGAACTGAACTTGAACTGAAATTGAAACAACATTAACAGTTGAGGTCCTGGCTATTCCAGGCCTCTTGGTGGTGCTCTGGCTAATCCAGGCATATCCATTACAACATACCAAAGAATCTATTTATACTCAATTACACTTTACAAGCAAAACCCCCAAAACAGTAAATTAGGGTTTCTGAAAATTGAAATTCAGTTTACCTAATCTTTGATAATGGCTTCTGTACGCCGACCCATTCTTCTTCTGACTCTCCTGATGCTACCCATGCCTCCAATTTGTGTTATTTCTCAACCTAATTTACCAAACTCACACGCCTAGGGTTTCTGAGAAGAGGCGAGTGAATTAGGTCTCTGAAATTAGAAGGTAATAGGTGATGGATGATAGGGTGATGGGGTTGTTGGTGATTTGAGAGTTCGGTGGTGGTTGAGGCGGCAGGAAGTTGGTGGCGGAGCAGGTGGTGAAGGTGAGGCTGTTGCAGACGGAGTGGAGAAGATGGAGGTGGAGTCGATGGAATTAGGGATAGGGGTGTTTGGTTTTGGGTTATAAACCTAGATGCTAGGGTATTGAGTGGGTTTATCAATTGTTGATGAACAGCGAGGATGAGACGTTGGATGCGAAGATGGTGGATCGATCTAACGGCGAGATGGAAGGAAGCGGGAAGCGACCGTTGGATGCCCGATACAACGAACTGACGGCTCAAGATGGAGTTAGGTGCTGTAGTGTTTGACAGGAGCTTCAGACTTCGATGCACGACGATGAAGCGACCGTAGGATGCTGAGATGATCCAATCTGACGGCTAGAAAGGGAAACGGGTATGGATATAGGAATTGGATTTGGGTGAGGGTTTTGGGCCTTGGGTATGCCAAGCCCATATCTTCTTTAAGAATAATTCTTCCTCTTCAAGCCCACTTCTAGTTTATCCGGCTCTTGAAAACATCCTTCTTCGCTGCCTTCCTGCGGGAGTCTTGACCGTTTCTTTGCTCTTTTCGCTCAACAATTCATCCAAGCTTTATTTAGTACCTAAAAATACAAAATTAATTAATAAAAATATTTATTCTTGAAAACAATGAAAATACAGAATATGGGATAAAATGGAGAATTAGAGCACAAAAGATGAGTTAATTGCCAAGAAAAATATATAGAAATATGCACTTTTTAGCACTCATCAAATACCCCCAAACCTGAATTTTACTTGTCCTCAAGTAAAACAAAACTAAGGAAATCCTACCTATACCACTGTCGCTGGTCTCTCGAATGCATTTAGCGTATGCACTAATCCTTTTAAACCACTAAGTGTCCCTAGTGGACGAGTGAAATCTCGTGAAGGTTTTCTTAGAACGTACCTACAAAGTTCTAGGATAAAGTATAAGCTCAGATTCCATGAAATGTGACATGTGCAAGACAGTAGAAGCTCACAGCAAAATGGAGATGTCAATCTAGCTATCTAAGGCACAATCCTAGCACTGATAACAAATAAAGACATGTGATAAGAGTGTAAAGTGTATCTACATGTGTAAAGAAATATCGGATGTTATGACTACTAATCACCAAGAGATAGTTTCTCAGGCTAAGAACCGAGGTCGAAATCTAGCTAGCTGTCCGGACTTTACAAGAATTGTGAATGAGTTGGAGGTATTTCACAATTACTCGCGTTGTACATCAATGGCATACACCCTCCTTGCTTATTACAATGAAACAACAAAATGACTCTTTACATGACTCTTATTTACATTGACTACTCTCTTTTATTTTTGGAACAAGAGAGGATGGAATTGATAAATACTTGATTTTTTTTTTTATTTTTTTTTTTTGTGAATGGAATTTACAACATGGTAACTCTTTTGATACATATACAAAAGGAAACAAAAAAATTACATGACACTTTGCAAGAGGTAGCCCTTTTTGATGCACCCAGTTAAATTCGATGGTTGTCTTTCTTAATGTAACCTCCACCTTCTATCCCAACCAACCAAAGAACAAGCTCGTCAAGTTTCGTTCAGTATTCTAAAGTGATTGGCAACTAAAACTTCCGATATAACACCTCAAGGATGAGGCTATACATGTATTGGTAGATCGTGCGCGTGCAAGTTTCTTATCACTATGTGAATTGTGCTAGAATCAGGGTGCCTAAATATCTAGACTAAGACTCCTAATAATTACATATTTGCACAAGAGTCAACATTTCAAGGTAAATGAGCTCCATTTTTATGTTTTTTTCAATTTTTTATTTTTTATTTTGATTTTTTCATTTTTTTCAAAAAGGAAGAGGTCAATTTTTTCAATAAAGCATGTTATCGGGATATCTACTCTATACCCCCAAACCTAAACTAAACATTGTCCTCAATGTTTCAAAAGATGTAAAGAATTATAATACAACATATGAAGAGGATTATGCTGAGTAGAGAAAAAAGGAAAGAGAATACCCGATTTTGGCGAAAGCAAGATTAGAACTCCGTTATTCAAGGCAAGAATCCAACATATGTCAGCCGAGATCATATTGGATTAGCAAAATATATACAAAAGGAAACGAAATTTATCTACTGGATTATGTACAAAAAATTCACCATACACCAATAATCTAAAGAGTTGAGGATCAACCCAAAAGACGAAGTGTAGAGGTTTCAACAGCTTCACACAAATATAACAGGAAAGAAACGCAAGTGGAACTGTGAAACAAAATGAGCTACCCCCAAACCTGGATTTTTCAACGGATAAAATTTTGGAAACGAAATCTCGCAGTTTTGGGGGTTCATCATGTACAAGGTCTAACTCAAAGTGAACTGTGCTAGGGACGGGCAAACATGCTAATTCCAACTGTGGTTCCTCAAATGTATTATACTTAGAAGCAAAATAGTCCAAGAGGACTTGGGAAGCACACAGTTCCAAAACTAGATTAGGGACTCTCAGAAAAGTCGGTTTGACAATATGGGTACAAACCAAATCTAGGTTGGGTGGAAGGCCATCATATTGTGACTTATGTAGGACGATAGGCACATCATTATTAATCACATCAACATCTCCTAAGTCTTCTACAAGTGTCACAACATGCTCACATTCATCAAATAAATTAGCAAGTCCACAATCAGAATCAACATCATCAACAGATTTATTCTCATGCATCGGCAAATCAGGAGAAATATGACAATGTGACCTAGGTAGAGAATCAGACACATCAAATATATTTTCATGCATATTAACATTAGTGTCTACAGAAGATTCAACTATTCCTATGTCATGCTCATCTTCACAGAATAATTGTACGAATCCCATGTCAATATCAAAATCATATGAATTACAATGAGTATTAGAAAAAACAACATTCATGAAGGTCGAGGGCGAGAAGCCATATGTTATTGAACCAACAGGTTCCACAATATTTTCATGTTCTTCTAACATATCATCATAATCATCATAATCATCATCATGGTAGCATGCATATTGGTCCTCATTAACAGTGGTGGTGTCGTTAGTCGATTCATGTTCTTCTAAATTAGGTTCATATTCAACATCATTTACATGAATGGGACTAGACACTTCATTAGGGACAACATACATTTCCTCATGAATTTCCTCCTTTTGTAGGTGAAGCAAAATCTGATCTAAACATGCCTGAATTCGTGATGTAGATCTATCGAAGTTTTGCTCACTGAGTGCTTCTATGGTGGAGTCTAAATTCATGGGAGTACAAAATTCTTCATGTTCAAATTGTGGTGATTGGTACATGTGTGCATGGTCATTAGGGTTTACAAAATATTGATCGCAACCCTCAAAGGATTGATTATGGTCCCAATGACTACCATTCTCACAATTTATGGGCATTTCATACCTTGGATTTTCTCTAGATTGCCTAAAATTATGCAAAATATGACAATTCTCAACAGGGTGGTCTAAACTACCACATGCGGGACATGCATAGATTTCAGGTTGCCTAAGAAAATTAGATGTGACAGATTCCTCATGTGATTGCATTTCTAAAGCTGCGATTCGAGCTTCTAATTGATCGATCAGTGATGATTGTGTGAGTGAGGCACTAGCAAAATGTTCATTTTCACGTTGTGATGAATGATGCATGTGTGAATACTTATTAGGGTTCATGGATTGAGGCTCGGGACTTTGAAAATGTCCATAATAATTCCTATAACTATTGACATCATGGTCTATGGGAGGTTCATAACGTGGAGTATGTCCATACGCAAGTTCTCTAAGGGATTTGTTGTATTCCCCAACTGTAGACCAAGATATAGACATGATTTGGCTCAAAAGCTAAGTAACTATGTTACAAAGCCCAAAATTTGGTTTTTAATGGGTTTGGATTTTTGGGAAAAATTTGGTTTTTTTAATTGGGAGCAAAAATTTTGGTTTTAGCATTGGGAGCAAGCCCACATTGGTGGGAGAAATTGCTTTGCCAAGGGAAGGTGAACAAGCCCACAATGTGTATGCAAACTGAAGCCCAATGTAGCTTTTGAGATAGCCCAATTGTTGCTTGTTTGGTCTGCGGCCCAGTTGGGCTTTTAAAAGTTCAGTTTTTCTAATTTAAAACTACAGGCCCAAATCAATCTAACACCACAAGCCCACAAGCAATTAAACAAACCAGCCCACAAGAAATTAATTACAAACCCAACAGAAAAATGGAAAAAATTATTACAAGCCCACAAATTAAAAATGGAAGCCCACAGGTTGGGTTCTCTTAATGGGTTTAGGCTTACTTGCTTAAGCGCAGCCCAGTTGCTCAGTTTGGTTGCAAAAGCCCAGTTGGGCTTTGGATCATCCTAAGCTTTGGCTTCAACACTCAAGGCCCAGTTGGGCTTTGGTCTTTATTCTTTGGCTTGTATTACAGACCAGTTTGGCTTGGTACAAATCAGCAGCCCAGTTGAGCTTGGGTTCTAGCTGCAGCTTTGGTTCAGCAAGTTTCAGCCTTAGCAGCACAACAACAGGTGCAGAAGGCAGCAGCAGTTAGCAGCAACAGGCAGCAACAGGGGAAAGTAACAGCCTCAGTTCCACCAGTTCACCAGCAACATCAGAGGCAGTGCAAGCAGCAGCAGCACCAGGGGCAGATTCAGCAACAAAGGTGCAAATGGGCTAAGCAGTTCACAGCAGTGCACTAAAGCAACAGGCAAGAAGATGCTCTGATGCTGTGCAAGAACAGCAAGCAAACAACTAGATGAAGATGCAAACAACAAGAATGCAATGTAAACAGCAAATGATGCAAGTGCAGCTGCAAGCTAAGAGCAACAGCAAGCAAATGAGCAAGGAAAGAAAAACAACAGAAGCTGTTAAGAACAGCAAGAACAGCAAGGGAAAATGATGCAAAGATGAAAAATTATGCAAATATGAAAATGCAAGTTATGACGAGCTAAATGATTATACTAAATGCATGATATGCAAGTGAAAGAAAGAAAGGAAAAACAGCAACCACACAACGCCAAGTCCCCGGCAGCGGCGCCAAAAACTTGGTAGGCTTCTAAAAAGACCTACAAACTAATACCGCAAGTGCACGGTGTCGAGGTGTAGAACAATGCAAATACGGGTCGATCCACAGGGACAAGGTGTGTGTAGTTGAAGCTTAAGGTTTCACTAAAACTGAGTTGTAACAAAGAGTCTTGGTTGTGCTAAAACACACTTGAGATGATGGCAGTGACTGAACTGAAAAATAGTAGAATGTAAAGCAAGTAAACAGGAACATGCTAAGGCTTTTGAATCCACTTCTTGATCCTAAACTAAGGCAGATCCTAATCAAATCATGTTCTTGCTTCATCTCAGGGAAGATTATGGATGATTTACTTAACTAATCTTACTAACTTACCCCTAGCATCAACTGTCTTCTCACAGTACAGCTGATCACAGGCTTGTTTGCTCAACCAGTTATCTAGCAATCCGCATTGGTGGAAGGTTAATCCCCTAAGTTCTCTAGTTCACCCCTAGGATTGAGTGTCTTCTTACAGCACACTCAATCAAAGGTGCATTTGATCACTAAGTTTACTAACTTCCCTACTTCAATTAAGCACAGTCCTTCAAATGGACTGAATCCTTAGCTACTCTCACTCTTACACCCCTAGAATCAGCTGTCTTCTTACAGCACAGCTGATCACAGGTGCATTCACTCAACTAGCCAATTATCAATCCTACTTAGTTTCAGCACTACAAGAACAGTGACATGAACAAGGACTATCCTAGCTTACAATTCAAGAGTATCATCTAACCCCTAGCAAATGGAGTTAGAACATAATGAAATTAAATGACAATGGAATTGAAATTGTTTAAAATATTGAATTGAACTTGAACTGAAATTGAAACAACATTAACAGTTGAGGTCCTGGCTATTCCAGGCCTCTTGGTGGTGCTCTGGCTAATCCAGGCATATCCATTACAACATACCAAAGAATCTATTTATACTCAATTACACTTTACAAGCAAAACCCCCAAAACAGTAAATTAGGGTTTCTGAAAATTGAAATTCAGTTTACCTAATCTTTGATAATGGCTTCTGTACGCCGACCCATTCTTCTTCTGACTCTCCTGATGCTACCCATGCCTCCAATTTGTGTTATTTCTCAACCTAATTTACCAAACTCACACGCCTAGGGTTTCTGAGAAGAGGCGAGTGAATTAGGTCTCTGAAATTAGAAGGTAATAGGTGATGGATGATAGGGTGATGGGGTTGTTGGTGATTTGAGAGTTCGGTGGTGGTTGAGGCGGCAGGAAGTTGGTGGCGGAGCAGGTGGTGAAGGTGAGGCTGTTGCAGACGGAGTGGAGAAGATGGAGGTGGAGTCGATGGAATTAGGGATAGGGGTGTTTGGTTTTGGGTTATAAACCTAGATGCTAGGGTATTGAGTGGGTTTATCAATTGTTGATGAACAGCGAGGATGAGACGTTGGATGCGAAGATGATGGATCGATCTAACGGCGAGATGGAAGGAAGCGGGAAGCGACCGTTGGATGCCCGATACAACGAACTGACGGCTCAAGATGGAGTTAGGTGCTGTAGTGTTTGACAGGAGCTTCAGACTTCGATGCACGACGATGAAGCGACCGTAGGATGCTGAGATGATCCAATCTGACGGCTAGAAAGGGAAACGGGTATGGATATAGGAATTGGATTTGGGTGAGGGTTTTGGGCCTTGGGTATGCCAAGCCCATATCTTCTTTAAGAATAATTCTTCCTCTTCAAGCCCACTTCTAGTTTATCCGGCTCTTGAAAACATCATTCTTCGCTGCCTTCCTGCGGGAGTCTTGACCGTTTCTTTGCTCTTTTCGCTCAACAATTCATCCAAGCTTTATTTAGTACCTAAAAATACAAAATTAATTAATAAAAATATTTATTCTTAAAAACAATGAAAATACAGAATATGGGATAAAATGGAGAATTAGAGCACAAAAGATGAGTTAAATGCCAAGAAAAATATATATAAATATGCACTTTTTAGCACTCATCAGTAGCCACCTTTTCTTCCATAGTTTGTGGTTCGCTTTCCTTATGTTCATCATCTGACTTCGTCATCCTTGATCCCCTTGTCTTCTTAACGTCTTCTAGCTTCTCGAGTACCTCACCAATCTTTATGTAGAGAGATCTAGTGAACACCATAAACCACAAGGATTAACCCTAAAAACTGACCTCGCTCGTGATGCCAACTTGATACATATTGATCTCTATACCTTGGTAGATATTACTATAAAGGCGGAATTCAGAATAATAATAGACGAGAAACTTAGAAAACGGAACACAAGTAGTAACTCAAAGAAAATATCTTCTCTAGATTATGAACAAGAAAACTATTAAAATTCTCTCTTTGTTACGCTCACAATATTTCTAAACGGTGGATTAACCTTAAAATGTTTTCTAAGCTTGCACAAGTATTGTTCCAAGCTTTCTCTAGGTTTTTTGTGCCTAGTATATATCCTTAGATATTATCCAAAGTCCTCTATTTATATCCTTCATCGTACTCAGCCGACCAAGGACTTCTATTAGGAATCTATTTCCAAAACTAAGAGTATTGCCTAAAAAAAAACTCTTCCCTAACTAGGAATTCTGCCTAAACAAGGATTCCTGCCCAGAATAGGATTCTTCCCTCAACTTAGGTTGAGGTTAACTAAGTTCCCTAAAGGAGTACGGATACACCTGTATCACTCTGATAGCAAGACAGTTTAGAGATATTCTTTCGAAAAGAATTAAACGGTTTGTCAGAGATAAGCCTAGATCATCAGTTAAACCTCATGACGTGTTCCTCCTAAAAATAGGGATACAACCGATACTGATGAGGATATGCCTCAGTGCTTCAAGTGTAAAGGCTTTGGTCATTTTTCCGATGAGTGTATAAATCGTAGAAAATACACTGAGAATAAAGGTCTTGATGCAACTCTTAATGAAATGTCTGATCACTATGATTCAAATGAAGATGAAAAATCAAGTGTTGCGCTCCTTGCTGAAAATATTGATTTTGATAATTGTAGCAATACTCACATCAATCTCGATATTTTTCCTAGAGAAACTTCTTCAACTATTTTGGAGGATAAAATGGATTTTTCTCTGTCTACTGGAAATTCTTTTTCTAATATTTCAGGTACCACATTTTGTCTAGCAGCTTGCTCCGCTATGGTGTCTGAACTGTCCTCCACATTGACACGTTCTTATCGTACTTTTACAGGTCATGAACTCTCCAAGTGTTACAAGTACAAACATAAAATAAGATATGTCAATAAACTTCAACGGAGAGAAAATCGATTAGCAAACAAGCTCAAACTTGTTCAGAAGCCTAATTCACTTGAGGTCAGTAAAAAACTCGATTCCTCTCCGAAAAAGTTAATTTCTAAAGAACTAATTAGACCTCTCCGGAAAAGAACAAGGTCTAAACTTTCTGTGAAAAAGGTATTAAGAATTCCGTACAAGAAGTGTATGGTGGACAGATTATTGTTCACCCCAACATAGCTTAATTGTGTTGAAAGAGCATCTTGTCTCATATGCCTGATTTCAAAGAGACAAGAGTTTCATATCATGAATTTGTATTGAAAAGAATTTCCTTTTTTCATTTAAAAATGGGTTAAAATCAACAATTCTACCTTCTTTAGGGTTATGAATTGGTCGTACGTGAATCCTACTATGTATATAGGTTTCGTAACCCAACATTCCTTTTTCCTTCTTTGAAAAAACTATTTTTATCACAAGTTTACTTGTAGAGCTTGCTTTGTGAATTTCTCTCACAAACCCATATTTGTATGGAGACTCCAAGCATTATGACTTCTGATGGAAAAGAGGTTAATATGATTGTTAAGCCATCAATCATGAAGGAAAAAGATAAATCTACGGTACCCTCTTCCTTGAAAAGAAAAAGGAGGATTGTGAGAAAACCAAGGGTCGTCCCTTCAAATTTTCAGAAGTTTTCTGATGTTCTTGAAGAGTTGAAGGAAACAAGAAAGAAGATACAACAAATAAAGGATATTATTTTTAGGACTCTTGAAATTCAGAAGGCCCTGGTTCTACATCAGTTAAGAAGGTTTGTTGGAATTGACTCTTTTCTTCATGAACCTTATGTTCCAATGACTGTTGACGACAAGGAATTCTGGACGATAAAGAATTTTTCAAAGGTCTTAATGTCTAGAAAACCTCTTATGAGAATTTATTCTTGTGTTTTATGAAGGATAACTAGGGATTGGAATAGCCATTATTGTGAGTACACATAGTTATTGCCAACGATTTTCATCTTGCAATGTTTTTAGATTATTTATTTAAATTCTAAAGTTTATTTGGAAGGTGATTTTGCAGTATTAATCTTTATTGGTTTTATATATTGCAAAAATTGTTATGGGATATGTGTTGATGCGTCCGTGAACTATGATTGTCCCATATATGTCAAAAGTTAAGTATATTATATGTATTTATGCAAATATTGATGGAAAATAGAATGAACTTTTGATAACAAAGAATAAGTCTATGATTTCATCATGAAAGTATTTATGAAAATAGAATGAATCTTTGAATATTCCGCAGTATTGATCTTTCCCTGATCCACTTCTATGTGAAAGTACTGTGCGGCTCCGTAAGTTCTCTTACGTTGAGCATTTCCGATTAAATCAACCATGGTTTCTCTAGTGGTTAATTTAATTGAGTTTTTTGGATAAAAATTCATGTTTCATGTAATTTGTTAATGCTCAAAGAAATCCTTTTTTTTTTGTAAAAGTAAGGTCGCTCTTGTTGTTCTCTCGGAAAATACATTTTATGGGGGAGAGTTCTTAATTGAACTTGTGCTTAATTGCCAAATCTTTGTGGGGAGTGCGGCTGTGGAATATTGTAGGAGTTTTCTTGTATCTTTATAAACTCCTTGACTGAATACACTATTTTTAGACTATGTGAAATCATCGAAACAAAGTTGATATGTTCTCTTTTAGTCATGAAGTATCTCTATGAGAATTTCATTATGATCCCACTAGTTTTCGTACCTTTGCCAATTTATATTGACAAAAGGGGGAGACTTAATGTGTAGTTCATGCCACAAATACATATGGTTTACGGATCATTATGTAAGGGGGAGTGGTTTTTATTGTGAGATTAAGTATTGACTAAGGGGGAGCGATATATATCACCATAGTATTATTGTCAAAGTTGTGATACAATTGGACATTGATGCTGTGTAATAATACTATGACATTGCATAACAATGATTGAGAGCTATTGTTTTCTTATTGTTATAGCTACGGATCTTCAACAACGATGATGCTGAGTTGGACACATTCAGAATCACTGGAGTACTTGGAAGTGACAAAGATTTCGAATAACGTTGAAGAACCAAGGAAATCAAGCATTTGGATGAGAAGCTACAAAGTTTGTTTATTTTGTAATCCATATGTATTGATAGTTGTTCACTAAAATTGACAAAGGGGGAGATTGTTAGAGCATTGCTCGGTCGAACTCTCAAGCGTTGTCGTCTCAAGCTTGTTTGTCAAATTTAGTTGCCAAAACTATAAGTCTTGATTTCTAGTCTACTTAAAGCTAAATCTTAGATTAGGATAGAAAGTGTAGTTGACCTTTAGACTTCACGGCGTTCATCGATTGAAGACGAATAACTACTAAGGGGAGATTGTGGAACTTCATCAACAAAAGGTATGTGGAGACTTGAACTTATCTATCACTCAAAAGTTTATCTACTCTATCTCGTGTTTGAGACAAAAGTCGTATAGCTATATGGACTTCGATTATACATATTTGATATTTCGAGCTGAGTTTAACTCGCTTACATATTTCTCGAAACATTTGTTGGTAAGCTTTCACTTTAACCAAGTTCATCTTATATTCTTGACGAAAATCAAAAGATGATCATGTGAAAATCGCCTGGTAACATCTGAAAAAACGGGGGTACAACAACCTCACCCAATATTTCGATTAGCAATTTGTGTGAACAAAATATAATATACTTTCAAGAGAATCAACTAGACTCAATCTTAATAAAGTATATCAAAGAGTTAATATCTCTCTTTCTCGATTCAATTCTTACTCAAGCAAATAGTAATCTGCGAGTCTAATTGAATACAAGAGAAATCACTTGAACGGTACCAAATACCAATGTTCAAGTATCAATCAATTTCAATCAACAACCAAAGGTCGGATTTTCAATTGATTGATTCTAACGCACAACCTGTGATATTTCAATTATATAACAAAATATAATGCGGAATAGAAATAACACCGACACCAGAATTTTGTTAACGAGGAAACCGCAAATGCAAAAAAACCCTGGGACCTAGTCCAGATTTGAACACACAGTGTATTAATCCGCTACAGACACTAGCCTACTACAAACTAACTTCGGTCTGGACTGTAGTTGAACCCCAATCAATCTCACACTGATCCAAGGTACAGTTATGCTCCTACGTCTCTGATCCCAGCAGGATACCACACACTTGAGTCCCTTAGCTGATCTCACCCACAACTAAGAGTTGCCACGACCCAAAGTCGAAGACTTTAATAAACAAATCTGTATCACAAAGAAAAATCTACAGTAATAGATAAATCTGTGTCCCACAGAAATACCTACGAGTTTTGTTCCGTGTTTTGATAAATCAGGTGAACAAGAACCAATTGACAAACCGGACTTGTATTCCCGAAGAACAACCTAGTATTATCGATCACCTCACAATAATCTTAATCGATGCGGCGCAAGAAGATATTGTGGAATCACAAACGATGAGACGAAGATGTTTGTGACTACTTTTATACCTTACCTATCAGAGATATTAATCTCAAGCCAATCGTTACGATTGTACTCAAAACGATAGAATCAGTAAGATCATATCACACAACTAAGAGAAAGTAGTATCGGTATGGCTTCACAATCCCAATGAAGTCTTTAAGTCGTTAACCTGGTTTACAAGAAGAAACCTAAGGTTAAAGGAGAATCGACTCTATCTAATACAACTAATATCACACAGGAGGTGTGGGGATTAGGTTTCCCAGTTGATAGAGTTCTTCCTTATATAGTCTTTCAAATCAGGCTTTGCAATCAATGTTAGCTTGGTAACAAAGCATTCAATATTCACCGTTAGATGAAAACCTGACTATATTCAAGCTAATATCTTTCAACCGTTGGATCGAAAACTTAGCTTGTTACACACAAATGAAATGCACGATTTTAGGTTTGTGTAACCGTACCCAAACATGTACATTTTTTGGTTCAACAATAGTTAACCAAATGGTTAGCCATATGAGCACTTTCATATCAACCATATTCTTCTTCACCATAACTAGTTTAAATGACTCAAATGAACTAGTTAGAGAGTTGTTCAATTGCAAGGAAATCTTATATAACTACACAAGACATAATCGAAGCAAAAACGATTTGATTCACTCGAATCGGTTCATGAACTTTATAGCCACGGTTTGCATTTTTTATTCCTTAGTTAATATAAATATGAGTTCACAAACAATCGTCTTTAGATATAACCAACTTAAGTTCGCAGACTTAGTTCGCGGACTTAAGTTCCCGGAAAGAGTTCTCAAACTCCAGCACATTTTCTCGGGTCGAGAACTTCCGCCGGTTCGCGGACTGGGTTCGCGGACTGGGTTCACATCTCTTGTGCCGGTTCTCTTGATCAAAAAAGTTCGCAAACTTCGGTTCAAGGAAAAAGGACTCATACATATATGTGTTACTACACAATGCTTATATCCAGCATTGGTTATATAATCTAAACTCTCATTTCAATCATTGAAACATTCTTAGAGGACGTTATTATATAGTTGTTATTCACAAACTATGTTTCGTCAAAGTAAGCAATTTTCAAAGTGATTGAAACATAACATGACTTTCGTCACTGGGTAAAGATGAACTTGGCCAAAGCAAAAGCTTACCAATATATATTTCGAGAAATAGATAGGCGAGGTAAACTCGGCTCGAAATAGCAAATGTGTATAACCAAAGTCTATATAGAAAAATGACTTTTGTCTCAAAATAGGATATAGAGTAGATAGACTTTTCAGTGATAGATAAGTTCAAGTCTCCACATACCTTCTAGTCGATGAAGTTCCACCAGTTCCTTGAGTAGTTCTTCGTCTTGTATGATGATTTCGATGGAGTTCTTGAGCTCAACTACACTTTCTATCCTAGTTCGAGACTTAGCTATAGTATACTAGAAATCAAGACTTATAGTTTTGATCACTAACATTGACAAACATGCTTGAGATAGCAACGCATGCGAGTTCGAACGAGCAATGCTCTAACAATCTCCCCCTTTGTCAATTTTAGTGACAAAACTATCAATACATATGTAATACAAAAAATAAATGAATTAACTTTTGTAGCTCCTATTCCACATGCCTAATCTTCAACATTACTCGAAATATTCGTCACTTCCAAGTACTCCAATGATCCCAAAGGTTGTAAGTTCAGCATCATCGTTGTTGAAAATCCGTAGCTATAACAATGAGAAAACAAGAGTTCTCAATCATTGTTATACAGTGTCATAGTATTATTATACAACATCAAAGTTCAATTGTATCACAACTTCGACAACAATACTATGGTGATATGTATCACTCCCTGTTAGTCAATACTGCATCTCACATGGAAACCAATCCCCCTTACATAATGATCTGAAAACCATATGTATTTGTAGTGTGAACTACATATTAATTCTCCCCCTTTTTGTCAATAAAATTGGCAAAGGTACGAAAACGGGATCCTAATGAAATTTCCAAAAGAGACATTTCATGACCAAAAGAAAGCATATATCAACTTGTTTAGATGCAATCATTTAGCCGAAGCTAAATGCATTCATCAAGGTGTTTATAAATATACAAGATAACCCCTATAATATTCCACAGCCGCACTCCCCACAAAGATTTGGCGATTAAGCACAAGTTCAATTAAGAACTCTCCCTCATAATATGTCATTCTTGAAAGAACAACAAGAGCGACCTTAATTTCAAAAAAAAGAAGGATTTCTTTGGACACAACACACTAAAATAGAACCTGACAGAAAATCAACCTACGGAAACAAATGCATAATTAAAGTAAACACTCACTGAAGTTCCAAACTCAATTGCCCAAAAGATCGAGATAAACACAGGGGCAAGAGTTATGGAAACAACTACTGAACCAAAACAACACCAATAAACTTCCGTAAGTATTGAAATGTAGCAGTGTCTAATGGTTTGGTGAGAATGCCAGCCAACTGTTGTTCGGAAGGCACAAATTCCATATTTATGATACCATTTTCATAGAGATCTCGAATAAAATGGTACCTTATATCAATGTGCTTTGTTCATGAGTGCTCAACGGGATTCTCAGTGATTCGAATCGCGCTAGAGTTATCACAAAAGATCTTCATTATTCCAGTATAAATTCCATAATCAGACAACATTTGTTTCATCCATAGAAGTTGAGTACAACATGACCCAACAGCAATATATTCTGCTTCGCATGTAGACAGGGATTGTGAGTTTTGTTTTTTGCTATGCCAAGCCACAAGATTCAGTCCTACATAGTAGAATCCCCCTGATGTACTTTTTTTGTCTTCTACACATCCTACCCAATCAACATCTGAATAAGAAGAAAGGTCAGTGTTAGTATCAAAAGTGTAGGATAGACCATACCCGACAGTGTGATTAACATATCGTGTGATCCTTTTTGCAGCTGCAAGATGAGATTCCTTTGGATTAGCCTGAAATCTAGCACAAAAACCAACACTAAAAGAAATATCAGGTCTAGTGGCTGTAAGATATAAAAGGCTACCAATAATATATCGATATAACTTTTGATCTTTTTTTTTTTGCTGAATCACCAGATTTTTTATTATATTAGAAAAACTAAAATGTTGTACAAAAAAGAGAAACCAAAATTACAAAAGGAAAATTACAAGATTAATGAAAAACTAGCAAAATCTGTAATATTTCCTATTTGGCATTTCTAGTTGAATCAATCTTGCTGGTCTACCAATGTGATACTCAACTTCTCCCATCTTCAACTTTACACCCTTTTTTGCTAAGCTTTCAGCTGAAAATTTGATCTCTTTGTAACAATGTTCATAGCATATTTGAGCTAAGCAAGATTTAGCTTTGAGCCATCTAGTTCTGAAGCACCATGGAATTGAATCATCTTGAAAGTCTTGTATTATTATATTTGAGTCAGATCTGACAATAATGTTATCACAATGTAGCTTACAAGCCCATTCAATAACACATATCATTGGAAGAGATTTTGCTATGTAACTGGAAGTTACCCCCAGACCTCCTGAAATAGTACCAATAACCTTGCAATTATGGTCCCTGACAATTATCCAAAAGCCTGCCATACCTGGATCCCCAATTGAAATTCCAGTACAATATAGTAAAACAACTCCTCTTGGTGGCTGCAACCAAATACATTCTCTAATAGATGTGAATTTAGTACCCCTGTTACTTAACTTAAAAAAGTCAAGAATGTTAGAATCATAGTCAGGACTCCATCTGGTTCCCTTCCTCCTATATCCTCCATAGTGAACTAAGCTTAAGATCTTGCTTTTAAAAGCAGATTCACTTGGCTTAGCATTATCAAAAAAATTCTATTTTTGAGAAACCACGGTTCTCTCATTGTAGAGAAAGCTGTCACTAACCAGATTTCTTTGACAATAGGACTGTTATTTTTTGCACAAATAAGCACATTATCAAAAGAGGAAGGATTGGGGAAGTTGAAAATATTACCTAGCCATTGCCAGATTTCACACTGAAATTGCAGAACCATAATAGATGGGTCATACTATCTTGATCTTGTTTGCATACACAACATATAGATACCAATGAGTAACCCTGATCAATTTTCTTCTGGTCATCAATAAAAGCCCCTTGCTGAACTTTCCAAATGTTGCTTGAGATGCTGGGATGAATGAAAGTTTTCCATATGTTGGAAGTCCACTGGACTTTTGGTTCTCTGTGTCTAATTTTATCAACTGCAGCTGCTGTTAAAAAAACTCCCTTAATATCACCACTCCAGATCATTACATCTTGACCACCACTTATTTTTTGTAGAGGATAGTGAATGAAACCTTGTAATTCAATGGGAATGATCCATGCATTATCTTGTATCAACTCCTTGACCTTCATATGTATATTCTGATTTACATAATCAGTAAAGCCAGTTTTATCAATTATTGGACAATCACCATTCCAAAGATCAAACCATACGGAAACATGCTCTCCATTTCCTATAAGCCATCTGACATCACTTTTAAGAGATTGTCATGCCCACTTTAAATCAGGCCACACAGAAGACAGTTTCCATTGATGAATCCATTGCCCATTTTTATCTTTAAATTTAGCAGCAAGAAACAAAGACCATTCTTCCTAAGGGTGCACAGAAACCGAGCCGGACCGACGGACCGTCTCGGAACCGGCGGAACCGTACCTGTTTTAGTACCGAACCAAGGAAGGGGGTACAGATACCGGTCCCAAAAATAGGAACCGGGGCTAGGGAGGTACAGGTACACGGTCCTATACCAGTCCAGTACCATCCCGGACCGAATGTGAGAAGTAATAGCCATTAGATTTAGGGGTAAAAAACTAATAATAGCCATTAGATTTAAGGGTGAATAATAAGGCTAGGGTTTCTCATTTTCCTTCTTTTTTTTTTTTTTCTGTCTTCTCTCTCTGAGAAGGAAGAACTCTGAACTGAACTCCATTAGAGAATGTCTAGCGATTTTCAAATCTTTTGTGAGCCACTGATTATAAGCTTTCACCTATCTCTCATCCTTCTTATAAGCTTTACTATATTTAATTACAGAATCTAATGCTTATAACTATTACTTCAGCTAATTGTCTCCAACTATTAAGTTCATTAACGACAAAGGGTGTTTTCTTTTCGGAAATAAAACCATTATTCATAGAAGATTCTGATAATTGAGTTAACCAATCACTTTCTAACAATAACATGATATGCTGACCTTGTTTGATAATATGCCAAATTTTTTGAGTTTTCAGCCATTAGATTTGATGCTGATGATAGGGAAAGGATAGCAGATGATGGGTTGCCTAAGAAAATCAACGTACTGTCAAATTATTAATAACAATGAACGCAACGAAGATCAAACACTCAAACCATCGGAAAATTAAGTAAACATGAGAATTTATTAACAATTCTGCGAACGTAGAAAGTACTGATTATTTGTTACGCTAAAGCTGGTTGTTAACAGCTTAGAGATCAAAGAAATAAACACCCACAAAAATGTACCAACCAAAAACCTGTAAAGAATCGATTGGTACCAGAACCGTACCTGGTATCGTACGTGTACCGAATGTTCCCGGAACGGAGGTACAAGGTACAAGTACCGGTCCAAAATTTTGGAACTAGGGCAAGGGAGGTACATGTACTCGGCCTCGGCAAGAACCGAGCAGAACCGTACCGTGTGCACCCTTAATTCTTCCTTAGAATTAATAAGCTTCCACATCATTTTCATCAACAAAGCTTTATTAACATCTGATAATCTTTTAATCCCCAAACCACCTTCAGCAAAAGGAGTACATACCCTTCTCCAAGAAATGGTTTTTGATTTTTTAACTTCAGCATTACCTGACCATAGAAAATTCCTCATAATTTTCTCACATTCCTTGATAACTGAAGATGGCCATTTGTACACAGCCATGTTGTATATAGGAATACTACTTAACACATGCTTGATCAATATCAACCTGTCATGAAAAGACAAAAGTTTTCCTTTCCAAATTGCCAAGTAATCTTGCATCATTTCAACCATTGGCCATAAAGTTGCAGTCTTGATTCTACCTGGATGAATGATAACTCCCAAATATTTTTCTGGGAAAGAAGTTAATTCCATTTGTAACAATTCAACTATCTGAGCTTTTCTAGCATTAGAACATCCATCTATAAAACATTTTATTTTAACCCTGTTAATGATTTGACCAGAGCAATTCTGATAATCTTCAAGCAACTTTAAGAGATTGATTATGCTTCTTTTTGAACCATTACTGAAAAGGAAAATATCATCAGCAAAAAGCATGTGTGTAGGAGCAATACCATTTCTTGTCACCATTGGCTGTAACTTGTTTGTTTCTACCAACTTTGTTAAACCTCTGCTTAAGACTTCCTCCATTAAAACAAACAAGATTGGAGATAGTGGATACCCTTGTTTGAGTCCCTGTGCATAGAGAAGAAACCATCTGGTCCACCATTGACCATGACAAAAATTTTGGCAGAAGATAATAGTACTCTCAGCCACTGACACCAATCCACAGAAAAACCATATTTTTGAAGAACTTTAAATAAGAAATCCCAGTTCACTGAATCATATGCTTGAGATATATCAAGTTTTTAACTTAAATTACCTCCTCTTCTTTTCCTTTTCATCTCATTAACTAATTCAGAGGCTAACATAATTTTCTCATGAATGCTTCTACCCTTAATGTAAGCAACTTGTTGAGGAGCAACTAATTTATGCATAAGACTAGCCATTTTTAGGGAAATGATTTTAGTGAAAACTTTAAAACTGAAATTGCTAAGAGCAATTGGTCTAAATTGATTGGGCTTTTTTGCACCTGGAATTTTGGGTAATAAAGTAAAGAAGTTAGAGTTTAAACCTTAGGTATGTACTTCCTACTCCAACAGTATTGAACAACTCTGATGAAGTCATGTTGAATAATTTCCCAACAAGCTTTGTAGAACATTCCTGAAAAACTATCTAGTCCAGGAGCACTATCACCATCCATACTGAACACTGCTGTTTTTATTTCTTCTTCCCCTGGAATGACTTCAAGCATGAATTGATCATCTTCAGTGATAACATTAGGAATGACATCAAGAATGAATCATCAACAGCAACATTGTGAGCTTGAAATCTATTTTCAAAGAAGTCCACCAAGATTTTAGTGATTCTAGTTTGATCAGAAACCAAGTTACCATTTTCATCTTCCAATTCACAAATGGCATTTTTTGTTTGCCTGATTTTAATGTTTGAATGAAAGAAACTAGTATTGGATGAACCCTCCATTACCCACTTGATTCTGGATTTTTGTTTCATCATTGTGCTATATTGAACTTCTTTTGAATTTAATTCATTTTGAGTTGTGACCAAATCATCCAAAGCATGTTGATCATGAGGATTAGCATCTGACACTTGCATTTTAACTTTAACATTGTTTTCTGCTTCATGAAGTTGAACATTAACATCACTAAATACTTTCCAGTTCCAATCTCTAAGAATTTGTTTGAGATTCTTGAGTTTTGTCATAAATATATAAGTTGCATCACCATGTACTTGTTCTGCCCAGCTATCTTGTACCACTTTCATGAATGTGGGATGTTCTAACCACATTTTTTGAAATCTTAGAGGAACATTTTTTGGCTTTGGAACACTGGCACAACCACCCAATAATGGTGCATGATCAGAAGCAATCCTGAGACCCACCTTGTATCCCCAATCGCTATGTATTTGTAACCACTTCATATTGAAAACCATTCTATCAAGATTACATAAAATTCTCTTGCTACCTTGCTGACAATTAGACCAAGAAAATTCCAGACCAATTTTTGGAGCTTGCATTTATTCACAAGCATTTAAACAATCATTAAAGTCAATCATTGATCTTCTTGAAGGAGTTCTACCACCCACCTTTTCTTCCATGGATATAATTGCATTAAAATCACCCAACACAGCCCAAGGTTTTTGAGTTCACTAACAGCTTGCATTTCAGACCATAGATACCTTCTTTGAACAACATTAACATGAGTATGTACACCAGAAACAAGCATTTCACCCACAACCATTGTAATCATTTGACTTGTAATTGAAACAACAGTAGGAGCAGCAATTGATCTACTCCAGAATAACCATATATTACTTTTGTGATCATTAGTTTCATTATGAATTACCATATATTGCATACCGGGTAAATTTAATTTACTACAGAAGGAAGAAGTACACTTAATTTTTGGTTCAGCAATCCAAACAAGAGAAGGGTTAAATTGATTAACTAAAGAATGTAACTTTTGTTGAGCCCTAAGTCTTCTAAGGCCCCTTAAGTTCCAAAAGAGAATTTTCATGGTTTGGTTTGGAGGTTTTTTGGACCTCCTTTACCAATGTTTCTTCTAAAAGTGTATTTATGAGCTACTGGATTAACAAATTTTCCACCAGAGTTGTTACCTAGGATGACATTCTTAACAACTTCACTTGCATTCTTTGAAACAAGACTAGTTTGTGTATTTGAAGTATTACTCATAATAGATGAACTTGAATTTTTTTTTTCTGCAGAAGTTTTAACTATTGAGGACCAAGTAGTAAAAGGTACAGGTTGTGAAGTTACCTTTCCTGGGCCAGCATCAATAAACTTGACAACACTGTTTTCAAGTTCTGTAACTTCAGCAATTTGCATTAATTGTGGTGGAGCTATCTCTGCAGTAGAATCTTCTTTACTCATATCCTTCTCTTCTTTGTCATCATCAGAATTCAACACACTAAATCTTCCTTCTACAATGTTAACACTGGAATTTTGTTGTGTTACTGGAGTTGTAATATTAGTGACTAGTGAGTGTTCTGTTAACTGCAACTTGTGATTTGAAAAATAAGTACTAGCCTGTACCTTGGATAGTGAATTCTCAATTTATGATCTATCACATATATCAAAAGGTGTGTGAGGAGATCCTACACTTTCTTTAGTTTTCTGTGGAGCACTACCTTCAGTATTACTTTTGGGTTGCCCAATTCGACAATATGGAGTTGAATGGCCAATAATCTTGCAATGATGACAGTACTTTGGAATGATTGGAATTGAGATATTTTGAAAGAAACCTCCATATTTTGTTCCAATCCATATTTTGTTTGGAATTGGTTGAGCGAAATCCATCTCAACCAAAACATTTGCATAATACCCTGATTCACAATTTGCAATAGCAGCATCAATCTTGATAGGTGTTCCAATTTCTTTACATATATTAAATAATATAGATTCCTTCCAGAATTCTAAACCCAATCCAGGAAAACGAACCCAAACTTGAGATTTGGAAGTACGTTGATTAGATGGTCTGAAATTTGAAATCCAATTTCTTACTTGTAGAACCTAATTTAGTACTTCCCATTTACCAACTTTGATAGTTCTATGATCAAGTTCATTATCCATCTTAATCGTAAAGAATCCTCTCCCCAATGGAATGAGTTTACATTCACCAGTTAACTTCCATTGTTGTCGTAAAATAACAACAGCATCCACAAATTTGATATGTTGTAAGTTTAATCTTCCGATAAGTGAAAATCTCCATGGATTAAGAACCTCTTCAAACAAATCATCAGGCAGTTCTATTGATGCAACTTTAATTGAAGACATATCTGAATTAGGTTTTGAGTTTCATCTAAACAGGTTGATTTCAGGCCAGAATCCATGAAACCACCTGAATTCAATATAACTTTTGATCCACTTTTACTCTTTTCTCATCTCTGTGCAGTTTACCAGTAGTGGTCATAGGTGTCAGTTTTGGAGTTGACTTATCCAGATTGAATCTTGAAACAAGATCCTATGCATATTTTTCTTGAGATAATTAAATTCCATCCTTACGTTGTTGAATTTGTAGTCCTAAAAAGAACTTTAATTTACCAACATTGCTCATTTCAAATTCTTTAGCAAGTGAAACTTGGAAATCCTTTGCAAGATTCTCAAAAGTTGAACCATAGATGATATCATCTACATAGACTTGAGAAATGACAACATATTTCCCACTCCATTTTGTAAACAATGTTTTATCAGCTCCGCCTCTTGAAAACCCTTTCCTAATAAGAGAAGTGGTAAGTTTTTCAAACCAGGCTCTAGGTGCTTGTTTTAACCCATATAATGCATTTTTGAGCTTAAGAACATGATCTGGGAAATCAAGGTTTTCAAAGCCTTTAGGTTGAGCTACATAGACTTTCTCTTTTAAAATTCCGTTTAGGAACGCGGATTTTATATTCATTTGGAAAAGCTTAACCTTGAGAAAACAAGCATGAGCTAATAAAAGTCTAATGGACTCAAGGCGTGCCACAGGAGCAAAGGTTTCATCAAATTCGATACCTTCAATTTGTGAATATCCTTGAGCAACAAGTCTGGCTTTATTTCTGAAAATTGTGCCAAATTCATCAGACTTGTTCTTGAATATCCATTTTGTACCAACAATATTAATATTGGAGGGACAAGGTACAAGATCCCAAACGTCTTGTTTTTGAAATTGATTTAACTCTTCATGCATTGCATTCACCCAAAAGAGATCGCTAAGAGCTTCATCAATATTCCTTAGTTCTACTTGTGACAGATAACAACCTAAATTGCAAATATTTTGAAGTTGTTCTCTAGTCTTAGCTGTAGAATCTCTTCCCCCAATAATACTGTTGGGATCATGATTCCTTTGAACCCAGAGGTGTCGTGGAGGGACACGTTCTTGTTCGTCAGGAGTAGCCTAATCAGTGCGCTTCTCCTCGTCACTAGAAATATCAGGATCAGCAACAGTTGGGATGACTTCAACTGATTCTGGTATTTCTTTGACTTTCTCAATTGTCTCAGTTGGAGGCAATTCAGCAGGAGGATTATCATGATGAAAATCACTAATATCATCGATGATAACATTAGCAGATTCCATCATGACCTGGGTTCTGAGATTAAACACTCGAAAACCACGACTATCAGAAGCATAGCCAAGGAAGATACCTTCATCACTTTTGGTATCAAATTTCCCTCTCTATTCTCGATCTTTTAGAATGTAGTACTTACTACCAAACACAATGAGATAGTGCAAGTTGGGTTTTTTACCGTACCACAACTCATAAGGAGTGTGTAGGGTTTTAGACCGTAGGTAGACAGGGTTGATCAAATAGCATGCTGTGAAGACATCTTCTCCCCAGAACCTTAAAGGTAAGTTTTTGTTATGGAGCATTACCCTGGCCATTTCCTGAATGTTTCTGTTTTTTCTTTCTACAACTCCATTAGCTTGAGGAGTAATAGGTGGAGAATATTGTTGAATAATTCCCAGTTCGTCAAAAAATTCAAACACCTTAGTGTCCTTGAATTCAGTTCCACGGTCACTCCTAATTTTCTTTAGTTTGCGACCTTGTTCGTTCTGGATTCTATTAACAATAATCTTGAATTCATCAAGGGTTTCATTCTTATGAGATAGAAACGCAACCCAAGTGAACATGGTGTAATCATCTACCATAACCAAAGCATACTTCTTACCAGCAACTGTGGGTTGTTGAATTGGTCCGAAGAGATCCATATGAATTAAATCAAGTGGAGCTTTAGTGAGAATATCTCGAGATGATTTATGGTGAACTTTCGTTTGTTTACCCTTTTGACAGGCACCACATACACCTTCAATGTTTGCATTGATTTTGGGAACACCTCTAACTAGTTCTTTATTAATGATCTGTTAGAAGACGATAGTTGATGTGACCAAAACGCTCATGCCAAAGATGTGTAGATTCCACCTTAGTCAAATTGCAACAATTGCTGAACTGAGTATCCAGAAGATAACAATTGTTTTTACCACGAGTTCCCTGAAAAATTACTTTCCCAGTTTTGTATACAATGTCACATCCATTTCCATTGAAGACAACTCGATGGACTTTCTCACAAATTTGACTAATAGAAAGAATATTTGCAGTCATACCTTTTATGTACACTACATCATGGATTCCAGGTACGCCGGGTAGTTTGATCGTCCCCTTATTACTTATGTAGCAACAACTCCCATCTCCAAATGTTACTGGTCCTCCTTCATAGTCGTTTGAAGAAACAAACCATGTGAGATCACCTGTCATATGTCTGCTACATCCACTGTCAAGAAACCATTGAATGAGTGATGTTGATTTTAAAGCAAAAGCTCCCATACTATTAGTACTTTCCTGTTTAGGGTTTCCTGATAGTTTTGTACATCCTTTTAGAGAAGAACTAAGTTGTTTAGTTTTCGTGTGAAGATTACTTACAACTTTCAGGCTCTTTCGGAAGGACATACAAGTATGTTGAAAGTGATTGGAGGAATCACAAAACAAACATGGGCTAACACATTTAAATTCGTCTGAGAAGTTCTGAGTCATATCAGTTTTCACAACACCTGAACGTTGTTTATTATCTGACTTACGATTGTTCTTCAGAGAGGAGCAACTGGAGGTATTCAGATCCATCAAAGGAATTTTGATAGATTTCAAATCCTTAAGCATTGCAATTTCTGCAACGAGATCAGAGTTGATCCGGATTTGTTCATCCATTTTTTTCTGGAGAATAACCAGTTTATTAGAACTTCTTCTACGATTGGTTTTTAATCCTGGTGAAGCGTTTCTAGAGACTTTACTGTCCATAGAGTCAGATCACTACAAACACAGACTTGTAAGGTCTTGAATGTGTTTGCCTGCTCTGATACCAATTGAAAAAGCAGGGGTACAACAACCTCACCCAATATTTCGATTAGTAATCTGTATGGACAAACTCTAATATACTTTCAAGAGAATCAACTAGACTCAATCTTAATAAAGTATATCAAAGAGTTAATATCTCTCTTTCTCGATTCAATTCTTACTCAAGCAAATAGTAATCTGCAAGTCTAATTGAATACAAGAGAAATCACTTGAACGGTACCAAAGACCAATGTTCAAGTATCAATCAATTTCAATCAACAACCTAAGGTTGGATTTCCAATTGATTGATTCTAACACACAACCTGTGATATTTCAATTATATAACAAAATATAATGCGGAATAGAAATAACACAGACACCAAAATTTTGTTAACGAGGAAACCGCAAATGCAGAAAAACCCCGGGACCTAGTCCATATTTGAACACACACTGTATTAAGCCTCTACAGACACTAGCCTACTACAAATTAACTTTGGTCTGGACTGTAGTTGAACCCCAATCAATCTCACACTGATCCAAGATACAGTTATGCTCCTACGTCTCTGATCCCAGCAGGATACTACGCACTTGATTCCCTTAGCTGATCTCACCCACAACCAAGAGTTGCTACGACCCAAAATCGAAGACTTTAGTAAACAAATCTGTGTCACACAGAAAAGTCTACAAGGATAGATAAATCTGTCTCCCACAGATAAACCTAAAAGTTTTGTTCTGTCTTTTGATAAATCAAGGTGAACATGAACCAATTGATAAACCGGACTTATATTCCCGAAGAACAGCCTAGTATTATCAATCACCTCACAATAATCTTAATCGACGCGGCGAAAGAAGATATTGTGGAATCACAAACGATGATACGAAGATGTTTGTGACTACTTTTATATCTTACCTATCGGAGATATTAATCTCAAGGCAATACAGTATGGTGTTTCGCTACCATACAGACGAAGATAAAAAGTAGTCATAAACATCTTCGTCTCATCGTTTGTGATTCCACAATATCTTGTTTCGCTACCATACAATTAAGATTATTGTGAGGCGATTGATATTACTAGGTTGTTCTTCGGGAATATAAGTCTGGTGTATCAATCGGTTCCTGTTCACCTTGATTTATCAAAAGACGAAACAAAACTCATAGGTATTTATGTGGGAGACAGATTTATCTATTCAATAGACTTTTCTGTGTGAGACATATTGGTTTATCAAGTCTTTGACTTTGGGTTGTAGCAACTCTTAGTTGTGGGTGAGATCGGCTAAGGGATTCAGAGACGTAAGGAACGTGACTGTACCTTGATCAGTGTGAGAATGGTTAGGGCTCAACTACATTCCGGTCCGAAGTTAGCTTAAAGTAGGCCAGTGTCTGTAGCGGCTTAATACAGTATGGTGTTCAAATATGGACTAGGTCCCGGGGTTTTTCTGCATTTGCGATTTCCTCGTTAACAAAAAATTTGGTGTCTATGTTATTTCTTTTCCGCATTTTTTTATATAATTGAAATATCACAGGTTGTGCGTAGTTCAATCAAAGATAATCCAACCTTTGGTTGTTGATATAAATTGATTGACACTTGAACATTGGTCTTTGGTACCGTTCAAGTTGTTTCACATAATAATCAGGCTCGCGGATTTCTATCTGTTTGATTTGCCGATTACATTTTGAAACAGAGATACAACTCTTGGATATATTTCCATTGATTGAGTCTGACTGTCTAGTTGATTCTCTTGGAATTATATTGGAGTTTGTCCATACAGATTTCCTTATGAAATATTGGGTGAGGTTGTTAGACCCCCACTTTTTCAATTGGTATCATAGCAGGCAAACACGTTTAAGACCTTATAAGTCTGTGTTTTTAGCAATCTGACTCTATGGACAGAAGTGCTATCTCTATAAACGTACCACCAGTCTTCGATGGATCTAATTACTCATGGTGGGAAATTGTTATGCGGGCTTTTCTTCAAGCTCGTGATTTTCAAACATGGGTACGTGTTGTTAATAGCTATGATCCTCCGGTGGTTACAGAAGGCGATCTAAATGTTCCAAAGGATATTGGTAGATATGAACTTGGCGAGAATCTTGCTGCGAAGCAAAATTTTGACGGGTTAAATGCTATCATACATGCCATTACCCCAGATCTTCAGCACCATGTGACTACGTGCACTAGGTCTAAAGAAGGCTGGGATATCTTGGAAACTGTATTCGAAGGAAATCCCTCTGAGAAAGAAGCTAGGATTCAAAATCTATGTTCTGATTGGGAAAACCTTCGTATGGCTGATGAAGATTCATTTGATGAGTTTAATCACAAAGCGTCTGAACTGTTAATGCATATTTTGAATTGGGTAAGACTATTCCTGAAAAGGACATTATGATGAAAATTCTCAGATCGTTGACAGACAAATACGATTCTAAGAAACATGCAATCGTTGAAGGAAATAACCTTAATACTTTATCCAAAAATACTCTGGTTGGGAAGTTAAAGATCTTTAATCATGAGCATACATCCAAATCTGAAAAGGATGTTGCTTTTAAAGGACAAAAGAACACATGCTTGACGAAGGTAAAAGTGTTGGCAACTCTGTGGATGATCCTATTGAGACTGATTCGTCTGATGAAGATATTGATAACTCAGTCTCTCTGATCACAAGACAGTTTAGAGATCTTATTTTCAAGAGAAGTAAACGGTTTGTCAGAGATAATCCTAGATCATCAGTTAAACCTCATGACCGTGTACCTCCTAAAAACATGGATACAATCGATATTGTTGATGAGGATATGCCTCAGTGCTTCAAGTGTAAAGGTTTTGGTCATTTTTCCAATGAGTGTCCAAATCGTAGAGAACACAATGGGAACAAAGATCTTGCTGCAACTCTTGATGAAATGTATGATCACTATGATTCAAATGAAGATGAAAAATCAAGTGTTGCGCTCCTTGCTGAAAATATTTATTTTGATAATTGTAGCAATACTCACATCAATCTCGATATTTTTCCTGGAGAAACTTCTTCAACTATTTGGAGGATAAAATGGATTTTTCTCTGTCTTCTGGAAATTTTGTTTCTAATATTTCAGGTACCATATTTTGTCTAGCAGCTTGCTTAGACATGGTGTTTGAACCATCCTTGAAAATGCAGGGGTCTAACAACCTCACCCAATATTTCGATTAGCAATCTGTATGGACTAACTCTAATACACTTTTAAGAAAATCAACTAGACAGACAGACTCAATCTTAATAAAAAAGTATATCAAGGAGTTAATATCTCTATCTCTTGATTTAAATCTTACTCAAGCAATTTGCGAGTCTCGATTAAATACAAGAGAGTTAAAATTGGATTGTACCAAAGAACAATATCCAAGGATCAATCAATATCCAATCAACAACCAAAGGTTGGATTTCACTATTGGTCGATACAACGCACAACCTGTGATATTTCAATTATATAACAAAATATAATGCGGAATAGAATTAGCACAGACACCAGAAATTTTGTTAACGAGGAAACCGCAAATGCAGAAAAACCCCGGGCCTAGTCCATATTGAACACCATACTGTATTAAACCGCTACAGACACTATCCTACGACAAACTAACTTTGGTCTGGACTGTAGTTGAACCATAATCAATCTCGCACTGATTCAAGGTACAGTTGCGCTCCTTACGTCTCTGATCCGAGCAGGATACTACGCACTTGATTCCCTTAGCTGATCTCACCCATAACCAAGAGTTGCTACGACCCAAAGTCGAAGACTTTAATAAACAAATTTGTATCACACAGAAAAGTCTACAAGGATAGATAAATCTGTCTCCCACAGATAAACCTAAAAGTTTTGTTCTGTCTTTTGATAAAAAACAAGGTGAACAAGAACCAATTGATAAACATGACTTATATTCCCGAAGAACAACCTAGTATTATCAATAATCTCACAATAATCTAAATCATATGGTAGCGAAACTAGATATTGTGGAATCACAAACGATGAAATGAAGATGTTTGTGATTTCTTTTTATCTTTCCCTATCGGAGATATAATCTCAAGTCAATTATTCAATTGAACTCGTACGATAGAAAATGGCAAGATCAGATCGCTCAACTACAAGAGAAGTAGTTTCGTCTGGCTTCACAATCCCAACGAAGTCTTTTAGTCGTTAATCGACAGGGTCTCGAGAAGAAACCTACGATTAAAGGAGAATCGACTCTAGCAAACCAATTAGTATCACACAGAAGGTGTCGGGATTAGTTTTGCACAGTTGCTAGACGTCTCCTTATATAGTTTTCAAATCAGGGTTTGGAATCTAAGTTACCTTGGTAACAAAGCATTCAATAATCACCATTAGATGAAAACCTGATTTATCCAAGCTAGTATCTTTCAACCGTTAGATCGAAACTTAGCTTGTCACACACAAATGAAATGTATTCATTTAAGTTTGAGTAACCGTACCTAACGTGTAAATTGGTTGATTCAGAAATGGTTGACCAATGGTCATCCATATGAGTGCTTTCATATTAACCGTATTCATCTTTCTCATAACTAGTTCAAATGACTCATAAGAACTAGTTCAAGAGTTGTTCAATTGCTTAGGTCTTTATACATACACACAATTGAAACAAAATCGGTTTGATTCATTTGAATCAATTCATGAACAATATACCCACGGTTTGCAGAGATTGCATTCCTTATAATTTATTGTTTTAAGTCCATGAACTACCGATTTGAGAAATAACTAGCTTGGGTACGCGTACGAGTATGCGTACCTTAGCTACCGGATTTTGAGTTGGTTTTAGTTTCCAAACTCAGCAGACTTTTTCGGGTGAAAAAGTTCCTCCAGTACGCGTACCTAAGGGGACTGGTTTTTTGAGTTCGTAAACTTCACACTCAACAGAATTTCACGGACGTGAATTTCCGCCAGTACGCATACGGGTAAGCGTACCCAACCTGTCTCCTTCACCAGTACCGCATGCACACATATGCACGCACTTGGTTTCCGACACATGGATTTATACACTAATGTGCGAATACACTATTTGCTTACATCCATAGGTGGTTAAATATTCTCAACTCTACATTTCAATCGTTGAAACATTCTTCTATAATGTTATAACAGTCGTTAGACATAAAGAATCGACTATCGCCATCAAAGCTATTTTCAAGATTGAAACGTCATCATGACTTTCGTCACGGGTAAAGATGAAGATGGTTAAAGCAAAAGCTTACCAACACGTATTTCGAGAAAAAGATAGGCAAGTAAACTCGGCTCGAAATAACAAATGTGTATGTATGAAAACTATCATACTTATACGACTTTTGTCTCAAGAGTAGGAGATAGAGTAGATAGACTTTTGAGTGACAAGATGAGTTCAAGTATCCACATACCTTTTGGTCGGATGAAGTTCCACTGGTTCCTTGAGTAGTTCTTCTTCTTTGCAAGATAATCGCCATGGAGTATGGAGCTCAACTATTCCTAACTATCCTAGACCGAGACTTAGCCATAAGTATACTAGAAATCAAGACATATAGTTTTGATCACTAATATTGACAAACATGCTTGAGATAGCAACGCATGCGAGTTCGACCGAGCAATGCTCTAACAATCTCCCCCTTTGTCAATTTTAGTGACAAAACTATCAATACATATGGATTACAAAATAAATAAAACTTTGTAGCATCTCATCCATATGCTTGATCTCCTTGGTGCTTCAACGTTACTTGAAAACTTCGTCTTTTCCAAGTACTCCCATGATTCCATAGATGTTCAATTCAGCATCATAGTTGTTGAAGTTCCGTAGCCATAACAATGAGAAAACAAAAGCTCTCGATCATTGTTATACAGTGTCATAGTATTATTACACATTATTAAAGTTCTCATATCACAACTTCGACAACAATACTATGGTGATATGTATCACTCCCCCTTAGTCAATACTTTCGTCTCAA
Organism: Papaver somniferum; assembly: GCF_003573695.1. Lineage (NCBI taxonomy): Eukaryota > Viridiplantae > Streptophyta > Magnoliopsida > Ranunculales > Papaveraceae > Papaver > Papaver somniferum. The sequence continues at coordinate 149,743,706 of NC_039360.1, read as the reverse complement.
CATGAAAACCACTACCCCTTACATAATGACCCATAAAACACGTAAATCACATGTATTTGTAATGTGAACTACACATTAATTCTCCCCCTTTTATTGACAAAGGTACGAAAACGGGATCCTAATGAAATTTCCAAGCTTCAAGACCAAAGAAAAGTACATATCGACTTGTTTAGATGCAATCATAAAGCCGAGGCTAAATGCATTCATCAAGGAGTTTATAAAGATACAAGATAACCCCTAAATAATTCCACAGCCGCACTCCCCACAAAGATATGGAAATTAAGCGCAAGTTCAAAAGAACTCTCCCCCATTTAATGTCATTCCCAATAGAACAACAAGAGCGACCTTACTTTTACGAGAAAAGAAGGATTTTATTGGACACCAAAAACCATAAAGAAATGATTTTCTATATCCAAATTCTCAATTAAACTAACCACAAGAGAACCCATGATTAATTTAATCGGAGTATACAACCAAAATAACCACAAACGAATCTATGATTAATCTAGTAGGAAATGCTCGACATAAGAGAGCTTACGGAGCTACGACTAAGTTCACCATAAAAGAATGATTAACTCAATCGTCTTATGCTCAACACAAGAAAAACTTATGGAGCATTGCAGTATACACATAAAATATGGATCAGGGAATGATCAATACTGCGGCATATACAAGGATTCATTCTATTTTCCATCACTATTTGCACAATGACATACAATAGACATAATCCTTGTAAACAAAAGATTTTAACCTATCTTCCATCAGTAATTGACACAATAGGCTTAACTTTTGCTTGTCAAAAGTTCATCGATCTTGTATCAATACTTGCATATCGACATATAAAAGAGATAACTTTTGACATCATATGGGACAATAATATTTCGCGGATGCAAACACACATATCCCATAATATATTACAATATATAAAACCATAAAGATTAATACTGCAAAAATCATCTTCCAAACAATTTTTTAGAATTTAAAATAAATAAACCTAAAAAATAAAGATGAAAAAACGATGGACATAGCTATGTGTACTCCAGCCGAAGCCATATCCACATTCTCAACATCTTGGTGTGAGTAGGCATAGTAGCACGAAGCATTAGGTGCACCTTCTTCTGCAAGAGTTCTTTTCTTCCACCCTTTCGATTCAATATCGAAACCTTTTTCAAGAAATCCCTTTGCAAGATCACCATAGCAAGATGAAGAAGAAGACATTCTTGATAACCCAGAGAATAACCTAGAGTATGCGTACGTGATGCGTAACTCAATAGGTCGGGCATTTAAAGGGTTTCTTAGGGAAGAGATTTTTAGGGTTTCCTTAATTGACTCGTGCCAGTTACATGGGAACATGTACGAGAACAATCTCAACCCTAGAAAAAAAGTCGTGCGTACACAACCTTGTTGAAGGCTCTTGCAATCAAAAAAACTCAAAAAAAAAGTCTCATAGAGAAGCAACTTTTTAGAGTACAAGAGTAGCATCTTATTTAGCCAATCAAACAATTAGAAATTTTGATCATAACAAACAAATACTTGTGCAAGCATTTTTGCAGGATACACATGATAAAGACGATAAGAAGTCAGCATGTGAATCCGAAAACACCATTGACAACAAGTATACCTGAACATATCTCTCAACCAGGATTTTTGTGTGAGAGATTTCAACCTTGTGATTAATTGGTATAAGTATGAGCTTTCAGCTCATCAAATGTAAATGTTTATAGTTAAACCCCTTTCTTCTGTGCTTTGGAAGAAGACTGTTATGATGTGAAACATTATCATAGAATTTACTATTATCATAATATGACACATAGTGAGGATTTTTACCTGAAGAGTGTTGTCTCAATGGAGAACACAATTTGTTGATGATATCCTTATATCTCTCAATAACCAATCTTAGGTTGTCATCCATCTGCTCATATCTGCATTCTTTACTCGATAAATGATTCACATCATGATTAATATTATCTCTATTTCTGATAGGAGAGAGAACATGAGTTCTTCTTGTACGATAAACGTTAACAGGTCTATTACGCTTTTGTGCATTTGAGGAACTCATCGAACTGACTTTCCTGGTAGGGATCACAGGGTGTGTACTAAACCAACTGGTTTAGACATACGAATGTCGGTTACACCTTTAAGAATTAAATCTAAGGTGTGTTCAAGTTGAACCAACGATTTGTTTTTAAACTTCGATTTCCCTTTTTGCACAGTATGCCCTTTTGAATTACAAAAAAAGCACACTTTCTGATCACGGGAGTGATTAGAGATTTCAGACCTCACATTATCGTTCGGGGAATTCTCTCTTCCAACTGATGTATGAATCCCCTGCACATTAGTTTGAGTGGGAAGAGAATACGAAGTTACTTATGAAACTGGAGCTCTTTCAGTTTGGATAGAAGCAGATGGCATAACAGACTTTTCTGAACATCCTTGAATATAAAGTTTATTCAGAAGATGTTCAATATCCAAAGCATCCTTTTTAAGTTTTGCCTCAAGTAAGATACGAGTTGATCGCCCTTCAGGATTTTCTTTAGAAGAAGCCTTTTCACTAGATCCATAGTCTTTTACTACACCAAGCAGAACATTGACATGTTTTCTTAACTGTTTGAATCTATCAGCTTGAATTCTAACAAGGTTTAAAATTAGTTTAGTCTCTCTAGTTGTTTCCTCTTGAATCACAGAGTCAGATTCATTAGATAAACACATGTCAGTGTTAGTTTGTTTCGTTTAAACACTGGGTTCGTCTATAAGAGAGATTGAGGGATATTTCTCTTTGATAGATTTATTAGAAACAAAAATTTTATTTCTAGTGACGCGTTCATTAGAGATAGTACTCTTGTCCATAGAGTCATATCGCTACATACACAGACTTTTGAGGTCTTGAACGTGTTTGCCTGCTCTGGTACCAATTGAAAATGCGGGGGTCTAACAACCTCATCCGATATTTCAATTAGCAATCGGTATGGACTAACTCTAATACACTTTTAAGAGAATCAACTAGACAGTCAGACTCAATCTTAATAAAAAGTATATCAAGGATTCAATATCTCTATCTCTTGATTTAAATCTTACTCAAGCAATCTGCAAGTCTCGATTAAATACAAGAGAGATAAACTTGGATGGTACCAAAGACCAATATCCAAGGATCAATCAATATCCAATCAATAACCAAAGGTTCGATTTCACTATTGATTGATACAACGCACAGCCTGTGGTATTTCAATTATATAACAAAATATAATGCGGAATAGAAATAACACAGACACCAGAAATTTTGTTAACGAGGAAATCGCAAATGCATAAAAACCCCGGGACCTAGTCCAGATTGAACACCATATTGTATTAAGCCGCTACAGACACTAGCCTACTACAAACTAACTTCGGTCTGGACTGTAGTTGAACCTTAATCAATCTCACACTGATTCAAGGTACAGTTGCGCTCTTTACGTCTCTGATCCCAGCAGGATACTACGCAATAGATTCCCTTAGCTGATCTCACCCACAACCAAGAGTTGCTACGACCCAAAGTCAAAGACTTTAGTAAAAAAATCTGTATCACACAGAAAAATCTACAAGGATAGATAAATATGTCTCCCACAGATAAACCTAAGAGTTTTGTTCTGTCTTTTGATAAAAATCAAGGTGAACAAGAACCAATTGATAAACCGGACTTATATTCCCGAAGAACATCCTAGTATTATATCACACAGACGAAGATGTTTGTGATTTCTTTTTATCTTGCCCTATCGGAGATATAATCTCAAGTCAATTATTCAATTGAACTCGTACGATAGAAAATGGCAAGATCATATCGCTCAACTACAAGAGAAGTAGTTTCGTCTGGCTTCACAATCACAATGAAGTCTTTCAGTCGTTAATCGATAGGGTCTCGAGAAGAAACCTACGATTAAAGGAGAATCGACTCTACCAAACCAACTAGTATCACACATGAGGTGTAGGGCTTAGTTTTTGACAGTTTCTAGACTTCTCCATATATATTTTTCAAATCAGGGTTTGCAATCTAAGTTACCTTGGTAACAAAGCATTCAATAATCACCGTTAGATGAAAACCTGATTTATCAAAGCTAATATCTTTCAACCGTTAGATCGAAACTTAGCTTGTCACACACAAATGAAATGTATTCATTTGGGTTTGAGTAACCGTACCTAAACGTGTACATTAGTTGATTCACAAATGGTTGACCAATGGTTAGCCATATGAGTGCTTTCATATTAACCGTATTTATCTTTCTCATAACTAGTTCAAATGACTCATAAGAACTAGGTCAAGAGTTGTTCAATTGCTTAGGTCTTTATTCATAGACACAATTGAAACAAAATCGGTTTGATTCATTTGAATCAATTCATGAACAATATACCCACGGTTTGCAAAGATTGCATTCCTTATAATTTATTATTTTAAGTCCATGAACTACCGATTTGAGACATAACTAGCTTGGGTACGCGTACGGGTATGCGTACCTTAGCTACCGGATTTTGAGTTGGTTTTAGTTTCCAAACTCATCAGACTTTTTCCGGTGAAAAAGTTCCGCCAGTACGCGTACCTAAGGTGACTGGTTTTTTGAGATCATAAACTTCAAACTCAGCAGAATTTTACGGACATGAATTTCCGCCAGTACGGTTACGCATATCCAACCTGTCTCCTTCACCAATACCGCATGCACACATATGCACACACTTGGTTTCCGGCACATGGATTTATACACTAATGTGCGAACACACTATATGCTTACATCCATAGGTGGTTACATATTTTCAACTCTACATTTCAATTGTTGAAACATTCTTCTATAATGTTATACAGTCGTTAGACATAAAGAATCGACTATCGTCATCAAAGCTATTTTCAAGATTGAAACGTCATCATGACTTTCGTCACGGGTAAAGATGAAGATGGTTAAAGCAAAAGCTTACCAACACGTATTTCGAGAAAAATATAGGCGAGTAAACTCGGCTCGAAATAGCAAATGTGTATATATAAAAACTATCATACTTATATGACTTTTGTCTCAAGAGTAGGAGATAGAGTAGATAGACTTTTGAGTGACAATATGAGTTCAAGTCTCCACATACCTTTTGGTCGGATGAAGTTCCACTGGTTCCTTGAGTAGTTCTTCATCTTTGCAAGATAATCGCCATGGAGTCTGGAGCTCAACTATTCCTAACTATCCTAGACCGAGACTTTGTCATAAGTATACTAGAAATCAAGACATATAGTTTTGATCACTAATATTGATAAACATGCTTGAGATAGCAACACATGCGGGTTCGACCGAGCAATGCTCTAACATTCCTCCACATTTACATGTTCTTATTGTACTTTTACGGGTCATGAAATCTATAAGTGTTACAAGTATAAACATAAAATAAGATATGTCAATAAACTTCAATGGAGAGCAAATCGATTAGCAGACAAGCTCAAACTTGTTAAGAAGCCTAATTCACATGAGGTCAGTAAAAAACTGAATTCCTCTCCAAAAAGTTAATTTCTAAAGAACTAATTAGACCTATCTGGAAATGAACAAGGTCTAAACTTTCTGTGAAAAAGGTATTAAGAATTCCGTATAAGAAGTGTATGGTGGACAGATTATTATTCACCCCAACACATCTTAATTATGTTGAAAGAGCATCTTGTCTCATGTGCCTGATTTCAAAGAGACAAGAGTTTGGTCATTTCAGGCTTTAGGAAAAGAAATTTTTTTTCTTTTTGGTTGTTTTCTTTTGGAATTCTGTTAATCTTTTCATATCATGAATTTGTATTGAAAAGGATTTCCTTTTTCAGTTAAAAATGGGTAAAAATCGACAATTCTACCTTTTTTAGGGTTATGAATTTGTCGTACGTGAATCCTACTCTGTATATAAGTTTCGTAACCCAACATTCCTTTTTCCTTCCTTGAAAAAACTCTTTTTATCACAAGTTTACTTGTAGAGCTTGCTTTGTGAATTTCTCTCACAAACCCATATTTGTGCGGAGACTCCAAGCATTATGACTTCTGATGGAAAAGAGATTAATATGATTGTTAAGCCATCAATCATGAAGGAAAAATATAAATCTCCGTTACCCTCTTCATTGAAAAGAAAAAGGAGGAATGTGAGGAAACCACGGGCTGTCCCTTCAAATCTTCAGAAGTTTTTCGATGTTCTTGAAGAGTTGAAGGAAACAAGAAAGGAGATACAGTAAATAAAGGCTATTGTTTTTAGGACTCTTGAAATTCAGAAGGCCTTGGTTCGGCATCAGTCAAGAAGGTTTGTCGGAATTGACTCATTTCTTCATAAACCTTATGTTCCAATGGTTGTTGACGACAAGGAGTTCGGGGACGATAAATAATTTTTCGAAGGTCTTAATGTCTAGGAAACTTCTTATGAGAATTTATTCTTGTGTTTTAAGAAGGATAACTAGGGTTTGGAATAACAATTATTGTGAGTACACATAGCTATTGCCAACGATTTTCATCTTGCAATGTTTTTAGATAATTTTTTTAAATTCTAAAGTTTATTTGGAAGGTGATTTTGCAGTATTAATCTTTATTGGTTTTATATATTGCAAAAATTGTTATGGGATATGTGTGTTTGCATCCGTAAACTATGATTGTCACATATATGTCAAAAGTTAAGTCTATTATATGTCTTTATGCAAATATTGATGGAAAATAGAATGAACTTTTGATTACAAAGATTAGGTTTATGATATGATTATGCAAATATTGATGAAAATATATTGAATCTTTGAATACTCTGATGTATTGATCTTTCCCTGATCCACTTCTATGTGAAAGTATTGTGCGGCTCCGTAAGTTCTCTTGTGTTGAGCATTTCCGATTAAATTAATCATGGGTTCTCTTGTGGTTAATTTAATTGAGTTTTTTGGATAAAAATTCATGTTTCATGTAATTGGTTAATGTCCAAAGAAATCCTTCTTTTCTTTTAAAAGTAAGGTCGCTCTTGTTGTTCTCTCAGAAAAGACATTTTATGGGGGAGAGTTCTTAATTGAACTTGTGCTTAATTGCCAAATCTTTGTGGGGAGTGCGGCTGTGGAATATTGTAGGAGTTTTCTTGTATCTTTATAAACTCCTTGATGAATACACTAAGTTTCGACTATGTGAAATCATCGAAAGAAAGTTGATATGTTCTCTTTTAGTCATGAAGTATCTCTATGAGAATTTCATTATAATCCCACTAGTTTTCATACCTTTGCCAATTTATATTGACAAAAAGGGGGAGAGTTAATGTGTAGTTCACACCATAAATACATATGGTTTACGGATCATTATGTAGGGGGAGTGGTTTTCATTGTGAGATGAAGTGTTGAACTAAGGGGGTGTGATACATATCACCATAGTATTGTTGTCAAAGTTGTGATACAATTGGACTTTGATGATGTGTAATAATATTATGACACTGTATAACAATGATTGAGAGCTACTGTTTTCTTATTGTTATAGCTACGGATCTTCAACAACTATGATGCTGAGTTGAACACAATCAGAATCACTGGAGTACTTGGAAGTGATGAAGATTTAGAGTAATGTTGAAGAACCGAGGAAATCAATGTTAGAGCATTGCTCAGTCGACTTCGCATGCGTTGCTATCTCAAGCATGTTTGTCAATGTTAGTGATCAAAACTATAAGTCTTGATTTCTAGTCTACTATAGCTAAGGTCTCAGACTAGGATAGAAAGTATAGTTGAGCTCAAGAACTCCATGGCAATCATCATACAAGACGAAGGACTACTCAAGGAACCGGTGGATCTTCATCGACTAAAAGGTATGTGGAGACTTGAACTTATCTATCACTCAAAAGTCTATTTATCTCCTATCTTAAGACAAAATTCGTTTTGCTATACTTAGATTATACACATTTGCTATTTCGAGCCGAGTTTATCTCGCCTATCTATTTCTCGAAATATGTGTTGGTAAGCTTTCGCTTTAGCCAAATTCATCTTTACCTAGTGACGAATGTCATGTTATGTTTCAATCACTTTGAAAATTGCTCTGACGAAAAATGGTCTGTGAATAACGACTATATAACATTCTCTGAGAATGTTTCAATGATTGAAATGAGAGTATAGATTACATAACCATTGGTAGGATATAAGCATTGTTTTGGAAACACATATATGTATAAGTCCTTATTCCTTGAACCAAAGTTTGCGAACTTTGTTGATCAAGAGAAACGGAATGTGGCGTGAGCCAAGTCCGCGAACTGGCGGAAGTTCTCGACCCGAGAATTTCTGCTGGAGTTTGTGAACTCCTTCCGTTAGCTTAAGTCCGCGAACCCATTCCGCGAACTTGAGTAGGTTATATCTAAAATCGGTTGTTCTTGAACTCATGTTTATATAAACTAAGGAATGCTTTTGCAAACCGTGGCTATAAAGTTCATGAACCGATTCGAGTGAATCAAACCGTTTTTGCTTCGATTGTGTCTTGTGTAGTTACATAAGATCCAAGCAATTGAAAAACTCTCTAAATAGTTCATTTGAGTCATTTGAACTAGTTATGGTGAAGAAGAATATGGTTGATATGAAAGTAATCATATGGCTAACCATTTGGTTAACTATTGTTGAACCAAAAAATGTACAAGTTTGGGTACGGTTACACAAGCCTAGAAACGTGCATTTCATTTATGTGTAACAAGCTAGTTTTCGATCTAACGGTTGAAAGATATTAGATTGAATCTAAATCAGGTTTTCATCTAACGGTGAATATTGAATGCTTTGTTACCAAGCTAACATTGATTGCAAACCCTGATTTGAAAGACTATATAAGGGAGAACTCTAGCAATTGGGAAACCTAATCCCCACACCTTCGGTGTGATACTAGTTGTGCTAAGCTAGAGTTGATTCTCCTTTAACCTTTGGTTTCTTCTTCTAAACCAGGTTAACGAATTAAAGACTTCATTGGGATTGTGAAGCCAGACCGATACTACTTTCTCGTAGTTATGTGATCTGATCTTGCTGTTTCTATCGTACGAGTACAATTGTAATAATTGGCTTGAGATTGATATCTTCGATAGGCAAGATATAAAAGAAATCATAAACACTTCGTCTCATCGTTTGTGATTCCACAATATTTTTTTTTCGCTGCGTCGATTAAGATTATTGTGAGGTAATTGATAATACTAGGCTGTTCTTCGGGAATATAAGTACGGTTTATCAATTAATTCATGTTCACCTTGATTTATCAAAAGACGTAACCAAACTCGTAGGTATATTCGTGGGAGACGGATTTATCTATTACCGTAGACTTTTTGGTGTGATATAGATTTTTTTATTAAAGTCTTCGACTTTGGGTCGCAGCAACTCTTGGTTATGGGTGAGATCATCTAAGGGAATCAAGTACGTAGTATCCTGCTAGGATCAGAGACTTAGGAGCATAAATGTACCTTGGATCAGTGTGAGATTGATTGGGGTTCAACTACAGTCCAGACCGAAGTTAATTTGGAGTAGGATAATGTCTGTAACGGCTTAATATAGTGTGTGTTCAATATGGACTAGGTCCCGGGGTTTTTCTGCATTTGCGGTTTCCTCGTTAACAAAATTCTGGTGTCTGTGTTATTTCTTTTTAACATTATATTTTGTTATATAATTGAAATATCACAGGTTGTGCGTTGTTCAATCAATTAGAATATCCGATCTTTTGGTTATTGATTTAAATTGATTGACACTTGGATATTGGTCTTTGGTACCATCCAAGTTATCTCTCTAGTATTTGATAAAGACTCGCAGATTTCTATTTGCTTGAGTATATATCAAATCGAGAGATTGAGATATAAACTCTTTGATATACTTTTATATCTAGATTGAGTCTGACTGTCTAGTTGATTCTCTAGAAAGTATATTGGAGTTTGTCCATACAGATTGCTAAGCGAAATATTGGGTGTGGTTGTTATACCCCCGGTTTTTCAATCTATAAAGTTTATTTATTTTGTAATCCATATGTATTGATAGTTTTGTCACTTAAATTGACAAAGGAGGAGATTGTTAGAGAACTGCTCGGTCGAACTCACAAGCATTGTCATCTCAAGCTTGTTTGTCAAGTTTAGTTGCCAAAACTATAAGTCTTTATTTCTAGTCTACTTAAAGCTAAGTCTCATATTAGGATAGAAAGTGTAATTGAGCTTTAGACTTCACAACGCTCATCGATTGAAGACGAAAAACTACTAAGGGGATCTTGTGGAACTTCATCAACAAAAGGTATATAGAGACTTGAACTCATTTATCACTCAAAAGTCTATCTACTCTATCTCCTATTTTAAACAAAATTTGTATAGCTAATACAGACTTTGATTATACACATTTGATATTTCGAGTTGAGTTTAACTCGGTTACATATTTCTCGAAATATGTGCTGGTATGCTTTCGCTTTAACCAAGTTCATCTTATATTCTTGACGAAAGTCAAAAGATGATCATGTGAAAATTGCCTGGTAACATCTTACATGATTTGAGTGAGACAATCATTTGATGTAGACTCAGAATGTTTCGTATTGATCTATCGATCACTTGAAAATTGCTTCGAAGCTAATAGTTTGTGTGAGACAAATATTGTCGTGTTCCAAGAATGTTTCAATGATTGAAATGAGAGTTTAGAAAAATTAACCATGATTAGATATAGCACAGTATGCGTACTTGTATGCTAACTGTTGCAAGTTATTCCAAGTCCGGGAACCATAGTATGCATACCCGTATGCGTACTGGTTGGTTTAATGAATGTCTGGGAACGTAGTATGCATACCCGTATGCGTACTGGGCGTGAGTTCATGTACGGAAATTCAACTGAGTTTGGAAGGTATGTGTACCCGTCGCATACTGGCGAACCCAAAAAAAGTCCGACCACTTAGGTATGCGTACCTGTTTGCATACTTGAGTAAGTTATGTTCTAAAATCGGTTTCTTCATGAACTAATACATTTATATAATAAGGAATGTAATATTTTGCAAACCGTGGCTATAATGTTCATGAATTGATTCGAGTGAATCAAAATCGATTTTACTTCAATTGTGTCTTGTGTAATTCTACGACAATACAAAAAATTGAGTAACTCTACAACTAGTTTCATTTTAACTAGTTTTGTTAAGATGAACAAGGTTGATATGAAAGTGTTCATATGGCTAACTTTGGTTAGCTATTGTTGAGCCAACAAGGTGTACACGTTTAGTTATGGTTATCCATATCTAAATGAAGTCACTTTTCATTTGTGTGTAACAAGCTAAGTTCGATCTAACGGTTGAAATATATTAGCTTGAGTCTAATCAGGTTTTCATCTAACGATGAATATTGAATACCTTTGTTACCAAGGTAACATTGATTGTTGTTAGAGAACTGCTCGGTCGAACTCGCATGCGTTGCTATCTCAAGCATGTTTGTCAATGTTAGTGATCAAAACTATAAGTCTTGATTTCTAGCCTATTTATAGATGTCTCGGACTAGGACATAGAATGTGTAGTTGAGTGATGAGTGCTAAAAAGTGCATATTTCTATATATTTTTCTTGGCATTTAACTCATCCTTTGTGCATTAATTCTACATTTTATCCCATATTCTGTATTTTCATTGTTTTCAAGAATAAATATTTTTATTAATTAATTTTGCATTTTTAGGTAATAAATAAAGACTAGATGAGTTGCGGAGCGAAAAGAGCAAAGACACGAAAAAAAACCCGGAGGAAACTCTAGCGGAAAAGAAGTGCAGAACGCGGTATGGAAGACTCAAGGATGAAAATGGGCTTAAAAAGGAAGAAATTGTTCTTAAAGAAGAAGTGGGCTCAAGATTACCTAAGCCCAAATCCAATTCCTAAACCCAAACCCATATCCTAAACCCAAAATTCAATACCCAAACCCGTTTTCCTTCTTAACCGTAAGATTGGATCCATTCCATCATCCAACGGTCGCTGCGTCATCATGCATCAGATTTTGATGCACCTGACCAACACTACAACACCTAACTCCATCTTGAGCCGTTAGTTTCGTTGTATTTTTGCATCCAACGGTCGCTCATAATCTGTCTCCATCTCGCCGTTAGATTCGTTTCAGAAGTTATCATCCCACGGCTCAGCTTCGCGAAACATCAAAATCTTTATCCCTGCCTCACACCTTAATACCCAAATACCTAATACCCACACCCAAACAAGACCCTAACAAATTTCCATCGGGTTCTCCTTCTTCTCCCCCTTTCTTCTTCTCCACAGCAGAGCCTTCCCCTTCCACCTGCTCCACCAACTCGCTGCCACCACCACCAACTCCACATGAGCCCTCAAATCTCTTCCATACGTAAACCCATCACTACCCTACCCCTCTATCAACTTATTTCATCATTTCTCAACCCTTTTTCTCTGAAACCCTAGGATTAAGGGATGATGAAATAAGTTAGGTTAGAGAAGCAATTGAGAGTAGCAGGAGACGCAATAGAGGAAATAGAAGCATGGATCGAAGCTCTCAAGTGTTTTCAGATATTAGGTATGCATTAAATTCAATTTTTATCAAACCCTAATTTTTCTGTTTTTTGGGGATTTTGGAGAGAGTGTGTATAAACTATAAATAGATGCTTTGGGGTGTTGTAACAGGTGTTCTTGGGTTAGCCGAGATACCCCCTAATTGGGTTAATTTTAATTTCAATTTCATGTTTAATTTCAATTTCAATTATACTGTCAGTACTTGTTCTTCACTGTTAAACTCTGTTCTGATGTTATGTTCATGTTCTTGTGTATGTTAATGTTCATGTAAATCACCATGTTTGTTATGTTCTAATTCACCACTAGGGTGAGAAGACAACTGAACTTTGTTGGTTAGCCATTTGGGTTAGACCCTGTTGAGCTCAAAACATTTAGGTTAGTAAAATTCCAAAGGTTCACTGGCTTGTGATTAGTGGTGCTTTAAACATACTATTAATGCTAGGAGTTAGTGATAATCTAAGGGATTCACAAAGCCATATTAGTTAGAGACCTAGACCCTAAATGACCTGTGATTGCCTATGCTTTAATCAGATAGGCAATGCTAGGGGTTATCCAATGACTTTAGGTAGTTAACTAGCCACATGACAGGGATGTAACCAAGGTGAACTAGCTAGGTGAAGGATAATTCTCTTCCATCTTCATACACTTCCATCTTCAACTGTTTTGCTTGTTTTCTGTTTTCTTTCATTTATTTTACCTTCATTGCTCACTGTTTGTTTTCCCCTCATGCTCACAGTGGTGTCTTAACACCACAATATTTACTTGTTTCACTCACTGTTTACTGCCCCCATTCAGCTCTCATACATCAGTCCATTCAGCTCCATGTTAGCTTAGGAAGCAGCTAGAGAAGCTAGAAAACAACATTTGCTCCCCCTTGTCCCTGTGGACTTTCCCTTTCATCCCATTCTAGCTACAATTGACCCTGTATACTTGCAGGTCAATTTGTAGGTTGTTTATAAAACCCATCAAGTTTTTGGCGCCGCTGCCGGGGACTCGGTTGCGGCGCATATGTTGTTTTTCTTTCCTTGCTCATTTGCTTGTTGCTGCTCTTAACTTGCAGCTGCACTTGCATCATTTGCTGTTTACAGGGAATTCTTGCTGTTTACATCTTCATCTAGTTGTTGGCTTGTTGTTCTTGCACAACATCAGAGCATCTTCTTGCCTGTTGCTTTAGTGCACTGCTGTGAACTGCTTAGCCCATTTGCACTGCCTCTGATGTTGCTGGTGAACTGGTGGAACTGAGGCTGTTACTCTCCCTGTTGCTGCCTGCTGCTGCCTTCTGCACCTGTTGTTGTTGATCTACTCCTGCTGCAAAGCCCTGAGCTGGTGAGCCTGCTGAAGACCAAGCCCAACAGGACTGTGCTGCTGAGGAGAAAATCACAAGCCCAACTGGGCCTGCTGAAGTTGCTGCCAAGCTTAACAAGTTGAGCCAAGCCCAACTGGGCCTCAACAAAGACAAAAGCTTAGGATGATCCAAAGCCCAACTGGGCTTTTGCAACCAAACTGAGCAGCTGGGATGTGCTTAAGCAAGTAAGCCTAAACCCATTAAGAGAACCCAACCTGTGGGCTTCCATTTTTAATTTGTGGGCTTGTAATAATTGTTTCCATTTTTCTGTTGGGTTTGTAATTAATTTCTTGTGGGCTTGTTTGTTTAATTTCTTGTGAGCTTGTGGTGTTAGATTGATTTGGGCCTGTAGTTTTAAATTAGAAAAAACTGAACTTTTAAAAGCCCAACTGGGCCGCAGACCAAACAAGCAACAATTGGGCTATCTCAAAAGCTACATTGGGCTTCAGTTTGCATACACATTGTGGGCTTGTTCACCTTCCCTTGGCAAAGCAATTTCTCCCACCAATGTGGGCTTGCACCCAATACTAAAACCAAAATTTTTGCTCCCAATTAAAAAAACCAAATTTTTCCCAAAAATCCAAACCCATTAAAAACCAAATTTTGGGCTTTGTAACATAGTTACTTAGCTTTTGAGCCAAATCATGTCTAGATCTTGGTCTACAGTTGGGGAATACAACAAATCCCTTAGAGAACTTGCGTATGGACATGCTCCACGTTATGAACCTCCCATAGACCATGATGTCAATAGTTATAGGAATTATTATGGACATTTTTAAAGTCCCGAGCCTCAATCCATGAACCCTAATAACTATTCACACATGCATCATTCATCACAACGTGAAAATGAACATTTTGCTAGTGCCTCACTCACACAATCATCACTGATCGATCAATTAGAAGCTCGAATCGCAGCTTTAGAAATGCAATCACATGAGGAATCTGTCACATCTAATTTTCTTAGGCAACCTGAAATCTATGCATGTCCCGCATGTGGTAGTTTAGACCACCCTGTTGAGAATTGTCATATTTTGCATAATTTTAGGCAATCTAGAGAAAATCCAAGGTATGAAATGCCCATAAATTGTGAGAATGGTAGTCATTGGGACCATAATCAATCCTTTGAGGGTTGCGATCAATATTTTGTAAACCCTAATGACCATGCACACATTTACCATTCACCACAATTTGAACATGAAGAATTTTGTACTCCCATGAATTTAGACTCCACCACAGAAGCTTTCAGACTCAGTGAGCAAAACTTTAATAGATCTACATCACGAATTCAGGCATGTTTAGATCAGATTTTGCTTCACCTACAAAAGGAGGAAATTCATGAGGAAATGTATGTTGTCCCTAATGAAGTGTCTAGTCCCATTCTTGTAAATGATGTTGAATATGAACCTAATTTAGAGGAACATGAATCGACTAATGACACCACCACTGTTAATGAGGACCAATATGCATGCTACCATGATGATGATTATGATGATATGTTAGAAGAACATGAAAATATTGTGGAACCTGTTGGTTCAGAAACATATGGCTTCTCGCCCTCGACCTTCATGAATGTTGTTCTTTCTAATACTAATTGTAATTCATATGATTTTGATATTGACATGGGATTCGTACAATGATTCTGTGAAGATGAGCATGACATAGGAATAGTTGAATCTTCTGTAGACACTAATGTTAATATGCATGAAAATATATTTGATGTGTCTGATTCTCTACCTAGGTCACATTGTGATATTTCTCCTGATTTGCCGATGCATGAGAATAAATCTGTTGATGATGTTGATGACTCTGATTGTGATCTTGCCAATTTGTTTGATGATTGTGAGCATGTTGTGACACGTGTAGAAGACTTAGGAGATGTTGACGTGATTAGTAATGATGTGCCTATCGTCCTACATAAGTCACAATCTAATGGCCTTCCACCCAACCTAGATTTGGTTTGTACCCATATTGTCAAACCGACTTTTCTGAGAGTCCCTAATCTAGGTTTGGAACTGTGTGCTTCCCAAGTCCTTTTGGACTATTTTGCATCTAAGTATAATATCTTTGAGGAGCCACAGTTGGAATTAGCATGTTTGCCCGTCCCTAACACAATTCATTTCGATCTAGACCTTGTGCATGATGAACCCCCAAAACTGCGAGATTTTGTTTCCAAAATTTTTTCCGTTGAAAAATCCAGGTTTGGGGGTAGCTCATTTTTTTTCACAGTTTCACTTGCGTTTCTTTCCTGTTATATTTGTGTGAAGCTGTTGAAACCTCTACACTTCGTCTTTTGGGTTGATCCTCAACTCTTTAGATTATTGGTGTATGGTGAATTTTTTGTACATAATCCAGTAGATAAATTTTTTTAAAAAAAAAGAAGAAAAAAAAAACCCTTTTTTTTCCTTTTGTATATATTTTGCTAATCCAATATGATCTCGGCTGACATATGTTGGATTCTTGCCTTGAATAACGGAGTTCTAATCTTGCTTTCGCCGAAATCGGGTATTCTCTTTCCTTTTTCTCTACTCAGCATGATCCTGTTCATATGTTGTATTATAATATTGTTCATATTTTGAAACATTGAGGACAATGTTTAGTTTAGGTTTGGGGGTGAAAAGTAGATACTTTGATAATATGCCATAATTGAAAAAAAAAAAAAAACAGAACTCCTTCTTTTTGAAAAAATTTAAAAATTCCAAAAATAAATTAAAAATTAAAAAATCATAAAAATGGAGCTCATTTACCTTGAAATGTTGACTCTTGTGCAAATATGTATTTTTATTAGGAGTCATAGTCTAGATATTTAGGCACCCTGATTCTAGCACAATTCACATAGTGATAAGAAACTTGCACGCGCACGATCTACCAATACATGTATAGCCTCATCCTTGAGGTGTTCTATCGGAAGTTTTAGTTGCCAATCACTTTAGAATACTGAACAAAACTTGACTAGCTTGTTCTTTGGTTGGTTGGGATAGAAGGTGGAGGTTACATTAAGAAAAACAACCATCGAATTTAACTGGGTGCATCAAAAAGGGCTACCTCTTGCAAAGTGTCATGTAATTTTTTGTTTCTTTTTCCTTATGTATCAAAAGTGTTTCCTTGTTCCAAAAAAAAAAACAAAAAACGATGTATATATTCAGAAAAAATATCAGAAAAATACAAAAAAATCAAGTATTTATCAATTCCATCCTCTCTTGTTCCAAAAATAAAAGAGAGTAGTCAATGTAAATAAGAGTCATGTAAAGAGTCATTTTGTTGTTTCATTGTAATAAGCAAGGAGAGTGTATGCCATTGATGTACAACACGAGTAATTGTGAAACACCTCCTACTCATTCACAATTCTCGTAAAGTCCGGACAGCTAGCTAGATTTCGACCTTGGTTCTTAGCCTGAGAAACTATCTCTTGGTGATTAGTAGTCATAACATCCGATCTTTCTTTACACATGTGTAGATACACTTTACACTCTTATCACATGTCTTTATTTGTTATCAGTGCTACGATTGTGCCTTTGATAGCTAGATTGACATCTCCATTTTGCTGTGAGCTTAAACTGACTTGCACATGTCACATTTGATGGAATCTGAGCTTATATTTTGACCTAGAACTTTGTAGGTACGTTCTAAGTAAACCTTCACGAGACTTCACTCGTCCACTAGGGACACTTAGTGGTTTAAAAGGCTTAGTGCATACGCTAAATGCATTCGAGAGACCAGCGACAGTGGTATAGGTAGGATTTCCTTAGTTTTGTTTTACTTGAGGACAAGTAAAATTCAGGTTTGGGGGTATTTGATGAGTGCTAAAAAGTGCATATTTCTATATATTTTTCTTGGCATTTAACTCATCCTTTGTGCATTAATTCTACATTTTATCCCATATTCTGTATTTTCATTGTTTTCAAGAATAAATATTTTTGCATTTTTAGGTAATAAATAAAGACTAGATGAGTTGCGGAGCGAAAAGAGCAAAGACACGAAAAAAAGCCGGAGGAAACTCTAGCGGAAAAGAAGTGCAGAACGCGGTATGGAAGACTCAAGGATGAAAATGGGCTTAAAAAGGAAGAAATTGTTCTTAAAGAAGAAGTGGGCTCAAGATTACCTAAGCCCAAATCCAATTCCTAAACCCAAACCCATATCCTAAACCCAAAATTCAATACCCAAACCCGTTTTCCTTCTTAACCGTAAGATTGGATCCATTCCATCATCCAACGGTCGCTGCGTCATCATGCATCAGATTTCGATGCACCTGACCAACACTACAACACCTAACTCCATCTTGAGCCGTTAGTTTCGTTGTATTTTTGCATCCAACGGTCGCTCATAATCTGTCTCCATCTCGCCGTTAGATTCGTTTCAGAAGTTATCATCCCACGGCTCAGCTTCGCGAAACATCAAAATCTTTATCCCTGCCTCACACCTTAATACCCAAATACCTAATACCTACACCCAAACAAGACCCTAACAAATTTCCATCGGGTTCTCCTTCTTCTCCCCCTTTCTTCTTCTCCACAGCAGAGCCTTCCCCTTCCACCTGCTCCACCAACTCGCTGCCACCACCACCAACTCCACACGAGCCCTCAAATCTCTTCCATACGTAAACCCATCACTACCATACCCCTTTATCAACTTATTTCATCATTTCTCAACCCTTTTTCTATGAAACCCTAAGATTAAGGGATGATGAAATAAGTTAGGTTAGAGAAGCAATTGAGAGTAGCAGGAGACGCAATAGAGGAAATAGAAGCATGGGTCGAAGCTCTCAAGTGTTTTCAGATATTAGGTATGCATTAATTTCAATTTTTATCAAACCCTAATTTTTCTGTTTTTTGAGGATTTTGGAGAGAGAGTGTGTATAAACTATAAATAGATGCTTTGGGGTGTTGTAATAGGTGTTCTTGGGTTAGCCGAGATACCCCCTAATTGGGTTAATTTTAATTTCAATTTCATGTTTAATTTCAATTTCAATTATACTGTCAGTACTTGTTCTTCACTGTTAAACTCTGTTCTGATGTTATGTTCATGTTCTTGTGTATGTTAATGTTCATGTAAATCACCATGTTTGTTATGTTCTAATTCACCACTAGGGTGAGAAGACAACTAAACTTTGTTGGTTAGCCATTTGGGTTAGACCCTGTTGAGCTCAAAACATTTAGGTTAGTAACATTCCAAAGGTTCACTGGCTTGTGATTAGTGGTGCTTTAAACAGACCATTAATGCTAGGAGTTAGTGATAATCTAAGGGATTCACAAAGCCATATTAGTTAGAGACCTAGACCCTAAATGACCTGTGGTTGCCTATGCTTTAATCAGATAGGCAATGCTAGGGGTTATCCAAGGACTTTAGGTAGTTAACTAGCCACATGACAGGGATGTAACCAAGGTGAACTAGCTAGGTGAAGGAGAATTCTCATCCATCTTCATACACTTCCATCTTCAACTGTTTTGCTTGTTTTCTGTTTTCTTTCATTTATTTTACCTTCATTGCTCACTGTTTGTTTTCCCCTCATGCTCACAGTGGTGTCTTAACACCACAATCTTTACTTGTTTCACTCACTGTTTACTGCCCCCATTCAGCTCTCATACATCAGTCCATTCAGCTCCATGTTAGCTTAGGAAGCAGCTAGAGAAGCTAGAAAACAACATTTGCTCCCCCTTGTCCCTGTGGACTTTCCCTTTCTTCCCATTCTAGCTACAATTGACCCTGTATACTTGCAGGTCAATTTATAGGTTGTTTATAAAACCCATCATTGAGCTTAGACTTCACGACGTTCATCATTTGAAGACGAAGAAGGTGGAGCTTTTGGAACTTCATCGACAAAAGGTATGTGGAGACTGAAACTCATTTATCACTTGGAAAGTCTATTTATACTCTATCTCCTATATTGAGACATAAGTAGTATTACGATATAGTTTTCTATGTACACATTTGAGATTTCGAGCTGAGTTTATCTCGCTTACATATTTCTCGAAATATGTGTTGGCAAGATTTCGCTTCGACCAAGTTCATCTTATATCATGAGAAAATTGCCGAGTAACATCTTACATGGTTTGTGTGATACAATCATTTGGTGTAATCTTGGAATGTTTCGTTATGATTATTTCAATATCTTGATAATTGCTTTGATGCTAATAGTGTGTGAAAACGGCTATTGTCATCCTCTAAGAAAGTTTCAATGATTGAAATAAAACCGGGAACCTGAAGTATTCGTACCCGTACACGTACTAGCGGTTGTTGGATGTCTGGGCAAGTAGCGGAAGTCTCACATCCGTGAATTTCTGCTGGAGTTTGGAATGTAAATTGGTATGCGCACCCGTACGCGTACTGGCGTAACCAAACTCGGACCGGCTACTTAGGTATGCGTACCCATTTGCATACTTGAGTTGGTTACTTTCTAAAATCGTTTGTGCACATGAACTTAAACATTTATAAAATAAGGAATGCAATCTTTGCAACCCGTGGATATAATGTTCATGTATTGATTCGAGTGAATCAAACTGATTTTGCTTCAGTTGTGTTCTTGTATACTTCTATGAGAATATAACAATTGAACGACTCTTTAACTGGTTTCATTTGTGTCATTTGAACTAGTTATGGTTAAGATGAATAAGGTTGATATGAGAGTAATCATATGGCTAACTTCGGTTAACTATTGTTGAGCCAACATGGTGTACACATTTGGGTACGGTTACATAAAACTAAATTAGGGTACATTTCATTTGTGTGTAACAAACTAAGTTCGATCTAACGGTTGAAAGATATTATCTTGGTTGAATCAGGTTTTTAATCTAACGATGAATGTTGAATGCGCTGTTACCAAAGGTAACTTGGATTGCAAACCTTGATTTGAAAACTATATAAAGGAGAACTCTAGCAATTGGGAAACCTAATCCCCACACCTCATGTGTGTTAATAGTCGCATCAACTAGAGTCGATTCTCCTTTAACCTTAGGTTTCTATCGAGACCTTGTAGGTTAATGACTTCAAAGACTTCATTGGGATTGTGAAGCCAGACCCAACTATTTTCTTTGTAGTTGCGTGTTCTGATCTTGCCTGATTCTATCGTTTGAGTACTATCTTATCTAAGATTTGATCGAGATTTAATCTCCGATAGGAAAGATAAAAAGTAATCACAAACACCTTCGTCTCATCGTTTGTGATTCCACAATATCTAGTTTCGCCATCATACGATTTAAATTACTGTGAGGTGATTGATAATACGAGGTTGTTCTTCGGGGATATAAGTCCGGTTTATCAATTGGTTCCTGTTCACCTTGATTTATCAAAAGACGGAACAAAAACTCTTGGGTATTTCTGTGGGAGACAGATTTATGCAATCTATAGACTTTTCTGTGTGAGACAGATTTGTTTATCAAGTCTTCGACTTTGGGTTGTAACAACTCTTGGTTGTGGGTGAGATCAGCTAAGGGAATCAAGTGTGTCGTATCCTGGTGGGATCAGAGACGTAAGGAACGCAACTGTACCTTGAATCAGTGTGAGATTCATTAGGGTTCAACTACAGTCCAGTCCGAAGTTCATTGGTAGTAGGCTAGTGTCTGTAGCGGCTTAATACAGTGTGGTGTTCAAACTGGACTAGGTCCCGAGGTTTTTTTTGCATTTGCGGTTTTCCTCCTTATCAAAATTCTGGTGTCTGTGTTATTTCTTTTCCGCATTATATTTTGTTATATAATTGAAATATCATAGGTTGTGCGTTAAGATCAATCAATTAGAATATCCAACCTTTGGTTGTTGTTTTAAATTAATTGACGCTTGAACATTGGTCTTTGGTACCGTTCAAGTTACTCCTCTTATATTCAATCAGGCTCGCAGATTTCTATTTGGTGATTGCAGATTAAATTAAGAGTTAGAGATATTAAACTCTTTGATATACTTTTCTTTAGATTGAGTCTGACTGTCTAGTTGATTCTCTAGAAAGTATATTGGAGTAAGTCCTCTTATATTTCCAAACAAATTATTGGGTGTGGTTGTTAGATCCCCGCATTTTCAATTGCAAACCCTGATTTGAAGACTATATAAGGGAGAACTCTAGCAACTAGGAAACCTAATCCCCACACCTCCTGTGTGATACTAGTTGCGACTAGAGTTGATTCTCCTTTAACCTAAGTTTTTCTAAAACCATTATAGGTTAACGACTTAAAGACTTCATTAGGATTCTGAAACGAGACCCAGCTATTTTCTCTATAGTTGCGTGTTCTATTCTTGTTGTTTTTTATCGTATTGAGTATTATCTTCTTTAAGATTTGCTCGAGATTTAATCTCTGATAGGCAAGATAAAAAGCAGTCACAAACATCTTCGTCTCATCGTTTGTGATTCCACAATATCTTATTTCGCTACCATACGATTAAGATTATTGTGAGGTGATTGATATTACTAGGATGTTCTTCGGGAATATAAGCCCGGTGTATCAATTGGTTCTGTTCACCTTGATTTATCAAAAGACGGAACAAACTCATAGGTATTTCTGTGGGAGACAGATTTATCAATTCAATAGACTTTTCTGTGTGAGACAGATTGGTTTATCAAGTCTTCGACTTTGGGTCGTACCAACTCTTAGGTGTGGGTGAGATAAGCTAAGGGAATCAAGTGCGTAGAGTGCTGCTGGGATTCAGAGACGTAAGGAACGCGACTGTACCTTGATCAGTGTGATATTGGTTAGGGATCAACTACATTCCAGTCTGAAGTTAACTTGGAGTAAGCTAGTGTTTGTAGCGGCTTAATACAGTGTGGTTTTCAAATCTGGACTAGGTCCTGGGGTTTTTATGCATTTACGGTTTCCTCATTAACAAATTTCTTGTGTTTGTGCTATTTGTTTTCCGCATTGTATTTGTTTATATAATTGAAATATCACAGGTTGTGCGTAGTTCAATCAATTAGATAATCCAACCTTTGGTTGTTGATATAAATTGATTGACACTTGAATATTGGTCCTTGGTACCGTTCAAGTTGTTTCACATAATAATCAGGCTTGCGGATTTCTATCTGTTTGATTTGCTGATTACATTGTGAAACAAAGATACAACTCTTGGATATATTTCCATTGATTGAGTCTGACTGTCTAGTTGATTCTCTTGGAATTATATTGGAGTTTGTCCATACAGATTGCTTAAACGAAATATTGGGTGAGGTTGTTAGACCCCCACTTTTTCAGTGTTCTCACGCCACATATTGTTGTAGACCACCAGACCAATACCCCATGAAGAATCCCCCCATGTGGCGTATTTTGATGTTTCTAAGGTTTCTGGATTAGGCTAAATCTTAGCCGTTGATGTGTCATATGCCTTATAGGCATATAAGATTGTATCTTGTGGAGTTGTTTGTGATAAACAACTTGGCTATTTCCAGTTGAGGCACGATTGCGAGATAATGGCTTGTTGATGCTATAATTTAGCATGGCGTAAAAGTATCATAACACGTCTATGTTTTCTTCTACAACTAAGATAGAAAGAAATATTCCAGGCCATAATCTTTACGTGAGACATGAGTCATATGGGATCGTGTAGATTTGGCATGATGTGTTCATGCCCTACTTGCAACTATAAGATAGCAGGTTGCATATAGTGGCTTATTATGGCGCTGCCATGGCCCGCAGTTGCGTACGTTTTGACATATTGGTGTGAGATCCGAATATGGTTCAACAAACTTGGCCTTAGCCGCCACAACTAATATTTTACCTAGATGGAGCTATGGGAGCGGAATGGCATGATATTAAAATGCCAAATTAGGGATTGACACGGTTTGCCTTTAATGGCGCGCATATCTATGCGAGTTGCGGTTTTGTAGCAACTTGACATGTTTTTCCTTGGCCACGGTAAATAAAAAAAGAGATGGTGGGGCCATGTGGTAGCTGTGACCTAAAATAGATTAAGGGCATAGCATATGAAGGTCGTGATTATATTATTTGGGTCCAAAATGGCGCATGGCATGTTGTGTGCCCAAGTTGGCGTGGCTTTGTGTGTGGCTACGCATTCCCAAAGCCACCATGCCAAAATTATTGGATATTTTCCTAGACATACACTCTTATAGCATAAGTGCGTCGTCGTAGCACATTCATGGTTTTTTATAGAGGTAGGGCCAATGTGTATTTGGCTATGGCTCGGTGTCGGCCAATTATAGTATATGAATGATGTGAATAGGCCATAACCGAGAATTAAGGCTTATCCTGAATTCAACCAAAGCCCGACGCACATTCATGGTTTTTTATAGAGGTAGGGCCAATGTGTATTTGGCTATGGCTCGGTGTCGGCCAATTATAGTATATGAATGATGTGAATAGGCCATAACCGAGAATTAAGGCTTATCCTGAATTCAACCAAAGCCATTAGAATAAGATTCATATTTTAACAAGGATAGCCTAGTTATATTTGAAATATGATTGCTCTAATTGCGTATAGAGTATGAGCCAAGTTTGGACTCTTTTTTAGGTCGTTGATTGGCCTTGGCCCCACAAATTATAATGGCTATGCTAGGATTTGGCCACGACTAGCAAGATCCTAAAATGTCTTGTGGGCATGCTATGACCTTGGCCAACTATAATGAAAATAATGGCGCAATTGTGCATCCTTGGCCATTCCTGCCAAGGTGCGCCAACATCGCACGTACATGCTCGGTGAGCCAATATCGCGCGGACATGCATTGTTACCTTGGTTGTGGCTGCCAAGGCGCATTTTTATTGCACGGGGTTTGTTGCATCGTTGGTACGGACAAGGTGCGTTAATATCCCGCAGGTTACACATGTGTTGCAGCCTTGGCCAAGACTTCTAAGGCACAATGATGATATGCGCTGCGTGCTATGTCTTTTCGGCGCAGTGTCTATGCCACAATTCAGGCCATACTTTTCCAAATTGTGATTGGCTATGCTACGGATTTGGCCGACTACTCTGGGATGATTCCAATTAGGCCATTAATCATCACATGGCTATGATCTGGGGTTTGAGTGCATGGTAGTATGCCAAACCTGGGTTTAAAGTTTTAATGTCATTCTGGTACCTATTTGAATACGATAGCACCGCTGTAGCATGTTCAAGCAACTCGGCCGTGGGAGTTTGTGACTTGAGACGATACTCGATATGGCTATGTATATATTAATATAGTAATTTCAGTAGCATATATATGTTTTGTACAGGCAGAGACCATCTTAAGGGTAGTTGTCACCAGCATCAATGGCAACCCGAGGACAATATTGCTTTATACTAGCGGTCAAAATTCGTCTAGGAGCTTGTCCAACCCATATGATAGAGTACCAGTAATGAAATACTTTACTCATATATATGTATGTTATGCGACAGTTAAACCGTAGGTTGGATATGCATTACTGATTCTCTTGCAGAATATAAGTTGTAGATACAAATCCTTAATCCTGATGCTGGGTCAGGAGTACATTATGCTTTTGCAGCCAGGGCAGGGAAATTTTACAATTTACGTCCTTGTCAAAAACTCACCATCAACATGTTTTTTCGATTATAGTTACTATTTTTGTTGGAAACGTATTTTCAAGATTGCTAATAGGGGTGCCAATTTACTCCTGTGTGTGCTAGGGATGGACCCAAGTAGACTAGTTTTTTATTTTGGCCCGGGCTAAAGGTAATAAATAAGTCCACAAATATAGGGTCTAAAAAAACACTGGTAGACCACGGGGCTACCTGGTTAGCCCTCTTATAGGTACATCTCTGGTGTGTACTAAATTTAGACAATCATATTTTACTTTAAGATTCAGAATAAACATTCATTGCATATCTTAAGGATTTGCGAAATTAGTAATACGTTTTTCTCCACTCAATCCTTGTTCGTAACACTATAAATAGTGCAACTTGTATTCTTATAAACTCATCCCTTAGCACATATCTTGGTTGACTGATAGTCCTGGAACCTATATATATAATAACCGCAATCGCATCTCTACAATATTGAAGTGGTAAATTCAAATCAAATCCGTAACGAGCGGTGGAAAAACCAATAACTAATATTCCTAATTAACTAATCAAGAAAGATGTTTTTGGGATATTTAAAATGAAGTTATAAAATGAACTAAGCTAAAATTATATTGGTAGGGAGTCTGTAACTAGGAATCCGGTTTCCACCAATCTAATCATATAAACTCAAACAATTTCTATATGTAATTTCTAAATTAATCAAGGCAAATATTGAAATTACTCTCATGTCTCGGAAAATAATGCATTAAAATCCTAAATAATGTTTCGCCAGTGTAATTTGTTTCGCTTCTAATGTAATAACTCTCAAGTATTGTTTATCAAGTTGAAAGCATACGTTGTCAAAGAACTCAACCCAAGCACCGCGTATCAATCGAAAAGGCATAAACAATCAATACATTACTTAAATCAATTGTGAAAGGAAGCAATTTATATAAAGAAAATTACTAATCATTAAATCATTAAGAAAATATCATTACAAAAAATATCGATTGTGTGATTAAAGTTGCCTTCCACCTAAAGCCCTAGTTATAAGATAATGGCACATAGTTATGGATTTCTTAAAAATTATTAAAATAGGTTATTAGAGAAATTAAAGTAAACAAATCAATTGTGCGCCACCACAATCGAATTGCCTCTACTCCTTTCCCTTATTTCTTCCCACTTCGGTCTGTCCGACAGCCAAAATGATGAACTCCCCAAAAGACCCTCCCTCTTTTCTGTCCAAGATCAGGTTAAAACCAACTGCTCCATCGTTCCACGTCAATACACATTATAATGAGCCAAGCCTATCCATTTCACTTAAACTGTCCAACACCTACTTAAATAATGCTACACAAGTAAAAGACGTCTTCCTGAACCAATTTTCTGTACCCTAACTTGTACTGCTACGTGATGGAACGGTGCTTAGTCCACTCATACAACTTGAAATACAGTAGAAGTGTAGAACTCCTATAAATTAATAAATTTTCCAATTCCGAATCAGGAATAACGTGCTAAACTAGTAATCCGCTAAATTTAAACTTACAATAGACTTCTTTCAATATATAAATTAATAGCTCTATAATATATATAAAATTAGTATTACATTTATGATAATTAGTAAAGAATGATTCAACCGTGACTTGGTTTTTCTTGAAATTAGTGTCACATTGAATTTCACCTTAGATTTTTCTTCACAATAGAAGAGTTTTTGGTGTTGACGTTGTTCCGTGATGCAATAAAAAACTATCCAATGTCTCCACAGCTTTAATAGATTCTTTACATGAAGGTGGCTCTATAACTATTTTCATTTTCGGTTTCCACATTATCACTTTCCTTTTTTCCAAGATACTCTCTATTATTTCCTTGTCAGTCAACAAACTCGAAATGGCATCTTCTTGAGGGTAGTTCCAAAAGATGTTCAACGTCCATTCCATTATGAAAATTCAATCCTTTGATAAAATTTTGTATTTATGTAGTGCCTTTACTATCTAACATTTCACCTGAATTCTCTGACGCAATGTCATCCACTGATCAAATTCTACAATGGTGAAACTATTTGCAATCGCGTTTCTAGGAGCATCTATTATCTAAGCCGAAATGAAAAGGTTCATTTCTCCTAAAACATTAATCTTTTCGGGATTTGTTTCTCTCGCTTCATAAGCTTCCAAAAGTTTGCGATAGAATCGACGATGATGATGCATCTTAAAATCTCTTATAATCTCCGTGTTACAAAGTTGAATCTTTGATGTCATGTTTGGTAACAAGAATTATACAATATTACTAAAACGGGTAGCTATCCTAGCTGGTCATCCCCGTTCCTCAAAGGTTTCATGTGCTACAGGAGGTCCCAGGTTCGAGTCCCTGATGGCGCAAAATTGCAGAATTTGACATGGAAGGTAGAGTTAGCTTTCCCCCTTTGCAACATAATCATCCCCCTATCCGCTTCGGCTCCCTTGGATGGTTTCTCATGAGGCTCGCTGGTAGGCTAGCACGGCAACCTGTTCAACTAATGTAGTAGTACGTTGTTAGAGCTTAGCTTGTTAGGCTTCCAACTAGTTTCTTGTATTATCCAATAATAAATAAACTAATATATAAATTAATTATTATTATTATTTTATCGATAATTTAATATCGTGATAAATTGATAGATTTTACCGGTCCGGACACTAATACTTTATAGGGGCTATAGTGTAATCATGTTCATATGGTCACAGTGGTATCCAATACTCGGAACAGAGTAGCCAGTTTAGATGCATACCAAAATACCAACCACTAACTTGAAAGACCACGAACCTACTAGTGCCACACTTGGAGACGGAAATGTGAAAAGTCAACCCCACTCTTCTAACGAATTCATTCAAATTGGAAAATTGTGTTGTCACGACCACCACATCAACTTTGTTAGATTAGACTAGAAACATTAGAAATGTTGAGACAAACTCGTGTTACTATGAAGAACCTGAAGACTATCGAAATTTACATACACATCATCCTTTTATTCAAGATTAGTAATAGACTTGACTTGTTTCCATTTCTATCTAAGTTTCTTTCAAGTTGTTTGGATTAAAAACATAATATACGAGGTATATTTATGTATCTCCAGCAGTGATGACTTGATCATTCCATTATGATCAAGGTTTCAAGGAAAAATATACTAGTTTTTTCTTACAACTTTGGTATGTTGGATTATGAAGTATAACATTTATCTTTTGAACTTCGTAAATCCGACATAAAACTATCTTTGTAATTCTAATTAATTAGTATGTTGAACTTTGGGTTGATTCCATACCTAAAAAATTATGTTCAACTATATGAGTTTAAGGAAGTAGACTTGGAAAACTTGTTTCATAGTTGAAAGGAATCAAATTATCTATTCAAGGACCGATATCTTAAAGAATGATGTATACTAGGACTGGTCCCAGGGATCTATAGCAGGACCGATGATAGACGCATTTATGTGTCTATTTTGTTCTCAATTCTGTATAATGTTAGTACTCGATTTTGTGCTTATTTTGCTATTTTATGTATTTCTAGGTGTTTACGGTGCAATAATCTTTTACGAATAAATTGGCTCTAAAAGTGGCATTTAAACCTCCGGAGAAAAGTACTAAAGGCACCCTAACTTTTGCTAAGGAGCACCCCCAAAATGTGTTAAAAATTCCCTAGGAGAAGTGTCGAAAACCACCCAAGGAATTCGCTAAAGACACCCAGAAAATTACTAAGGGGCACCATATTTACTAAAGGGACACCAGATTTGGTTAAGGGGTAACCATCTTCAACATTTTGAAATTCAGAAATTGGCGGGAAACTGGTTTTGTTGAAGAACATAACTAGGGCTTGGATTTTAATGGTGTTTGGGTGAGACTCAAGGGATGAAATTTATTGGGTGTAGTATTCTGGTCTAGACAGAGATAATAATTCCTTTTGATTTGTCTAGCATTGGCTGAATGATCGGAAAATAATTGTTGCAGTCACCGGCAAAATTAAGGTTCGAAATTTGGAAGGGATTCAATGAGATTCAATTGCTGGATTCAGCTGGGTTCGACTTCATTGGGTTAAAAATGAATGATATAGTCGATAGATTCGATCCAGTTGGGATGTATAATCCACTTGAAGCGAATCCGGGAAGATAATATTCTCGGGTTTATCTCCGAGAAGTACTATTGGACCTTCGAAGAGTTTTGGGTAAGATTCAATCACTCCAATGGATACATACCTGCCTGATACGATAAAACATGACTGGTAAGTCCTTTAGAATCGAGAAAATATGAAGGAGTACGTGGATTATATAAAACAAGGAGTTGTAGACATTCGCGGGATGTTCTGTGTTTGCGTGTGACTAGAGGTACTTGGTTGCAATTTATAAGTTATTGGGAACGTGATTGAGTGAGTCAACTGCAGAAAGACACGTGAAGAAGAAAAACAACGAAATAATTCCCGATATTTGGAAAGAAAATATTCCGAGTTAAAATCTTTTATGCGTGAAGATTTGTGAGATTCATCGGTGTTGTGGAGTATATAAGGGCCTGTTGGGAGGTGAAGAAGGCTATGGAGAGTTTGGGGAAAGAATAGAGTGCTGCAGAGAAGAAATAAGAGCTCGCAGGAAAGGTTTTTGCTGTTGCAGAGACTCAAGAACACGAAGAACATAAGCCTGCAAAAGACAGTCGCTAAATCTGCTACAAAACCGAACTGTCGTTCTTGCTACAATGAATCTCATTGTAACAATTGCTCTGCAACACTTATAAAAGTTACATTCTGTTTTTATTCTTCTTCTCTATTTTCACCTCTTGAAAGCACTTTTGAGCAATAAAATTCTTTTGAGCATGTGAAAAATATGAGGAGCTAAACCCCATCACTGGGATGACGGAGGAATCCAATTCTCAACATTATGGTTTTATTTAATTCTTTTTATGACTTTTGCATTAATATAATTTAAATTATGATTTTAAATTAATTAGTTGTGATTTAGTTTGATGGGTTATGCGTAGCTTAGGTGTTTTGATAACCCATGCTTACCATTTACAATTGATGTTTTATAAAATTTACCTTGGCAAAGATTAAGAGTCAATAATTGTTATTTTTAGAGCTATAATTGTCTAAGAATTAATATTGAACCATAGAATAAGAGTTTGGTGGAATCCTGATTCCCAGTAATCTCTTAATATTGTCATTATTTTTTATTTTATTTGCTAGTTTTAGTAATTTTCTTTCATTAAGTCTAAAATCAATATCTTCCCAAGTCCGAGAAACGAATTCCCTACTTATCACTGTAAAAACTACATCGGTTTTTGGCGTCGCCGACGCGGACTTGCCTTTAGGTTAGGTTTTAGATTTTTATTTTATTTTTATTATCTTTGATTTTACTTTGGGTATAGTCTTGTCTTTGTTGTGCAGGTTATATTTCGCAATTATTGTGGATTTGCCTACCAAAAAGGTAAATAGTGTACTAAAGATTTTATTTTTGTAAATAAGGTAGTATTACTTTCTTTTTTTAGATTTTATTTATTTTTACGTAATTATGTTATTTCTTTCTTTGTAAATATTCAATTTTATTCTTTTATTTATATTTTTTTGCACACATCAATTGCATTTTCATCTGGCACCGATTTTAGGAAAACACGTGGTTTAGTACGGTGAACCCTCTGGGCGTTATCATCCGAAAAACCACAAGCCTTAGCCTTGTACCATTGACTAGTCTCTGACTGTAGGTATATATTTCTAAAGGTAACCTAAGCTTACCTAAATTAGTGAACCCCGGCATTTGCATGTGCACAAAATCTTTGGTTACCACTAGTGGTTCTACTTGTGTATG
Organism: Papaver somniferum; assembly: GCF_003573695.1. Classification (NCBI taxonomy): domain Eukaryota; kingdom Viridiplantae; phylum Streptophyta; class Magnoliopsida; order Ranunculales; family Papaveraceae; genus Papaver; species Papaver somniferum. The sequence continues at coordinate 149,712,648 of NC_039360.1, read as the reverse complement.
CGCCATTGGAAACGAGTAGGAGATAGACTTGAGGATAACGCCCTTTTTAATTTGAGTCCAACCCGTTACACAAATTTAGGTGATACTTCTATTTTTTCCGAAATGGTTAATGAAAATGATAATGAGGTCCCGGTAAAAACCCTTAGGGATCGTTTGAACCCGTCTAGAGTAGTGCATGACCCAGTGTAGTTATACCAGCTTATACAATCCAATTTGATATTAGACCTGAGACAATTGGCATGCTCCGTACTTTTAGGGTATTAGAGAATGAGAACTCGTATACCCACATAAGAGACTTTGAAATGATTTGTGACACAATGAACTATCCGAATGTCTCCAAAGATGTGCTTAGGTTACGTTTGTTTCACTTCTCTCTCGATAAGAAAGCCAAAGAGTGGTATCATTTTATCCCCTCTAAAACAATTACCACCTGGGATGGTCTTGTAGAGGTATTTGTTAAGAAATTCTACCCACACCATAAGACTGCTGCTGTTCGGCAGTCTATCCAAACCTTTAAGCAAAAATTGGGTGAAACCCTTCATGATTATGTAGAAAGGTTTAGTGAATTGTTATACCGATGTCCACATCATGGCTTTGAGAAAGCTCGCATGGCCCAAATTTTATATGAGGGCCTTGATAGTGAAACCAGTATGCAGGTAGAAACAATTAGTGGTGGAGAATTCACCCATCAAGACCCAGATGTTTGTTTTGACGAGTTTTTTATCGAGTTAGTTGAGAAAACTAGGCAATGGGCATCTATGCGAGAACCATAAATACTTAGAAGTCATATCCATAGAATCGATAGAGTTGATTACGGGTCAGATATTCTTAGGCGTCTAGAGGCCTTAGAAATGAATCAAGGGTCACACCATGCTAGATACGAAGAACAAGCCCATGCCCTTTATCACAACTCTAGGTTTGAAAACCTTCAGAGATTTGACCCATATTCAAATAACTATAATCCTGGTTGGAGAAACCATTCTAATGTTTCTTGGTCTAAGGGCCAAAGTCAATGTCAGCCTAGTAGTTCTCAGACTCTCCCGATTTTTGGGGATATTAGGAACCATTTAAGGCCAGATCAGTATCAGAACCTGTCGGATAAAAAATCATGAGCTTAGAAGAGTCTCTCACCATCTTATCTCATAACACTGCGGTGTTTAAGCAAACGGTTGAGAAAGGTTTACAGGAAAACTCTCAGGATATTTCCGAGCTAAAAACCCAGGTTAGTCTAATTGTCGAGTCTTTGCAAGAGAGAGACCCTTAGGAGTGGTAAAACGGTAGACAATAATGTAGCCATGCCTAATAGTGGACATACTGTAGATCCACCTTTTAGTTCCCAAGAGGAACCACTAGATGAAGATACTGACAAAGTTTCTAGTGATGCCAATGTGAGTCCTCTTGATAGGTCTCATTTTGTGCCCAGAGCCCCATATCCACAATTATTAGCTCCAAAAAAGAGAGAGTCGACTTTCAACGAAATAATGGAAATATTTAAGCAGGTAAACATTAACATCCCTTTACTAGAAGCAATTAGGCAGGAATCCTGCTTATGCCAAATTCCTTAAGGATATTTGTACACGAAAGCTTAATGTCCATAAGAAAGCCTTTTTAGCTGGTCAAGTAAGTTCAATCCTTCCGAACCAAACAACCCCTAAGTATAAAGACCCTGGATGCCCCACCATATCTTGTACAATTAGTAATCACATGGTTGATAAGGCATTACTTGACTTAGGAGATAGTGTTAACTTACTCCCGTACCATGTGTACACTCAGCTAGGTCTTGGGGAGTTGAAACCGACTAAAATGACACAACAATTAGCTGATAGGTCTGTCAAAGTCCCTCGTGGTGTCATAGAGGATGTTCTGATTGAGGTTGATAAGTTTATTTATCCAATGGATTTCGTTGTTTTAGATACCCAGCCTGTTCAGGAGCCCAGCGCTCAAATACCGGTGATTTTAGGTCGCCCATTTTTAGCCACAGCTAATGCCGTCATCAACTGTAGGACCGGGCTTATGAACATATCCTTTGGTAATATGACCACTGAACTAAATGTATTTAATGTTATTAGACAATCTTCTGATGAATCAGAGGAAGTGAATATGATTAGCACTTTAGTTTAGGATCTAGTTCAGGATAACTGGGACGACACTTTATTGACTGATTCTTTGGATGAATTTGATGAGATTCTCTTAAATCAGTTAGGTGACCAAACTTTTGAAATATAAGAAGCTCTAGAGTATTTTAAAGACTTCGAGGATCCGGAAATTCAAGCAATAGTTAGAGGTTTGTCTGAAAATACTGACTACCCTAAGTTTGGGGGTAATAATGGTCAAATAGGCCTAAATATTTGTCTTGGAGGTGCCCTATCCAAAATGATTTTCAAGTATCCCCATTAAAATTCCCTAACTTGGGACTTGAGCCTAGTATTCCTGAGGTATTACTTGAGTCTCTTCTGACTCCACAACCTGATCCTCCTGATACTGTCCAGGAGGAATTCCATATATTAGAGACTTGTTGTTCGAATGAATCTATTTGTCAAGACACTCATATTAAACCCAAGTGGGCGCCGCAGAAAAACTCAGTTGTCTTGCAAGAAATTTTACACCAGGTTGTGCTATGTCTATTCATTTTTCTAATACAGTGCAGGTCTCTTATATTTGTGTCAGCATTATTTGGTGTTGTTGATCCACAGTTGTTTCGGCTATTGGTATATGATTATGAAAGGTGACTAGCCATTTTGTGGTATTTGATGTCTGACTGAAGACTTTAAACTTAGCACTTCTTGGGTGGTAACCTATGCTCATGCAACACGGTAATATCTTTCCTTATTTCCTTCAAAGTGGTAACAGTTTCTCCTTGTTCATTTTTTTTTTAATTTTATCCTTTGAACATTGAGGACAATGTTAGATTTAAGTTTGGAGGTATGGGAGAAACTTTTAGTTGCATTAATTAAACTACAGATCCTAGAAATTTGTGACAATTCAGGGTGGCACTAACCAATCTAAGTGGATGGAAACATCTTGGTTGTATGAGTTGAGAAACCCAATAACAGAGTCTATTCATAAAAAGACAGAGTTCATGTGTTAGAATGGAATCATCACACTACTTTCTGTTTTTATTTTATTTGAAAGTTTCTCTAAGTGATTTGGTGGGGCACAAAACATCGAATTGTTACCACTGCCGGAATGGAATAGAGTGATTGAGTTACTAAAATAATAATGAGACCAGACCAATCAGACCAAACGGAATAAAAAAAATTAATACTTAGATAGCAATATGTGTGTGTTTTCCATGTCTCCGTCGCCTAAACAAGCATGGAATGCAGGATCCATGAGAACTATCATGTAATCTGCTGACAAAAAGCATGCGCTTGGATCCAAAAGATCAAATCATGCAGTTAAAAAAAAAAAAAGTAAAATGAAAAGTTTATTATTGTACAATAAAATCGATCGATGGTTCCCTTGTACATGCCAAGCTGTGTTGATATTAGTCCGAACCAGATATGGGAAATACCGTTGACCTTAGACAACATCGTTTTGAACTATCTATCTCTATAATCCATCTTCTTAATCTATTCATTTGTGTGATTCCGATTATTGATGTCCATAGTACGACTATCTGAGTAGAACTCTGTCACTTATATATATGAATATGATTCGCATCAGGGTACTTTCTCTTGTGATCAATGAGAGTATGCCAACCAAGGAGATTCTTTAGTGTCATTCCTGAGTTCTTCACAGATAACGTTTTTTTGCTAAGTAATAATTTTATTAATAACCAAAGAACTCAAAGTTACAGTGAGAGCAGAATTACAACCAGGAAAAAAACAAAAATACGCAAAAAAAAGGATTATAAACTAAATTGTCCTAAAGTGCTTATGCTTTTCATTTTCAAGATTTACAAGGAAGGGAGGTTTGCTTGTGTATATGTGTTGATCTCCTCTCTGCATAGTTGATCCTTTGTTAGCTAAATCATTTGCAGAGAAGTTCACTTCTCTGTAATTATGAAGAAACTCACATTTGGTAGCAATGTAGCAGATTTGCTTCCATCTAGCAATTTCAAACCAAGGAACTCCCAAATTTTCAAAAGCAGCAATTACTGCTTTTGAGTCTGTACTGAAAAGGAGGATTCTGAAACCATTATGAATAGCTCATTCTCCTTCACAAATAATTTCCATAATTTCTGCAAAGAAATTAGTAGCAATCCCCAGACCTCCTTCTATAGCTACCACCACTTCTCCTTTATCATTTATAGCCATAATCCCATAACCTGAATTCCCATGGTTCCCCCTTAAAGCCCCATCACAACACAAGAGAAGTTGATTCTTCTGAGGCAATTTGAAGGAAATCTCTTTAACAACACAAGTCTTGACCCTTCTGCATTTCATACCAAATTGTTTTAGCATTTGCAGATCATATGCAGTATTCCACATGAGTTGTTTCATTCTAATTTCTCCTTCAGCAGTAAGTTTCAAGATTCTTGATTTAATATTTTGTTCATTGAAGACTTCATCCTAATAAACACTTCTATTTCTTTGAAACCACAGTTCCTTGAGAGTAATGAAAGCAACATATCTCCATATTTCACCAACTGCAGGACTTTTATGTTTTGCAGAACTAAAGACTTCATCAAAAGACTTAGGGTTCTTGAAATTAAACATCCCTCCTAACCACTTCGAAATTAGCTCACTATAGTTGCATTTCCATAGAATGTGTTCTAGAGTTTCCTCATCTTTCTTACAAAAACAACATCTAGAAGCAAGTTGAAATTTCCTAGTTTTCATTTTTTCTTCAGTTGGGCAAATATTTCTTATAAGTTTCCAGATATTGCTTGAAATATTTGGATGAATTGAGTAATTTCATACCTGATGTACCCAGCTCACTTTTGAATACTTTGTTCTGATACACTCAATTGCAGAAGAAACAGAGAAATCCCCAGTAATTGTGCCACTCCAGATTCTTTTGTCTTCCTCCAAACTGAGTACATGTAGCTCCTTAATTGAAACCATATCAAGAAGTTCAGAAGGCATAACCCATTCATTATCAACTATTAGGTTTTCAACTTTCATGTCAAGGAATTCATTAAGATATGCATTATCAGGATATAATTCACACAAAGGTTTATCCTTTATCCAAGTGCCATTCCAAACTGATATTTTTGATCCAGTGCCAACTATCCATCTTGTGAATTTTTTCACATCTTCAGAGATCCATTTTAATCCAGGAAGAATAGAAGATTTCTTATAATATCCAATCCAGTCCCTTTTTTTTGTAATGAATTTTTCTTGAAAAAATTTAGCCCAATCTTCCTTGTTGTTTTGTATTTTCCACCGAAGTTTCATAAGCAATGCCTTCTTCATAATCTCTAGTCTTCTCAAGCCAAGACCTCCTTCTTCAAATGGAGAACAAACTTTGTCCCATTTAAGCACAAAACTCTTTCTTTTTGAAGGATCTCAAGTCCAAAGAAAATTTCTTATCATTTGCTCACAATCCTTTAGAGCTCTTTGAGGCCATTTATAAAATGACATACTATATCTGGGAATGCTACTGAGAACATGCTTGATTAAAATCAGTCTTTCTTGGAAAGATAAGAGCTTATCCATCCATCCAGCTAAGCTTGCTTGGATTTATTCTACACAATTCCAAATATGTTGAGTTTTGATTTTACCTGGAGTTAGATAAACACCTAATACTTGTCTGGGAAATTAGCGAGTGGCATTCTGCGTTCAGAAGCAATTTGTTGTTTTCTTAATGTACTTGTGCCACCTATGAAGCATTTGCTTTTTGCCAAGTTAAAACTTTGACCTGAGGCTTCTTGATATTCCTTGAGTAAAGTTGCTAGCTTTTTAACATTTCTTTTATCTCCAATGCAGAACAAGAAAATGTCATCTGCAAAGAAGATATGAGATGGATGGATGCCATTTCTGGAGAGTATTGGTTGTAACTGACCTGATTTGACCATTCTTGATATTGCTCTGCTCAGAAGATCTTCAGCTATAACAAAAAGAAGAGGAGACAATAGGTCACCTTGTCTGAGACCCCTTCCAACTTGAAAATATCCCACGGGCCCTCCATTAAGAAGTATTGATATTCTTGCAGATTGCAGTAAAGTATGAAGCCAATTAACACCTTTTTCAGAGAATCCAAATTTCCTCATCACTTGAAACAGAAACTCCCAGCTGGGTGAGTCATAAGCTTGAGAGATGTCCAATTTTATGCCCAAATTACCACCTCTTCTTTTAACATCCATCTCATTCACTAGTTCAGAGGCTAGAATTATTTGCTCTTGAATGTTTCTCCCTTTTATGAAAGAACCTTGTTGAGGAGATACAATTCTTTGAATTAAACTTCCAAATCTTGTAGTTATAATCTTTGTAAGCACTTTAAAGCTGAAGTTCATTAGACCAATAGGTCTAAACTGACAAGCTTTTTTTGCATTTTTGACTTTTGGAAGAAGTAATAAAAAGTTAGCATTAAAACCCTGAGGTATAAATCCACATCTCCAGCAATGTTGAATAGCTTTTGTGAGGTCATTGCCAACTATTTCCCAAGCATATCTGTAAAACCATCCTGCAAATCCATCTGGTTCAGGTGAGCTATCAGGGTCAAGTTCAAATACTGCTCTTTTCACCTCTTCATCAGAAGGAACTGCATCTAAATAAGCATTTTCATCTGCACTTACCAGTTGAGGAATATCTTGAAAGAAGTTTTGATTAAATATTACCTGTTGAAATTTAAATTTCTCTTAAAAATGGTTGATAAGCAGTTCTGCAATTTTGGATTGATCAGTTACAATATTTCCATTTTCATCTTCTAGTTCTACAATTGTATTCTGAGTTTGTCTCAGTTTCATATTTATATGAAAAACTTTAGAATTTGAGGCTCCATCTTTTAACCACTTAACTCTTGAATTCTGTTGATTAATTTCTTTTTATTGCTCCATAAGAATCTCTTGTTTACCTCTAGCTGTAACTAAATTATTCAAAAGAACAATGTTTTCTGTATTTTTATCAGACAACAATGAGGCTTGAAAGACATTTTCCTCAACTTGCTTCAGCTTTTTATTAACATCCCCAAATGTATTCCAATTCCACTCTTGAATATCTTTTTTTAGAATTTTAAGTTTACTCAGAAAAATGAAGGTAGGATTACCTCTAATCATTGCAGACCAAGAAAGTTGAATTTGCTTGAAGAATTCAGAATGAGATTTCCACACCTTAAGAGCTCTAAAAGGTATATTTTTGGGCTTTGGAATTTCAGCATTTGCACCATAAAGAATTCCATGATCTGATATACTTCTTACACCAACTTTGTAACCCCATCTAGGGTATTCTTCCAACCATTTATCATTGAAAACAGATCTATCAAGATTGCAGAGAATTCTTTTTTTCCCTGCTCTATTGTTGCTCCAAGAGAACTCCAAACCTATTTTAGGAGCTTGAATAAGCCCACAATTATTTAAACAATCATTAAATTTTCTCATAGATATTTTCGGAGGATTGAGACCACCTTTCTTTTCATCAACACTTGGTATAGTATTGAAATCACCTATGACCATCCATGGCTTATTTAAAGTACTTGCAATTTCCATTTCATGCCATAATTCTCTTCTATTAACAGTGAGAGTGGCATCATGAACTCCAGTAATTACAGCCCCACCAACTTCCACAGTTATTGCTTGAGAAGTACTTGATAAAATCTTTGGAGTGTTTATTGAAGAGCTCCATAGAATCCAAATGTTTCCTTTATTACCATCACAAGAGTTATGAATGATTTGATAGTGTATACCCTGGAGTCTTAACTTTTTAATGAAATCAGAAGAAATCCATACTTTGGGTTCAGCTAAAATAACTAAAGTAGGACAAATTTTTTGACTATATCTCTTAACTTATCTTTGGCCTTTGTTCTCCTTAGTCCCCTAAAGTTCCAATATAGAACTTTCATTTAAAAGGAGGGTGAGAAGATAAAGTACTTCTCTTACCTTGGCCATTTTTACTGAAGTTTGCATTTAAGTTGGCTGCATGAGTTCTGGTAATCACATTTGACTTTTTTCCAACTTTTGTTTTGATTTGAATAAATTCTTCTCCATTCTTAGTACCAGAAGTACTTTCTGCATGTTGAATAGATTCTGAATCAGTATGTTTCACTTGAACACAATCTTCAGCTTCCTTAGATTTTAGTATTTGGAGAGATAGACTGAAGTTGTAAAACTGGAGTTCCAATAGGAGGTTGAATATTAACCACATTGGATATTGAAGGAGCACTTGAAACCATTGTAATAATTTAATCTACTGAAAGAGTTGGAAATTCTTCATGTGAGTTAATAGACCCTCTGAATTCTTCAGTTTGGTTTTGTAAGATATGGAATCTACCAGAGGAGTGCTCACTTTGAATAGGAGGTATTATTGCATCAATCTCTTCATTATCACTTAAGAGTTGATCATGAATTTGTTCAATTATGTGATCTTTTTCTTTCTCAACTTGAGTAAAGCATATGTCAAAACCAGTTTGAACTTGAGAAGTTTTTTTTCTCCATTGTTTTTTTGCCTTTTCCTTCACAACTTCACTTTGTTTTTCAGAACATGCACTTCTTTTGATTCTACATTCAGCAGTTAAGTGACCCACAATTAGACAGTGATTGCAGAATTTTGGTTTCTTCGAGATTTGAACAGCTTGTTCAAATTTACCATACTTGTACTCAACAACTACTTTGCTTGGGATATACTTTGCAAAATCAACTTCAACTAGAACACTTGCATAGTATCCTATTTCTCTTTTTAAAGTAATTTCATAAACTTTGATAGCTCTCCCCAATTTGTTTCCCATCTGTAGAAGAATGCTTTCTTTCCAGTACTCAATGCTTAAACCAGGAAAAGTGACCCAAACATAAGCTAATGAAGTTTTCCGAGTTTCAGGATTGAAGTTAGGTTCCCATGGTCTAATTTTCAGAGTTTGTTCTTCCACCATCCATAAACCTTGCCAAATATGTTTTCTATCATCTTCATTATCTAGTTTGATGATAAAGAATCCTTTTCCTAAGAGTATGAACTGTAAATAACCCTTAAGAGACCATTGTTGTTTCAGTAAAGTAGCTGCAGTATTCATCTTAAGTTTAACAAAATCTAATCTCTCAATCAAGCTAAATTTCCATTCATTTAAGCTTTCTTCAATAACATCATCAAGAATAAACATAGAAGGAGGGTCTTCAGAATTCATTGTTGAAGAAGCGGAATCATAAACCAAATTTGTTGTAGCAGATCGAAAACCAGATCCACTATTATTTTGTTCAGACATAATAAAAGAAGTAAAAGGATTGAAAATCAACACCAATCATCTGTTATTAATGAGAAATCACCTGAATTAATACAGAAATACGATCAAAATTCGAAGAATCCACGAATTTAATGAACGAGTCGTCACCGATTTTTGTCGCCCGAGTCGTCGCCCGATTCGCAGAGGATTTTATTGCTAAAGGATTTTTCTTCACAGATAACTAAGATCTGGAGTAAAGTTTTTGTGGGTACACCTCTTGTAAACCCTCCCGAGACTATAACTCGGCCACTAGGGCCACCTAGGGTCGGGGTTTAAAGGCTTGTTGCACATGCTAAGTGCAACCGCGGTGCCTGCGACAGTGAGTTAGGATTTTATTTTATAGATTAGATTTGCTCGGAACTAGCAAATAATAAGTTTGGGGGTATTTGATAGACGCATTTATGTGTCTATTTTGTTCACAATTCTGTATAACGTTAGTACTCGATTTTGTGCTTATTTGGCTATTTTATGTATTTGTAGGTGTTTACGGTGAAATAATCTTTTACGAAGAAATTGGCACTAAAAGTGGCATTTAAACCTCCGGAGAAAAATACGAAAGGCACCCTAACTTTGGCTAAGGGGCACCCCCAAAATGTGTTAAAAAATCCCTAGGAGAAGTGTTGAAAAACACCCAAGGAATTCGCTAAATACACCCAGGAAATTACTAAGGGGCACCATATTTGCTAAAGGGACATCATATTTGGTTAGGGGTAACCATCTTCAACATTTTGAAATTCAGAAATTGGCGGGAAACTGGTTTTGTTGAAGAACAGAACTAGGGATTGGATTTTAATGGTTTTTGGGTGAGACTCAAGGGATGAAATTTATTGGGTGTAGTATTCTGGTCTAAACAGAGATAGTATTTCCTTTTGATTTGTCTAGCATTGGCTGAATGATCGGAAAATAATTGTTGCAGTCACCGGCAAAATTAGGGTTCGAAATTTGGAAGGGATTCAATGAGATTCAATCGCTGGATTCAGCTGGGTTCGACTTCATTGGGTTAAACATGAATGATATAGTCGTTAGATTCGATCCAGTTGGGATGTATAATCCACTTGAAGCGAATCCGGGAAGATAATATTCTCGGGTTTATCTCCGGGAAGTACTATTGGACCTTCGATGAGTTTTGGGTAAGATTCAATCACTCCAATGGATACATACCTGCCTGATACGATAAAACAGGACTGGTAAGTCCTTTAGAATCGAGAAAATATGAAGGAGTACGTGGATTGGATAAAACAGGGAGTTGTAGACATTCACGGGATGTTCTGTGTTTGCGTGTGATTAGAGGTACTTGGTTGCGATTTATAAGGTGTTGGGAACGTGATTGAGTGAGTCAATTGCAGAAAGACACGTGAAGAAGAAAAACAACGAAATAATTCCCGATATTTGGAAAGAAGATATTCCGAGTTAAAAGCTTTTATTGCGTGAAGATTTGTGAGATTCAGTAGGGTTGTGGAGTATATAAGGGCCTGTTGGGAGGTGAAGAAGGCTATGGAGAGTTTGGGGAAAGAATAGAGTGTTGCAGAGAAGAAATAAGAGCTCGCAGGAAAGGTTTTTGCTGCTGCAGAGACTCAAGAACACGAAGAACATAAGCCTGCAAAAGACAGTCGCTAAATCTGCTGCAAAAACAGAACTGTCGTTCTTGCTACAGTGAATCTCATTGTAACAATTGCTCTGTAACACTTATAAAAGTTACAGTTTTCTGTTTTTATTCTTCTTCTCTATTTTCACCCCTTATAAGCACTTTTGAGCAATGAAAAATTCTTTTGAGCATGTGAAAAATATGAGGAGCTAAACCCCATCCCTGAGATGACGGAGGAATCCAATTCTCAACACTATGGTAATTTTTTTAAATTCTTTTTATGACTTTTGCATTAATATAATTCAAGTTATGAATTTAAATTAATTAGTTGTGATTTAGTTTGATGGGTTATGCTTAGCTTAGGTGTTTTGATAACCCATGCTTACCATTTACAATTGATGTTTTATAAAATCTACCTTGGCAAAGATTAAGAGTCAATAATTGTTTTTTTAGAGCTATAATTGTTTAAGAATTAATATTGGACTACAGAATAAGAGTTGGTGGAATCCTGATTCCCACTAGTCTCTTAATATTGTCATTCTCTTTTACTTTATTTGCTAGTTTTAGTAATTTTCTTTCATTAAGTATAAAATCAATATCTTCCCAAGTCCGAGAAACGAATTCCCCTACTTATTACTGTAAAAACTACATCAACTGATCCCTTACGTGGGGATTTATTGCAGGACCAATCCCTAATGATAACCAATTTAACTTTTTTTCGATCCGACTATAAACTTAGGTTTTTGTTAGTTGTCGGAAATTGGGTTTGGTTATCATGGTAAGTTCACAAGATGTCGACATAATATTTTGAACATGAACTTGTTTTTACTTAAAATTTGGTAATATGGTACATAATGTAATTTCGAAGTACTTTCTTTAGGTTTGAGGATCAACATCATACAAACTGAGCCGAAACCAAAAAGATGGTCGTTCACGTTTTGTTTCGGTTACAAGGAGAGAAGATGGGTTGATCTTAGGGGAGGGAAAGCAGAGAAAGTTGAGGAAATCAGTGGTGATTGTATTTCTGAATGTGAGGTTGTTGAACTATAAAAAATCAGAGGTTGAGAATAGTAAGAGCCCGTTATTTCCTTCTGGATAAACGAAGGAGTTTATTTATAGTTGTAAGGGACGCACATTGTTTCCTCGTAAGTAGTGGATATAATGAAGACATGGAGATCGTGGAGGTTATGGTAAGGTCATGCCTGATGTACTAGGAAAATTTATAGAAAATCCTTGACCGATAACTTTATCATCTCTTCAACTGCTCTAAACTTCCACCACTACTCGTTACCTTCTCATCATGGGGTGTTACCACACTGCATGTTGTTGTAAACCGCCAGACTAATACCCCATAAAGAATCCCCCCATGTAACATATTTTGATTTCTTTTAGGAATTAGTGGAGTCATGGAATACTCCTCATCTTGACGAAAATAAGTCACGATGTGTTTTGACTAAGTGTTTAGCTCTCAATAGGCTGATCAGATCTTGTCGTGGTTACATGTTAGACTCAGGCTTGAAGAGACAACTTAGATTCAAAGCACACATGAGTATACGAGGTTTACCATTAGATAACACTACCTATAGGTTTATGCCAACACAACATGGCCGTGGCATGTTTATGGCATACTTTTGGCATGTTTATGGAATGTTCTTGTTATGTTTGCAACATGCGTGTAAGCCGTGTTAGCAACAATGTTGCATGCAAGTGTCATAGGCATGACCGAGGTGTTGCTACAAAAACTGATGGTCGGGAATGTTTAGTACTAACAAGGTTATGGTGGTGGCATTGATGGTGCTATAAAGCTATGACGCCTTGGTAGGCGATGATGTTGCTAGAAGGTGTGGGCGAGGGCGTTGACCCTGGTAGGCGTGGCCATGGTTTGCTAGCGCTGGATAATCTCTAAAATCAATATCCAATATCTATGGATCCGAATACTAACAAGTATGAAACTTGCGTTCTGTCCTTTAAAATGTGAATTCAACAAGAACAACTCTTGTTTTTTATCTCAATTAATAAGGATTTAAACTATCTCAATTGATTGCGTACCACTTGTGTTATTCCTATTATAAAGATAAAACAACATAATATGGAAAAAAGAAAAAATAAGACACCAAAAGTTTTATTAACGAGGATTGCGTACCACTTGTGTTATTCCTATTATAAAGATAAAACTACATAATACGGAAAAAATAAAAAATAAGACACCAAAAGTTTTATTAACGAGGAAAACTGCACTTGCAGAAAAACCCCGGAACCTCGTCCAGTTTTGAACACCACACTTTATTAAAATGCTACATACACTAACCTACTATAAGATTTCGGCTGGATTGTAGTTGAGACCGGATTAACCCTCTAATCAATTCAGTTGCAGACGTGATCCTTACGCCTTTTGAACCTCGCAAAATTCCGTGCAGTTGATTCCCTTAGCTGACGTCCTTTACAGCTAAGAATTTCTTTAAACTCAGTAAAGACTTTTGATATCAATCTTCCTGAAAAAACGGGGGTCTAACAACCACACCCAATATTTTGCTTATCAATCTGTATGGACTAACTCCAATATACTTTCAAGAGAATTAACTAGACAGTCAGACTCAATCTTAAGAAAAGTATATCAAAGAGTTATATCTCTGTTTCTTAATGTAATCATCAAATCAAACAGATCGAAATCCGTGAGCCTGATTAATATAAGAAACAACTTGGACGGTATCAAAAACCAATATCCAAGTGTCAATCAATTTAATCAACAACCAAAGGTTGGATTCACAATTGATTGAACTTACGCACAACCTGTGATATCTCAATTATATAAAAAAATATAATGCGGAAAAGAAATAACACAGACACCAGAAGTTTTGTTAACGAGGAAACCACAAATGCAGAAAAACCCTGGGACCTAGTCCATATTTGAACACCGCACTGTATTAAGCTGCTACAGACACTAGCCTACTCCAAGTTAACTTCGGACTTGAATGTAGTTGAGCCCTAACCAATCTCACACTGATCAAGGTACAGTCGCGTTCCTTACGCCTCTAGAACCACGGCGGATTCCGCGCACTTGATACCCTTAGATGATCTCACCCACAACTAAGAGTTTTTAGGACCCAAAGTCGAAGACTTGATAAACCAATCTTTCTCACACAGAAAAGTCTATTGAATAGATAAATATGTCTCCCACAGATACACCTATGAGTTTTATTCCTGTATTTTGATAAATCAAGGTGAACAGGAACCAATTGATATACCAGACTTATATTCCCGAAGAACAGCCTAGAAATGTCAATCACATCACAGTATGGTAGCGAAACAAGATATTGTGGAATCACAAACGATGAGACGAAGATGTTTGTGACTACTTTTTATCTTTCCTATCGGAGATTAAATCTTGAGAAAATCTTAGAGAAGATAGTACTCAATCACGATAGAAAACAGCAAGATCAGAACACGCAACTACAGAGAAAATAGTTGGGTATGGGTTCACAATCCCAATGAAGTCTTCAAGTCGTTAACCTACGGGATTTTAAAAAAACCTAAGGTTAAAGGAGAATCGACTCTAGTCGCAACTAATATCACACAGGAGGTGCGGGGATTAGATTTCCCAGTTGCTAGAGTTCTCCCTTATATAGTCTTCAAATCAGGGTTTGCAACCAACGTTACCTTGGTAACAAAGCATTCAATATTAACCGTTAGATGATCAAAACTTGATTAGACTCAAGCTAATATATTTCAACCGTTAGATCGAACTTAGCTTGTTACACACAAACAAAAAATGACTTCATTTAGATATGAGTAACCGTACCTAAACGTGTACACCTTTGTTGGCTCAACAATAGTTAACCGAAGTTAGCCATATGAACACTTTCATATCAACCTTATTCGTCTTAACCATAACTAGTTCAAATGACTCAAATGAAACTAGTTCTAGAGTTGTTCAGTTGTTTATATTCTCATAGAAGTATACAAGACACAATTAAATCAAAATCGATTTTGATCCACTCGAATAAATTCATGAACATTATAGCCACGGTTTGCAAAAGATTGCATTCCTTATTATATAAATGTATTAGTTCATGAACAAACCGATTTTAGAACATAACCCGCTCAAGTATGCAAATGGGTACGCATACCTAAGTAGTCGGACTTGGACTGTGTTCTCCAGTATACAAACGGGTACGCATACTGTCGTACACTTCCAAACTTCAGTTGAATTCAGTACGCGTACAGGTACGCATACTATAGTACCTAGACTTCAACTGTGTAGATGGTGGATTTTCGACAAGGGATAAAATCGTAAACTCATAATTATACGAAGCTCTGATCCAGCAATCAGACTTGAGTATCGAGACACGGGTCTCTCATCGAATTCTCAACGGAGAGTACTTTCTGTCAGAGTACATGTAGATATGTAGTCTCACGACTGGACAACAACATATCTCATGAATACTGAATACTTTCAGTGATTATTTCTATATAGTATCACGAGATGGACGGCTCCTAGACAACTTTCTCTTCTAAAATAGAGCGATAACGTGTTCAGGAACAAACAACGAGTTTACCCTGACTATATAAAGGATATGACTTACCGACAAGCTCATATTGGGATAATTAATGATCCTAGACAGCTTGCTCTGCTAGTATAGAGCCACAAAGTTAATTATTCCTAATTACAATTGCTCATATTCCATGGTCGAATCCACGACTGGTCCCATGGAATGGCGATAACAATTGCTCCTATTCCATGGTAGAATCCACGACTGGTCCCATGTAATGGCAATAACAATTGTTCTGATTCTATGATCGAATCCACGGCTTGATCTCATAGAATAGCAATAACTATATTATCTCATTACTCCGATTTCATGATCGAATCCACAACTGGTCTCATAAATGGTAATAGATAAATCTTAATTACTCTGATTCTATGGTCGAATCTACGATCCCATGGAATGGTAATGCTCACTTTCTTATTCTGAATTCGTAGTCGAATCCTCAGCTGATCCTATGAATTAATAATAAACATCTTATTACTCAGTTTTGTGAATTATTCTCCACTGAATTCCACAATTAGTAATAAATAATCAACAACCGGGCGTCTGAGCTACCTCTAAGTAAGCCCCGATTCAAATGGTGAAAGTGTATTCAACGACGATACACTAACAGTCACCGCACGAACGAGTATTTCAAAATACAACGAAACGATGAACCTATGCAAAATAGGGAAGAAAATAATAAATAATTAAAAATATTGACTAAGGTGCTGGGAACATGGACACACGACCTACCGACCGTGCCGTGGTCAGTTCCACGCCAGTTCTATATTTTTAATACATTTTTATTATTTTCCATGATTTGATGAAAATTCTCTCATCTGATCAAATCTCCTTCGTCTCGAGGAAGCTCCTCGATTTCATGGTACTTCCATAAATCCATAACAAATAATATAAAATTAAGGAAAGGAGTGTGGGGCGTGATCATTGGCCAACCGGCCATGCCTTGGTCCTAGCCGGCCTCATACCCCACGGTTCCTTATTATTTTTTTATTATTATTATTATTTCTCTAATTTCATGAAAAAAACTCCTTGATTTCTTGTTATTTTTTGCACAAATCATCATATAATAATAAAATAAAATAATGAAAACTTGTGGGACCGGGCCACTAGCCGGTCGGCCATGCCCTAGACGGTCCCAACGCCATTTGCTTTATTATTTTATTATTATTTATCCTATTTTTCCTTGAATTCATCAAATTCCTTGATTTTATGGTATTTCTCTCAAATTAGGAAAAATTCCCTCAAATCATCAAAAATACCTAAAAATGTTAAAAAATTATGAAAAACTCGTGGGACCGGTCCATAGCCGCCGGCCATGCCTCCATGGTCCCACACCCCCCCGTGTTTTTATTATTTTAATATTTTGCTTCCATGAACTCATGAAAACTCCTTCGATTCATGGAAACTCCCTAAATTTATCAAATTTCTCAAAATTCATGAATTTTTCATAAAATCATCAAAATATTATAAAATTAAGGAAAAGGCACCACGGGACCGTGGTCACGACCGGCTGACCATGCCTTGATCACGGCGGTCCCACGCCTTCTCATTCCTCATTCCTTATTTTATAATTATTTTTCATCATCTCATGGTGTTTTCCTCAGTTTCATCGAAACCCTAATTTTGGCATATTTTCTCGAATGGATGCTCAATTGCACGCCAGAAAATATCAAAATTTTCAGGACTGAGACGCGTACGCCTTGGGGACACGAGCACACTATCTTGACCGACCAAGATTGGCTCTTTGGCTTAAGGAAGCCGGTCCCATCAATTTTCACAGTTTTGACCTAATTTGCACAATTGCTCGTATTAGGTCCAAAACTCTTCCAAACACTTTGGATTTTCATGAAGTGATCGTCAGGCGGTCACGTGACAACCTAGGGCCGGTTTCATGACCCCATGGTCGGTCCCTCACTCCGTCATAATTAATTAGGTTTTCTCACCTAAGGCTCACACAAGCATTTTCGAATAAATGATTAAACCAGCATTTAATCATTCTTTCATCAACAAATCGTCAACTCTTCAGGAGTTCTTTGTATTTGCTCATGTGAACATATGGACACTACATGGTTGATCCACGGTCCCATGTAGTCGCTCCCTCCTTCGTCCTATGGTTAAACTTCTGACGAACCATGAATTGATCATCAATTGATCAAATTAGGGTTTCTGAATCCAAGGATCATCATTCCAGATTCCAACCTTAATAATTTTACGACGACCTCATGGTCATTAATTTTATTAATTATGCTCGGTTCAACGACCAGTATTCTAATTAATATTTTTGGTATGCTGCCAATAACCCATCAGATGAGCAACACATGCTCAGGCGATCAAATATTCAACAATTCATCACATGAGAAACACTTGCTCAGATGATAAATATTTGCTCAAACCAAGGAATATTGGTTCAACAATCAATATTCAATGATCCATCGAATGGTCAATACTTGCTCAATTCATCGTAAGAACTACACCTCTGTCTCATGACATGTTCAATTCATGAGTTTCAGAACATCATGGTCAACTCAGCAACTACATGGAATCATCGTCCCATCAAACCACGAGACGTCAATCGTGTCACTTGGGGGGATATCACTTAGGGTTTTGGTCTGGCGGTCTACGACACGTGTGTTCAAACACACGATGGAATGTGAGCAAGTCGTGCAATCAGTTGAAGGAATTCACGAGGTAGTGGATGGAAAATCGACCAAGTCTCCACACGTTGAGCAACTGGTTTCAAACACGATCTCCACTTCCCCACTCCTTGATTCCATCAACTGTCACACTTCATGGAATCATGGTGTCTAAAATTCCAGCAATATAAATAACTCTCTGAATCATGATTGAATCAGCATTAACGGTATCATCAATCTCACGTCTCATCGACAACACGAGATCATCAACTCATCAATTGAGCAACTACTCTCAATTGAGCAATTTCAATCATTCAGAGATTATCATATTCAGATATCACACACCCACAATCTTGATTACCATTGATTCCACACATTTCCCAACTTCCCTCCTACAGATCAACCCATCCTCTCTTATGATCGAATTTACTCCGGAATGGTCATTGTCTTGATTTAGGCCGGAGTACTACAGATTGATCTCTCGAATCTAAAGCACCCCCTTTGCAGCGGTGCATCTGTGTGAGGTTTAACATTTCGCTCGGTTCGAGGAGTCTCCTCGGTACGGTCGTCTCCTCAATTCCTTAAAAACCAGCAAATCGTTTTTCCCCATCTACAAACTGACTTCGCTAGTACGCGTACAAGTACGCATACTCTAGCTCCAGGACTTTACCTGACCTCGCCAGTACGCATACGGGTATGCATACTGCATTCCAGTCTTGGATCAACATATATGCAAGTACGCTAACCGTGCTTAAATCCAATTATGGTTAAGTGTTCTAAACTCCCATTTCAATCATTGAAACATTCTTAGAAGACGACAATAGCTGTCTCACACAAACTATTAGCTTCAAAGCAATTTTCAAGTGATCGAACGATCAATACGAAACATTTCGAGTCTACATCAAATGACTGTCTCACACAAATCATGTAAGATGTTACAAGGCGACTTTCACATGATCAACTTTTGACTTTCGTTAAGAATATAAGATGAACTTGGTTAAAGCGAAAGCTTACCAACACATATTTCGAGAAATATGTAAGCGAGTTAAACTCAGCTCGAAATAACAAATTTGTATAATTGAAGTCTATATGGCTGAAAATCGGGGGTCTAACAACACCACCCAATATTTCGCTTAGCAATATGTATGGACAAAGTCGAATATACTTTCAAGAGAATCAACAAGACTCAATCAATTAAAAGTATATCAACGAGTGAATATCTCTCTCTTGTTTTGATTTACTCAAGCTAATAGAAATGAGCGAGTCCTAATCAAACACAAGGAACAACTTGGACGGTACCAAATACCAATGTCCAAGGATCAATCAATATCAATCAACAAACAAATGTCGGATTTCCAATTGATTGATTCAAACGCACAACCTGTATTATTTTAATTATATAAACAAATATAATGCGGAAATAGAAATAACACAGACACCAGAATTTTGTTAACGAGGAAACTGCAAATGCAGAAAAACCCCGGGACTTAGTCCAGTTTGAATACACACTGTATTAAGACGCTACAGACACTAGCCTACTCCAAGCTAACTTCGGACTGGACTATAGTTGAACCCCAATCAGTCTCCCATTGATCCAAGGTACAGTTGTACTCCCTACGCCTCTGATCCCAGCAGGATACTGCGCACTTGATTCCCTTAGCTGATCTCACCCACAACTAAGAGTTGCTACAACCCAAAATCGTAGGGTTTAATAATAAACAAATATGTCTCACACAGACAAGTCTATCAAACGATCAATCTGTCTCCCACAGAAAAACCCTAAAATTTTTTGTTCCGTCTTTTGATAATAATCAAAATGAACAGGAACCAATTGATAATCCGGTCTTATATTCCTGAAGAACAGCCTAGATTAATCAATCACCTCACAACAATCTTAATCGTTTGGTAGCGAAACAAGATGTCATGGAATCACAAACGATGAGACGAAGGTGTTTGTGATTACTTTTT
Organism: Papaver somniferum; assembly: GCF_003573695.1. Classification (NCBI taxonomy): domain Eukaryota; kingdom Viridiplantae; phylum Streptophyta; class Magnoliopsida; order Ranunculales; family Papaveraceae; genus Papaver; species Papaver somniferum. The sequence goes on along the minus strand of NC_039360.1, from coordinate 149,692,600 downwards.
ATATCTTGCCTATCGGAGAACTCTCACGATCTCAAGCCAATCAATATGATTGTACTGTTACAATAGAAGATGCAAGATCGGATCACACAACTAGAAGAAAAGTAGTATCTTTATGGCTTCACAATCCCAATGAAGTCTTTAAGTCGTTAACCTGGTTTTAGAAGAAGAAAACCAAAGGTTAAAGGAGAAACGACTCTAGCACGCAAACTAGTATCACACGTAAGGTGTGGGGATTAGTTTTACACAATACTAGATGTCTCCTTTATATAGCCTTTCAAATCATGGTTTTTCTTAGTTACAAAGCAATCAATATTCACCGTTAGATGAAAACATGATTTAGATTCAAGCTAATATTTCTCAACCGTTAGATCGAAAACTTAACTTGTCATACACAAATGACTGTACGCTTCTAGGTTTTTTAACCGCACCCAAACGTGTACATTGTTGGTTCAACAATAGTCTACCCAAAGAGGTTAACTATATAGAGTTTCATACCAACCACGTTCTTCTTCACCATAACTAGTTCAATTCACTCAAATGAACTAGTAGAGAGTTGTTCAATTGCAAGGAAATCTTATGTAACTACACAAGACACAATTGAAGCAAAGATGATTTGATTCACTCGATTCGGTTCATGAACTTTAATAGCCACGGTTTGCAAATGCATTCCTTAGTCTTTTAAGATTAAGTTCAGAAATCATCTTTAGATATATAACCTTCTCAAGTTCGCAGACTAGGTTCGCGGACTTAAGACACCGGATAGAGTTTACAAACTCCAGCAGAAATTCTCGGGTTCGAGAACTACGCCGGTTCGCAGACTGGTTTCGCGGACTTGGCTCACGCAAGTAGTTTGTCAACTCGATCAGAAATTCTCGGGTTTGAGAACTTCGGCAGTTCACGGACTGAGTTCGCGGACTTGGCACTTGCCATACTTCCGGTTCTCTTGATCAACAAAGTTCGAAAACTTCGTTTCGAGGAATCCATTGGTTATGTAATCTAAACTCTCATTCCAATCATTGAAACATTCTTAGAGGATGTTATATAGTTGTTACACTATTTCTCGTCAAAGAAATTTTCAAAGTGATTGAAACTTCATGACTTTCGTCACTAGGTAAAGATAAACTTGGTCGAAGCGAAAATCTTACCAACACATATTTTGAGATATAGATAGGCGAGGTATACTCGGCTCGAAATACCAAATGTGTATGATCTAGTCTATATGTATAGCATACGACTTTTGTCTCAAAGAGTAGGAGATAGAATATATAGACTTTTGAGTGACAAATAAGTTCAAGCCTCCACATATATTTTTGTCGAGAAGTTCCACAGGTTCCTTGAGTAGATCTTCTTCTTGTATGATGAATCACCATGAAGTCCTTGAGCTCAACTACACTTATTATCCTAGTCCGAGACTTAGCTATAAGAGACTAGAAATCAAGGCTTATAGTTTTGATCACTAACATTGACAAACATGCTTGAGATAGCAACGCATTCGAGTTTGACCGAGGAGTGCTCTAACAATCTCTCCCTTTGTCAATTTTAGTGACAAAACTATCAATACATATGGAATACAAAAAAGATAATGAAACTTTAGTAGCTCCTATTCCACATGTCTAATCTTCAACATTCCCCGAAATCTTCGTCACTTCCAAGTACTCCAATGATCCCAAAGGTTGTAAGTTTAGCATCACCGTTGTTGAAGATTCGTATCTATAACAATGAGAAAGCATCGATCTCGATCATTTTTATACAGTGTCATAGTATTATTATACAGTGTCAAAGTCCAATTGTATCACAACTTCAACAATAATACTATGGTGATATGTATCACTCCCCCTTAGTCAATACTCTATCTCACATGAAAACCACATACTGATCCGAAAACCATATGTATTTGTAGTGTGAAATACATATTAATTCTCCCTCTTTTTGTCAATAAAATTGGCAAAGGTACAAGAACGGGATCATAATGAAATTTCCGTAAGAGACATTTCATGATTGAGAGAAAGAAACACACATCATCTTATTAAGATGCAATCATATAGCCGAAGCTAACAGCATTCATCAAGGAGTTTATTGATACAAGATAACCCCTCTAGAATTCCACAGCCGCACAACCCTCAAGATATGACCATTAAGCACAAGTTCAAAAGAACTCTTCCCCATTAGATGTCATCCCCAAGGGAACAACAACGAGCGACCTTAGTTTCAAGAGAAAAGAAGGATTTTATTGGACATCAAAACCATGAGAATGATTTTTATATCCACCACTCAATCAAATTATTCATAAGTAAACCCATGAATAATCTAATCGGAATACATAATCAAATTAACCACAAAAGTAATCAATTTAATTCATTGTGCTCAACATAAGTAAACTTACGGAGCAACGAATAAGTAATCATACAAGATAGTGATTGGCTTAGTCGTTCATGTACTCAACACAAGAGAACTTGTGGAGTAATAACTAAATAACCAAGGAGATGATTAATTTAGTTCTAAATGCTCAACATAACGTACCTCACGGAACAACCAACCAAGCTAATCAAAAATAATCAACTTAGTTGTATCGTGCTCAACATAAGACACATCATGGAGCCTCACGGTAATACAAAAAGATGGATCAATGAAGATTTATACCGTGGAATACACAAGGATTCATTCTTTTGCACAAGCATATACAATAGCAATAATCCTTGGATACAAAATATTTTAACCTATCTTCCGTCAAGGGTTGACAATATAGGCTTAACTTTTGTACATGTCAAAAGTCTATTCATTCTTAAACCAATACATGAATACCGATCATGAACGACTTTACTTTTGACAAAAATATGGGACAACATAGTTCACGGACGTAAACACAAATATCCCATAACAAGTTGCAATATAACAAAATCAAAAATATTGCAAAAAATCATCCTCCAAATAGTTTTAGAATTTTAAACCAAAAAACCTAAAAACAAGAAAATGAAAATAATAGCTATGTGTAGTCACAATAATTGTTATTCAAAGCACTAGTTATTCTTCCAATTAAACCAAAAGGAAGACTTATTAGGCAACTAAACTCAATTTTCCTTGATGATTTCATACCTCTGAAATGGTTCATCGAAATAGGAATCACTGATATCCTTGATCATGTTGGCCGTAGAGACACCATGTTCAGAAGTTAGAACGTTAGTTTTTCGATCAACAATGCGAGCATAATGACGAGCCTTTGCGCAGTCAAGGATAACTTTCTTCTGATTTCTGATCAAGATATTCCGAGTACCAAGGATTTTTGTTTGTCCATCAATGAGCTGGTTTATCTGCAGTTGAATGTTAGCAAGTTCACTCTTGACTTCATTCTGATCGCGAATTAGATCCTTGACGGATTCTCCAATCTAAGAGTTATACTCTTTCCTTTCAAGCATCTTCTTCATGATGAACTCTTGAGCAGAATCACATCCTTTGAAATCATCCTCCATGTTAGGGTTAACTTCTTCTTTTGGAACAGTTTCCATCGAGTTCCTTTCTGAAGATTAATGAACACCTATAAGAATTATATGTGTTCAAGTATACACCCTAGATAGAAACCCTAAAGTTCCTTGAGGAGATTTGGACGTTCGTGGGCCGATCGAAATGCCAAAGTAACTAGACCCAATTCGGAACACTGCATACTGTGTTCTTTTTAAGGGTCCTTTGTCTCTAAAGAGTCATAAGAAAGAAATACAAAAAAAAAATATCAAGCATACAAACCGAAAGAAAATCAACGAACATACTTGAACATCTCTCAGACATCATCCTTGTATCTCTCAAGTTAGATACAAGAATGGAGATTTTCTACTAGGTAGTAGAGGGAGACATAGTCTCACCAAATGTTCTGAGAGAATAGTTGTGATTTCCTCCAGGATATCTGATTTCAGCATTTCTTAACTTTTCACGGCAGTCTCCAGATTTAGAGAACTGTCTCACAACCCTTCCTGGAATCACAGGAGAGGAATCTTTCTGACTACAAAGTCTGGGACCTCTAGAGATTGGTTCTAGGGGATCTTCGGAAACTGGTCTCCATACTCTAGACTTATATTTACCAGAGTTATTCTTATAAACACAGGACATGCTTTCATGAGTAGCACAAGAAATTTTACCACTAGAATGCAACCCAGTCCTGTAATGACTTCTAGGAAGAAGATCATTTTTATAAGAAGTCTGATTCCTTGTGAAGAGGTTCACTGCAGTAGTCGTCTGACTATTTACTCCATTGACAGTGGAAATAAGCAAATTGTGAAGTCTAGAAATTTGTTTCTTCCTGGCAAAACAATGGACAACATAGTGATTTCCTTTTCCACAAAAAGTACAGGTTCGTGGAGAAGACGCAACAGTTGGTATCTGTTTTTACTTTTCAGCCCTGTGAGAAGATTGTAAGTTATATAAACTTTTCTAGACATAATCTTCTCTTGGAGGATATTTCTTCATGTACTGTATGTCAAGAGGAACAGTTGAAACAGAAGAAATTTTCTTTAAGACAGAGTTTTCCTTTTCCAAGGTCATATATTGTTCATGGGCTAGTGAAAGTGATGCATCTAGCTTTTCTTTCTCAGCACGAAGTCTGTCAAGATCAGATGAATGTGTCTTGATCAAACATTTTTCTCGAATTGAGCCTTCTTTGATCAGCTTTTCAAGATCAAAAATCTTTTTATGTTGTAGATTATTTTCTTCAAGAAGTTTCTCAATATTCTTAGAGAATGACTCTATGATGTTATAGAGCACATGTTCACGATCAATAGACTTTTCAAATTCATCAATGAGTTGTTCATGATTCTGAAGATCAAAAAACTCATTAGAATTTTTTGCAATTCTGGTGAGCTCCATTTCAGCTTTTGCCATTGTGTCCAATGTCTCATTGGAGGAAGAGTGGTCAACACCAGATGGGACAGTCTTTCTACCTCGGAATTCGGAAGAATCAACTAAGGAGTAATCCTTTGAGGTATTTCCGAGACACTTGACATAGTTGAAAGCTTTAGGAGGCATTTTGGTATGCGTACGAGATTTCGTCCTCAGACTCAGATTACTACAAACACGGACTTGTAAGGTATTGAACGTGTTTGCCTGCTCTCTGATACCAATTGAAAAAGCGGGGGTCTAACAACAACACCCAATATTTCGCTTAGCAATCTGTATGGACAAGCTCGAATATACTTTCAAGAGAATCAACAAGACTCAATCAATTAAAAGTATATCAACGAGTGAATATCTCTCTCTTGTTTTGATTTACTCAAGCTAATAGAAATCATCGAGTCCTAATCAAACACAAGGAACAACTTGGACGGTACCAAAGACCAATGTCCAAGGATCAATCAATATCAATCAACAACCAAAAGTCGGATTTCCAATTGATTGATTCAAACGCACAACATGTATTATTTCAATTATATAAACAAATATAATACGTAAATAGAAATAACACAGACACCAGAATTTTGTTAACGAGGAAACCGCAAATGCAGAAAAACCCCGGGACCTAGTCCAGATTGAATACACATTTTATTAAGCCGCTACAGACACTAGCCTACTCCAAGCTAACTTCGGACTGGACTATAGTTGAACCCCAATCAGTCTCCCACTGATCCAAGGTACAGTTGTACTCCCTACGCCTATGATCCCAACAGGATACTGCGCACTTGATTTCCTTAGCTGATCTCACCCACAACTAAGAGTTGCTACGACCCAAAATCGCAGGCTTTAACAATAAAAAAATCTGTCTCACACAGACAAGTCTATCAAAGGATCAATCTGTCTCCCACAGAAAAACCCTAAAATTTTTTGTTCCGTCTTTTGATAATAATCAAGGTGAACAGGAACCAATTGATAATCCGGTCTTATATTCCCGAAGAACAACATAGATTAATTAATCACCTCACAACAATCTTAATCGTATGGTAGCGAAACAAGATGTCGTGGAATCACAAACGATGAGACGAAGGTGTTTGTGATTACTTTTTATATCTTGCCTATCGGAGAACTCTCACGATATCAAGCCAATCAATATGATTGTACTGTTACGATAAAAGATGCAAGATCATATCACACAACTACGATAAAAGTAGTATCGGTCTGGCTTCACAATCCCAATGAAGTCTTTAAGTCGTTAAACTGGTTTTAGAAGAAAAGCCAAAGGTTAAAGGAGAAACAAATCTAGCACGCAAACTAGTATCACACGTAAGGTGTGGGGATTAGTTTTGCACAATACTAGATGTCTCCTTTATATAGCCCTTCAAATCAGGGTTTTGCCTTAGATACAAAGCAATCAGTATTCACCGTTAGATGAAAACCTAATTTAGATTCAAGCTTATATTTCTCAACTGTTAGATCGAAAACTTAGCTTGTCATACACAAATGACTGTACGCTTCTAGGTTTGTTAACTGCACCCAAACGTGTACATTGTTGGTTCAACAATCTACCCAATGAGGTTAACCATATAGCGTTTCATACCAACCATGTTCTTCTTCACCATAACTAGTTCAATTGAATCAAATGAACTAGTTAAGAGAGTTGTTCAATTGCAAGGAAATCTTATGTAACTACACAAGACACAATTGAAGCAAAGATGATTTGATTCACTCGAATCGGTTCATGAACTTTAATAGCCACGGTTTGAAAATGCATTCCTTAGTCTTTTAAGATTAAGTTCACAAATCATCTTTAGATATATAACCTTCTCAAGTTCGCAGACTAGGTTCGCGGACTTAAGACACCTGATAGAGTTTACAAACTCCGGCAGAAATTCTCGGGTTTGAGAACTACGCCGGTTCGCGAACTGGGTTCGTAGACTTGGCTCACGCAAGTAGTTTATCAACTCCAGCAGAAATTCTCAGGTTCGAGAACTTCGGCAGTTCGTGGACTGAGTTCGCGGACTTGGCACTTTCCATACTTCCGGTTCTGTTGATCAACAAAGTTCGAAAACTTTGGTTCAAGGAATCCATTGGTTATGTAATCTAAACTCTCATTCCAATCATTGAAACATTCTTAGAGGACGTTATATAGTTGTTACATTATTTCTCGTCAAAGCAATTTTCAAAGTGATTGAAACTTCATAACTTTCGTCACTAGGTAAAGATAAACTTGGTCGAAGCGAAAAGCTTACCAAAACATATTTCGAGATATAGATAGGCGAGGTATACTCGGCTCGAAATACCAAATGTGTATGATCTAGTCTATATGTATAGCATACGACTTTTGTCTCAAAGAGTAGGAGATAAAATAGATAGACTTTTGAGTGACAGATAAGTTCAAGTCTCCACATACCTTTTTGTCGAGAAGTTCCACCGGTTCCTTGATTAGATCTTCTTCTTGTATGATGAATCGCCATGAAGTCCTTGAGCTCAACTACACTTACTATCCTAGTCCGAGACTTAGCTATAAGAGACTAGAAATCAAGAGTTATAGGTTTGATCACTAACATTGACAAACATGCTTGAGATAGCAACACATGCTAGTTTGACCGAGCAGTGCTCTAACAATGGCTATACGACTTTTGTCTCATATAGGAGATAGAGTAGATAGACTTCTTAGTAATAGATGAGTTCAAGTCTCCACATACCTTTTGTTGATGAAGTTCCACAAGCTCCCCTTAATAGTTCTTCGTCTTTAACCGATGAATGTCGTGAAGTTTAAAGCTCAACTACACTTTCTATCCTAATCCGAAACTTAGCTATAAGTAGACTAGAAATCAAGACTTATAGTTTTGGAAACTAAACTTGACAACAAGCTTGAGATAGCAAGCTTGCGAGTTCGACCGAGCAGTGCTCTAACAATCTCCCCCTTTGTCAATTTTAGTGACAAGACTATCAATACATATGGAATACATAATAAATAAACTTTGTAGCTCTCAATCCAAATGCTTGATTTCCTTGGTTCTTCAATATTACTCGAAATCTTCGTCACTTCCAAGTACTCCAGTGATTCTAAATGTGTTCAACTCAGCATCATAGTTGTTGAAGATCTATAACCATAACAATGAGAAAACAGTAGCTTTTAATCATTGTTACACAGTGTCATAGTATTATTACACATCATCAAATTCCAATTGTATCACAACTTTGACAACAATACTATGGTAATATTTATCACTCCCCCTTAGTCAATACTTCATCTCACATGAAAACCACTCCCCCTTACATAATGATCTGTAAACCATATGTATTTGTAGTGTGAACTACACATTAATTCTCCCCCTTTTTGTCAATAAAATTGGCAAAGGTACGAAAACTATTGGGATCCTAATAAAATTTCCATAAAGATACTTCGTAACCAAAAGAGAACAACATATCAACTTTGTTTAGGTGCAATCATATATCCGAAACTAAATGCATTCATCAAGGAGTTTATAAAGATACAAGAAAACTCCTACAATATTCCACAGCCACACTCCCCATAAATATTTGGCAATTAAGCACAAGTTCAATTAAGAACTCTCCCCCATAAAATGTTATTCCCAGAAGAACAACAAGAGTGACCTTACTTTTACAAGAAAAGAAGGATTTCTTTGGACATTAACAAATCACATGAAAATGAATTTGTATCCAAAATACTCAATTAAGTTAACCACAAGAGAACTCATGATTAATTTAATCGTAAATGCTCAACATAAGAGAACTTACGGAGCCACATAGAAGTGGATCAGGGAAAGACTAATACCACGGAATATTCAAAGATTCATTCTATTTTTCATCAATATTTGCATAAAGACATATAATAGACTTAATCTTTACGACAAAAAGTTCATCCTATCTTCATCAATATTTGTATAATGACATAATAGGCTTAACTTTTGACATATATGGGACAATCATAGTTCACGGACGCAAACACACATATCCCATAACAAGTTGCAATATACAAAACCATAAATATTAATATTGCAAAATCATCTTCCAAATAAACTTTAGAATTTAAATAAATAAATCTAAAAACATTGCAGGATGAAAATCGTTGGCAATAGCTATGTGTATTCACAATAATTTATATTCCAAACCCTAGTTATCCTTCTTAAAACACAAGAATAAATTCTCATAAGAAGTTTCCTAGACATCAAGACAAACTCGTAATGCACATACAAGATGATTTGTCCTTGGAGGGTAAAATTAATCTTTTCCGCACGGATTTATACCAAGAATAGCTACCAAAGGCGTATAAAAATATTTTCTTAACAAAGAAGAACATACAAAGTCATTAACGACCATGCACCATAGTTCACAAAAGATGATTGTGAACATTCAAGAATCCCATAACAACGCGTACTACTGCCCATTCTTGAACTTCCTTCTTTGTGATTCACAAACATCATTCTTGTAAAAGCTACAAACGAGATTTGAATAGAAGTACTCCAAGAATCCAAGTGCCCAAGTCCAAGAGAAGTGGAACAAGTGCGACGAGACGGAGCAAAACACTCAAAAACAAGAGACGGGACAAAGACCAATCTTAACTCATCCAAATTCAAGAATTCTCGTCTCCATTTCGAAGAGAATTGAAATACAAAGAGAATGCAAAAATAATAATGTCATTCCGAGTTCGGACGAAGAAGTTACGACCAAATTTTTTTTACCGAATATCAACGTCTACAGGCCAGTATGCATACTGGTTTTCGTACGAATTTTCGTGACCTGGAGCAGTATGCAAATGGGTTTGCGAACTAAAATCCCTGGATTTTGATTTTAAATGATGGTATGCATACCTGGTATGTGTACCATGAAGTCCAAACATCCCGAACTAGTATTTTCAAACCTAAATGTTTAAGAACCTTAAACACAAATCAAGTTTGGTAGAAATGAACGATAAGCAAGGTACACAGATGATTATAAGTACTCTAAGCAAATGATAAAAACACAAAATCTTGCTCAAGTTTATAGACATACCTTTTAGAAGAATCCAATTGAATTCTACATCCTTACCAAAGATTCAAAATCATACCTAACGCAACATGTGCGCCCCAATTCTCGTGCTTCCCTCACCGTATACATAGCAGTGGATTTCTTGGTGAGGATGCACTTCCAACACAATCAAGTTGTGTTGAGGTGAACAATGTCTTGCTTACCATGGCACCAAGAAATAGTTTCTTTCCAACTACTTTTGCATTCAACAAAATTGAGAAACATCCAAGAATATGTTTTTATAAGTTTTACAAAAGACTTTGGAGAGATACACAAAAAGTTGAGTCCCTGATGTCTCATTTTAAAACTTAATAAAAACAGTGTCTGTAGATAATGTTTAGTACTGCGCAGGTAAAATCTTTAGTGTAAGGAGACATCCTGACATGTATACAACAGTAAACAAAACAATTAACAAGACACAATGTATCAGGGTTTGACTGATGAACAGAGTCATGTTCTGAGATGAGACAATCTGGTATATGAGATTTAGACTTATCCAGTTTGTTACAACTTTTTGGGATACAAACGAGAGGAGTATTAGTCTCACTAATAAGTAGATCGATATCAATATCAACATGAAGATTATTCACCATAACTTGGTTTAGTTTATCAAGAGAGCCTTGTTCTTTCTGGAGGTATGACTTAACATCAAAAGATAAACTTTCAAGTTTCTCTTCAAGATCTGAAAACACTTCAAGGGATTTTAAATCTGTCGGAGGTTTGGATAGAATTTCTTTTACAGATTTCATTAAATCAGTCATGGAAGAGAATTCTGGAATCCCTGGATCTGGTGGTGTATTTATTGAGATAGCGTTACTGTCCATAGAGTCAGATCGCTACGAACACAGACTTATAAGGTCTTCAACGTGTTTTCCTACTATGATACCAATTGAAAAAACGGGGGTCTAACAACCACACCCAATATTTCGCTTAGCAATCTGTATGGACTAACTCCAATATACTTTCAAGAGAATCAACTAGACAGTCAGACTCAATCTTAAGAAAACTATATCAAAGAGTTATATCTCTGTTTCTTAATGTAATTAACAAATCAAATAGATAGAAATCCGTGAGCCTGATTAATATAAGAAACGACTTGGACGGTATCAAAAACCAATATCCAAGTGTCAATCAATTTAATCAACAACCAAAGGTTGGATTCACAATTGATTGAACTTACACACAACATGTGATATTTCAATTATATAGAAAATACAATGCGGAAAAGAAATAACACAGACACCAGAAGTTTTGTTAACGAGGAAACCGCAAATGTAGAAAAACCCCGGGACCTAGTCCATATTTGAACACCAGACTGTATTAAGCCGCTACAGACACTAGCCTACTCCAAGTTAACTTTGGACTGGAATGTAGTTGATCCCTAACCAATCTCAAACTGATCAAGGTAAAGTCGCGTTCCTTACGCCTCTAGAACCACACCGGATTCTGCGCACTTGATTCCCTTAGCTGATCTCACCCACAACTAAAAGTTGCTACGACCCAAAGTCGAAGACTTGATAAACCAATCTGTCTCATACTGAAAAGTATATTGAATAGATAAATTTGTCTCCCACATACATACCTATGAGTTTTGTTCAGTATTTTGATAAATCAAGGTGAACAGGAACCAGTTGATAAACCGGACTTATATTCCCGAAGAACAGCCTAGAAATATCAATCACCTCACAGTTGGTAGCGAAACAAGATATTGTGGAATCACAAACGATGAGACGAAGATGTTTGTGACTACTTGTTATCTTGCCTATCGGAGATTAAATCTCGAGCAAATCTTAGAGAAGATTAAATCACGATAGAAAACAACAAGATCAGAACACACAACTACAGAGAAAAATAGTTGGGTCTGGCTTCACAATCTCAATGAAATCTTCAAGTCGTTAACATACATGGTTTTAGAAAAACCTAAGGTTAAAGAAGAATCGACTCTAATCGCAACTAGTATCACGCAAGAGGTGTAGGGATTAGGTTTCCCAGTTGCTAGAGTTCTCCCTTATATAGTCTTCAAATCAGGATTTGCAATCAATGTTTCCTTGGTAACAATGCATTCAATATTAACCGTTAGATGATTAAAACTTGATTAGACTGAAGCTAATATATTTCAACCGTTAGATCGAACTTATCTTGTTACACACAAACGAAAAGCGACTTCATTTAGATATGAGTAACCGCACCTAAACGTGTACACCTTTGTTGGCTCAACAATAGTTAACCGAAGTTAGCCATATGAACACTTTCATATCAACCTTATTCATCTTAACCATAACTAGTTCAAATGACTCAAATGAAACTAGTTCTAGAGTTGTTCAATTGTTTATATTCTCATAGAAGTATACAAGACACAATTGAAGCAAAATCGATTTTGATTCACTCGAATCAATTCATGAACATTATAGACACGGTTTGCAAAAGATTGCATTCCTTATTATATAAATGTATTAGTTCATGAACAAACCGATTTTAGAACATAACCCACTCAAGTATGCAAACGGATACTCATACTGTCGTATACTTCCAAACTTCAGTTGAATCTAATACGCGTACATGTACGCATACTATAGTACCCGGACTTCAACCGACTTCGCCAGTACGCGTACATGTATGCATACTCTAGCTCTCGGATTTTACCTAACCTCGTCAGTACGCATAGGGAATGCATACCGCATTCCGATCTTGGATCAACACATATGCAAGTACGCATATTGTGATTAAATATAATTATGGTTAAGCGTTCTAAACTCCCATTTCAATCATTGAAATATTCTTAGAAGACGACAATAGCTGTCTCACACAAACTATTAGCTTCAAAGCAATTTTTAAGTGATTGAATAATCAATACGAAACATTTCGAGTCTACATCAAATGACTGTCTCACACAAATCATGTAAGATGTTACAAGGAGATTTTCACATGATCATCTTTTGACTTTCGTCAAGAATATACGATGAACTTGGTTAAAGCGAAAGCTTACCAACACATATTTCGAGAAATATGTAAGCGAGTTAAACTCAGCTCGAAATATCAAATGTGTATAATTGAAGTCTATATAGCTACAAAACTTTTGTCTCAAATAATATAGAGTAGATAGACTTTTGAGTGATAGATGAGTTCAAGTCTCCACATACCTTTTGTTGATGAAGTTCCACAAGCTCCCCTTAGTAGTTCTTCGTCTTTAATTGATGAATGTCGTGAAGTCTAAAGCTCAACTGCATTTTCTATCCTAATCCGAGACTTAGATATAAGTAGACTAGAAATCAAGACTTATAGTTTTGGCAACTAAACTTGACAACAAGCTTGAGATAGAAACGCTTGCAAGTTCGACCGAGCAGTGCTCTGACTATTCCTCTAACAGATAAGCCTATTGATTTCCCTTTTGGTTTTTCAATCTAGGTTTGGAAATTTGTTTTCAAAAGACAAAGTCCAGCAAACCTCACCAATCTGGAACACTTACACTCAGTTATATTAGAAGCATAGATTACTAACCACCTCTCAAGAACAATCCAAACAAATCAAAGAAGAGTTTAGATATCTATCTTGAGGAATCACAAAGTCTAAGACGAAAAGAACTTTTTGATTTTTATCTATCTCGTTCCTGATCTAAGATTACTGAAAACCTCAATGATCAACAAGAACAAGATCCGGATACAAGAACTATCATGTAAAAGATAATCTGACCGGGCTTCACGAATCCCTAATGAGTGAAGTCTTCAAAGTCCTAATATTGACCTGAATAATGTGAATAATTAACGACTACAACGACGACATTATCCTTGACACTTTGATCATAATGTGAAGAACGACAACATCATCCTTGATATGTTGGAGTAATACTTTTGAGACATACAAGTATTACTCCAAAGACCTGAAGAATGTGAAGAAGTAACGACTACAACAACGACATCATCCTTCCTCTTGAGGTTAGTAATATTGACTTGATCTTGTTTCCATTCCGAACGTATCTTTCACGGAAGACGCTGCGTGAAGTTGAGTGAAGTCTTCAAAGTCCTAACCTAATTATGTTTCTCAGAGGAAACCTAGGTTATAGACGACGAATCTAACTTAGTAACTAGGACACAAGAGTGCCAAGGATTAAGAAACCTTGTTGCAAGAGTCTCTTTGTTTATAGATTTTTAAGGCTCTAGGTAGCTTTGAATTCAATCTAAGATAACTTAAGATCCAAGCAAACAATTTCTCATTTTAAATAAAATTCTTATCAGGAATTCATGTAATCATGTGAGAAGTCTGTCTTGAAATTACACATAAGAATATGCATTATGGTCCAAGGTTTTGAAACCATGCACAATGATGGTATAGAGCGTCTCAATAGCCTTTGAACTTATAAGGACATAGTGACGTTCAATAACACTCAAGACTTAGTCTATGATTCATAAATACAAAGTGATTTAGTGAATAAAATTTGTCTTAGAAGTGTCTACGAGAGAGTAACAAAGTCGAACATAAACATATAGTATAGTTCATGTATTTACGCTATACTAGAACTGGGTTGGTTTACAAACAAGGTATCAAACCACTTAACATTTTGCGAAGTCAGGACACAAGGTGTTAGAGCATAGCCCGGTTGAATCCACCAAGCGTCGATATGTGAAGTTTGGTTGTCATATTTTAATACCAAAACTCATCTATAGTCGCTTGATTAAATACTAGAGTCAACTTCGTTTAGGTTAGAATAGAAAGTCTAGGAATGTTGAGACATACAAGTATTACTCCAAAAACCTAAAGAATGTGAAGAAGTAACGACTACAACTACGATATCATCCTTCCTCTTGAGGTTAGTAATATTGACTTGATCTTGTTTTCATTCTTAACGTATCTTTTAAGTCGAATTATATTGAAAACATAACATGCAAATATGTATATAAATAATACTCTAGTGTTTAGACTTGGTCGTGACATTATGATCAAAGTGTCAAGGAATTTATTGAATAACGAAATATAACGGCTATCTTTTGAACTTCACCGACATAGTTGTTTGATTATGCGTGCATTATATAGGTATGATTTCACCATCCGAAAATAATGTTTTATAACATTTGTTTAAAGGAAGTACATATATGAACTTATTTCATAATCAAAAGGAAATCATGATTAGTCAGCTTCTTTATTGAATATCTTTTGAATGACCAATATAAGATGACAGGGTAGAACCTATCTTAACCTGCTAAAATTTATGGTATAACCGGTCATAGCCTATATAATATAGCTAGTTGTAATCGGTCACAAGTTACATTGGAAATCAAGGTGTAACCGATCAGAAGCTATATTGGAATGCAAGTTGTAACCGGTTACAGGTTACTTTGGGATCCAAGGTATAACTGGTCACAAGATAATTGGGAAGTTAGTTGTAATCAATCACAAGTTACCTTTGTGGAGCAAGGTGTAAACGATTACAACCTATCTTGGGAATCATGTTATAACCGGTCACAACATATTTTGGAGTGATGGTATAATTGGTTCCATGAGCAAAACCAAGTTTCCATGATTCACATATTTCTTCATGATGTGTGTGAATTAGGGTTTTGGCTTTGCTAATATGAGAAGCTTCTAGATGTCGACATTATTTGAACATGTACATTATTCTTATCATTAATTGTTCAAAGATATTCCTTGATACTCAAGGTGATCCCTTGTCCAAAAAAGTGAAAAGCATTTAATTATGATTTTCACAATATATGTTTTAATTACCAGCAATTAAAGCATATCCTCATGAAAATACTATTAGTTAATGTGCTAGATTAATAATAGAAGTTTTCTATGAGAGTTTTCAGAAGTATGGTTTGGCATTTATGTGGAAATAGGAAAACCAAAATTAGGTACTTTAATGAGAATATCCTTAGAATATTTTCGGTTTTGGAATTTCCTTTTTGTCCAAACAACGTTGGTGTATAAATACTTGAGTTTGCATTTCTTGCAAACTATCCTAAGATCCAGACAAACTTCATTCTTGTTGTTTTTGGTGGAGCCGTTTATCTAGAGACTAAAGTACCCTAATCAGGCGAAATCTCTTACGATCGCTCGTTTAGAGACTTCTGTGGGATCAAGAAGCTCTACGAGTATCGTTGGTGGGAAACTAGATAATTGGATTGTTATTGTAGTTTTCGATTATTGATTTGATTGACTAATGGTTGTTGAAACTTGGATTGCACTTAGTTTGTTTATTCTTGAGAATCTTTTCTTCTGATATAAGGTTCACTCAAACTAGATCAAAGTATTGACGGGATCTTTAGAACCATCTTTGGATCTAAAGACATTTTGTGATAATCAATTGTTAACAGACTCCGTTTTGTGTGTGATTGATTACAAGAGTTTTAAGTGGTGTTGTGCAGGCTATTGAAGATAAACGAAGATTTGAAGACGACGAAGTTTCTCTTATTAGTTTTCTTATCTTATGAATTGTGTGCACAAACCTTGATCGGCTGGAATCCAACTAGAATCGTGTTTATATTTGATAGACTTAATTCATTAGTTGCATGAGATCGACATCACCTTATAGTTTCTCTTTGAGATCTATATTGATTGATTGTGAATATGGAGTTTGCTTATTTCGGTAATCAAAAGATAGATTGATCTAACCAGACAAAGGATTTTATTATATTAAACAGAAGAGCCTTTGTCAACGACTCATAATATGTTATTACCAAGATTGAATAGAGTGGTTACCAAAAATATTTATCCTTTACTGTTTGGAATACGATCTAAAGGATTGGTGATTCAAGTGCGTGACTCTAGAAGTCGAAGGTGCAGGGATACTGAGGAAACTTGAAAAGGAGGGGGTCTAACAACCACACCCAATAGTTCACTTAGAAATATGTATGTACTAACTCCAATATACTTTTAAGAGAATCAACTAGACAGTCAGACTGAATCTTAATAAAAATTATATCAAGGAGTTATATCTCAATTTCTCGATTCAATACTTACTCAAGAAAATAGAAATCTGCGAGTCTAATTGAACACAAGAGAAATTAACTTGAACGGTACCAAAGACCAATGTTCAAGTATAAATCAAATGCAATCAACAACCAAAGGTTGGATTTACCAATTGATCGATTCAACGCACAAACCGTGATATTTCAATCATGTAACAAAATATAATGTGGAAAAAAAATAACACAGATACCAGAAGTTTTGTTAACGAGGAAACCGCAAATGCAGAAAAACCCCGGTACCTAGTCCAGATTGAACACCACACTGTATTAAGACGCTACAAACACTATCCTACGACAAAATAACTTCGGTCTGGACTGTAGTTGAACCCTAATCAATCTCACACTGATAAGGTACAATTACGCTCCTTACATGTATGATACCAGCGGGATACTACGCACTTGATTCCCTTAGCTAATCTCACCCACAAATAAGAGTTGATACGACCCAAAGTCGAAGACTTTAATAAACAAATCTGTATCACACAGAAAAATCTACATGGATAGATAAATCTGTCTCCCATAGAAATACCTACGAGTTTTGTTCCGTCTTTTGATAAATCAAGGTGAACAGGAACCAATCGATAACCCGGACTTATGTTCCCAAAGAACAGCCTAGAATTATCAATCACCTTAACATAATCTAAATCGTATGATGGCGAAACTAGATATTGCGGAATCACAAACGATGAGATGAAGATGTTTGTGACTACTTTTCTATCTTGCCTATCGGAGAAATTAATCTCAAGCCAATATTACGATTGTACTCAAATACGATAGAAACAAAAAGATCAGATCACGCAACTACAGAGAAAATACTTGGGTCTGGCTTCACAATCCCAATGAAGTCTTCAAGTCATTAACCTACAGGGTCTCGATAGAAACCTAAGATTAAAGGAGAATTGGCTCTAGCTTATACAACTAGTATCACACAGGAGGTGTGGGGATTAGGTTCCCAGTTGCTAGAGTTCTCCTTTATATAGTCTTCAAATTTGGATTTGCAATCAATGCTACCTTGGTAACAAAGCATCAATATTCACCGTTAGATGAAAACCTGATTAGATTCAAGCTAATATCTTTCAACCGTTAGATCGAACTTAGCTTGTTATACACATATGAAATGTAACTTCATTTAGGTTTGAGTAACCGTACCTAACTGTGTACAAGTTGTTGGTTCAACGGTAGTTAGCCATAGGTTAGCCATATGAGCACTTTCATATCAACCTTATTCTTCTTTACCACAACTAGTTCAAATGACTCAAATGAACTAGTTAGAGAGTTTTTCAATTGCTTAGATCTCATAGAAGTATAAGACACAATCGAAACAATAATATATAAATGTCTTAGTTCACAAATTAAACTATTTTTAGAAAATAACCTACTTAAGTACGCATACTGGTACGCGGACTTAAGTACTCGGATTAAGTTTGTTTTCAGTTCACAAACTCCAGCAGAAATTCACCGGATGTGAACTTCCGGCAGTACGCGGACTTTAGGTCCGGTTATCCTGAGCAGCAAAGTGTGCACACTTTGGTTCAAGGATATTGGACTTACACACATATGAGTTGTCTCACAATGTTTATATCCAACCATGGTTATGTATTCTAAACTCTCATTTCAATAATTGAAACATTCTTAGAGGAAGTTATATAGTTGTTGTTCACAAACTATTTTTCGTCAAAGCGATTTTCAAGTAATTGAAACTAAGAAGACTTTCGTCACTAGTAAAGATGAACTTGGCCAAAGCGAAAGCTTACCAACACATATTTCGAGAAATAGATAAGCGAGATAAACTCATCTCGAAATAGTACATGTGTATAATCATAGTCTATATAGCAATACGACTTTTGTCTCAAGATAGGAGATAAAGTAGACTTTTGAGTGATAGATAAGTTCAAGTCTCCACATACCTTTTTGTCGATGAAGTTCCACCAGTTCAATGATTAGTTCTTCGTCTTTGCATGATGAACACCGTGGAGTCTAGAGCTCAACTACACTTTTTATCCTAGTCCGAGACTTATCTATTAGTAGACTAGAAATCAATACTTATAGTTTTGGCAACTGAACTTGACAAACAAGCTTGAGATAGCTACGCTTGCGAGTTCGACCGAGCAGTGCTCTAACAATCTCCCCCTTTGGAAATTTTAGTGAAAAACTATCAATACATATTGAATACAAAATAAATAAACTTTGCAGCTTCTCTTCCACATGCATGATCCTCTTGGTTCTTCAACATTACTCGAAATCTTCGTCACTTCCAAGCACTCCAATGGTTCCAAAGATATTCAATGCAGCATCATCGTTGTTGAAGATCCGTAGCCATAACAATGAGAAAACAAAAGCTCTCAATCATTGTTACACAGTGTCATAGTATTATTACACAGCATCAAAGTTCAATTGCATCACAACTTCGACAACAATACTATGGTGATATGTATCACTCCCCCTTAGTCAATACTTCATCTCACATGAAAACCACTCCCCCTTACATAATAATCCGCAAACCATATGTATTTGTAGTGCGAAATACACATTAATTCTCCCCCTTTTTGTCAATAAAATTGGCAAAGGTACGAAAACTAGTGGGATCCTCATGAAATTTCCATAGAGACACTTCATGACCAAAACAAAGTACATATTAACTTTTTAGATGCAATCATATAGCCGAAGCTAAATGCATTCATCAAGGAGTTTATAAAGATACAAGATAACCCCCATGATATTCCACATCCGCACTCCCCACAAAGATTTGGCAATTAAGCAGAAGATCAATTAAGAACTCTCCCCCATAAAATGTCATTCTCGAGTGAACAACAAGAGCGACTTACATTCACAAGAAAAGAAGGATTTCTTTGGACATTAACAAATCACATAAGAGTATGCATTTATATCCAAAAACTCAATTAAATTAACCACAAGAGAACCCATGATTAATTCAATCGGAAATGCTCAACATAAGAGAACTTACGGAGCCGCACAATACATACATAAGAAATATGGATCAGGGAAGATCAATACTGTGGAATAAACAAGGATTCATTCCATTTTCCATCATTATTTGCACCATGACATACAAATGGCATAATTCTTGTAAACAAAAGTTTTATCCTTTCTTCCATCAAAAAATGACATAAAGGCTTTAACTTTTGTAAGTCAAAAGTTCATTCAATCTTTTATCAATACTTGCATATCGACATATGAAGGACTTAACTTTTGACCATGTATGGGAAAATCATAGTTCACGTACGCAAACACACATATCCCATAACAATTTGCAATATATAAAACCATAAAAATTAATACTGCAAAAATCATCTTCCAAACAAACTTTAGAATTTAAGCAAATAAATCTAAAAACATTGAAGATGAAAATCGTTGGACATAGCTATGTGTAATCACAATAATGGCTATTCCAAACTCTAGTTATTCTTCCTAAAAACACAAGAATAAAATTCTCATAAGAAGATTTCTAGACATTAAGATCTTTGAAAAATTCTTTATCGTCCCCGAACTCCTTGTCATCAACAACCATTGGAACATATGGTTCGTGAAGAAAGGATTCAATTCCAACAAACCTTCTAGGCTAAATATGTCAAACCAGGGCCTTCTGAATTTCAAGAGTTCTCAAAACACAAGCCTTTATTTGTTGAATCTCCTTTCTTGTCTCCTTCAACTCTTCAAGGATATCAAAAAACTTCTGAAAATTTGAAGGAACATCTCTTGGCTTCCTCACATTCCTTCCTTTTCTTTTAAAAGTTGGAGGTAACGGAGATCTTTCTTTTTACTTCGTGATTGATGGCTTAACAATCATATTAACATCTTTTCCATCAAAAGACGTGATGCTTGGAGTATCCATAAGCGTACGGATTTGTGAGAGGAAATCACACTTCAACAAGCAGTCTTAAGTTAAAAAAAAAGAGTTTCAGGGAAGGAAAAAGGAATGTAGGGTTACAGAACCTTTATACACTTCAAAAGATTCACGTACTCACAACTCATACCCAATAAAAGGCTGAATTGTCAATTTTAACCCTCTTTTATTGATTAACCAGGGAAGACCTTTCCAATATCAATTAGATATGGAAAAATTCCAATCTTGCAAAACCAGGCAAAGCTCAAAAAGAAAAGAAAACAAATTTAAAACCATTTTTCTTTTTCAAAAACCTGTGATGTGAAGAATCTTGTCTCTTTTAGTCAGGTACATGAGACAAGATGCACTAACCAACACAATTTAAGTTGTGCTGGGATGAACAATAATCTGTCCATCACATATTTTTTGATCGAAATTCATAGAACCCTGTTTCTCATAGTTTTTAGACCATAACTTTCTTTCCAATGGTCTTGTCTTATCCTTGGAAACTAACTTCTTTGACGAAGATAAAATCTTACTTACCTCTGTGGTCTTCTGAACAAGTTTAAGCTTGTTTTCTAATCGATTTGCTCTTCGTTGAAGTTTGTTGACATGTCTCAATTTTTGTTTGTACTTGTAACACTTTGATAGTTCATGACCATTGAATAAACAATATGAGCATGTCAACCTGGAATATGATTCAGGTATCCGAGATGTGCAAATTGCTAGAAACACAGTAGAACCTGAAAATTTACACAGAGAGTTCCCAACAGAAAGGTCAATTTTTTCTTCCAGATTGGTTGAGTTATCTTCTGAAAGAATATCAAGATTGATGTATGTATTGCTACAATTATCAAAATCAATATTTTCACGCAGAAGTGCAACACTTGATTTTTCGTCTTCATTAGAATCATAGTTATCAGACATTTCATCAAGAGTTGCAGCAAGACCTTTGTTCCCAGTGTATTTTTTTACGATTTGGACACTCATTTGCAAAATGACCAAAACCTTTACACTTAAAGCACTGAGGCATATCATCGTCATCAGTCTCATCATTATCCCTATTTTTAGGAAAAACATAATTATGGGGCTTAACTGATGACTTGGATTTATCTCTGGATAACCGTTTACTTCTCTTCAAAAGAAGATCCCTAAACTGTCTAGTGATCAACGAGACTGATTTGTCAAGATCTTCATCTGATGAATCAGCCTCAGAAAGATCATCTTCAGAGATGCAAACACTTTTACTTTTATCAAATAATTTAGTGTTCTTTTGTTCTTTGAAAGCAACCTCCTTCCCAGATTTGGATGTATGTTCATGATCAAAGATCTTTAGCTTCCCAACCAGAGTATATCTGGAGTTGCGATATTATTTCCTTCAACGATGGCATGCTTCTTAGAATCGTATCTAGATGGCAATGATCTGAGAATTTTCATCACAAATGTCCTTTTCAGGAATAGTCTTACTTAATGCAAAAGATGCATTAACAATTTCAGACACTTTGTGATTAAACTCATCAAATGTTTCTTCATCTGCCATACGAAGGTTTTCCCAATCAGAATTTAGGTTTTGAAGCCTAGCTTCTTTTTCACTGGTATTCCCTTCAAATACGGTTTCTAAGATATCCCAAGCTTCTTTAGACTTTGTACACGTAGTCACATGATGTTGAACATCTAGGGTAATGACATATATGATAGCATTTAAGCCGTCAGAATTTTGCTTTGCAACAAGGATTTCTTCTAGACTATATCTACCAATATCCTTAGGTATAGATACATCGTCTTCTGTAAATGGAGGATCATAGCCATTAACAACACGTACCCATGTTTGAAAATCACGATCTTGAAGAAAAGCACGCATAAAGATTTTCTACCATAAGTAGTTTGAGCCATCGAAGACTGGTGGTACGTTTATGGAGATAGAATTCCTGTCCATAGAGTCAGATTGCTACAAACACAGACTTATAAGGTCTTTAAACGTGTTTGCCTGCTCTGATACCAATTGAAAAAGCAGGGGTCTAACAACCACACCCAATATTTCGCTTAGCAATTTGTATGGACTAACTCCAATATACTTTTAAGAGAATCAACTAGACAGTCAGACTCAATCTTAATAAAACTATATCAAGGAGTTATATCTCAATTTATCGATTCAATACTTACTTAAGCAAATAGAAATCTGCGAGTCTAATTGAACACAAGAGAAATTAACTTGAACGGTACCAAAGACCAATGTTCAAGTATCAATTAATTTCAATCAACAACCAAAGGTTGGATTTACCAATTGATCGATTCAATGCACAAACTGTAATATTTCAATTATATAACAAAATATAATGCGGAAAAGAAATAACACAGACACCAGAAGTTTTGTTAACGAGGAAACCGCAAATGCAGAAAAACCCCGGGACCTAGTCCAGATTAAACACACACTGTATTAAGCCGCTACAGACACTAGCCTACTAAAAACTAACTTTGGTCTGGACTGTAGTTGAACCCTAATCAATCTCACACTGATCCAAGGTACAGTTGCGCTCCTTACGTCTCTGATCCCAGCAGGATACTATGCACTTGATTCCCTTAGTTGATCTCACCCACAACTAATAGTTGCTACGACCCAAAGTCGAAGACTTTAATAAACAAATCTGTATCACACAGAAAAATCTACAGGAATAGATAAATCTGTCTCCCACAGAAATACCTACGAGTTTTTTTCCGTCTTTTAATAAATTAAGGTGAACAAGAACTAATCGATACCCCAGACTTATATTCCCGAAGAACAGCCTAGAATTATCAATCACCTCGCAATAATCTAAATCGTATGATGGCGAAACTAGATATTACGGAATCACAAACGATGAGACGAAGATGTTTGTGATTACTTTTCTATCTTGCCTATCGGATAAATTAATCTCAAGAAAATATTACGATTGTACTCAAATACGATAGAAACAACAAGATCAGATCACGCAACTACAGAGAAAATAGTTGGGTCTGGCTTCACAATCAAATGAAGTCTTCAAGTCGTTAAACTACAGGGTCTCGATAGAAACCTAAGGTTAAAGGAGAATCGACTCTAGCTTATACAACTAGTATCACACAGGAGGTGTAGGTATTAGGTTTCCCAGTTGCTATAGTTCTCCTTTATATATGTTAGAGCACTGCTCGGTCGAACTCGCATGTGTTGCTATCTCAAGCATGTTTGTCAATGTTAGTGATCAAAACTATAAGTCTTGATTTCTAGCCTATTTATAGATGTCTCTGACTAGGACATAGTTTGTTTAGTTGAGCTTAGACTTCACGACTCTTATCACTTGAAGACGAAGAACTACTAAGGAGAGCTTGTGGAACTTCATCGACAAAAGGTATGTGGAGACTTAAACTCATCTATCACTTGGAAAATCTATTTCTATTCTATCTCCTATATTGAGACATAAGTCGTGTTACGATATAGTTTTCTCTGTAGACATTTGAGATTTCGAGCTTAGGGTATATCTCGCTTACATATTTCTCGAAATATGTGCAAGTACACTTTAGCTTCAACCAAGTTCATCTTATATCATGAGAAATTTCCGAGTAACATCTTACATGGTTTGTGTGATACAATCATTTGGTGTAAGACTTGGAATGTTTCGATAATGATTATTTCAATATCTTGAAAATTGCTTTGATGCTAATAGTGTGTGAAAACGGCTATTGTCATTATAGAAGAATGTTTCAATGATCGAAATAAAGAGTTTGGAATCTTGTAACCATCTTTGGAGATAAGCATAGTGTGTTCGCACATTAGTGTATAAGTCCAAAACCGGGAGCCTAAAGTATGCATACTTGTGTGTATATAAAAAGGTTGTAGGAGACTGGGTAAGTATGTGTACCCGTACGCATACTGGCGGAAGTTCACGTCCGTGAATTTCTGCTGAGTTTGAAAACCAAAACCAAACTCATCCGGTTACCTTAAGTACGCGTACCCGTACGCATACTGGCGGAAAGTTCACGTCCGTGAATTTCTACTGAGTTTGAAAACTAAAACAAACTCAAATCCGGTTGCTTAAGTACGCATACCCGTACGCATACTTAGGTGGTTACTTTATAAAATAGGTTGTACATGAACCAAAAACATTTATCAATAAGGAATGCAATCTTTGCAAACCGTGGCTATAATGTTCACGTATTGATTCGAGTGAATCAAACCGATTTTGCTTCAATTGTGTTCTTGTATAAATCCATGAGAATATAACAATTGAATAACTATTTAACTAGTTTCATTTGAGTCATTTGAGATAGCTATGGTTAAGATGAATAAGGTTGATATGAGAGTAATCAGATGGCTAATCGCGGTTAACTATTTGTGAACCAACATGGTGTACACGTTTGGGTACGGTTACATAAACCTAAATGAGGGTACATTTCATTTGTGTGTGACAAGCTAAGTTCGATCTAACGGTTGAAATATATTAGCTTGGTTGAATCAGGTTTTTCGTCTAACGGTGAATATTGAATGCTTTGTTACCAAGGTAACTTGGATTTCAAACTGTAATTTGAAAACTATATAAAGGAGAACTCTAGAAACTGGGAAACCTAATCCCCACACCTCTTGTGTGCTACTAGTTGTATAACTAGAGTCGATTCTCCTTTAACCTTAGGTTTCTTCTCGAGACCCTGTAGGTTAACGACTTGAAGACGTCATTGGGATTGGGAATCCAGACCCAACTATTCTCTTTGTAGTTGCGTGATCTTATCTTGTTGTTTCTATCGTGATTGAGTGCAATTGTAAAATTGGCTTGAGATTTATATCTCAGGTAGGCAATATAGAAAAGTAATCACAAACACCTTCCTCTCAACGTTTGTGATTCCACAATAACTTGTTTCGCTAGTCGATTAAGTTTATTGTGAGGTGATTGATAATACTAGGATGTTCTTCGGGAATATAAGTCCGGTTTATCAATTGGTTCCTTGTAGATGGTGGATTTTCGACAAAGGCTAAAATCGTAAACCCATAATTATACGAACTCCTGATCCAGCAATCAGATGTGAGTATTGAGACACGGGTCTCTCATCGAATCCTCTGACTGAGAATACTTTCTCTCAGATTACATGCAGATATGTAGTCTCTCGGCTGGACAACGGCATATCTCATGAATATTGAACACTTCAGTAATTATTTCTATATAGAATCACGAGATTGACGGCTCCTAGAGAGCTTGCTCTGCTAGTATGGAGCGATAACGTCTTCAGGATACAAACAACGAGTTTCCCTGACTATATAAAGGATATGAGGCTCCAGCAAGCTCATGTCAGAATAATTAATGCTCCTAGACAGCTTGCTCTGCTAGTATATAGCCATAAGTTAATTATTCCTAAATTCTTGGATTCATCCACTGAATTTCCGAAAATATTCAAATATTTTCGCAGTATTTCGTTACTTCAATTTATGGTTCTTCCTAGAAGAATTCCATTGGTTAGTAATAATTATTAAACGCACGGGCATCTGAGCTACTTCTGAGTAAGCCCCCGACTCGAAAGGTGCAAGTGTACTCAACGGTGATACACTAACAATCACCGCACGAACGAGTATTTCAAAATACGACGAAACGATGAACCTATGCAAAATAGGAAAGAAAATAATAAATAATTAAAATATTGACCAAGGCGCCAGGGGATTGGGCTCATCGACCGATCGGCCGTGCCGTGGCCAATCCCACGCCAGTTTTATATTTTATCATATTTTTTGTTATTTTCCTTGATCTTATGAAAATCCTTTCATTTGAACAAATATCCTTCGTTTTGAGGAAACTCCTCAGTTTCATGGTGCTTCCTTCGCATGAAGGAAATAATATAAAATTGGGAAAAATATTGTGGGGCCGTGATTGTTGGTCAACCGGACATGCCTTGATCCTGGTCGGCCCCACACCTCATGGTTCCTCATTATTTCCCTAATCTCATGAAAACTTCTTCATCTCATGGTATTTTCAGAAATCCATGAAAAATAATATAAAATTAGGAAAACTAGTGAGACCGGGCCCCAGCCGGCCGACCATGCCCTAGCCAGTCCCACACGCCCTTTTATTTTATTATTATTATTTTAAAGTTTCCTTCATTCCATGAAACTCCTTGATTTCATGGTATTTCTCTATAATTAGGAAAATTCCTTCAAATCATGGAAAAATACACAGAAAATACATAAAAATTAGGAAAACTCGTGGGACCGGGCCCAAGTCGGCCGGCCATGCCCTAGCCGGTCCCACACACCCTTATTTTTATTATTTTAATATCATTTTCTTCCTTGATCCCATGGAAACTCCTTCACTTCAAGGAAACTTCTTAATTTCAACAAATTCCTTTATTTCATGATATTTTCATAAATTCATGAAAAATAATATAAAATTAGGAAAAGCACCACGGGACCGTGGTCACTGGCCGGCCGGCCATGCCTTGGCCTCAGCAGTCCCACGCTTCATCATTCCTTCATTTTATAATTATTTTCCTTCATCTCATGAAGTTTCCTCAGTTTCAGCAAAACCCTGATTTTGTCATATTTTCTCAAATGGTTGCTCAAACGCACACCAGAAAATATCAAAATTCTCAGGACTGAGACACGAACGTGTTGACGACGCGAGCATGTTACCTTGACCGACCAAGGTTGGCTCTTTGGCTCGCAATGATCAAGTCCCACATATTTTCATGATTTGACCTAATTTGCGCAATTGCACATATTAGGTCCAAAACTCTTCCAAATAATTTTGGAATTTCATGGAGTGATCGTCATTCGATCCCACGGCCATCCAGGGATGGTTTCATGACCCCTTGGTCGGTCTCTCACCTCTCTAATTAATTAGGTTTTATCACCTAAGGCTCGGACGAGCATTTTTCGAATAAATGATTAAACCAGCATTTAATCATTCTTTCATCGACAAATCACCAACTCTTCAAGAGATCTTGGTATTTTTCTCACGCGGGTATATGGACGCTACATAATCGACCCACGGTATCATGTAGCCGGTCCTCCTTCATTCCATGGTTAATTCTCAAATAAACCATCAATTGGTCATCAATTGATCAAATTAGGGTTTCTGAGTCCAAGGATCATAATTCCCGACTCGAACACTAATAACTTTACGACGATCTCATGATCAGTATTCTTATTTATTATGCTCGGTTCAACTACCAGTATACTAATTAATGTTTTATTTTGGTCACGCTACCAATAATTCATCAGACGAGCAACACTTTCTCAGATGAGCAGTATTTGCTCAAACCAAGGAATATTGGTTCAACTATCAACAATTCATCAAATGAGCAATACTTTCTCACCTCAACGTGAGAATTACACCTCTGTCTCAACGGACACGTTCAATTCACGAGTTTCAGAACATTTTGCAGAATCATGTTCAACTCAGCAAATACATGGGCTCATAATCCCATGAAGTCAGCAACTGACAAAATACACGTCTGCGCTGCAGAATCCACGTTCACGAGACATCAATCGTGTCACTTGGGGGGATATCAACTAGGGTTTTGGTCTGGCGGTCTACGACACGTGTGTTCATACACACGATGGAATGTGAGCAAGTCGTGCAATCAGTTGAAGGAGTTAACAAAGTAGTGGATGGAAAATCGACCAAGTATCCGCACGATGAGCAACTGGTTTCACAAACGATTTCCATTTCCCCACTCTTTGATTCCATCAACTTGCACACTTCATGGGATCATGGTGTCTACAATTCCAGCAATATAAATAATTCTCTGAAATCATGATTGAATATACAAGAATCTCACGTCTCACAGACAACACGAGATCAACACCTCATTAATTGAGCAATTACTCTCAACTGAGCAACTTCAATCATTCAGAACTTATCTTATTCAGAATACACAACACACCCACAATCTTTGATTACCATTGATTCCACACATTTCTCAGCTTCCCTCCTACAGATCAACCCATCCTCTCTTGTGACCGAATTTACTCTGGAACGACCATTGTCTTGGTTTAGGCCTGAGTACTACAGATTGACTCTCGAATTCAAAGCACTCCCTTCTTGCAGTACATCTGTGTGAGGTTGAACATTTCGCTCGGTTCAAGGAGTCTCCTCCGTACGGTTGTCTCCTCAATTCCGTAAAAACCAGCAAATCATTTTGCCCCATCTACAGATTGCTGACCACAGTGGGAGATCATTCTCTCGGTTGCAATCTCACAATTTCACAAGATGGTCGGTCTTAGGTCTGGGTTAGTCACAGGTTCCAACGCAAACAGCGCTAGCACTAGCAACAACAACAACAACAACAACGAGGATATCCCGGAAACGATTCCGACCTCTAACACTGACGGTGGTGATGTCACTCCTCCTCACGTCAACGCGGATGATCATTCTTTGTTCAGCCGACACCCTGAGGAAGTCATAGGGAATCGAACACCTACCATTGTTGATCTCATCAAAGTGCAAGAGACTCTTGCAAAGAATCAAACCGATATGGCTACAGCACAGAAGGAGCTATTTAATCAACTGAAGGCTCTCACTGATACAATGTCAGGAGAGACCCAAGGAAAAGAAAAAGAGAAGGAATCCTCAGACGCTGATCCTGAGGTAATTCTGATTCATACAGTAGATGATGATGAAGTCCGCAAAGCTGCAGACGATCTATCGGCGAAGGAGTCATCAAACTTCATCACTCGGGAGGATTTGGAACGCCTTCTGGAGAACCATGGAAAGGACAAGACCCCACATGTCCATCGTCACCATCCTCCATACCCTTATGCTACGCAGAGGATTCCTCTTCCAAAAGGTTATATCTCTCCAACCTTTGCTTTGTATGACAGAACCGGCAATGCTCGGGAACATGTTTCTCGGTTCCTGGAAGCTTTGGGTGAACATGAGCATAACCATGTTGTTCGCCTCAAATAATTTTCAAAATCATTGAAAGGCAGAGCATACACCTGGTACAACAACATCGCACCAGGAACTATCAACGGTTGGGGAGAAATGGTTAATGCTTTCTATAAGAAGTATTTTTCTTCGTTTTAGAGCAAATTACCCTCTCTGATATCAGAAGGATGTTTCAAAGGAACAACGAACATCCTAACGATTATGTGAAAAGGTTCATAGTTCAAGCATTGGATTTCCATGATCCGAACGTCACGCAGCAGAAACTGGTAGACTAGTGTATCAACGGCATGATCCCGGTCTGCAGAGCTTTATTGGAAAATATCCGTTTTCATACCTTCTTAGAGCTTCATGAAGCGGCGAAGAGATCGGCAACTACTGCACCTGCTTTGCTGGAAAGAACAAAAGCTACAAAGGCTGAAGAACCGCGAGACACTCGAGGTAGCAGACGTCTGATCAAGAAGCAGTAAAACCTCTAGCCTTCCACAAACACTATTGCATAAGGAAGCAAACGGAAAGCCAAACCGCTGCGCAAGCATACCTCAGCTCCTTCAAAAGCACAAAGGAAGGATAAGCAAGATGCACAAGCCTCTGACCAACGCACAAGAGTTCCTGATCAAGAAGCACCTGACTTTCCTTTTTCCATTAAAGAGGTGATCGAACTCTTGGATATCTTGGTCCAAGATGGTGCAATCAAGTTGCCATATGTCAAGAAAGAACCAACTGAAGAAGACATGGAAAGTCCTCGTTACTGCCGCTTCCACAGGTTCGTCAATCATCCCACAAGAGACTGTGGAGTTTTGAAGAACATTTTCAAAGAGAAGTTTGATCCACAATAGCTTCAATTGGGGACTGAAGGAGTACACAAGAATCCTCTCCCAGTCAAAACCTTACACTCTCTGAACAACCTATCAAAGAGGCAGTTCAATCCTTGGTCGAACATGAATTGCGTTATCTGTCGAAGGCACAAAGAAGAGACATGTTCACAGTACTGAACCACATCGTGTCAAGAAGTCCATTCCGAAAATACTTCTTGAGCCTCCAGCCACAGACCAAGATATGTACGACTGGGGACTGCTTACCACAGTCAATCTCAGAAGAAACGAATTTGGAAGAACGTTGATCGATGTTGACACCTCCATCAACAATATTCCACTGAAAACCATCGGATCCACATGCATCACTCGATAAGAAGATACTCATGCTCCATCTCAATCAGAGACCTTGAAGGAGCGCTCGGAAATACTTATGGCTACATCATTCTCAAAGTGAACATAAGTTTAACCTGGACAGAGACCAAGTTTCACATAATCAATCAAGAAGATCCAGGATATGACATGTCCTTCAGACGAGCGTGGATCCATGCTGAAAAGATGAGTACTTACAAAGCGCCTTTGGTTACACATATCTCTAACGAAAAAAAGTTCTAATCCAGAAGATTTGACGGACATTCCATCATCAGAGTACTTGGAGTAATTTCGACGAGGTTGAAGCAAGAACCTGCAAAATATGCATAGACATTCATCAAGAGGTTTCGCGCTCAGGCAAGTCTCATTCCATGTCTATGTCATTTATTTCCCCACATGCTATCCTAGCATGGGGACTTAATTATACTAGCAACTCTACAAGACGTTATGAATGGTAGCTTCGCCGCATTAGTATTTTACCAAGTGTTTGAATCTGACGTTTCTCCGAATCAAGCACTGAAATATTCATTACTGACGTCCAAACATGGCAAAGAACACTTTGGGCGTTTCTCCTGCAAGTCCATGTGTTCCACAAAATCAGAAAGCTCTGATGTCTGCACAAGTGTCGAATCCCACTACTGCAACGAAAGGGATGCTGAATCAGCAGAAGACACTCCAGAGCCGAGACGATCAAACCCCTAAGACATTCGATGCTTAAGGAATATACGCTTTAACGTTCAAGCATCTAAAAAAGCCATCAAATTGTACTCCCAATAAAAGAGTACAACTTCAGCACAAATATCTCGACGATGACACATTGATTCAACACCAGCACGATCAAAGTGTAACTAAATGATAAGTCTTCATTATCCCATGATAAGACTTCTGAAGCATATGCAACATCATGGATGGTGCTAACTCCTTCAATATACACTGGGAAACCTGAGGTGATTCCGTGAAACTTCATTAACGGGTTTTCTCTACATCACAAGCCCCTGCATGATTGAGGAATTTTCTCTCTTCACCAATCACATCTAGTATGAAAACTCTTGATGCCATCTACCGCAACAATGTCGACTCACTGACAAAGCCAGTTCGTGGTAAAGTTATGCCTTCAAGAGCATTCAGGTTGAACTCTCAGTACACCTTCATCTTACGGACGCTCAATTCATTAACTAGTTCGTGAATGTAAAAGGCTCACTGGATGAAGTAGCAAAGATTATATCTATAATCATAGTTCTAGCCTTTTCGGTATTTGGAGCAACTTCAACCATGGTATCAACATCAACAATAATCTCTAGAGGAACACCATCCATGATCTCAGCATCGACAAGGATCTCTGGAGCGTAATCATGGTCTCAGCACCAGCAACGGTCTCAGGAGCAACATTCTCAGGGCTTCATTAACTAATCATTCTCTGAAGTGTCACACATGAAGCGGACTCCTCTAAGAACTAATGATTCATATCAAGATGTATAGACCTGATAACATGCTCACTTGAAAGTCTTCCCAAAGCTGGCACGACTGGTGGGCATAATCCCAAGTCTTCTACAAGATGTTCTCATCACCTCTACAAATGAGATACAACACATTTCAGGCCATGGGTTTGCAAAAACGTACCAATGGGTGAGGAATGGGACAATGCTTCCTGAACGAAAGATGTTTGTCTATGTATCTTCTACAACATACCAAAAGGGCGCATTGATCGGACATACGAGCTGAAAGATATGGCCTTTACAGTCAGGTTTATGAAATATGAAAAATCTGTACGGGATTACAAATCACAAATGTGCACGCTTCGTTGGCTGACCTATACAACTCTGAATTGAGTGATTCTTTTCTCATGTGACAACTCAGTCTCTTAGCTTCAAAAGTTATGAGGTTCCTACAGCTTCCTGAGCATACAACATGCAAGAAACAATTCTTAGACGGGATTCATGACTTCCACAGTCGATCGGTGTCCACAAGGTCTTTTCTCTAAGTCCTTCATCAAGGTACCTCCAATTTCGACTACCTGGGTCTTTACATCAATTTTTCTACCCGGATCCTCTATTTAGGTCCTGCCAGAAGAAGAGAAAACGAAAGAGAGAGATTCAACAAAATACTGGGGATTGACGGTCCACTGGTCAAGACGATCAATCTCACAATCCAAAACCAACCAAGAAATCAAGACCAGAATAAAACCTCACATCTCTCAGAAGTCCAAGGTTCAAGATATCATGGAAAGAAAACTAAAGAAAGTCAACAAAATAAGATTTCTCCTTTTCTGCATCCTCCAAGACTTGCAAAGCAGCTTTTTCCGCCTCCAGCTTCTTGGTCAACTCAGCAACTTCATCCATCTTCTTCAACACGGCATCACTGGTTGTGAAAGGAGTGTCACCTTCCACTGCTTTCCTGATAGCATCAATCTTTTGACGAAGCCATTTCAGATTGAAGCCAAGTTCTTTAGATTTCTTCAAGTTGTACTCCTAATCAAAGAGTACATCTCGGGTGACAGTACTTCCAGCTGTGATGTGGATATCATTTATAACACGCAAGATGGCTTCTACTTGCCTCGTCAAGAAATAACTATGCTCTGGATCCTTGGTAACGACGATGTGCCCATACATCTTCCACGGTTTCTTGTACATAGCAGCATATCTAATGGGAACACTAAATCCACCAACAAACCTGCGATATGGGAGTATCTCACCAAATGGAGGAGTAAAAGCAGTCCCTGCGTTGGGATACTCATGCACTATTATCCGGTTCTCAGTCGCTGGAGCAGCGTCAGCAATCATAGGAACAACTTCGGTTGAAGCAGCTTCTTCCATTCTCGATTCGGGTTCCACAATCTCACGCAAAATTGGAGTTTCAGTCACCTCCACGGCATCAACAACAAGCTTTCCATAACCTTGAGGTACAGGGATGGAGGTATCATTATCAACGGCTCCATAGTTTCTCAAGTCATCATTGTTGGATCTATTATTCCCAACTTCAGCATTTGGCACCTAATGTGAAGATTACATGGGATTAGAATGATTCAAGCGTGGAAACCCAACACAACCATAAAATTCAGAATGTAAGTGAACTAACATCATCTAAGTTCCTTATTATGCACCCAAGACATGCGCAAATAGTGTAGAAGTCATGAAACACGTTTTCAAACAAGCTCAGCTGAAGAGATTTTACACTTCCCTGTATTAAACGGAGAACTGGGAGCAATTTATAAGTAATTGAAGGTTGGGTCATATACCATTCTCTTCGTATGGATGTTGACTACAACATATCAGAATTTCATAGCAATCGAATGAACGAGCTAACAGATGTGGCCAAAACATCAGACAACATGCAATCTGGAATAGTTCTGAAGGTCTCCTGGAAGTTCACTATTTCGCCTTTTTCAGGCCCTAAACATGCTCAAACTTCAAATATATTCTTTGATTAAGCTTGGAAATTTCCTAGGCTTGAAGATACATATGCAAACCGAGAAAATCTGACTTCGGACGAGGATTCTACAGCGTTTCTAGTAAAATCTGAAGTCTGAAATTTTCTGGTGACGTATTTCGGCAAAGTTATCCATAAATTCACATGGATTTTCATTCATTCATTCACGAATCAGCGATATCATACTTCTTTGAAGAAATTACAGGAGATATACTTACTAAGGGAGTCTCTAAATCATTTGAAGCCTCGACAATGCCAGAATCTCCGTTGACAACACCGCTATCTCCATTCGGTTCGGGAATTCTCCATATTCCCATGTCCCAAAGAAGAGTGCGCTTCATCAACATGCTTCTAATCTACAATGGTTTCTTCCTGTATTCAACAACAAAATTATCATTATTTCATTCAAGGAGATGTCGCGATCACCTGCACGAAAGAGATATTTACATCGACTTCTTCATCAGTACTGGATTCCTGAATTGTTCGCCTGAGAACAAGTTGAAGACCGTCAATTGATGGAGAAAAGGTCTGAAAAGAAATAACAAAACCTTGGTCTCGTGATCCTAATTGCACGGGCAGGAAAAAGTCATGACACAAGGAGCGCTAACAACTCACCAAAGAAACGGCTGGGGACTGCATGTCATTTGATAACATCCTGTAGTCCTTACTTCTGGGTGCTCCACCCCGAAGACTTTCTTCCATTTCCGAGGAGTATACATTGATCTGAAACCTCACTACACGATCATCTTGTGGTATAGTTGATGAAATAACCAGGAGTACAACTCAGTATGAAGGATCTCTCACCATCACTCAGAGGTCCAGAAGTACCATTTCTTGAAGTTGCACCCGCGGAGATGTCATCCCTGGAAACATCGTATTTGAAAAGTGTCATCAGGGGAGTCAGTCATTCTTGCAAAGTGGCTATGACAGATGCATAACATTCAGCGCATCATTCAAATCGCAGGATTCAACAAAACAACGAATCATGGAATAAAGATGCTCACATCAGCGTCTGCAGAAATGGTAACTTTCAACTCTTACCTGTTTACGATTCCACTAACAGTACATGAGTTAATACTTCAAATCTTTCTCGTTCATTCAAACCTGATAAGACGAGCAAAATTCTGACATGATTTTCATAAAACCGTGATCAACCCACGTAAATTTTACAATGTGAACATTCACTGGTTGGACAGACGTCCATTTTACGATTGTGAAAACTCACATATAGACATTGTTTTACCATGTATAATGGTCTACATTCAACAGTTGTTCAAAATCAAAACATGATTTTACAAACTATATATATATTTAACGTGAAACTCACGTAGATTTGGAAAATATATCTATATATTTTTGCTCCCTCGCACGAGCATCTGTCTCTGAAGCGAGAGTATATTCTCAAAGATTTCTGAAAGCTCGAGATAATTTTTTTTCATGAAAGCTCATAAACAAAATTTTATTACTAACAGACGCACGTCTATTTAAAAAAAAAAAAACTTTTCTCTCGTACGAGCATCCACCTTTGAAACGAGAGTTTATTACACTTTGTGAAAACTCACATATTTAAAAAATAAAATTTTGTTTTTCGTGAAAGCTCATAGACAAAAGTTTTATCATTAGACTCAGGTATATTTTGTTGTTTCTTAAACGAACGAACGAGCGTCCGTGCTAAAACGGATTCATTTCTTGGGCCCGACCCGCAAATCCTAAACGACTAAGGTTTCATCACCAAATCAGCGGTGCTACCACTTTATGCTCATCAAACGATGCTCTATCATGCCACTGAGATCTTCATTCAAGTCATGGTATGCTCGCACTATCAAAATCCGGTAACGTCTTAACTTACGACTAAGTTCAATTACTTATATTGTTTATGACCGGAAAATCACCATTCAATGATGAATGAGGAACACGGCTTTCCTCACTAAGTAGCGGACTTAATGTAGATGGTGGATTTTCGACAAAGGTTAAAATCGTAAACCTATAATTATACGAACTCCTGATCCAGCAATCAGATGTGAGTATTGAGACACGAGCCTCTCATCGAATCCTCTGACTGAGAATACTTTCTCACAGAGTACATGCAGATATGTAGTCTCTCGGCTGGACAACGGCATATCTCATGAATACTGAACACTTCAGTAATTATTTCTATATAGAATCACGAGATTGACGGCTCCTAGACAGCTTTCTCTTCTAGTATAGAGCAATAACGTCTTCAGGATATAAACAACGAGTTTCCCTGACTATATAAAGGATATGAAGCTCCAGCAAGCTCATGTCAGAATAATTAATGCTCCTAGACAGCTTGCTCTGCTAGTATAGAGCCATAAGTTAATTATTCCTAAATTCTTGGATTCATCCACTGAATTTCCGAAAATATTCAAATATTTTCGCAGTATTTAGTTACTTCAATCTATGGTTCTTTCCAGCAGAATTCCATGGGTTAGTAATAAATATTCAACGCACGGGCATCTGAGCTACTTCTGAGTAAGCCCCCATCTCGAAAGGTGCAAGTGTACTCAACGGTGATACACTAACAATCACCGCACGAACGAGTATTTCAAAATACGACGAAACGATGAACCTATGCAAAATAGGAAAGGAAATAATAAATAATTAAAAATATTGACCAAGGCGCCAGGGGATTGGGCTCATCGACCGGCCGGCCGTGTCGTGGCCAATCCCACGCCAGTTTTATATTTTATCATATTTTTTGTTATTTTCCTTTATCTTATGAAAATCCTTTCATTTGAACAAATATCCTTCGTTTTGAGGAAACTCCTCAGTTTCATGGTGTTTCCTTCGCATGAAGGAAATAATATAAAATTGGGAAAATATTGTGGGCCGTGATTGTTGGCCAACCGGCCATGCCTTGATCCCGCCGGCCCCACACCTCATGGTTCCTCATTATTTTATTATTATTTCCCTAATCTCATGAAAACTCCTTATCTCATGGTATTTTCACAAATCCATGAAAATAATATAAAATTAGGGAAACTCGTGGGACCGGGCCCCAGCCGGCCGGCCATGCCCGCCGGTCCCACCGCCCCTTTTTTATATTATTATATTTAAGGTTTCCTTGATCCCATGAAATTCCTTGATTTCATGGTATTTCTCAAATTAGAAAATTCCTTCAAATCATGGAAAAATACACAAAAATACATAAAATTAGGGAAACTCGTGGGACCGGGCCCAAGCCGCCGCCATGCCCTAGCCGTCCCACACGCCCTTATTTTTATTATTTTAATATTATTTGCTTCCTTGATCCCATGGAAATCTTCACTTCAAGGAAACTCCTTAATTTCAACAAATTCCTTGATTTCATGATATTTTCATAAATCATGAAAAATATATAAAATTAGGAAAAGCACGGACCGTGGTCACTGGCGGCCGCCATGCTTGGCCTCAGCAGTCCCACGCTTCATCATTTTATAATTATTTTCCTTCATCTCATGAAGTTTCCTCAGTTTCAGCAAAACCCTGATTTTGTCATATTTTCTCAAATGGTTGCTCAAACGCACGCCAGAAAATATCAAAATTCTCAGGACTGAGACACGGACGTGAGCATGTTACCTTGACCGATCAAGGTTGGCTCTTTGGCTCGCAATGAGCCAGTCCCGCATATTTTCATGATTTCACCTAATTTGCGCAATTGCACATATTAGGTCCAAAACTCTTCCAAATAATTTTGGAATTTCATGGTGATCGTCATTCGATCCCACGACCATCCAGGGGTTTCATGACCCCTTGGTCGGTCTCTCATCCCTCCATAATTAATTAGGTTTTATCACCTAAGGCTCGACGAGCATTTTTGAATAAATGATTAAACCAGCATTTAATCATTATTTCATCGACAAATCACCAACTCTTCAAGAGATCTTGGTATTTTGCTCACGCGAGCATATGGACGCTACATAATCGACCCACGGTCTCATGTAGATGGTCCTCCTTCATTCCATAGTTAAATTTAAAATAAACCATCAATTGGTCATCAATTGATCAAATTAGGGTTCGGAGTCCAAGGATCATAATTCCCGACTCGAACACTAATAACTTTATGACGATCTCATGATCAGTATTCTTATTTATTATGCTCGGTTCAACTACCAGTATACTAATTAATGTTTTATTTTGGTCACGCTACCAATAATTCATCAAACGAGCAACACTTGCTCAGATGAGTAATATTTGCTCAAACAAGGAATATTGGTTCAACTATCAACAATTCATCAAATAAGCAATACTTGCTCACCTCAACGTGAGAATTACACATTTGTCTCAACGGACATGTTCAATTCACGAGTTTCAGAACATTTTGCAGAATCATGTTCAACTCAGCAAATACATGGGTTCTTCATCCCATGAAGTCAACAACTGACTAAATACACGTCTGCCCTGCAGAATCCACGTTCACGAGACATCAATCGTGTCACTTGGGGGGATATAAACTAGGGTTTTGGTCTGGCGGTCTACGGCACGTGTGTTCATACACACGATAGAATGTGAGCAAGTCGTGCAACCAGTTGAAGGAGTTAACAAAGTAGTGGATGGAAAATCGACCAATTCTCCGCACGATGAGCAACTGGTTTCAAACACGATTTCCATTTCCCCACTCTTTGATTCCATCAACTGTCACACTTCATGGGATCATGGTGTCTACAATTCCAACAATATAAATAAGTCTCTGAAATCATGATTGAATATACCAGAATCTCACGTCTCACAGACAACACGAGATCAACACCTCATCAATTGAGCAATTATTCTCAACTGAGCAACTTCAATCATTCAGAACTTATCTTATTCAGAATACACAACACACACACAATCTTTGATTACCATTGATTCCACACATTTCTCAGCTTCCCTCCTACAGATCAACCCATCCTCTCTTGTGACCGAATTTACTCTGGAACGGCCATTGTCTTGGTTTAGGCCGGAGTACTACAGATTGACCTCTCGAATTCAAAGCACTCCCTTCTTGCAGTGCATCTGTGTGAGGTTGAACATTTCGCTCGGTTCAAGGAGTCTCCTCCGTACGGTCGTCTCCTCAATTCCGTAAAAACCAGCAAATCGTTTTGCCCCATCTACATTCCTGTTCACCTTGAATTATCAAAAGAAGGAACAAAAACTCTTGGGTATTTATGTGGGAGACAGATTTATTCAATCCTATAGACTTTTCTGTGTGAGACAGATTTGTTTATCAAGTCTTCGGCTTTGGATCGTAGCAACTCTTAGTTGTAGGTGAGATCATCTAAGGGAATCAAGTGCGTAGTATCCTACTGGGATCAGAGACGTAAGGAGCGCAACTGTACCTTGAATCAATGTGAGATTGATTAGGGTTCAACTACAGTCCAGTCCGAAGTTATTTGGTAGTAGGCTAGTGTCTGTAGCGGCTTAATACAGTGTGGTGTTCAATCTGGACTAGGTCCCGGGGTTTTTCTGTATTTTCGGTTTCCTCGTTAACAAAATTCTGGTGTCTATGTTATTTCTTTTCCGCATTATATTTTGTCATAAAATTGAAATATCACAGGTTGTGCGTTAAGATCTATCAATTAGAATATCCAACCTTGGGTTGTTGATTTACATTGATTGACATTTGAACATTGGTCTTTGGTACCATTCAAGTAATTCCTCTTATATTCAATCGGGCTCGCAGATTTCTATTTGCTGATTGCGGATTGAATTAAGAGTTAGAGATATTAAACTCTTTGATATACTTTATTCTAGATTGAGTCTGACTGTCTAATGATTCTCTAGAAAGTGTATTGGAGTAAGTCCTCTCAGATCGCCAAACGAATTGTTGGGTGTGGATGTTAGACCCTCGTATTTTCAATTGGTATAAGAGTAGGAAAACACGTTAAAGACCTTACAACTCTGTGTTTGTAGCGATCTCAGGATGGACGATATTCTCTCTGATAAACGCATCGCCAGAAATAAATTTTTTATTTCTATGAAGTCTATTAAAGATAAAGATTTTTCAATCTCGAATATAGATGAACCTAGTGTTCCAATGAAACAACCATACATTGACAAGTGTTTCCCTGACTACCTTACTGAGGAGTCTGACTCAGAAGTTGAAAGGATTGCAACCAAAGAGAGCTCAACGATTCTAAAACTTTTTAGGATCCAGGATGATAATGTCAATCAGTTGAAACATAAATTCAATGTCCTTATTGGTATGGCTAATAAGCATGACTCTCTTCTGAAGGCCCTTCGAGAGGAAAACACCTCATTCATTGAGAAAAACCTCAAAAAGGATGCTTTGGAAATTGAACATCTCTTGAGAAAACTCTCTGTTCAAGAATGTTCCAAAGAGTCCACAATACCAACTGCCTCTGATAAACTGTAAAAGTTTTTGTCTCAAAAGCAAAACAGAAATCCCTTCCTGTTGGAAATAATGTGGTTGTATCTTCCTCTAATCAAGGAATATCCACATCTCTTGGAAGGAAGAAGTCTCCCAACAACAGTGTTGAGTCTGTTCCTTCTAATCACTCAAGTGATCATAAAGTATGTCTCTTTTGTGATTCAAAAGGTCATGGAGAACAAAAGAAGAAATCTAGGTTGAATGACAATTCTTTCAGTCGTCTTCAACACACCTTAGATTTAATTTTCAAATGTGTAACTAACATTCGTCTGTCTAAACCAATTGGCTTTAGTACTTACCCTGTGTATTCTACCGGGAAAGTCATTTCGAGGTGTTCTTCAAATGTTCAAGAATTTAACAGACTTCCCAATGTTGTTCGATCAAGAAGGACTCATGGTTTTTCTTCTTTCAAAAGGGGAGATAATGTTGTACATGATTTTAAAAAGGTACCAGAAGAAGGAAGGAAAAATGGAGGTATGGAAGACAACTAAAAGGGATAATTGAAGGATATAAAGAAATTATCAGCAGGCTATCTATTCCCTCTGGGAAAAAAGTCTTCAGGTAAGAATCAACACTATGCGTCATATTTTGATGATAGAAAATTTTATGATAAATTTTCACATCATAACGGTTTTTCCTCAGAGATCAGGAGAAAGAGATTTAGCCGTAAACAACGGTCATTTGATGAGCTCAAGGCTCATACTTGTGCTAATTAATCACACGGTTGAAATCTCACTCACAAAAAATCCTAGTTGAGTGGGATATAGTCAGGTATACTTGATGGCAAAGTGTTTTGTGATTCTCTAGCTATTTTCTTATCGCTCTTAGCTGGATTATCAATCACAAACATTTTTGCATAAGTATTTGTGTTTGTCTTGTCAAGCTTTTAATTTCTTAATTTCTTTTTGAAATTTTGTATATCAAAAATTGCTACTATTATGCTCTAAATTTTCTCTCATATGAGTATACAAAATTTATTGAGCTAAGATCTGTGAAACTTCTCACATAGGCAAACATTTTGTGTTGAAAAGTTTTTTAACATAGCATTTTCTCTTCTTGAGATGTTTATGGATAACGGGCCAAGTTTGTGTTCGTACGGGTATCCTTTACATACTACGGACCTACTTTAGAAACCCTAATCTCCTGGTTCCTGTGAAGCCTTTTAAATACCAAACCCTGTTTAAAAAATACGCATACTCAGGCTGCCTTTTCGTCAAGAATGGCTTCTCCGTCGGAAACTTGTAATTTTCCAAGAGGATTTCTTGATAAGGGTTTTTGTCTCGAAGAGAAGAAGGAAAATTCTCTAGTGGAAGTTGATGACACATCTTCTGAATCTCCTGATAACTTCTCAGATTTTGAGGATGATGAAGAGATTTCTAATGAAGTTGTTCGAAACTTTATTGATTAGTTTAATGATGCAAAGAAGTTACTAGTTAACACTCTCAAAGATCTTGATGTGTTAAGAACCGAGTTGATAAATGTCAACTCTAAAATTGCTCTTATGAGGACACGACTTAAGGATCGTCTCAATGCCGTGTCTAAAGATGTTGTCAACTATGTCAGTCAAAAACTTGAAAGTCTAGGTACCAGTGAAGCCTCCGTACCTGAGCTCTGATCTCTGCCTGAGAAGTGTTTTTAATTTTTAGATTTGTTATTGGGGTATATTGCGTTTCCTCCCCTCCCAAGATCGCTAATTAGCGTTTCCTCCCCAAATAGATTGAAATTAGTGTTTCCTCCCATCGTTAGTTTTTCCATCCACTGCTCGGTTAGCTGAGTCAGCACTGGTGCAACCGTGGCATAGATTTGACACGTTTTTCATGATCTTCCAAAAATACCCTCTAAGAAAACCACATATCCTCCTCCTCCGGCACCAGTACCGTTGCCTTTTCCTCACATCGATTAGATTTTTTTGTAGACTGATATGAAATTAAAGATAACAGAATATCAAGCCAAATCTTCAAAATCAGGACCACTCCTCAATACACGACCATTTAGTACCAAGAAGAAATCAAAGACACATGTTTTTAATCCCCTCCATACATCACCAGAATCTCCTAAATCAGTTCACACAACCCATGGATTCAGTTAGCTTTCCCCAGACTTTCAATTCGACT
Organism: Papaver somniferum; assembly: GCF_003573695.1. NCBI lineage: Eukaryota > Viridiplantae > Streptophyta > Magnoliopsida > Ranunculales > Papaveraceae > Papaver > Papaver somniferum. Next base: position 149,649,903 of record NC_039360.1, on the reverse strand, counting down.
CACTTTTAGTCCATTAAAGTTATTCCCAATTCCTGCTTGTATTGCTGCGTGTTCTCTTCGGCCAATAACCTCCAATTTCAGATCACATAAACTTCTAGCCGCCACCACCATTTAACACCAGCAGTGCCTACCCAGATCAATTGAATTATCATTCATCCACATTCAAAAGTTCAAAACTACGCCAAATGATATCGTTATTCAATACCATATTTGGGTAAAACCCAATCTCAAACACCACTGCACTAGAACTCTCAGCAGACGCAAATTAACCAAACACACAGACCAACACGAAACCCATCCGTTCGTCACTCGTTTGAACAACAAATAAATCAGATCTAATTTCCCAGCATATAATTCAGGTCATATATGACTTAAATCCTCACCAGTTCGAAAACCCTAAATCTTTCTGTTCTTGATGCTTGAATATAACAACACCTATGAATCCAACACCACCTTCACTATTAAACAATACCAGAACTTCAATTAGCCACAGAAATCAAATCCACCATTATTACTGATACTGCAGCGATCTATTAAAACAATCAAATCAGCTCTAACTCGATCAATTTCTTCTTGGTCTGTAGAATTTCTCTTCATAAGATTTCATCTAAAATTCAATTTTGTACCACATCAAAACCCCAACATAGATCCATATGAGAACCCCAATATTTGATGTTGTCAAACAATCATCATTTCCTGTACTATTGGAACCATATCTTCACGATGGAAACTAATTTCTCCGTCCCCTTTCGTTTTCTTATCATTCTATGGCACCACAACTTCATTCTATTTCCATCGATGTGAAAGAGAGTCGAATCCACATGAACAACATCTGGTTGAAGCTTATCTTCCGACGGCAATTGGGTTTCACAGGAGAATTTGATTTCAGAGATTTTGCTTTTATAATACAGCGAAAATGTGACTTAGGTTTAATTAATCTAAACATGAAAAAGGGTATTTTTGGTAGTCTACGCGACACATGTACTTTTTTTCCACGTGTAAATTAATGTTGACTCAGCTAACCGGGCAATGGATGGAAAAACAAACGATAGGAGAAAACACTAATTTCAATCTATTTGGGGAGGAAACTCTAATTAGAGATATTGGGAGGGGAGGAAACGCAAAATAGCCCTTTGTTATTTTTGTCTAGTAAATCTTCTTTTTTATGTTTTCAGAAGAATAACTATGGTTTGGAGTAGCCATTATTGTGAGTACACATAGCTATGTCCAACGATTTTCATCTTCAATGTTTTCAGATTTATTTATTTAAATTCTAAGTTATTTGGAAGATGATTTTTGCAATTTTAATCTTTATGATTTTAGATATTGCAAATTGTTATGGGATATGTTGTTTACGTCCATGAACCTGTGACTGTCCCATACTTGTTCAAAAGTTATCTCTATTATGTCGGTATGAAAGTATTGATAGAAGATAGAATGAACTTTTGACATTACAAAAGTTAAAGGATTTTATGTCATTGTTTTGATGTAAGAAAGGATAAAACTTTTGTTTACAAGGATTAAGTCTATTGTATGTCATTGTGCAAATAGTGATGGAAAATAGAATGAATCCTTGTCTATTCTGCAGTATTGGCCGATCTCCGATCCACATTTTTGTGCATATATACTGTGTTGCTCCATAAGTTTTCTTATGTTTGAGCATGATAAATTGAATTGATCATTCTCTTGTGGTCAGTTTAGTTGTTGCTCCGTAAGTCCTCTTATGACGAGCATGACCAACTGAATTGATCACTTTCTTGTGGTTAATTTAGTTGTGTAATTCCAATTGAATTAATCATGGGTTTTCTTGTGGTTAATTTAGTTATGCATTTCGATTGGATTAATCATGAATTCTTTTGTGAATAATTCAATTGAATACTTTGTACTCAAATTCATGTTTTCATGTGATTTGGTTATGTCCAAAGAAATCCTTCTTTTCTTGTGAAAGTAAGGTCGCCTTTATTGTTATTTCGGGAATGACATTTTATGGGGGAGAATTCTTTTTGAACTTGTGCTTAATTTCCAAATCTTTGTGGGGAGTGCGGCTGTGGAATATTATAGGGGTTATCTTGTATCTTTATAAACTCCTTGATGAATGCATTTATCTTCGGCTTTATGATGGCATCTATATAAGTTGATATGGTATTCTCTTTTGGTCATGAAGTATCTCTATGAAAATTTCATGAGGATCCCACTAGTTTTCTTACCTTTGCCAATTTATATTGACAAAAAGGGGGAGAATTAATGTGCAGTGTGGTACTACAAATACATATGGTTTACGGATTATTATGTAATGGGGAGTGGTTTTCATGTCGAGATGAAGTATTGGCTAAGGGCGAGTGATACATATCACCATAGTATTGTTGTCAAAGTTGTGATACAATTGAACTTTGATGTTATGTAATAATACTATGACACTGTATAACAATGATTGAGAGCATTTGTTTTCTCATTATTATCGCTACGGATCTTTAACAACTATGATGTTGAACTTACAACCTTTAGGATCATGGAGTACTTGGAAGTGACGAAGATTTCGAGTCGCGTTGAAGATGCCAAGGAGATCAAGCATTTGGTTGAGAAGCTACAATTTTTATTTATTTTGTAATCCATATGTATTGATAGTTTCGTCACTAAAATTGACAAAGGGGGAGATTGTTAGAGCACTGCTCGGTCGAACTCGCATGCGTTGCTATCTCAAGCATGTTTGTCAATGTTAGTGATCAAAACTACAAGTCTTGATTTCTAGCCTATTTATAGATGTCTCGGACTATGATAGTTTGTGTAGTTGAGCTTAGACTGCACATCGCTTATCACTTGAAGACGAAGAACTACTAAGGAGAGCTTGTGGAACTTCATCGACAAAAGGTATGTGGAGACTTAAACTCATATATCAGTTGGAAAGTCTATTTCTACTTTATCTCCTATATTGAGACATAAGTCGTGTTACGATATAGTTTTCTCTATACACATTTGAGATTTCCAGCTGAGTATATCTCGCTTACATATTTCTCGAAATATGTGTGGGTAAACTTTCGCCTCAACCAAGTTCATCTTATATCATGAGAAAATTGCCGAGTAACATCTTACATGGTTTGTGTGATACAATCATTTGGTGAAAGACTTGGAATGTTTCGATAATGATTATTTCAGTATCTTGAAAATTGCTTTGATGCTAATAATATGTGAAAACGGCTATTGTCATTATAGAAGAATGTTTGAATGATTGAAATAAAGAGCTTAGAATCTTGTAAACATCTTTGGATATAAGCATAGTGTGTTCGCACAGTAGTGTATAAGTCCAAAACCGGGAGCCTAAAGTATGCATACTTGTGTGCATACAAAAAGATTGTAGGAGACTGGGTAAGTATGCCTACACGTACGCATACTGGCGGAAGTTCACGTCCGTGAATTTCTGCTGAGTTTGAAAACCAAAACCAAAATCATCCGGTTACCTAAAGTATGCGTACCCGTATGCATACTGACGGAAAGTTCACTTCCGTGAATTTCTGCTGAATTTGAAAACTAAAACAAACTCAAATCCGTGCGCATACTTAAGTGGTTACTTTCTAAAATCGGTTGTACATGAACCTAAAACATTTATCAATAAGGAATGCAATCTTTGCAAACCGTGGCTATGATGTTCGTGTATTGATTCGAGTGCATCAAACCGATTTTGCTTCAATTGTGTTCTTGTATAAATCCATGAGAATATAGCAATTGAATAACTCTTTAACTAGTTTCATTTGAGTCACTTGAACTAGTTATGGTTAAGATGAATAAGGCTGAAATGAGAGCAAACATATGGCTAACCTCGGTTAACTATTTGTGAATCAACATGGTGTACACGTTTGGGTACGGTTACATAAACCTAAATGAGGGTACATTTCATTTGTGTGTAACAAGCTAAGTTTGATCTAACAGCTAAAAGATATTAGCTTGGTTGAATCAGGTTTTTCATCTAACGGTGAATATTGAATGCTTTATTACCAAGGTAACTTGGATTGCAAACCCTGATTTGAAAACTATATAAAAGAGAACTCTAGCAACAGGGAAACCTAATCCCCAAACCTCATGTGTGTTATTAGTTGCATAACTAGAGTCGATTCTCCTTTAACCTTAGGTTTCTTCTCAAGACCCTGTAGGTTAACGACTTGAAGACTTCATTGGGATTGTGAAGCCAGACCCAACTATTCTCTTTGTAGTTGCGTGATCTAATCTTGCTGTTTCTATCGCGATTGAGTGCAATTGTAAAATTGGCTTGAGATTTATATCTCCAATAGGCAAGATAGAAAAGTAATCACAAAAATCTTCGTCTCATCGTTTGTGATTCCACAATAACTTGTTTCGCTAGTCGATTAAGTTTATTGTGAGGTGATTGATAATACTAGGTTGTTCTTCGGGAATATAAGTCCTGTTAATCAATTAGTTCTTGTTCACCTTGATTTATCAAAAGACGGAACAAAAACTCTTGGGTATTTATGTGGGAGACAGATTTATTCAATCCTATAGAATTTTCTTTGTAAGACAGATTTGTTTATCAAGTCTTCGACTTTGGGTCGTAGCAACTCTTAGTTGTGGGTGAGATCAACTAAGGGAATCAAGTGCGTAGTATCCTGCTGGGATCAAAGACGTAAGGAGCACAACTGTACCTTGGATCAGTGTGAGATTGATTAGGGTTCAACTACAGTCCAATCCGAAGTTAATTGGTAGTAGGCTAGTGTCTGTAGCGGCTTAATACAGTGTGGTATTCAATCTGGACTAGGCCCCGGGGTTTTTTTGCATTTGCGGTTTCCTCGTTAACAAAATTCTGGTGTTTGTGTTATTTCTTTTCCGCATTATATTTTGTTATATAATTGAAATATCATAGGTTGTGCATTAAGATCAATCAATTAGAATATCCAACCTTTGGTTGTTGATTTACATTGATTGACACTTGAACATTGGTCTAGTTGATTCTCTAGAAAGTGTATTGGAGTAAGTCCTCTCAGTTTGCCCCACGAATTGTTGGGTGTGGTTGTTAGACCCCTGCATTTTCAATATAATCTTCAAATCAGGGTATGCAATCAATGATACCTAGGTAACAAAGCATTCAATATTCACCGTTAGATGAAAACCTGATTAGATTCAAGCTAATATCTTTCAACCGTTAGATCGAACTTAGCTTATTATACACACATGAAATGTAACTTCATTTAGGTTTGAGTAACCGTACCTAAATATGTACAAGTCGTTGGTTCAACGGTAGTTAACCATAGGTTAGCCATATGAGCACTTTCATATCAACCTTATTCTTCTTTACCACAACTAGTTCAAATGACTCAAATGAACTAGTTAGAGAGTTGTTCAATTGCTTAGGTCTCATAGAAGTATAAGACACAATCGAACCAAAAACAGTTTTGATTCACTCGAATCGATTCATGAACATTATAGCCACGGTTTGCAAAGATTGCATTCCTTAAAATATAAATGTCCTAGTTAACGAATTAAACTGTTTTTAGAAAATAACCTACTTAAGTGCGCATACTAGTAGGTGGACTTAAGTACCCAGATTAAGTTTGTTTTCAGTTCACAAACTCCAGCAGAAACTCACGGGATGTGAACTTCCGGCAGTACGCGGACTTTAGTTCCGGTTATCCTGAGCAGCAAAGTATGCATACTTTGGTTCAAGGATATTGGACTTACACACTGTTTGTGGGTAAAAACTGTTTCTGCTGGTTTTTGTAAATTTGGGTGTGTGGATTCGAGACATCAAAAATGTCTAAACCAAGAAACAAATCTAAACCTAAAACAAATGCACTGCACGGGAGTACTTTAGATTCGAGAGATCAATCTATACATTCCTGGCCTAAACCAAGAAATGGCCGTTCCAGTCTTGCTTCGGTCACAAAGTGAAGGAGAAGGGTTGGTCTTAGGGAGGGAAGCGAAGAATTTGTTGAGACCAGAATGGTTAATTCTGAAGGTGTGGCTATTTTATGACTTGTATCAGAAATTGGAACTGGCTTGCGGAATGAAAGCTATCAGTTCTTTGGTATTTTTCTGGATATTGTGTTGTTGTTCTAACCAAAACTTGTTGTTTGATGGAAATAGGTAAAACCTATTTATACAAGTCATAATCGAATACACCCTGGTTCCGTAGGAAGTGGGAGTGATTGAGTGATGGAAGATTGGAGTAATGTGTAACTTCCAGAAACCACGGCTCCACTATGAAAGAAGTGGGTTTGTTTACACCCACTACTTCTTTCCTCCATTAACTGCCATGTTTTCCTGACACTTTCTTATGATGGACGTGTTGCACGTCGCACGCTGTAAACCGCCAGACCAATACCATGTAGCAGATTGCTACGTGTGGCAAGTCAAAGTCAAGAGACTTTCCATAGGAAAATAACATGTGATGCTATTAGGCTTGCCTTGGCTGGCCGCCTAAAACTTGCCACATGCCTTCCATGGAGAATTTGGACGGCGAGATTGTAGCTTATGAGAAAGGATGGCCATTGATTATGGCCACATCCTGTTGTATAACAAAGTGGCGCCATTGGCATAGTGACGCCTGGCGTATCCACGGCATAGCGGCATGCCAGTGGCGTAGCCGTGGCAGCTGTTTTGGCATATTGGTGTTAAACCCAAATATGGTTCCGACAACATTGAAGTCTGTTATGTCGTTGGCCGCGGACAAAATATGGGTTGGCGCGTAAGTGCACTATTTATGCTATGCTGCCACTTCGACATGCTTTTGTGGCAAAGTGGCACGTCTGGCATGTTGGGCATGCACGTTTTTCATGTTAGTTAGCGCATTGGCGCAAATTTTGGGAAGCCAATTTTACATCTCTTTTTAATACTGTGGCAGGTTTTGAGCTACCTGATTGGTCGAAAGAGAGGGCCGACCAAAACACGGGCGTGGCCACACTTCTGGTGTAGGTGTGGCAAGTTTAAAGCGACCTGATTGGTCGATGGGAAATAGGGCCGACAAGTATTGGCCCAGCCACAACTTATGTGTTTGTGTGGCGGGTTTAAGGGACCTGATTGGTCGAGGGCAAGTGGCGCCGGCTGTCCTAAGGCATGTCCACGCCTCCCTTTGTTGTTGTTCCTATTCTGCGGCTCTTCTACTTCTTGTTTTCTGTTTTTGGGTAGGATTTTGTACCTACTAATCCATGGCGGATTAATTACCTAGTTCTTCTAGGATTAATTTCGACAAGCAAGGTCTAATATACTGCGCAGGGAGCAAAACCATAATTTTTTGCAAATTAATCAGGGTAATATCTGAATTTTGTGAATTATCACAAAATCGATTGAGTTCTGTGTATTGACATAGAGTTCTTTAGGTTCATTGCTAGAGAGCAGTATGCTTTCCTGACTGAATACTTTATGCAAGGACCTTAGCCTTGATACTTGGAAATTCGTGCTACTCTGCTGCGAGTGAACACAAATTGTCATGACATATCAATATTAAGGGTTCAGCCGGGGAACATAAAAAAGAAAGCATTCAAAGAAACTTATGTTAATTGAATAATATAGGCAAGGCGCCAAATTTACAGAATATCTGGGATTGTTGCTACATGACCATTCTGGATAAATTTCACATATATATATTGAGTTGCTCATTAAATATGTCAGTGGAGAGGTTGAACACTCGTCACTTTACGTGGTTCCGTTTCTTTGCAGAGTGACGACACATTAAATGCAGGATTTTACAAATTTATCCCTGAACTAAAAACCACCATCAACACACACATATGAGTTATCTCACAATGTTTATATCCAACCATGGTTATGTATTCTAAACTCTCATTTCAATAATTGAAACATTCTTAGAGGACGTTATATAGTTGTTGTTCACAAACTATTTTTCGTCAAAGCAATTTTCAAGTAATTGAAACTAATAAGACTTTTGTCACTAGTAAAGATGAACTTGCCAAAGCGAAAGCTTACCGACACATATTTCTAGAAATAGATAAGCGAGATAAACTCAGCTCGAAATAGTACATGTGTATAATCATAGTCTATATAACAATACGACTTTTGTCTCAAGATAATAGATAAAGTAGACTTTTGAGTGATAGATAAGTTCAAGTCTCCACATACCTTTTTGTCAATGAAGTTCCACCAGTTCCTTGAGTAGTCCTTCGTCTTTGCATGATGAACACCGTGGAGTCTAGAGCTCAACTGAGGCTTAGAGATTAGTAGACTAGAAATCAATACTTATAGTTTTGGTAACTAAACTTGACAAACAAGCTTGAGATAGCAACGCTTGCGAGTTCGACCGAGCAATGCTCTATCAAAACTAAGTAGCTAGGGGTAGTCTACTTGGTATGAAATATATAAAGTTGGTATTAGATTTTGTATAACGGCTTAATTCTGAGTGTATCCAAAACTGGACTAGGTCCCAAGGTTCTCTGTATTTGCGGGCTCCTCGTTAACAAAATCTTGTTGTGCCATTTACTTTATTATTCCGCATTATAATTATTTTATTATAATTAAAGTAAATTGCACCTGTACGTGACCGGTTGTCAGCCGTGCAAATATAATTCACTTTCTCGCTCAACTAGATATAAATATAGTATGTGACAAGAAAGAGTTCGTTCACACAAAGAGGTCTTGGGTTGTCAATATGTTCCGGTTTCCTATATAAAATAATGGGGGGATTTTCTGATTTTTATAATATAAAAATAAAATAAAAGCAAAAAAACAAATAAAGCGAAGCAAACACGCAAATCAAGATGAAAGAAATTGATTAAGGATCAGTTTTCATCCACAAACATGTTTTTCAACAATAACTAGAATTGATATTTAATTTCAATTTTTATCAAAGGCCCTAGGATACCTTGATCGCAAGAATATCCCGCTAATTTCCTCTTATCATCAATAAACATTAAAAGATGCGAATATGAATTCTACCTAAGAGAACAACCTAACATGTAAAAGCACTATCACGTTTAATTCCCTAGATGCACTAAGTTTTATGAAATCAGGCCAATCAAAGCAATCGAACGTGTAAAAGCACTAATCCGATTTAACAAAGGTTATGACTCACATGTGACTACTAGGATGTATCACTACAAGCAATAATCACAATTATGCTACTTGTATTCAAGGTGTATCACGTTTACGTATAATAAACCCTAAACTAGCAATAGATATGATTACGAGTTTTACCAATTTGCAACTTGATGAAACTAACAATCAATCATACATGCGATATTTCTAGTGAATCATAATCGATAATTGTGAAACAAAACTAATTTATTGAACAAAACCCATGTTTGGAAATTCAACTTATTCCTTAACCAATAATAAAAACTAGCTCATGTTAATGGAGTTCATAACAAGGATAAAGAGAAGAGTTTCCATGTCTAAACCCTAGAACAAAAGTAGAGAAGAAGATAATAAGATATACAGGTTTAGAGAAAAACTTTTCTATTTATATGCTTCTCCCAATCCAAAGGATACTCTTTCCAATATTAGGTCTTCTCAAAACCCATCTCCAAGTGGTCCACTAGGCCCATGTATGAGAAATATGTCTCTGGAATTTTGGGTCCAAAACTGGTCGCCGGAATTGATGACGTCATCACCGGAATTTAGCCGGAAAAGACATCATCGGTTACCTGAATATCACTGCTGAATTAGGCTGGATCGGTCATCGCTGAGTTGACTCGCCGGTGCATAAAACTGGACAGAGTTTCCTCTGTTTCAGGAGTATTCCCAGGCCAAATTTCAGGCCTATTTCTTCACCTGCTAAGAAGCCTAACATTCATCTAGTTTCAAATATCATTCACTCATTTCAGGCTTCAGCTGCAGTACTAACCTAGTCTTCATACCTCTCACCAGATTCAATTACACAGACCCATCTTCCAATCGAACCCATTTCTCTGTAACACCAGTTCGTAGCAGCAGAACCTTCTTCTATCTTGCAGTTTCTCAAATTTTATCTTCTCTCTAAGTTACAGCTACACCCATTTGATTTTAAGTATTTCAGCAGAACCCATGTTTGGGATCGCCAGTAGAAATTCCTCTTCCCTGTATCTCAATCCTCTCTGAGATCGACAACAACTTCAATCAATGGCAGTAGCAGACTCATCTTCTCCTAGCCCTTCTCGGCTTCATACCCATTCCACCGAAACTTCAACAGAGACTACCATCTTCGATTCAATAGCAAGTTCATCACCATCTTCAATAATTCTCAGAATCAAACAAACCCTTTTCTTCTTCGATTCAGAAACAACCTCGAACCCTAATTTTTGGATCTAATCCATCTTCATCAATTGTCTTCGTCTTGACAGAAACACAGCTCAGATTTATCATCTCCTTCTCTCTGTCAAATTCCTCAAACCCTTGTTAGCAACAAAAGTACTTCTTCTTCCAATTCCTTGACAATCACCATGAACCCATCTTCTATTCGTTCTCAATTCAACACAGATCCCCTTTTCATCTCTCGAATATCAACGACAACAGTCACCCACAACTCTCGATCTCTCCATGGCTGCGCCTTTCAGGTGTACTGATGATTCAGAAAATGAAGAACGAGAGAATAAACTCTCGGTTTTAGGGTTAGGTGGTTTGGGTTTGGATGGTACACCCCACTGCTGGATACGACCCACTTATTGACATCCCCCTTATCCTCAGCTGGTCTGTGTTTAGTACTCCTCCAAATAGAGCTGCCCCTTAACCTTGACTGGGCTTCAGATAGTGTTCGCTCATGAAATGACAATTTTGCCCTTTTCTCTCAAATTGAGTGATTTTTTCTTCCTTTGCTCCATATGTCTCCAAAACGCCTAAAATCTCAAAACAAGCGTAAAATACACAATTCACACGAAAAATTGCAAAGAAAGCATAATCAATAGATAATAAATCTAGGTGTTTATGACCCCTATCAGTACGCTAATCCATAACACTTTAAATTGATCCTATAGAGTTTCGGTTATTACCGAACCTATTATCAAGTGATCATTTCGTTGTTGTATCATCTCGACCTTGAATCCACAGTCAATCACACAAGTGATCTTGTTGTTGTATTGTCTCGATTTCGTATCCATAGACGATCGTGTACCGAAGTTGGTGTATTGTCTCGAATCAGTTCATAGACGATCACACTTGGTAAAGGACTTATAGGTTGATAAATAAAAGATTGTGGTGTATTTTGGTACCCTCGTCTTTTCACAAGGATTTACAAATCTTGGTAGTTCGCGAAAGTAAAGCCGCAAGGGTTTGCAAACCTTGGCAGTTTGCGAAAGTCAGGTGGAAGTGGTTTGCATATCTGGTTTGCGAACCTACCCAATTCCTGAACTCGGATGTACATAGTTTGCAAAGTGGGTTTACGGACCTATACAGTCTTCGGAATTCAAACTGACTTTGGTAAAACATAAAAGTACGTTTACCTATTTCCAGTAGACATATGTAATATGAAAATGAGAGGATAACTAGTACACCACCAAATTTTTCGTTTGGGAGCCTATATGGACAATTCTTGTACAATCTACATGTTGGGTTACGAAGCTGTATTTACGATTGTTTTAACAAGGTAAACCTAGTAATACCCGAACTGCTTAAGAATCGAATCCCAATAAGAAAAGTGTTGTAATCTATATTTCAAGATACAAATTAAACAAGAACGAGCCTTGTAAGTTCTTTACAATTGAGTTAATACTATATAGGTTTAAATACATACATACTGTGATATCTCAATTATAAAGATAAAACGATATAATGCGTAAAAATATAACACAAATAGCAGAGTTTTTTGTTAAAGAGGAAAACTACAATTTTGTAGATTAACCCCAGGACATAGTCCAGATTGAACACACACTGACTTAAGGCTGTGTTTGGTATAGTCTTTTATTTTATTTATTTTATTTTATTTTATCACTTTCAAAACTTGTATATGTTAATAATTTTTGAAATTAGTGTTTGGTAATAATAAAATAAAGTGCTTTTTATCTAAAGCACTTCCCAAATTCCTCAACTTTTAAAGACCGCGCCTATATACATGCCGCAATCTTGTTCACAAGTCGATTTTCTACACATGGCCAAAATAAACAAGTGTATTTTGTAGGTGATAAATACAAGGACAGAAAGTAACACCGTCCACCACCATCTTCTTCCTCTAATTTCTTCCCTTGTTACTGCTCCTCCACCCGAAATCTCCATGGAAGTACCTTCAAACTTCAAACCCATATCACAAAACACTTATTTGATCAAACCGTTGTTTGTGATTTGTATTAGCTTTAAGTTTGTAACAATTGTAAAACAACAATTGCTCACCTTGTCCTCGAGAATCAGACCTCCCTGATTAAATAGAAAGCCTAGTTCAGATGGAGCGAACTAAAAAATTAAGTTTGAATCCATGATCTTTTATTCCTTTTCCTCAAAATGATTTTGTTTGTACCATAATATTTGGGTACCAATACGGGCTAACTACATTATTATTAAAGGAAAGTATATGTCGTCCCAAGCCTAGCAGCCTGTATATATTGGTCCAGTCTGCCGACCCATTTCCAGCGACCCGTTTCCACCTGCCTATTCCTGAAACTCTAGAAGAAAGTTCTAGAATATTTCAAATTACTTGATAGACAAGTCTATACAGCGATATAAATACATGGGTCTAAACCCTTAAGAAAAAAGGATTTTATGCTAGCTAATACAGAAAAAATCCATTGTAATTCTTATATCAATAAAACATCGCTCCCCAAGAGGATTTATCCGTAGGGGTATGCATAATTAGCCGAACCACGTTAAATTCTTGTTTCTCAATTTATTTTCAATTCGTTTTCTAACCTAATTTGCATCATCATCAAATCGATTTTGTTTGGTGCCTAAAAGTAATTTTAGGTACAAACATATTTATACACAATTTATGTCCCCAGTCATCAATTCATATCGTTTATTCCCCATTCCAGTTCATGATTTGGTCACAAAGATAAAATCCTTTCCCTTTGAAGTATTTTTATTGTTTTTCATAGATTTAGAAATTCGAAAATAATCTGAATTGAGAAAATCGAAGATTTATTTAGGGTCCTTTTTTATGTTTTATTTATAACATGAGAGGCAAAGTAATCAATCAGCAACTGATTGTACAAAGCTAGCTATTTTTTTTCTTCAAAAAACTCCGTTAATGGCATCTCGGTGGTGATAGTGATGGTGGTGTGTCGGGGAATGGTGGTGGATATAAGAAGATAACAGAGAGAAGGGAGGAAAAATATAATTAGATGACAGGGAGAAATATTCATTATCATTCATTTAACAAACCCATGTTTACATTATCCTCTACACATGTATATCTCATTGCCAGCTGAGTTTTAACCTGCACTTGCGAATGTGATTAAAAAATGTTTGTCTTCAAATCCATCATCGCCAGAATGGGAGTTTAGCCTTACGATTTGCGGAGACAGTGAACAACGGTGGTCAACCACTGTTTTTGGGTTTTCAAAGTAACTACTTTTTCGTCCGTTTACATTGACACAAGTCAACACAACTTTGGCATTGTATATAGCTTTAATTGGCTCTATGTACAACCGCGGTCTTTTTAAAAGCGGGGGAGGAGGAACTTTAAAAAGCTACAAAAGCATAAGATTTGATCTCACTTAAATTTAATGTTTGATTTATCTTTTTTTATCCCTATTTTATTTTATAAATGACATAAATTACCCTTGAATTTATATACAATCAATTTTTTATTTAAACTAAAAAGTGGTTAAGTAAAATAATATTTTTTAACAATCATAATAATAGTAGCAATAAGTAAATTTAATATTATATATATTTATGTTTTATAGTAAATAAATAAATAAAAATAAATAAAACTATTTTCAGAGATATGTCTGTTTTTGTCATTTGCTACAACAACAACGGTTGAATCTAATATTTTACCAAACACACTTTGATTGTTTTTTTTATTAAACTTTAACTTTAATTAATATTTTACGATACGTCTAACTGCTTTTTTCCCACAGCACAACACAGCACAACCACGCACAACAGAAAAGTGCTTTTACAAAAGCCGCAACAATACCAAACTAAGCCTAAGTTGTTACACCAATTGTCTACTACCAGATTTCAGACTAGATGTAATATCTGTTTCAGTTGTATACGTGCACCTGTAGAACTCCTAGCAGAACACCGATTCCCTTTAAGAATTGCTCTCGTAAATCTTCTAGCATAACATCAATTCTCTTTTAAAGATTCTCTTGGAAATCTTCTAGCAGAACGTTAATTCCCTTTAGAAGATGCTCCTCAACAATTAGAGTTTACACGTCCCTTGACCTAATTGATTTTTCCCTCACAAGATCACCTAAAAATAATCTAGAGATATCTTGATCTATCAAATCTAAGGAAAACACCTAGAAACAGTTTCCGTAACTATCAAAGAAAATAACTTTCTTGTGTGTTTACGATCCTCAAGTAAAGACTTTTGAAATCTCAGTCTTGTTCGTGAAAAACAAAGATATGGAAAATAACCTTATGCAACACACACACACACAATTTTCTAAGGAATAGTTTGTGTGGCTACATGAAATCTCTAATTATAGTGAATGATCAAGGATAGGTTGCTTTAAAACAAAATTACCTTGTGTTAGAGCACTGCTCGGTCGAACTCACAAGTTTTGCTATCTTAAGCTTGTTGTTAATGTTAGGTGAATAAAACTATATCTTGATTTCTAGTCTACTAAGTCAAGTCTCGGACTAGGTACAAAAGTTGGTAGTTGATTATCAAATATCACCCTCAAAGACTGAAGATCGATGAAGACATTTGGAGAACTTCATCAACAAGGTATGTGAAGTCTGAACCATTCTATTTAATCACAAGTTTTAGCATTCTATCTATTCGAGACTATGTCGTATGACTTCTAGTAGATTTATCGCAAAGAAGAAATTTCGCTCCAAGATTGTCTTGTTAAACATATCGAAATATTATTCAAGTGATGGATGTTCATTGGTCCTTTGAAAAATTAGTTCAAAATAATTTATTATTCCAGAACTAGTCTTTTGAATCATTTGAAAATTGCATAAGCAATGATATCTATATCTATGGCAAATAGGAAGGTTTCAAACATCAAAGAGAGATATTTTAATTTGGACTCAGGATAGGTTGGTGAGTCATCTCGCAAACCATAGGTACCTGAGTTTCTGGAATACAGGAAGGTTGGCGAACCAGTTCACAAATCGTAGGTTCATAGTGGGACAGTTCACCAACCCGGTTCACGAAATATGGTGATCTGAAATTGGTGAGGAGACTAACAGTTGGCGAACCCAATTCACGAACTGTTCTCACCTGAGTTCACAAGTCGTTGAATGGTTCATGAAACGTAGCACCCTGAATTTGTGAACTGCCTAACGATTCACGAACCGTCTCACCAACGGTCTCAGTAAATATTTAACAGATGCTCAAAGACTTATTTTTTAAAATATGCTTAACATTGCTATAACTCTCATAAACACATATAAGACATCTATGATCACCAGAACACTTGTGTACATGCATCATGATTAAATTCCTAAGTGTTTAAATGAACACGATATTGGTTATTAATTCGAAAGGATTTTCCAAAAACTATCATTAGACACGGTTAACGTATCCGGACCAACGTGTATATTATTCTATGTGATTTCAAGAAAAACTTCTCGCATGCTTACTTGAAAACTTAATAAGAGTTTAATCTAAATAGAGAAAGTGTTTGCTTCATTCTCAAGTTATCTTAGCTTGAATTTTAAACAACCCTCGGTCTTGAACACCTATAAATAGAGATACTCTTTCAACTGGGAAATTAAATCCCTGACACTTTTTGTCCTAGTTAATTGCTAGAGTAGTCATATATTGACCTAGATTTCCTCTGCGAAACATCATTAGGTCAACTACTTAAAGACTTACCTGCGGGTTCGTGAAGCCAGGTTCGACTATCTTTACCTTGATAGTTCGTGTATCTTGATCTTGCTTTTTATGTTGTCGAAGTTTTCGTACCTCTTTCAGGTAAGATTGATAGAAATCACGAATTTCTTTTCGTCCGAGGCTTTGTGATTCCACAAGATAGATATCTAAAAACTATTCTTAATTGATTAGTTCATTATTGTTCTTCAAAGGTGGTTAAGAATCCAAGCTTCTCATCTCACTGAGTGTAAGTGTTACGGATTGGTAAGGTGTAGATGGGAAAAAACGATTTGCTGGTTTTTAAGGAATTGAGGAGACGACCGTACGGAGGAGACTCCTCGAACCGAGCGAAATGTTAAACCTCACACAGATACACCGCTGCAAAGGGGGTGCTTTAGATTCGAGAGATCAATCTGTAGTACTCCGGCCTAAATCAAGACAATGACCGTTCTAGAGTAAATTCGGTCACAAGAGAGGATGGGTTGATCTGTATGAGGGAAGCTGGGAAATGCGTGGAATCAATGGTAATCAAAGATTGTGGGTGTGTGAATTCTGAATATGATAAGCTCTGAATGATTGAAATTGCTCAATTGAGAGTAGTTGCTCAATTGATGAGTTGATGATCTCGTGTTGTCGGTGAGAAGTGAGATTGATGATCCTTCAATCATGATTCAGAGAATTATTTATATTACTGGAATATTAGACACCATGACCCCATGAAGTGTGACAGTTGATGGAATCAAGGAGTGGGGAAGTGGAGATCGTGTTTGAAACCAGTTGCTCAACGTGTGGAGACTTGGTCGATTTTCCACCCACTACCTCGTGAATTCCTTCAACTGATTGCACGACTTGCTCACATTCCATCGTGTGTTTGAACACACGTGCCGTAGACCGCCAGACCAAAACCCTAAGTGATATCCCCCCAAAGTGACACGATTGACGTCTCGTGGTATGTTAGTCAATTGATGACTTCGTGGTTTGATGGGACGGTGAGTCCATGTAGTTGCTGAGTGGAACATGATGTTCTGAAACTCATGAATTGAACATGTCATGAGACAGAGGTATAGTTCTTACGATGAAGTGAGCAAGTATTGCTCATTCGATGGATCGTTGAATATTGATTGTTGAACCAATATTCCTTGGTTTGAGCAAATATTTATCATCTGAGCAAGTGTTGCTCATGTGATGAATTGTTGAATATTTGATCGTCTGAGCATGTGTTGCTCATCTGATGGATTATTGGCAGCGTACCAAAAATATTAATTAGAATACTGGTCGTTGACCCGAGCATAATTAATAAAATTAATGACCATGAGGTCGTCGTAAAATTATTAAGGTTGGAATCTGGAATGATGATCCTTGGATTCAGAAACCCTAATTTGATCAATTGATGATCAATTCATGGTTCGTCAAAAGTTTAACCATCGGACGAAGGAGGGAGCGACTACATGGGACTGTGGATCAACCATGTAGTGTCCATATGCTCACGTGAGCAAATAAAAAGAACTCCTGAAGAGTTGACGATTTGTTGGTGAAAGAATGATTAAATGCTGGTTCAATCATTTATTCGACAATGCTCGTCTGAGCCGTAGGTGAGAAAACCTAATTAATTATGACGGAGTGAGGGACCGACCATGGGGTCATGAAACCGGCCCTGGTTAGTCACGTGAACGCCTGATGATCACTTCATGAAAATCCAAAGTGTTTGGAAGAGCCTTAGACCTAATACGTGCAATTGTGCAAATTCGGTCAAAACTGTGAAACTTGATGGGACCGGCTTCTGTAAGCCAAATAGCCAATCTTGGTCGGTCAAGACAGCATGCTCGTGTCCCCAAGGCGTCCGCGTCTCAATCCTGAGAATTTTGATATTTTCTGGCGTGCAATTGAGCATCCATTCGAGAAAATATGTCAAAATTAGGGTTTCGATGAAACTGAGGAAAACACCATGAGATGATGGAAAACAATTATAAAATAAGGAATAAGGAGGCATGGGATTGTCGAGGCCAAGGCATGGTCGGCCGGTCGTGACCACGGTCCCGTGGTGCCATTTTCCTTAATTTTATAATATTTTTGATGATTTTATGAATAATTCATGAATTTTAAGAAATTTGATGAATTTAGGGAGTATCCATGAATTGATGGAGTTTTCATGAGTTCAAGGAAGCAAAAAATGTTAAAATAATAAAAACAAGGGCGTGTGGGACCGTGGGGGCGTGGCCGGCCGGCTAGGGGCCCGGTCCCACGAGTTTTCATAATTTTTTATATTTTTTAAGTATTTTTCATGATTTGAGGGAATTTTTCCTAATTTGAGAGAAATACCATGAAATCAAGGAATATGATGAATTCAAGGAAAAATAAAATAAAATAATAAAACAAGGGGCGTGTGGGTCCGGCTAGGGCATGGCCGGCCGGCTAGTGGCCCGGTCCAACAAGTTTTCATAATTTTATTTATTATTTGATGATTTGTGCAAAATACCATGAAATCAAGGAGTTTTTTCATGAAATTAGAGAAATAATAATAATAATAATAAAATAATGAGGAACCGTGAGGTGTGAGGCCGGCTGGGACCAAGGCATCTCCGGTTGGCCAACAGTCACGCCCCACACTTCTTTTCTTAATTTTATATTATTTTTTACGAATTTATGAAAATACCATGAAACCGAGGAATTTCCTCGAGACGAAGGAGATTTGATAAAATGAGATAATTTTCATCAAATCATGGAAAATGATAAAAATGCATTAAAAATATAAAACTGGCGTGGGATTGACCAAGACACGGTCGGTCGGTCGTGTGTCCGTGCTCCCAGCACCCTGTTCAATATTTTTAATTATTTATTATTTTCTTCCCTATTTTGCATAGGTTCATCGTTTCGTTGTATTTTGAAATACTCGTTCGTGCGGTGACTGTTAGTGTATCGTCGTTGAATACACCTTCACCATTTGAATCGGGGCTTATTTAGAGGTAGCTCAGATGCCCGGTTGTGGATTATTTATTACTAATTGTGGAATTCGGTGGAGAATAATTCACAAAACTGAGTAATAAGATGTTTATTATTAATTCATAAGATCAGCTGAGGATTCGACTACGAATTCAGAATAATAAAGTGAGCATTACCATTCCATGGGATCGTGGATTCGACCATAGAATCAGAGTAATTAAGATTTATTTATTACCATTTATGAGACCAGTTGTGGATTCGATCATGAAATCGGAGTAATGAGATAATATAGTTATTGCAATTCTATGAGATCAAGTCGTGGATTCGATCATAGAATCAGAACAATTGTTTATTGCCATTCCATGGGACCAGTCGTGGATTCGACCATGGAATATGAGCAATTTTTATTGCCATTCCATGGGACCAGTCATGGATTCGACCATGGAATAGGAGCAATAATAGATTATTCTGGGAATTTAGTAGTGAATGTCACGGCAGAATTAATCTTAATTAGGAATAATTAACTTTGTGGCTCTATACTAGCAGAGCAAGCTGTCTAGGAGCATTAATTATCCCGATATGAGCTTGTCGGTAAGTCATATCCTTTATATAGTCAGGGTAAACTCGTTGTTTGTTCCTGAAGACGTTATCGCTCTATACTAGCAGAGCAAGCTGTCTAGGAGCCGTCCATCTCGTGATACTATATAGAAATAATCACTGAAAGTGTTCAGTATTCATGAGATATGCCGTTGTCCAGTCGTGAGACTACATATCTACATGTACTCTGAGAGAAAGTACTCTCCGTTGAGAATTCGATGAGAGACCCGTGTCTCAATACTCACGTCTGATTGCTGGATCAGAGCTTCGTATAATTATGAGTTTACGATTTTAGCCCTTGTCGAAAATCCACCATCTACATTAAGTCCCCTGCTTACTGAGGAAAGCTGTGTTCCTCAGTCAGCATTAAATGGTGATTTTCCGGCCATAAATAATAATACCAGTAATTGAACTTAGTCGTAAGTTGAGACGTTACCGGATTTAGAGAGCATGAGCAAACCACGACTTGATGAAGGCTTCAATGTCATGATTGGAGCATCGTTTGATGAGCATAAAGTGGTAGCACCGCTGATTTGGTGATGAACCTTGGTCGTTTAGGATTCGCGGCCGGGCCCAAGAAAGGAATCCGTTTTAGCACGGACGCTCGTTCGTTTTAGTTTAAGAAACAACAAAATAGACCTGAGTCTAATGATAAAAATTTTGTCTATGAGCTTTCACGAAAACAAAATTTTATTTTTTAAATATGTGAGATTTCACAAAGTGGAATAAACTCTCGTTTCAAAGGTGGATGCTCGTACGAGAGAAAAGTTTTTTTTTTTTAAATAGACGTGCGTCTGTTAGTAATAAAATTTTGTTTATGAGCTTTCATGAAATTTTTTATCTCGAGCTTTCAGAAATCTTTGAGAATATACTCTCGCTTCAGAGACAGATGCTCGTGCGAGGGAGCAAAAATATAGATATATTTTCCAAATTTACGTGAGTTTCACGTTAAATATTTATATAGTTTGTAAAATCATGTTTTGATTTTGAACAACTGTTGAATGTAGACCATTATACATGGTAAAATAATGTCTATATGTGAGTTTTCACAATCGTAGAATGGACGTCTGTCCAGATTTTGAGAAACCAGTGAATGTTCACATTGTAAAATTTACGTGGGTTGTTCACGGTTTTATGAAAATCATGTCAGAATTTTGCTCGTCTTAGCAGGTTTGAAGGAACGAGCAAGATTTGAAGTATTAACTCATGTACTGTTAGTGGAATCGTAAACAGGTAAGAGTTGAAAGTTACCATTTTTGCAGACGCTGATGTGAGCATCTTTATTCCATGATTCGTTGTTTTGTTGAATGCGCTTTGAATGATGCGCTGAATGTTATGCATCTGTCACAACCACTTTGCAAGAATGACTGACTCCCATGATGACACTTTCAAAGACGATGTTTCCAGGGATGACATCTCCGCGGGTGCAACTTCAAGAAATGGTACTTCTGGGACCTCTGAGTGATGGTGAGAGATCCTTCATACTGAGTTGTACTCCTGGTTATTTCATCAACTATACCACAGGATGATCGTGTAGTGAGGTTTCAGATCAATGTAGACTCCTCGGAAATGGAAGAAAGTCTTCGGGGCGGAGCACCCAGAAGTAAGGACTACAGGATGTTAGCAAATGACGTGCAGTCCCCAGCCGTTTCTTTGGTGAGTTGTTAGCGCTCCTTGTGTCATGACTTTTTCCTGCCCGTGCAATTAGGATCACGAGACCAAGGTTTTGTTATTTCTTTTCAGACCTTTTCTCCATCGATTGACGGTCTTCAACTTGTTCCCAGGCGAACAATTCAGGAATCCAGTACTGATGAAGAAGTCGATGTAAATATCTCTTTCGTGCAGGTGATCACGGCATCTCCTTGAATGAAATAATAATAATTTTTGTTGATGAATCCAGGAAGAAACCATTGTAGATAAGAAGCATGTTGATGAAGCGCACTCTTCTTTGGGACATGGGAATATGGAGAATTCCCGAAATCCCGAATCGAATGGAGATAGTGGTGTTGTCAACGGAGATTCTGGCATTGTCGAGGCTTCAAATGATTTAGAGACTCCCTTAGTAAGTATATCTCCTGTAATTTCTTCAAAGAAGTATGATATCGCTGATTCGTGAATGAATGAATGAAAATCCATGTGAATTTATGGATAACTTTGCCGAAATACGTCACCAGAAAATTTCAGACTTCAGATTTTACTAGAAACGCTGTAGAATCCTCGTCCGAAGTCAGATTTTTCGGTTTGCATATGTATCTTCAAGCCCAGGAAATTTCCAAGCTTTAACAAGAAGCTCTTTGAAGTTTGAGCATGTTTAGGGCCTGAAAAAGGCGAAATAGTGAACTTCCAGGAGACCTTCAGAACTTTTCCAGATTGCATGTTGTCCGATGTTTTGGCCACATCTGTTAGCTCGTTCATCCGATTGCTATGAAATTTTGATATGTTGTAGTCAACATCCATACGAAGATAATGGTATATGACCCAACCTTAAATTCCTTATCAATTGCTCCCAGTTCCCGTTGAATACATGGCAGTGTAAAATCTCTTCAGCTGAGCTTGTTTGAAAACGTGTTTCATGACTTCTACACTATTTGCGCATGTCTTGGGTGCATAATAAGGAACTTAGATGATGTTAGTTCACTTACATTCTGAATTTTATGGTTGTGTTGGGTTTCCACGCTTGAATCATTCTAATCCCATGTAATCTTCACATTAGGTGCCAAATGCTGAAGTTGGGAATAATGGATCCAACAATGATGACTTGAGCAACTATGGAGCCGTTGATAATGAGACCTCCATCCCTGTACCTCAAGGTCATGGAAAGCTTGTTGTTGATGCCGTGGAGGTGACTGAAACTCCAATTTTGCGTGGGATGGTGGAACCCGAATCGAGAATGGAAGAAGCTGCTTCAACCGAAGTTGTTCCTATGATTGCTGACGCTGCTCCAGCGACTGAGAACCGGATAATAGTGCATGAGTATCCCAACGCAGGGACTGCTTTTACTCCTTCATTTGGTGAGATACTCCCATATCGCAGGTTTGTTGGTGGATTTAGCGTTCCCATTAGATATGCTGATGTACAAGAAACCGTGGAAGACGTATGGGCACATCGTCGTTACCAAGGATCCGGAGCATAGTTATTTCTTGACGAGGCAAGTAGAAGCCATCTTGCGTGTTATAAATGATATCCGCATCACAGCTGGAAATACTGTCACCCGGGATGTACTCTTTGATTGGGAGTACAACTTGAAGAAAGCTGAAGAACTTGGCTTCAATCTGAAATGGCTTCGTCAAAAGATTGATGCTATCAGGAAAGCAGTGGAAGGTGACACTCCTTTCACCACCAGTGATGCCGTGTTGAAGAATGGATGAAGTTTCTCCAAAGACCGAAAAGGCTAGAACCATGATTATAGATATAATCTTTGCTACTTCATCCAGTGAGCCTTTTACATTCACGAACTAGTTGATGAGTTGAGCGTCCGTAAGATGAAGGTGTACTGAGAGTTCAACCTGAATGCTCCTGAAAGCATAACTTTACCACGAACTGGCTTTGTCAGTGAGTCGACATTGTTGCGGTAGATGGCATCAAGAGTTTTCATACTGGATGTGATTGGTGAAGAGAGAAAGTTCCTCAATCATGCAGGGGCTTGTGACATAGCGAAAACCCGTTGATGAAGTTTCACGGAATCACCTCAGGTTGCCCGGTGTATATTGAAGGAGTTAGCGCCATCCATGATGTTGCATATGCTTCAGAAGTCTTATCATGGGATAATGAAGACTTATCGTTTAGTTACACTTTGATCGTGCTGGTGTTGAATCAATGTGTCATCGTCGAGATATTTGTGCTGAAGCTGTACTCTTTGATTGGGAGTACAATTTGATGGCTTTTTTAGATGCTTGAGCGTTGAAACGTATATTCCTTAAGCATCGAATGTCTTAGGGGTTTGATCGTCTCGGCCCTGGAGTATCTTCTGTTGATTCAGCATCCCTTTCGTTGCAGTAGTGGGATTCGACACTTGTGCAGACATCAGAGCTTTCTGATTTTGTGGAACACATGGACTTGCAGGAGAAACGCCCAAAGTGTTCTTTGCCATGTTTGGACGTCAATAATGAATATTTCAGTGCTTGATTCGGAGAAACGTCAGATTCAACCACTTGGTAAAATACTAATGCGGTGAAGCTACCATTCATAACGTCTTGTAGAGTTGCTAGCATAATTAAGTCCCCATGCTAGGATAGCATGTGGGGAAATAAATGACATAGACATGGAATGAGACTTGCCTGAGCGCGGAACCTCTTGATGAATGTCTATGCATATTTTGCAGGTTCTTGCTTCAACCTCGTCGAAATTACTCAAAGTACTCTGATGAAGGAATGTCCGTCAAATCTTCTGGATTAGAACTTTCTTCGTTGGAGAGATGTGTAACCAAAGGCGCTTTGTAAGTACTCATCTTTTCAGCATGGATCCACGCTCGTCTGAAGGACATGTCATATCCTGGATCTTCTTGATTGATTATGTGAAACTTGGTTTCTGTCCAGGTTGAACTTATGTTCACTTTGAGAATGATGTAGCCATAAGTATTTCCGAGCGCTCCTTCAAGGTCTCTGATTGAGATGGAGCATGAGTATCTTCTTGTCGAGTGATGCATGTGGATCCGATGGTTTTCAGTGGAATTTTGTTGATGGAGGTGTCAGCATCGATCAACGTTCTTCCAAATTCGTTTCTTCTGAGATTGACTGTGGTAAGCAGTCCCCAGTCGTACATATCTTGGTCTGTGGTTGGAGGCTCAAGAAGTATTTTCGGAATGGACTTCTTGACACGATGTGGTTCAGTACTGTGAACATGTCTCTCCTTTGTGCCTTCGACAGATAACGCAATTCATGTTCGACCAAGGATTGAACTGCCTCTTTGATAGGTTGTTCAGAGAGTGTAAGGTTTTGACTCGGAGAGGATTATTGTGTACTCCTTCAGTCCCCAGTTGAAGATATTGTGGATCAACCTTCTATTTGAAAATGTGCTTCAAAACTCCACAGTCGCTTGTGGGATGATTGACGAACCTGTGGAAGCGGAAGTAACGAGGAATTTCCATGTCTTCTTCAGTTGGTTCTTTCTTGACACATGTCAACTTGATTGCACCATCTTGGACCCAGACATCCAGGAGTTCGATCACCTCTTTAATGGAAAAAGGAAAGTCAGGTGCTTCTTGATCAGGAACTCTTGTGTGTTGGTCAGAGGCTTGTGCATCTTGCTTATCCTTCCTTTGTGATTTTGAAGGATATGAGGTATGCTTGCGCGACGGTTTGGCTTTCCGTTTGCTCCCTTATGCAACAGTGTTTGTGGAAGGCTGGAGGTTTTACTGCTTCTTGATCAGACGTCTGCTACCTCGAGTGTCTCGCGGTTCTTCAACCTTTGTAGCTTTTATTCTTTCCAGTAAAGAGGGTGCAGTAGTTGCCGATCTCTTTTCCGCTTCATGAAGCTCTGAGAAGGTCTGGAAACGGATATTTTACAATAAAGCTCTATAGACCGGGATCATGCCGTTGATACACAAGTCTACCAGTTGCTTCTCCGTGATGTTCGGATCATGGAAATCCAACGCTTGAACTCTGAACCTTTTCACATAATCGTTAGGATGTTCGTTGTTCCTTTGAAACATCCTTCCGGGATCAGAGAAGGTAATTTGCTCTGAAACGAAGAAATACTTCCTATAGAAAGCATTAACCATTTCTCCCCAACCTTTGATAGTTCCTGGTGCAATGTTGTTGTACCAGGTGTATGCTCTCCCTTTCAAGGATTTTGAAAATTCTTTGAGGCGAACAACATGGTTATGCTCATGTTCACCCAAAGCTTCCAGGAACCGAGAAACATGTTCCCGAGCATTTCCGGTTCCGTCGTACAAAGTAAAGGTTGGAGAGATATAACCTTTTGGAAGAGGAATCCTCTGCATAGCAGCAGGGTATGGAGGCTGGTGATGATGGACATGTGGGGTCTTGTCCTTTCCACGGTTCTCCAGAAGGCGTTCCAAATCCTCCTGAGTGATGAAGTTTGATGACTCCTTCGCCGACAGATCGTCTGCAGCTTTGCGGACTTCATCATCATCTACTGTATGAATCGAAATTACCTCAGGATCAGCGTCTGAGGATTTTTCCTTCTATTTTCCTTTTCCTTGGGTCTTCCCTGACATTGTATCAGTGAGAGCCTTCAGTTGATTAAATAGCTCCTTCTGTGTTGTAGCCATATCGGTTTTATTCTTTGCAAGAGTCTCTTGCACTTTGATGAGATCAGCAATGGTAGGTGGGTTTTCTCTGATTTCCTCAGGGGAACGACCAAACAGGGGATGTGCTCCAGTCTGATGAGGAATGACGCCACCGCCATTGTTGGAAGCAGGAATGGTTTCTGGAATATCATCATTAGTGTCGTTGCTAGTGTTAGCATCATTTATGTTAGGATCTGCGATCGTGCGTGACCTAAGATCAACCATCTTGTGAAAGCTTGAGATTGTAACCGAGAGATTAATCTCCCACTGTGGTCGCCAATCTGTAGATAGGGAAAAACGATTTGCTGGTTTTTAAGGAATTGAGGAGACGACCGTACAGAGGAGACTCCTCGAACCGAGCGAAATGTTAAACCTCACACAGATGCACCGCTGCAAAGGGGGTGCTTTAGATTCGAGAGATCAATCTGTAGTACTCCAGCCTAAATCAAGACAATGACCGTTCTAGAGTAAATTCGCTCACAAGAGAGGATGGGTTGATCTGTAGGAGGGAAGCTGGGAAATGTGTGGAATCAATGGTAATCAAAGATTGTGGGTGTGTGAATTCTGAATATGATAAGCTCTGAATGATTGAAATTGCTCAATTGAGAGTAGTTGCTCAATTGATGAGTTGATGATCTCGTGTTGTCGATGAGACGTGAGATTGATGATACTGTTGATGCTGATCCTTCAATCATGATTCAGAGACTTATTTATATTGCTGGAATTTTAGACCCCATGACCCCATGAAGTGTGACAGTTGATGGAATCAAGGAGTGGGGAAGTGGAGATCGTGTTTGAAACCAGTTGCTCAACGTGTGGAGACTTGGTCGATTTTCCACCCACTACCTCGTGAATTCCTTCAACTGATTGTACGACTTTCTCACATTCCATCGTGTGTTTGAACACACGTGCCGTAGACCGCCAGACTAAAACCCTTAGTGATATCCCCCCAAAGTGACACGATTGACGTCTCGTGGTATGTTAGTCAATTGATGACTTCGTGGTTTGATGGGACGGTGAGTCCATGTAGTTGCTGAGTTGAACATGATGTTCTGTAATGAGACAGAGGTATAGTTCTTACGATGAAGTGAGCAAGTATTGCTCATTCGATGGATCATTGAATATTGATTGTTGAACCAATATTCCTTGGTTTGAGAAAATATTTATCATCTGAGCAAGTGTTTCTCATGTGATGAATTGTTGAATATTTGATCGTCTGAGCATGTGTTGCTCATCTGATGGATTATTGGAAGCGTACCAAAAATATTAATTAGAATACTGGTCGTTGAGCCGAGCATAATTAATAAAATTAATGACCATGAGGTCGTCGTAAAATTATTAAGGTTGGAATCTGGAATGATGATCCTTGGATTCAGAAACCCTAATTTGATCAATTGATGATCAATTCATGGTTCGTCAGAAGTTTAACCATGGGACGAAGGAGGGAGCGACTACATGTAGTGTCCATATGCTCACGTGAGCAAATACAAAGAACTCCTGAAGAGTTGACGATTTGTTGGTGAAAGAATGATTAAATGCTGGTTTAATCATTTATTCGAAAATGCTCGTCTGAGCCGTAGGTGAGAAAACCTAATTAATTATGACGGAGTGAGGGACCGACCATGGGGTCATGAAACCGGCCCTGGGTAGTCACATGACCGCCTGATGATCACTTCATGAAAATCCAAAGTGTTTGGAAGAGCCTTGGACCTAATACGTGCAATTGTGCAAATTAGGTCAAAACTGTGAAACTTGATGGGACCGGCTTCTGTAAGACAAAGAGCCAATCTTGGTCGGTCAAGATAGCGTGCTCGTGTCCCCAAGGCGTCCGCGTCTCAGTCCTAAGAATTTTGATATATTCTGGCGTGCAATTAAGCATCCATTCGAGAAAATATGCCAAAATTAGGGTTTCGACGAAACTGAGGAAAACACCATGAGATGATGGAAAATAATTATAAAATAAGGAATAAGGAGGCGTGGGACCGCCGAGGCCAAGGCATGGTCGGCCGGTCGTGACCACGGTCCCATGGTGCCATTTTTCTTAATTTTATAATATTTTTTGATGATTTTATGAAGAATTCATGAATTTTAAGAAATTTGATGAATTTAGGGAGTTTCCATGAATTGATGGAGTTTTCATGAGTTCAAGGAAGCAAAAAATATTAAAATAATAAAAACACGGGCGTGTGGGACAGTGGGGGCGTGGCCGGCCGGCTAGGAGCCCGGTCCCACGAGTTTTCATAATTTTTTATATTTTTTAAGTATTTTTCATGATTTGAGGGAATTTTTCCTAATTTGATAGAAATACCATGAAATCAAGGAATTTGATTAATTCAAGGAAAATAAAATAAAATAATAAAACAAGGGGTGTGTGGATCCGGCTAGGGCATGGCCGGCGGGCTAGTAGCCCGATCCCACAAGTTTTCATAATTTTATTTATTATTTGATGATTTGTGCAAAATACCATGAAATCAAGGAGTTTTTTCATGAAATTAGAGAAATAATAATAATAATAAAATAATGAGGAACCGTGAGGTGTGGGGCTGGCTGGGACCAAGGCATGGCCGGTTGGCCAACAGTCACACCCCACACTTCTTTCCTTAATTTTATATTATTTTTTATGAATTTATGAAAATACCATGAAACCGAGGAGTTTCCTCTAGACGAAGGAGATTTGATAAAATGAGAGAATTTTCATCAAATCATGGAAAATAATAAAAATGCATTAAAAATATAAAACTGGTGTGGGATTGACCACGGAACGGTCGGTCGGTCGTGTGTCCGTGCTCCCAGCACCCTGGTTTATATTTTTAATTATTTATTATTTTCTTCCCTATTTTGCATAGGTTCATCGTTTCGTTGTATTTTGAAATACTCGTTCGTGCGGTGACTGTTAGTGTATCGTCGTTGAATACACCTTCACCATTTGAATCGGGGCTTACTTAGAGGTAGCTCAGACGCCCGGTTGTTGATTATTTATTACTAATTGTGGAATTCGGTGGAGAATAATTCACAAAACTGAGTAATAAGATGTTTATTATTAATTCATAAGATCAGCTGAGGATTCGACTACGAATTCAGAATAATAAAGTGAGCATTACCATTCCATGGGATCGTGGATTCAACCATAGAATCGGAGTAATTAAGATTTATCTATTACCATTTATGAGACCAGTTGTGGATTCGATCATGAAATCGGAGTAATGAGATAATATAGTTATTGCTATTCTATGAGATCAAGCCGTGGATTCGATCATAGAATCAGAACAATTTTTTATTGCCATTCGATGGGACCAGTCGTGGATTCGACCATGCAATAGGAGCAATTGTTATTGCCATTCCATGGGACCAGTCGTGGATTCGACCATGGAATAGGAGCAATAATAGATTATTCTGGGAATTCAGTAGTGAATGTCACGACAGAATTAATCTTAATTAGGAATAATTAACTTTGTGGCTCTATACTAGCAGAGCAAGCTGTCTAGGAGCATTAATTATCCCGATATGAGCTTGTCGGTAAGTCATATCCTTTATATAGTCAGGGTAAACTCGTTGTTTGTTCCTGAAGACGTTATCGATGTATACTAGCAGAGCAAGCTGTCTAGGAGCCGTCCATCTCGTGATACTATATAGAAATAATCACTGAAAGTGTTCAATATTCATGAGATATGTCGTTGTCCAGTCGTGAGACTACATATCTACATATACTCTGAGAGAAAGTACTCTCCGTTGAGAATTCGATGAGAGGCTCGTGTCTCAATACTCACGTCTGATTCCTGAATCAGAGCTTCGTATAATTATGAGTTTACGATTTTACCCCTCGTTGAAAATCCACTATCTACATGAGGTTTGGTAGCTTTGTCTGTTGTAAACAAATTTCCAAGCCTTGATCTTTGATCTAAAGGGAAATCAAATAGGCTTATCTATTAGAAGGAGATTTGTATCAAAAGTATTCACTTAGGTTGAAGCAACTCTTAGGATATAAAGGACGTCATCTAAGGGAATCAATTGTGTAGAGCCTCACAAGGTTCAAGAGAAGCAAAGAGCACGATTATAACTGAATTTCTTAGAGGTGGATTCGGTCTCAACTACATTCCAGTCCGAAGTCTGATAGTAAGCTAGTATTCGTAGCGGCTTAATACAGTTTTCTGTTCAAATCTGGACGACATCTCGGGTTATTCTGAAGTTGTGGTTTCCTCGTTAACAAAACTTTTGGTATCTAGTATTTTTCCTTTTCCACGTTATATTGTTTATCGTTATAATAGGATTTACACAAGTAGCAAGTTTACAATTCTAGTAGGTATGTGCATATAATTAAGATCGATTACGAGACTTGTTTCTTGTAGAATTCGTATCTTGAAAGATAGATAACAAGTTTCATACTTGGTAGAATTCGGATCTGAATATATTGGATATGACTAGATTGATCTTAGTTATTGCTTTTTGAGATCGTCTCGCTTCTGTCAGAGGGAAACCTAAGATTGCATGCAAGTATTCTTCTTAACAATCAGCTTCAGAGATAGATAGATAAACTTTATATACATATTTTCAAGGATCATTAAGTTGGTCTACTCGCAATTATATTAGGTTTTGTCCATACAGGTTGCCGAACGAAAAGTTGGTGGTGTACTTGGTACCTTCTCCTTTAGTCATGTATTTACGTTTTTAGTTCGCGATTGTTGCCAAAAGTTTGTGTACAATTTATTATTCACGAATCAACCTTAGCAACACATGATTAGCGTTGCTTTAATAAATCACTCATAACTTCTTCTTTATAACTCGGAATTAAGTGATTCTTGGCTCGTTGAATTCGTATTCTCATTCACTAAAACATGGGGACATTTCTAGAGACAAAGGTAATTCTCAAAAAAGTCGTGGGCTTAAATATCCTCGAGTGTATACATAAATATGTATTTAGCATCAAATGAATTGTTCCATAAAGTGAGCACTTGTTTCGATGGATAGAAAGATAAAGTAAACAAGAGAATCAAGTGTTTATTACTAACATTTAATGAAGTTATCCAAGATGTCTTCATGTAATCTTCATTCTTCAAGGATAGTTTTGATTCCATATTCTACTTCTTAAATCTAATCTAGTCTGAAACTGTCTTCTAGGAGACTAAATCAAGAATGTGTTTTGTCATCTAAATTTGACAACTAACTTGGCATACCAACTGTAGTGGGTTCAACCGAGCAATTCTCTAACAATCTCTTCATTTGTCAATTTTAGTGTCAAAACCATTTTACATATGTTCTTATTCCACTATGCTTCTTAATTTCTTGCATCTTCAACCTCTTTGATTCTGAAAGTCCAATTGCACCACAACTTTGAAGCATTACTACGGTTATATGTTCTCCCCCTTAGTCAATACTTACTTCTTTTTTATAATAGGTACTAAAACCTATAGATTATAATCCACTCCCCCTAACATAATGCTTCTAGAAGCAATATGTTGTAGTAAGATTCTACTAAATAATTCTCCCCCTTTTTGTCAAAAAAATTGGCAAGTGCGAAAAATAGTGATCATAATGAATTAAACAAAAGAGTATTGAGACAAGAAAACACGCACCAACTTTTATTTAGACGATTTCACCAAAATAACTCAACGTCTTCATCAAGAAGATATATAGGTACAAATATCTCGTACAATTCCACAACTGCACCTTACAAAGATATGACAATTAAGCACAAGTTTAAATTGAACTCTCCCCTATTTTATGTCTTTCTCAAAAGAACAACAAAAACGACCTTTCTCTAATCCTAAGAGAAGGATTTTTGTACTGGATTTCAGCAAAAATTATGATCATCTTTTCTAAGATATAATTATAAAATTGTAAAAACAAGATTAGGTTTACTATTAGGGGGAAGAATTAACCTTTTCCGCAAGGAATTACATCAAGAATGACAACCAAAACCGTATGAAAAGACTTCCTTGACAAAGAAGACGACGCATACATATGTATATATAAGTCACTAAGGACCATGCACCATAAGTTCACATATGAACCAAGAAGGTTGTGAACGTTCAAGAAATAATCGTTTTCAATAACACTCAAGACAAAATAAAAGTCCACAATCACAGAGTGATTTAGTGAACAAAGTTGTCTTATAAGTGTCTATGAGAGTTCTAGCAATGCCAAATATATTTATAAAAACATTTATATGAGCATCTGCAAAATCCAGTACTGGGTAGGTTTGTGAAATAGATCATGGACCATTAGCCAGTTCGTGAATTCATGAATCATGGAGCTAGGGTTCGTGAACCGTCCTGCTATTCCCGAACTCAAATTTCTACGGTTCGTGAACCATTAGGCTATTTCACAAGATGAAACTGGATTAAAATATGCTAGCATATACAACAGAGTAAAAACAAAAGTGATATACGATCAAAAAGAAAAAGTTCATTAATTGGAAAAGCTATGAACAAATTAAGCTTAAACACTGTAAAAACATCATTAAGAATAAAATATGTTCCAGTATTGTAACTTAAATATTTTTCATTTTTATTCTATTATCTAGATTCACATTATTGCAACTAAAATTGCAACAAGAGAGTCTGAGTATCTACATAAAAGGGAATACACCCTTGAATTTCTCTAGTAAGTATAAAAATTGAGATAATTTCCAATACTAAAATGATCTTAAGAAAACTCAATCAAAGATAAATCCTGTAAAAATCTGAATCTCTAACTTAAAAGGAAAAAAATCGATTGAGTATGAATAAATCTTGGATTCGTTCAAATATTTAACAAGCAATGGATTTCTTCAAAGAGAAAAAAAAAACTTAATTCATGAGATGTAAGAGCAAGTCCAGTGGGATTGGAAAACATGCAGAGTTGCCCAATTATTATCCATAGTGGGAATGTCATATAAGCAAAATGGATGGACAAATCTTCAAATAAAAGGTTTTGTTCATCGGGTCTCAGGTTGAGACACAAGCAGATCAAATTGGGACAATTGTCTCAATTTGATTCAGAAGGTATATTATTAAAACTAAAAACAATTAGTTATGTTAGTTGAATTATTTTTTAAAATATATTATATGCGGATTTGATAGAAATAAATTAAAATCGGGTCAAATTGTAAGATTTTATAACTTAGTTTATTAAAACCGGCCCCACAAAATCATAAACAAATATTAAAAAATAGAACCCACGGTAAAATGCCTATTATTTTGCCGTTTACCGCTGTGGAAAATTGAGTTTTCCTATCCACGTGGACAAGCAGATGAGCATACTTAAGTGTGCCCATTGGAATTGCTCTAACAATATGAATAACTATCCACATTGAATCCGTAGATGTAAATAAAATCAGGAATCACTAGAAACACACACTGTTGAAGGTTGAATTTTCACTAAGAAATACTGAAAAGAAAACATACCTGTTTGCAGTGTGCAAAACCCCGGTTTACAAACAAAACGCAGTACCAGAAAACGATGATGCAAAAAGAAAAAAATGATACTAAAGAACGCACAATTACTTTTTCTTTTATATATGACTTTTTTAATTAGATTTAAAAAAAATTATTGGAAAATAGGTCATTTCGAAGATCTAGATAAGACTTACTCTAAACCCTTTGTATTTATTTTGACATCCTCATTCTTTGCAAAATCTCCTATTAGACTTCTTTTTTTTTTGAAGCATGAAGATATTATTAAGATTAAGCGGCAATTACACGAGGGTAAGTAATACCCAAGGAATCATCCATTACAATTTGATTGATGCACGGTGGGACTGTATGGTCCTAAAATAAAGTTGTAAGGTTCCCTAATTGGCCGTTGTCTGCTGCCCGATTGGCCAGTCCGTCGGCCGCTTGATTTCCTTCTCTGTAATTGTGGTTGACAGTGCAGTGAGGGATTTGACCCATGATTTGTTTGGTTTCAGAGATCATTCCTAATATTTACCAAGGAGGCTCGGCGTCTGATGTTAAGAATCGAAGCAGGTTTTCCGAATCAGTTTCGAATTGAACCTTTGGCCAGCTTCGTTCTTTTGCCGTTAAGAAAGATTAAAACCTACTAAAGGCTTAATTATCATTAACTGATGATTTCCTAAGCAACTTTTGGAATCACCTTCTATGTTTTTTTTTCTAATAGAGACCGAAGTGATTCTACAACTAAGTATGGATCACCATCATAGCACTTAACCTTGGACATTCCAATGACTACAAGATTGTGAAAGAAAAATATCTGCTTATGTCTTCAATTACTGAAAGACATGGAAGCGTTAAATCATGAGGTATGGAAAATAGTTGATATGCATTTTTCAGCTCCTATCTTTGTATGCATGTTTATGTTGATATGTCTATATTTTCTACAGAAAATCAGTTGTGTGAATAGTATATACAAAAAAAGAAGGTGTGATTAATGTCTTCATAGAATGAAAATCATATATACCTTCAGAAAGTTTCACAAATCACCACAATTGCATCAATAATCTAATTAATGTCAGCACAACAATCACCACATTTTACATCTTCATCACCTCATTATCACAAATCCACCACAAAAACAATTCGAACTGGCCAACATCTCTAGATATGAAAACGACGACCACGAAAGAGAAAAGAAAATCATGAACACCTGGATACGACACACTATCCTTAGAACCTCTAGATTCAGTAGCCGCATCGGGTCATTTTCTTTCATTTCGTTAATTATCTCCTCAGTTTCTTGGATAGTCTCTACACCTAAAAACACCTTGTGAACAACCATCAAAATCAAAATTAGTATACATTCATCAAATACTTTTCTAAAATAATTGAAACAACAATTGGAGGCTGAGTCACCCAAATTCAAAACATGACAATTAGTAAAGTGAATTTCAACAATTGTTAGATTGAAATCTTATCTTCATAAGTACCAAATCCAAAATCACGAATTAGAGAATACGTTATTGATATCATATTCGAAGGTGATGATGGAGATCCAATAGTTTAATCGAACCCTAAATACATACATAAACAAGTTTCATATACCAAAATGTGATGACAAATGCGCTTATAATTGAAGAATCACTTAAATTTCATAATAAATTAAGCAAATATTTTAAAAATTACCTTAAACACGAGTATAATACGAATCAAAATCATCACCATCAGGAGCAACTTTAGCAGTCCAAAATTGATAAGATCATTAAACTGAATCTGCAACCTGGATCTAATCTTACAAATCTATTGTTTATATCCTTTTAATCAATTTAGATCGGAAGCAGGAAACTCAAAATCAAATTTGTAACCATTCTCTCATTTTCTCTCGCTCGATATGTACTTCTCAATATATATATCTCTCTCTCGATCCATCTCCATCTCTCATCTATGTTTTAGCATCTTCTCATAAATGAAAAACGGAAAAAGGGCTACTTTGGAAATATTTTATTTTATTTAAATGACGTCAACAAATGAATTTATTTTGATGACCTTGACATTTTCTGTTTTAATCCTCTCTTTTAAGTGGGCTCGAAAACTAGAAACTCTTCTCAAGACCAAAATCAAGAGAATAAGATAGAGTGAGGAGAGGGTCAAACACTTAATTCCCACAAGATTTTAAGTCGAATGACAATCCGGGAATCTGGTAACAACTTCATATCTAGATAATATTAAACGATTATTAAACAGCCGATTATGGTAGTAATAGTAAAAAAATAAATAATAAAATAGACTAATAATACATTCGGAATGAAATCCAAATTCTTTATAAATTCACCCCGAAATTCAACTCCATATATACAGAACAAGAGTATAATACGTGTATAGACGCGTTTAGACAATTCAGTAGAGAAAGGGAAGTTTTTGAACAAGAGAAACAAGAGAGTAGGAAGAAAAACTGAGAGAATTTTAGAGTGTGGTGGCATCGGATTTTCCGTCTGAAATTGGGGTTTTTCTAGAAGAAGAAGATAAAGACTGACTCGCGACTCCCTCTTTGTCTGGATAATATTATTATTGAAGGAAAAATTGAAAAAACAGACGCCAAATATCTGCGGAGCACTTCTTGTTAACATATGATATGATCAAGCCGGCATTTGATTAGTTATCTCATCTTTCAATGGCGGATTAAACGTGAATGAGAAGAAGAGAAGAGAAGAGAAGACGAGAGGTATATTTATTTTTTATTCATTTATTGTTGATGATATACTTATTTTATTTTCTTTACCTTTCTTGGTCTTACTTGTTGTTGTAGATTTTTACTGAAATGGAAGAAAGAAAAGAAAAATTTGGAAATATAAATAAAACATACAAAGGACATAGGGTTTTAACGTTATTTAAATTGGTTCCTTTTTAGTGAGATTTTTTAGGGTTTTATTGCATTCTTGAAATGTTTATTTATTTTTAATAGTTATTATTATTATTTTCCAGAAATGAGATTTTAGAGTTATTTCCTCAAGGATTTATTCATCGATATAGGTTCGAAGCAGTGTGTTAGGAAGCCAATTGATAAAGAAATTTAGGTTTTGTGGTTAGGAGCAATTGAAAATGGATGACTCAAGTCAATTGCGAAACGATATGCCTCAAAGACTTCAATCTTCATTCAGTTCTCCACCGTCTTCTATTCCTAAACAACATCAACCAATTAATCGGTTTGAACTTCATCAGCAATTAAATAACTCTCAAATTCATGCTCCTGTGAGGAATTTCTCCCCGAACTTCAGTCCAGACGGTAACAAAAGACTTGGTATACCTCCATCACATCCACACATGCCACCACAATCCCCTTTCTCACAAATCCCAGTATCTAGATTGACCACTCAGCAACCAGGTTCTCAGAGTTTCAATCAAGGGCCTTCTCATTCTAGGTCTCTGTCACAACCTTCAATGTTCTCGTTGGATTCTTTGCCCCCAATGAGCCCTTCGCCTTATCGGGACTCCTCATCACCTTCCATTTCCGAACCTGCTTCGCCTGATCTTTCAATGGATGATCGTGACAGTAGTTCACACACTTCTTCTGCACGAGGTAACTCTATGCATAGCCTTCCTCCTCGGAAAGAGCATAGACGGTCCATGAGTGATATCCCATTTGGATTCTCCTCAATGATCCATTCGCCACCTCCCCTTATCCCGTTCAGGTGCCAAAACGCCTTTGATCAGTTAGCACCTACTAGAGATAATTTGGGTATGGGCAAACCAATTCAGTTGTTGAAAAGGGAAACACAGGGCGTTATAGATTCGGGTAAGAATGGTGAAGGGTTGGGGGAGATAAAATCAGACGGGGAAGTAATGGATGACATGTTATCTGCATATTTCAATTTGGATATTGTTGACACTATGAACACATCTGGGAACGAGAACAAGAATTTCCACGAGAGTCGCGAGGATTTAGATAGCAGAGCGAGTGGATCAAAGACCAATGGGGCAGACAGCAGCGACAATGAAGCAAGCAGTGCAAATGAAAGTGGCTGCAGCGTGGGTAGGGCAAATATAAGTTCATCTTCCGAAATGAAGGAAGGTAACAAAAGAAGTGCAGGTGGAGATATTGCTCCGACAACTCGTCATGTTAGAAGTGTTTCCATGGACAGTTTCATGGGTAACTTGCCAAGTTTTGGGGATGACTTCTTAGGAATGCCACCCTCTCCTGGAACCTCACAGAACAACTCTGCGGATGGAAACTCTAATGCTTTCAGCTTGGATTTCGCCAATGGGGAATTCAATGGAGCTGAACTGAAAAAGATAATGGCAAATGAGAAACTTTCTGAGATTGCAATGGCAGACCCTAAACGTGCCAAAAGGTAGTGAATCTTCAAATTGCTCTTATCGTTGGTTTGACGCATTGAAGTTTAATAGTCTTACTAATCTGAATAATTGGTTTCAGGATTTTGGCTAATCGGCAATCTGCTGCTCGATCTAAAGAACGGAAGATGAGGTACATCTCAGAATTGGAACACAAAGTGCAGACTCTACAGACAGAAGCTACAACATTGTCTGCACAATTAACACTCTTACAGGTGAATATTAAGTATAAGAATGTTAAAAAAAGTTCTGCTTCCATATCCCCTTTACTTGCAGCCTATTTGCTATTGCTGCTTGAACTGATGCTTCTAATTTGCTTCAGAGGGACTCAGCTGGGCTCTCTAATCAGAACAATGAGTTGAAATTCCGCCTTCAAGCTATGGAGCAGCAGGCTAAATTGCGAGATGGTATAGTTCTTTGGCTTTATCCTATTATTTAAAATATACTTTTATTTCCCTTCAATTTTGTAACCCAAACTGTTATTTATACCTGAATCACGTCGTGGATATTGGATTTTACATATTATTTAAATTTGTAAGTAATCTTTACCTCCATATTAAAGACGGTGACAGCAAGTAGATAGTTATCTAGAGATTCTAGACCTTTGAGATTGCAAATTTTGGGTTCAGAATGAGACTAATTTGCCTTGTGCTTTGAGATGTAGCCAATATCCATAATCCTAGTAGTTTAAATTGAAGAGTTGCAATGTGGGACATAACAATTGCCTGGCTAAAGAGTCCTAGATTTGAACATGACATTGTATATGTCTTCATTCAGTCAAGATAGCATTTGTAAGGTGCACAAATTCATCACACTTTGTATCGGTGTACAGTTGGAATGTAGGGTTATATTATGTGCAGCACTCTTTCTCATATTGGTGTATCTGGTTGAGATAATTAAATTTTCGTCTCCGACTTTAGACGGTCCTCTCTATGGGCCACTTGTATAACATACTTCAGTATCACTCGGTTCCTTTCTCCTGTCAATAGCTACGGCTGCTTTGCTCACCCTTGGATCAAGTAATTGTTGTTGTGGCCATATCATACCCAAAATATTAATCATGAGAATATACACTTAATCAAAAATTTGACTAATATAAATAACGAGAACTACACAAATGAGCCAGGCAAAAACAAAACCATGACAGCAGAAACAGCCCATACAGATGAACTCGGCAAACACTCTACGGTAGATGTTTTTAAGTGATTCCTCGTGCTTTCCACAGTTTTTGTTGTCCATGTTTAAATGTACAAATCGCCTTAGAACATAGATGCTTTAGATCCTATATATTTCTTATCCTGTCAATTTCTGTCTTGATAATCTAGTGAAATAGCATTTAACCCAACTTTTGACTTGTGAGTGATTATTTTCTAAAAGCAAGACCTGGTTATATGTATGAAGTTTAGAAACCACGGATGTATTATATCATGTTGCGTATAATCTCGAGGGTAAAAGAAGAGTGTTCTTCAGTGAACTAAT
Source organism: Papaver somniferum (assembly GCF_003573695.1). Taxonomy (NCBI): domain Eukaryota; kingdom Viridiplantae; phylum Streptophyta; class Magnoliopsida; order Ranunculales; family Papaveraceae; genus Papaver; species Papaver somniferum. Next base: position 149,611,061 of record NC_039360.1, on the reverse strand, counting down.
TGTTCTAGTTATCATATTTGATTGTCCGGTATTGGTAACAGCTTGTGTTAAATAATAGTGCTCAATGTTTGCTGGCAGCTCTAAATGATACATTGACTTCTGAAGTTCAGCGATTGAAGATTGCTATTGGCGAATATGGTCCTGATGGTCGGCCTTCCATTAGTTTGGATCAACAACGGATGAATATGTTCCATATGCAGTGTAAGCAGGGTTCTCAGCTCAACTTCTACCAACTGCAGCAGCAGCAGCAGCAACGGCAACAAGAACAACAGCAACAGAAGCAGAACACTGCAGCTACAAAGCAAAACTCGAACCAATAAGTTAGTTCTCAGATGATAACTTTATAAGCTCTATAGACTATAGGGTTAACCTTACTCCCCTTCACTCCTTTAAGATTATTGAAGATCATAGAACACATACAATCTTTTACATTATAGTTAATATAGTATTTCCTTTATTATTTATTGAGGTCACATGTAGTTCAAAATGTAGCATTTTTTATCGGTTCTTTTGATATTGTAAGAATTGTTTAGTCTACGGATCTTTTGATGATAACAAATGAACTTGTTTCATTTGTTTTAAGAAACCAAACCACATAATTGTCTTTCATATTTGAGGATGCTTTTTTCTTTCTTTCTGTTACCATACATAGGCGAATTAGTTTCCCACGTCTCCGCAAGGTTTCTCTGGTAATACGGTTCAGGAATCTGTTTGCTAGGTACAGGCTGTCAGTTCTAGTTGACTACCAATCAGGGTGATTTTCTTTTCTCAACATCTAACTGAAGGTCAAGTTCAAATGTCGTTAACAGTGGTGTTTAAGAAGTATAAAACACCAGATTTTTGTTTCATTTAGAGTGCAACTTGTATTTATGAGATTCTTAATATTGCCCTGAAGTTTACTCACTGCCTTCGCGGTCTCCTCATGTCAATCCACCAGCCTGTCCTAGGTGATCGGGTGCTACAGGCTGTAAGTTAAGCGTTGAAATGAACTGTTGGGATATATGGTTTTAAAAGAATTCTTTTGTACATTTATATCAACATTTCGAGCTTGGCCCAGTGGCTAAGTATTTTGGGCCTTGAGGGTGAGGTCTTAGGATCGAATCCCTCGCCCTACTGATTGGATATATATTATATATTATTATATATATCATTAGTCCGGGAGCGTGGTCTTGGGAGGTCTCTTGAATTTGGAAACATTTTTTTGGTGATTTTGAAAAATATCTTTCAACCCATCTTTACTGCCCTTAATTACGTTGTTATTTTTCAACCCATCTTTACTGCCCTTAATTACGTTGTTGTATGATTAATTTGCCCGTTTTTCTACTGTTGTGGAATCTATAATATTAGCAATTAGTAAAATTTATTTTCCATTAATTCTTATTTATGATCTGGGCTATAAAATCAGTTTTGGGAAGCAGAAAAAAAAAAGTTTTGTTACACCATTTTTTTTTTCTGAGAATCAAGAGACTATTTTTCTGAGCAAGTTTAGAAAGAGTGAAAGTGATCAATCTCTCATTGCGTGCGTGAGAGATTGAAGAGAGTTTTCTCGACTGTTTTATCCTGGGGGCGTCGTGACGAAGAAAGAACTGCTTGCACAAAAAAAATCAAGGCAGAGCCACGAAACGTCTTAAAGAGAGCGACCTGATCGTGACTCAGCCGGTATCTTGGACTTTGTGTTTAACCCTTGTTTTGCTGGTGTGAAATCGGTAACTGTTCCAACATGAACTGTTCTTGATATTGGGAGAGAGTTAAACATCTGTAGAGGTGCCTTGCTAACCAATATATGTAGTTGTCACAGCCTGAATTCGCCTCTGCAAATTTGTAAGGCCTGTAACCGGCAATGTAATGGTTCTTATTGCAATTCTCTGAGATACTACGCTTCAACGCTAAAAGTTTACATTACCAAGTGCAAACAACAACAATCTCTTAGATTGGCAACGGAGAACCCAAGACTTTTTCTATTTACCTCTTATTGCATCCCATAATGTACAAGAGGTTCTGCCATGCAAAATACTTCACAAGATCAAGGGAAATTTAATTAAATGAACACGAGATATGCCAACGAATTCCACTTCATCGTTGCATAAAGAGAAGCTACCGAAACCTGTCCAACTCCGGACTTACAAGCTTATATTAAAAAGAAAAACTTATGTTTGGGAGCCAGCTGGGCTTGGTGTGCAACACACCTATAATTCAAGCTGGCTCCGCCTTCAAATGTATTTGTAGCTACTGCATTAGACCAAAATCTGAGCCAAGTTATCATCTGGACCTTACTCAGAGGACCAAAACCTTGCTAGTGTAGAGAACTTAATTTTGAACGATTTTTTTGGGATCATGGTTTTTTTTGGGACCATGGTTTTATTTTGGGTAAAGACATTAGAAGTAAATCTAGGTCATCCCTTATCTGGATATTTATATTAATACCTAAATTATCCTCCTGATTAATTTTGGATGATGATTAGTTAGTGTTAATAATAGTTAGTGTAATGATTAGTGAGATGATTAAGTTAAAGATAATTAGTGAGATTAAAAAATCAGATGTTTTTTTTAAAGAAGTAGAATTATTGAGAGAGTAAAGTTAGAGAAGATGAAGAAGGAAAACATGAAAAACGATGGATTTTACCAACCACAACCGGAGGAAGGGTATTTGGGTACCCAGGTGTGCTTCAAACTTAGATAATGTTGGTTGAATTGCTCCAAACTTTCAAAAAAAATGAAATTTTTTATGTAGATTTGGGTCAGTTCGGTTACCATATGTCAAGAACATGTAACCGAACACACCTGAAAGTGTAGTTCGGTTACGTTTTCCAAACACGCAGGTTACCAAACTCGCTCGTTAATGGAGGTTTTGGTCGTACAGTGTAATGTTCGGTTACCTAGGATAAAATGGTAGGTAACCGAACTTTGAACTTAACAATTTATTTGGGTACATCTTGTGTATTCGGTTAGTTCGCAAACTTCAACGCAACCAAGTTCCCAACCGAACTACAGGTTAAAAGTAACCAAGTGTTAGAAGTTCGGTTGGTTCGCAAACTTCAACATATTTTGTGAATCAACCGAACTGGGCTTATATATGCAATTATGCAAACGTTCGGTTACTACGAAATCTATTTCTTGGCGAATTAGGTAGAGTTCGGTTACGAAGTTTCAAAGGTAGAGTTCGGTTACAAAGAAAACTTAACATTTTTGCGAACGAACCGAACTTGTGGACTTCTCATTATTTTCGTAAACTAAAGTTCGGTGATATCCTTATTTTGCAAAGGAACCGAACTTATGGAGTTCTGTTGTTCTAATACAAGGAGTTCGGTTAAAAGTATTTTTTGCGAATCAACCGAACTCTATTGGCTAAGTTCGGTTACTTTGTAGTTTTAAAATTTTTTGCGAAAAAACCGAACTCTATTAGCTAAGTTCGGTTATTTTGGAACTCAAGATAGTGGCCACAACAACACAGTTCGGTTAGGCTGGATTTTTTTTTCGTTTCTAAGGGTGGAGTTCGGTTACTTTGTAGTTTTAAATTTTTTTGCGAAACAACCGAACAGAGAGTTCGGTGACTTAGTTTTAAATCCAATAGAACCGAACTGTTCTTCGTGTTCTTCATTTTCAAGAAATTCGGTTAGTAAACTAGGGTTTTTGGGAAAATCGACCTAACCGAACATGGCTCTGTACCTACTAAAACCCTATTTTGATGATTTCTATTCGATTGAAGCAATCAAAATCAAATTAAAGTGAAGGGTTTGTTGAAAAATACCTCTCGAGTGGTCCCATGGCAGAATCAGGCTGCAGCTGGCGTCTTTTATACTCGATAAAATTATCATGTAACAGAACTTAATTGTGATTGCATTGATGTTGTTACATTTCTTAAATAGGCGGTGGTGGTGGTGGTGGGAGGAGGTGATGGTGGTAATCGGTGGTTGGTGGTGGTGATAATCGGAGGTGGTGGTGGTAATCGGCGGTGGTGGTGGTAATCGGTGGTTGGTGGTGGTGATCGGAGGTGGTGGTGGTGGTAATCGGCGGTGGTGGGCGGTGGTGGTGGTTATATATATAGGTGGTTATTAGGTTTGGTTTTAAATTAAATTAGGTTAAGGGTAGGTTAGTCATTTCAAGATTTTAGGACACCCCTTATCACTATAGGGAAGATGGCCTAATAAAACCATGGTCCCCTCAAAAAAACCGTGGTCCCTAAAAAATCATTGTTAATTTTGATCTTGATATTATATTTGACCCAGTCCATTTTACGCCTAAGAGTTCATGAGTAACGAGGTTTTGAGGAATCTTGAAGAACACTAATTTTGGGCATGCCTAAAACTTTCAAGGCATACAAAGGACTAGTCTTAACTTGGGTGACCTTATAAGGGGTACCCTATGGGGTGGTTCAATTACCTATATGCCCTTAAATTCTCTAAATTACTACTAATCTATCCCTATCCCTAATACAAAAACCTATAATCAATAAACCAAAATCAGTTTCATATCCCTAACCCCTTCTTCTTCCTCCTCCACAACAGCCGAACCCTTCTTCTTCCTTTTTTTTCTTCATCGTATCATCGCGGAAATTTAATCGTCGATTCATGAAAATTTAGTCGACGATTAAACTCATCTATATAATGGTTCGCCGTAAGCCAGTATATCGTTCTAATCGAGCGATTGAACAACCCATTGAAGAAGAAGAAGATTTAGAGAGTGAAGAAGAAACTCAAAATCAACCACAAAATCAACCGGAAGAAGAGATTGAAGAAGAACCAACTCCACAAATGAGAATAAGAAGGTTAGTTTTACAAACCCATCTCGTATTTGATGTTTTTGATTGGTTTGATTGATTTAATTCGTCAAAATCATGTTTCTGCGGCGGTTACAGGGTATGGTTCGGCGCAAAACAAATCTTAGATGTGCGCCGAGCTGTTCTTGAAACTGAACCCTGAAAGTGCATTTGAACGGCTCGGCGTATATCTGAAATCCGTTTTGAGCCGAACTTGGTGACACAGAGACTTATATTTAGGATCGGCTTATTCGATGGTGTTAGTTTTGTGCCGAATATGTTTTGTGAATTTCAGAAATTTTGCATGTGCGTAGGATCGACTTGTATGGTAGTATTAGTTTTGTGCCGAATAATTGTTGTTTGAATTTCAGAATTTTTGCATGTGTATAGGATCGGCTCATATGGTAGTACTAGTTTTGTGCCGAATAAATGTTTGAATTCATAAGTCTAGTTTCGGCTTATTCGATAGTATTAGGGTTGCGCCGAATATCATTGTTAAAATTTCATAAATTTTACTAGTGTGTAGGATCGGCTTATTTATATGATATCATGTTGCGCCGAATACATGTTTGAGTTCATAATCATAGATTCGGCTTATTCGACGGTATCGGTTGTGAGCCGAATATATAGGATCGGCTAATAATTTTGCATGTGCGTAGGATCGGCTTGTATGGTAGTATTAGTTTTGTGCCGAATAATTGTTGTTTGAATTTTAAATTTTTTGCATGTGCTTAGGATCGGCTTGTATGGTTGTATTAGTTTTGCGCCGAATACATGTTTGAGTTCATAATCATAGATTCGGCTTATTCGACGGTATCGGTTGTGAGCCGAATATATGGGATCGGCTTATAATTATTTTGTGGTATGAGCCGATCCACTCTCTGTGTAAGCTAATAAAAATTTCAAGACATGATTCGGCTCATATGTGTTATTTCGGGTAAGCCGAGCCTTCTTATTTTCTTACAATTTTTTGGCTTTCCAAATCTCTTTGTTGTTCGAATTAGTCTTATAACTTTCATACTTGTGTCAGGACCAATGCAGCTACAAAGAGGAAGAAGATGGAGGTAACACCTTCTACTTCTAAAACTCCCGATCCTAGAGGAGGAGGTAAGAAAAAATTGGGAGCGGGAGGTAGAGGAGGAACTTTAGAAGAAGTAAGAATTGAAAGACAAGTAAGAATTGAAAGACGAAGAAGGAATAGCTGAAGATGAAGAAGTTTATATAATCAGAAGTTCATCAAGAAACACAACCCCAAGGAAAACCCAAGAAAGACAAGAAGGTAAGAAGGTGGCAGAACCCGAGAAAGAGAAGAACGATGATGATCGACGGATCACTGGTTTACACATTCCTGATGAAGATGACGTAATTACACCTCGATCAGATGGTTTTCCTCATGGTCTTCCGGAAGATGGAGGAAATGTGTTGATTGGTTATGCCGATTCTTGGGCGAAGAGAATTTATGAGACTCCTGATCACAACCGTGCAGTCCGAGTATTGAGACACCAGAGGGCAGCGGAATGGAGTCTTGATGAAGAGGTTCCTGAGGTGATTGCTTACGTACAAGCCAGTGCTTTATGGCCTGCTATCAATTATGGACATAAGGAATATGATAGTGTGTCGGCCTCTGCATTTACCGAGCGCTTTTGTCCAGAAACTTACACATTTCAATTACCTTTTGGAGAGATGTCAATCACTCCTGATGAAGTTGTTGAAGATGAGGATATGCCGGTAGGTATGTATCATGGGCCATTGTGGTATCCCGGTGGTTATGTTATATACGATCCTAGGCGAGTACTCCGTCAATTAGGATGTGTCCAAAAGGTTCCTCTGTTTGACGAGAAATTCAGGTTGTTACCAAAGAGTGGTAAGGGAACTAAAAGCACCACTTCATCTTGGGAACCAAAGTATGATCCTGATCCCACCGTTGAGTTTTGGAATAATTTAGACAATCACACATTAGATGCGTCCAAGTTAACACCTTTACTTGATGATCCATGTGAAGAGGATCCGGGCTATATGGATTGGTATAACTAAATTTCTCATCCCTTCATTATCAATAAGAAAAGGCAAAAGATATCTGATAAGGGGAAGGCGAGGCCAATCAAGATCACCAACAAGTCTACTGCCGAAGATGTAGTCAAGGCTTTCAAGGTTATGGTAAGAATGACTTCACTTTATACTGTTTTCATATATTAGTTATGGTAAAAATGTCTTCAACCTCATGGTTATAAGTTGTTCTCAAATGAAAAATAGGTTGCCGCGGGTAGGGAGATGTTGAAGAAAATGAAGGCCAAACTTGGTTGCAAAACAACAATGACCGTGGAAGAACAAAAATACCTCATCGACAAGTGGGATGCAATCATCAAAAAAGGACAAGGACCCTAGGAACCCGAACAAAGGCCTACCACTAAGAGATCTCGACAAGTTGGTGAAGGTACAAGCCAAGTTGGTGCTACCGTCCAACCCGGTAATGATGCGTCGGAAGATGAAGACCAAGGTGGAAGAAGAGGTGGTCGTGGAACTAAGAAGAGGGGTCGTGGTTAAATGCCCTTTTATGTACACTTTTATGGTACACTTTTTCTTAAGTTTTAAGTACACTTTTATGGTGTTGCAAACACCTTTGCTTTAAGGTGCTGAACTTTGTTTTTAATGGTGCTGGGATTGGGTTATGGACACCGTCAATTTTATGTTTTAATGAATAGCTTAACAGTTATGTGCCGAATTTACAGAGTTCGGCTTATCCTCTAATGTTTGTTACACGCCGAATCATTTGTCCTTCAGGTTCGGCGCATTCGATAATCACATTATGTGCCGAACTATGAACATTTACAGGTTTCGGTTTATACGATATCCTTAATATGTGCCGAACCGCGAACAATATTTTAACCCAAAAATTAACAAATTCATGTTCGGCTCAGACGATAATCATATTATGTGCCGAACCTTGAACATAAGAGGTTTCGGCTGATACGATATTCTCCATATGTGCCGAACCAGTAACAATATTTCAACCCAGAAATTAAAAAATTATGTTCGGCACATACGAATTTGGATATGTAAGCCGAATTAGTAATGATTCTATTTCGGGCTATTCAGGATGTTGTTCGGCTTACTATGAAACTTTCATATAAGCCGAACTAGTGTCTAGCAAAAGGGTGGGAATTGGAAATTATAGGTTCGGCGCATGCAGTAAACAGATTCAGTAAGCCGAACCGTTCATCAATTGGTAGATTCGGCTCATAGATGCGAGCCGAACCTCAACCTGTTTCGCCGAACCATGATTCATAATCTAAGAAATCAGCCATTTGGGAATCATTGGTGTAGTTGATGTGTATTTTCCTAGGTTTTTTAGATGATATATGACCCTCCTCATCCTCCATTGAATCAAGAATTATAATTTTCTCACTTTCTCCTTCTCTTTCTCTCCTTCTTAACCAAACCAAAACTTTGATTTTTTTTCCTCATATTTTTCATCTAAACAACTCTTATAATTCTGAAAATTATCTTAATCTCTAAACAAAATATTCAATCACTAATCAAGATTATTAACACTAATACGTAAAGGGCAGATTTGCCATTAAAAAAAATTTGGGTTAAGGGGTTATCTGATTTTGCTATTCAACAACCTTTTTTGTCTTCATTCGGTATGCCTTGAAAAATTTTGGTATGCCCAAAATTATGGTTCATCTTGAATTGCAAGTATAAATCCCTGTATAAAAGTTTTGTAGGACCTTTCATTCATTTGCTTTGTTCTAAAGTTACGTAAGTTGGCATCCACTGAATATAAACACCGCTTGGCTTCTTCTCAGAATAAGGGCAATCCAACAGAACGTGAAGGCCCCATTTATACAAAGTCCTGACCTAATAAGTGTACAAGCTACAATGACTGTCACTGACACGTTGATAAGGTTCTTAGAACTTCGAAACCAAGGAACCTTCTTTTTTTCCAGAATGAAACTCATTCACTGTTAAGAAAAAACAAGAAAAGATCCCATAAAACAAACCATAACAACAATAAGATGCTAATAACAAAATTCATTGCGAGAACGATTTGTTTCTCTGCTGCAACTACATTTTTTTTTTGTTTCTGTCTACCCTGTGACATGTGCTACCCCTGCCCCATTCCATAACCTTAACGGGTCTATTTCCAAGTGCGCGACACTTCATCTTACCTAAAACCTTTGTTAAATGCAAATACCTCATAAAAATAGTAGTTGTCACAATCTAATAGTGACTTATCTTGACAAAATTGGTTCATATGAAATCCATTTACCAAGTTTTCCTTTTTGGAAGAAATAAAAGGATAAGATGATGGTCGACTTTAAACGAAAGTTTAGAACTTTCACTTAAAGGAAGCTTTGATAGTGAAGCAGTTTTAGGTATTAGTTGTAAGCTTACTCAAAGAATATTAATGCGCTAATTATTAATCCAAAAGAACTAATTCTTTCTTTCACTGACACCAGAGTCTGCAAAGAAGTAGTATTACTAAGCATATGCCCATTGCCCCACAATGGGTTGGTATTAGTTCTAATCAAGAGTGCACCACACCTTAGATGAAAATGAGTGACTTTTCCTTCTCCCGCGAATTCAAGATTGTGTCCATTATTTATATTAATTTGTGTAATCTAACAGCAAAATAAATAACCAAACCTTGTAAGCGCAATTAGCAAAAGCTTTGGTAGGTATAATTGAGAAGTGGTTAATCTACGCTACTTGGTGACTGCAAACACCTAACATCATAACACATCCAACTTAATACATTTCCAAGCGAGAGAGAGAGGCGATTTTCTGGAGTGGTTGACTTTAGTCAAAGGTTTGATTCTTGAGCTGTTTTGTATGATTTGATCTTCTTCTTTCAATCTTCCTATTCTTCTCTAGGTTTCAGGTGTTGGATAAATTCGATCTCTCTCGCGTCTTTATTTTAGGTCTTTCAGTTTCTTCTTTTCTGATCTAGTTTTTGCTTTCGTGGCGTTTGTGGGTGCGTCTTTTTCTTCAAGGGTTTCTGATCCTGTTAATTCAGTCATGGAAACTCGTATTCCTGGTGCTATTTCTTCTTTGGGAGAAGTTAATTGGTCGAATGAACTCTTTGCTAAGAAATTGGATTCTCGTGATAAGGAACGAATGATTTTTCATTCTACTTCTCAGGTTGAGGGTGAAACAGTTATAGTGATTCAACCCGAGGATGTGAAGGAGGATTTGAAGAAATGTGAGGAACTAGTTATTGGTTGTTTTGTAGGTAAGAAATTACCATTCGTGTTGGTTCAGAATACTGTCAAGAAGGTATGGAACTTGAAAGGAGATATGCTATTAGGAGATAATATATGAGAGTCTATATTTAGGAGATATGCACATTAAGTTGTGAGAGTTATATTTGGAAAGTGTCTATGTTTAGAGTTTGATCTTAGTTAGGAAAGTACCTTGAGTGGTCGTCAAGTTTGTGAACAATATAAATAGGATGTTGAGCCATGAAAGTTGACACACCAAGAATTATTATCAATGTAGTCTTTTAATGCTTCCGCGTTTATGCTCTCCTCTCTCTTGCTCGATCCTTAACATGGTATCAGAGCGAGGTGAGGTGAGAGGGAGAGAGGAGGGGAAGAGAGTTAAATAATCTTAGAGAGAGTTAGATAATCTTAGAGAATTCATGATTTTTAGGTTTTCTTTAGTGAAAAATTCATGTTCGTTAAAAAAAAAAAAAAAAGAAAGAAAAGAAAAAAAAAAAAAAAAAATCGTGACTGGTTACGAAGGATTAGGGTTCTCTGAACAAACAAAAGAATGGTGGTTTTGGAACGAGAAAAGATAGGGACATGCTGCTGCTACATCTCTGCTCTGGCATTGTTGATGATTCTCATGGTGTTGTGTTGTCGACGTTGATTGATGGACAGAGTTGACAGAGAAGAGTATGGAGCTTCCGATGATTTATATTACAACGATGATTTATTGGTGCTTCCGTTTATTGTTAGTAGTGGGTCGCTGCTGTATCGTAAGTAGACGATGAAGATCACTGATGGATATCGGTAATGAATGGAGCGAGAACTGACAGATGGCATCTGGTGGCGAGGTTTGAGGTCTAGTACGTGGAGTTATTTAGTCCAAGGTGGAACCCTAAAACAGTAAAACACAGAGACGAAGATACAAGATTGCTGCCGTTAATGTTGCATGATGAGTATTTGGTTGATCACTTCCAAATGGTTTCGCTGCTGCTGCCATTGACAGTTTCGACAATGGATGCTGTTATTATTTGAGTAGTATTGCTGGATCGGTGATAAGGATGGTTGTTGTCACAATTATGGCAGTAATGATAAACACAGGTGATGGTTAGTAACAGACAGAGAAGATCGATGAAGTGACCAGGACTGATGGTTTTGAAGAAGACTCGTTGCTGATTGTGAAATAGGTTTCAGGAATTGACGATGGAGTCAGCTGTGATGAAGAACAGCTTGTGTTTGAAAGATAGTGAAAAAATTCCAGTTCGAATCTGAGAAGCAACTGGGATGAGTTAGCTGCGTCACAGACTTGGTGGAAAGAGTTTCAAACTCGAAGTCTGTGATGTTGATCAATAGTAGGTGCAGTGAAGAAGGAGACTTGGTGGAAAGAGTTTCAAACTCGAAGTCTGTGATGCTGATCGATGGTTGATGATGGCTGGTGCATGGAGCATGGCAGCGATGGGGACGATGAGTGATTGGAAGTGATACCACAACTGGTGATTGATGGCTGGTGATGAAAAATGTAGTTGGATGAAAGGAGATGAAACTATGATGCTCGAGATTGAGAGGAGTCTTGGAATTGTGGTTCAGGAATTTGGTAAGAGATTTACATCTATTAACAATGACTTGTGCTGCTGCACAGTGAATTAGGAGATGGACGAGGCTGTAGTTGAGTTGTTCTCAGATTTCAAAATCCGAGAAGGCTGAGAAAGAAGAAAAAGTTGCTGCCAACGGCAGTTCATGGTTATGTTCTCTGTGATCATGATGTGATGATGGCCTGGAAGATGATCGGTTCTTCTGGTTGCCGAGATGAATAAAAGAAACTGTTGTTGTGATTGTTACAACAACCTTGAGAGGAGAAGAGAATGTGAGAAGAAGAGAAGGTGTTTGTTTTAAATGTCTGCAAAAAGAAGTGTGACAATTATGTCATGGCATTTCAAGATATTACGAACAAAGAAATATGAAAAACAAAGAAGTTGGACAGTTTCGCAAGACAAGCGCGTGACTGGAATGGAGAAGAAGAAGAGACAACATCAAGGTTGTCAAGAAAGAGAAGCAATCACCAAGTTGTGATGAAAGAAAGAACAACAAAAGTAGGTTAAAATCCTATGAGTTGTCTAAAGAGTACAAGAAGTATTCTACGAAGGGGACCGTAATGTCCTAAAACTTCCGAAGGGGACCGAGATGTCCTAAAACTATGAAGATGGGACCGAGATGTCCTAAAACTACGAAGGGGACCGAGATGTCCTAAAACTACGAAGATGGGACCGTAATGTCCTTAAACTACGAAGAGGACCGAAATGTCCCTAAACTACGAAGAGGACCGTAATGTCCTTAAACTTCCAAAGGGGACCGTGATGTCCTTAAACTACAAAGATGGGACCGAAACGTCCTTAAACTACAAAGAGGACCGAAACGTCCTTAAACTACGAATATGGGACCGTAATGTCCCTAAACTACGAAGAGGACCGAAATGTCCTTAAACTACGAAAGGGACCGTAATGTCCTAAAACTTCCAAAGGGGACCGAGATGTCCTAAAACTATGAAGATGGGACCGAAATGTCTTTAAACTACAAATAGGACCGAAATGTCCCTAAACTAAGAAGATGGGACCGAAATGTCCTTAAACTACGAAGGGGACCGAAACGTCCTTAAACTACGATCTGAAGATTTTTTTCACAAAAATGTTGAAAAAAAAGAAGAAGAAAACTGAAGTTAAATTTCTTTTGTCCAAGATGAGCATTCGTGATCTACATGCTCCATCTTGAGGGAGGGTATTAGGAGATAATATATGAGAGTCTATATTTAGGAGATATGCACATTAAGTTGTGAGAGTTATATTAGGAAAGTGTCTATGTTTAGAGTTTGATCTTAGTTAGGAAAGTACCTTGAGTGGTCGTCAAGTTTGTGAACAATATAAATAGGCTGTTGAGCCATGAAAGTTGACACACCAAGAATTATTATCAATGTAGTCTTTTAATGCTTCCGCGTTTATGCTCTCCTCTCTCTTGCTCGATCCTTAACATATGCAGATGACAATCCATGGGGATTCTGTGTATGTTTTCGATTTTGATTGTGCTGAAGATAGGGCTACAGCTCTAGAACATGGAGCTTTTTTCATCTTAAATCAATTGTTCTTAGTCAGAGCTTGGACACCTTTGTTGGAGCGGGAGATAGCTGAATTGAAGACTGTTCCGGTATGGGCTAACTTCTATAATGTACCTATTCACTTATGGAACAATAAGGGATTAAGTATGATAGCTAGTTGTGTTGGTAAACCTATAATGAAGGATACACAGACAACTAATAGAACAAGAATGAGTTATGCATAGATTTGTGTGGAAGTCACACCTTCATGTAAGTTTCCTTCTATGGTATCTATTATTTATGACGATACTAGAATTGAAATCCCAGTTGAATACCCTTGGAAACCTCCAAGATGTTCTTTCTGCAATACTTTTGGTCATTCTTTTGAAAAGTGTATTAAGAAACCAAGAGAACAACCTGTTATAACTGTTGTTGCTAAGCCAATTGCAAAACCTTTGAAACAAGTTGTGGATAAAGAGGGATGGGTTAGGAAACCTCCTAAGAGAACAAGAGTTAATAATCCTGGAAAGGATACTGGTAGTTCACAATCTATTCCAGAGGAGCTAAGGAATGTTGATGTGCAGACTATGGATATATCAGCACCTGAAATGCCAGTAGTGAATAATACCCAGTCACAAGTCATTGAGAAGAATCAATATGCTCCCAGTAGCAGTATTTCTAGCTATGTAGAAGTTCCATTGACAATAGCAAATAAATTCTCACTACTGGAAGGTGGCCCTGAAGCAATGGATACCTCATCTGTATTGAAGCCTACTATTTTATCTGATGTAACCAATATTGCAGAAGGGAAATCTAATTCTTCTATAGAAGTTGAAAAGCAGGAGTCAGCTGGAGTAAGATCGCATTTTATTCAGAAGACTTCTGGACAAGGTAATCCTAAGAATAATCTAAGAATATTTGAACCTAAAAAGTCAGCTAAGGGGCATAAGAAAATTTCTGGCCATGTTATTAATGTTGTTTAAATTAGGGGGTTGGAATATCAGGGGACTAAATGATCCCTTGAAACAAGTAGTTGTTAGTAATTTTATTAGTAATAATAATTTGTCTTTAGTTGGAATAATTGAGACTCATGTTCAAGAGTCTCAAAGTAGTAGAATAAAACATCGATTAAAGCCTTCTTGGCACTTTATTGATAATTATGTTAACAATATTCATGGAAGAATCTTGGTTGGTTGGGATCCAGAGGTGATGAAGGTTTCTGTTATTCACTCTTCAACTCAAGCTATTTTCTTAGATATTTTATATGGCCAAAATATTCATTTTGTGGTAACTATGGTGTATGGTGATAATGATTTAATTACAAGGAGATTGTTATGGGAAGATATAAATGCCTTTGCTTCTTACAATACAGCTCCTTGGATTCTTTTGGGAGACTTTAACTCTATATTGGAAGTTGAAGACAAATTTAGCAGGGTGGAAGTTACTAATTCCCAATTTTTTGATTTCTGAAATGTTCTAAAGATGCTCATATATTTGATTTAAGGTACTCAGGGTGCTTCTATACCTGGTGTAATAATCAAGTTGGTGAAGATAGATTGTTAATTAAATTGGATAGAGTTATGGTTAATTTTGAATGGCTTACTCAATTCTAAGATTCTGCTGCTGAATTTCTACCTGCTGGTTTATCTGATCATAGCCCTAGTGTGGTTACTTGTTTTGGAGGCAGAATGCATGTCCCCCCCCCCCCCCCCCCCCCAGGTTATGTAATTTTCTGGCTGATGAACCTGAATTCTTGGAGATTGTTAGAGAAGTTTGGTCTCATCTAGTTAGAGGTAATCCTATGATGAAGCTGGTTACTAAACTTAAGATGGTGAAGTAAAAGATTATTGATTGGAGGATTCTAAAATTCTGGAAAATCACTGAACAAGTTGTAGAAGCTGAGAAGAATATGCTTAATCTTCAAGTTAGGCTACAATCTTCTCCTCTATGTGTTACAACTGCTAGGCTTGAGAGGGATGTTGTGAGGAAGTATGCTACCTTAGCTAGACATGAGGAATCTCTAGCTAAACAGAATTCTAAGATTCATGGATGAATGTGGGTGATTCAAATACTAGATTCTTTCATAATTTTGTGAAGGAAAGGAAATCTAGAAATAATATCTTAACTTTGGTTTCTAGAGAAGGAGAAAGATTAGAGGATGATAAGAGTATTGATGCTGACTGTGTAAATTATTTTGAGACTCTTTTTGGCCAATCCCCTGATTCTTCTGGTATTGAGGCAGTTATGCAGGATATTTCTTTTGGTAAGCTCTTATCTGATGCTGAAACTCCTCAACTGGTGGCCCCAATCTCTAGAGATGAAGTGGTCTATGCTCTATCAACCATTCATTCTGGTAAAAGCCCTGGACCTGATGGTTTTTCTAGTTATTTCTTCAAGGTAGCTTGGTCTATAATTGGAGATGATTTTGTTGCTGCCATATCAAACTTCTTTAGTAAAGTTAAATTACTTAAAGAGATTAACAACACTTTTGTTACTCTTATAGCTAAGTCTGATTGCCCTTCTTCAATCACTGACTTTAGACCAATTTCATGTTGTAATGTTATTTACAAGTGCATCACTAAGATCATTGCTATTAGAATGAAAAATCTTATGGGCTCCTTAATTAGTTCTCCACAATCTGCTTTCATTTCTGGTAGGAGCATTCAAGATAATGTTATGATTGCTCATGAATTAGTAAGGAATTACCATAGAGGAAAAGGTCCAGCTAGATGTGCTTTAAAGATAGACCTTAAGAAAGCTTGTGATACAGTATGCTGGGAAGCTGTGATTGCTGCTTTGAAGAAATTTGGTTTTTGATAGACGCATTTATGTGTTTAATTTGTCCTCAATGTTTCGTATTGTTAGTACTCGATTTCGTACTTATTATGGTGTTTTGTGTGTTTGTAGGTATTTTTTGGAAATAAATATTGATGGAAAATTCGGCTCAAGAAGTTGTTAAAGGCACCCGGAGGACATATGTTATTCGGACTCCAGCAACGGATAAGGGGCGACCACTGGATAAGGGGTGACCTTCTTTAACAAATTCAAAATTTCATTTTGGCGGGAAAATGAAGAACAGAACTGTGTGATTTTCGATCGAAGTTTGAAGGAGTTCTAGGTAGATTAAAGGGATGAAATTTGTTGGGTAGTTGTGATATGTCCCAACAAAACTATCATGAGTGATTTGATTGATTAAAATTGGATGGATTCTCCCGCAAGAAAAAGTCAGAGCAACACGTACGCTGGATGAGATATTCACGGGATTACAACGTGGTTAAACGTGTGCTGATCGTGTTTGGATTGAGCTGGGTCTCTGCAGAAGCGTGGAGAAGTTAAATGAGGAAGATTCAGTAGCTGTATACGCGTGGAAGAGCTAAAAGTGGAAGAAAATATTCCCGAGAATATTTTTCATCAATACCGAGTAATGGATAATTCGATGAAGTTATTGCGTGATATTTTGAGGCTGTTGGGTTATAAATAGTTTCTGGGATAGCAGACATGGATCACGGAGAGCTTGGGAGAGGAATAGAGCACCACAGAGTCGAAAAATCAAGCTGCAGAAACTCCATTTCTGTTGCTGCAAAGCTGAAGAACACGAAGAACAGACTTACCAGGACAGTCGTTTTCCAACAGTGACAACGACACTTAGCCGTGGGTCGTATAAATACAGTGACATCGACACAAGTACGACAAACTTATTTGCTACAGCGTCTGCGACACAGAGCCGTGGGTCTTAGAGCAACAGTAACAGTCACATCCTCTGTATCATTTTTTTTTGATTTGTAACAAATATAATTGTTACAAACCCGGTTTTATTATAATTCTCCCATTTTCATCATTTGTAAACACCCTTTGAGAAATAATAATGATTTTTGAGCGTGTTTCCAACATGATGAGCGGCTAATTCTCCCACAACCAAGGCAATGAGGAAGCTATTTACGCATGAATAATTGGTAACTATTTTATTTTCTCTAATATTTAATTATAATTCACTCAATCACTGCTTTTGTAGAGTTTTAAATTGTTTGCCTAATTTTCCTAATCAGTTGTGATTCAATTAGACAGGTTATGCTTTGTTTAGATAATCTATGCTTAAGTGATACAATTGATGTTTGAGAATTTGCTTGATTATTAGTGAGTTAAGATATAAAGGACTTAAAAGATAATTAGAGCTTTGGATTATTTACCATCATTAATTCATGTGTAATAATGGAATCAGTGTCTTGGTTATTTTCTCATATCTTGAAGTCAATTTTGTAATAAGTTTTCTTTATTTTTATGTTTTATAAGTCTAAAAATCCATTGCTTTCACAAGCCTCAACGAACCTTATTACTACAACTCAATTGAAAAAAAACATCAATTTTTGGCGCCGCCGACGCGGGCTTGTCTTTAGGCTAGAGTTTTTAGATTTTTTAGGTTTTTATTTGTTTTTATTTTATTTGTTCTTCTTTATGTTTTTGGGTTTTTGTCTTTTCCTTACAGATTTTGGAATATGGAGCGAAAGAAAATTTTGCCAAAGCTTTGGTGAATACTTAAAGACTTGGAGTAAAAGACAAAGCGAAAGGAGCGAAAGAAGAATTTTTTTTTTTGTTTTTATTACAAAAAGAGAGAAAAAAAAAAGAGAGTCATTTTTTTTTTTAGACTTTCCTTTTCTTTTGGACTTTGGACTTGGACATTTGGACATTCTTTTATTTTTAAACCCTACGGAAGGGTAGTATTAAATATTAAACTATTTGCAGAGAAGGACGGTGATTACGATATCACCTCGACCCCTCGGGTTCATACACGACATTGGAGTTGTGGCCCGAGTCGACTTCAGCGGTTCATCCCCTGTCTGGAACGGGAGGTAAGTTTGTCGAAACACTCGCTAATCCCCTGTCAGCGAGTTACTGTATTCCTTCGTTTGCATATATGCTGAGGACTTGAAAACGACTGCTTTAATTTCCTAGTAAAGGGCAAGGACTGGCCATACAAGATAAGGGTTTGGATTTCATCAATGTTCTCTTCTTTCCCTCCTTAGAAAAACAAAACCAAACGCGAACCTAAACCTAAAATTTGGAATAGTACGAGACCTATAGGGTAACGAGCTTAATAGGAAAGTTGTTCGAAAAATATTGGTTACTCTTTTGAGCATACTTCGAAGTTCATGATGGTTTCTGTGAGTTGAATGCGTGACTGCGCCGCCTTGGAATGCGGTGAGGCCTTGGGTATCAAAGCTCTACGCAACTTCCCTCACCTCTATTCAACTTACTTTGACTCGGATTGATTCCAGAGGGGTTTGCTTAAATTGTAACGAATTCCCATTCGAAGGATTAGAAGTTGCTCTAGAAACAATCTAAGTGGAGCCATCATGCTTTTTGTTTGCTAGAAATCAGTAGGTTTGCTGTGGTGGAGTTAGCCTTGTTTGTGTTTGCATAGAACTTCCCTTCCTTTTAGGATTTTTTTTTTCTTTTGTTTTTCTAGTGTATGCCCGAGGTTACTCGAGAGTGGGCTTGGAAAAGAAACACTCTAGGTCGCTTGATTAGTGATAAACCTAGTAGTTCTTCTTGTGAAGGCGGGGAGCTCGAAGACTCTTCTTTTGAGAGCCCCGTTTTTGGAAACTTCAGTTTTGAGAATTTGTCTCTTTGTGAGGAAAGTACCCCTAGTACTTCAGTTGTGCCAGCGATGACAACTTTGAAAGATTACATGTTCCCAACTAGGACCAACCGAGCTTCATGCATTAAATTGCCAGCCAGTACGACTAATTTCGAGATAAAACCTAGTATTCTTCAGATGATCCCTATGTTCTTAGGAAAAGATGATGAGAACCCTTATTTTCATATTAGGGACTTTGAGGAAATCTGTGGTACAGTTAAAATAAAAGACCTCACTGATGAAGTTTTGAAACTTAAGATGTTTCCCTTTTCCTTTAGAGATAAAGCCAAGACCTGGCTGAACAACCTACCACCTGAGTCCATTGAAACATGGTAGGAACTTGTTGCTGCTTTCTATATGAAATTCTACCCTAAGCATAAAACTGCAGCTGTTAGGCAGAAAATTAGTGCTAGTGTGCAACAAGAGGGAGAGTCTCTTTATAGGTTTTTAGAGAGATTCAATGATCTCCTATCCCAGTGTCCTCACCATGGATTTGATAAGATGAAACTTGTTGAGATTATTTATAATGGTTTAGATTATTCGACCAAAGCCATGGTCGAGTCTATGTGCGCTGGTGAGTTCACCAGTAAAAATGCTGATGATGCTTTTACCTTCTTAGGAGTTATTGCTGAAGAATCCCAACAGTGGGAGTCTTGTGTTGAACCCCCTAAAAGACTCTTGGTCAATAGAAGTAGCACCAATGTGGTAGATACAAGCTTCGAGTCAGATGCTAAGTTTGCTGCTTTGTCTAGAAGGTTAGAAGCTTTGGAATTGAATCAGCCTAAATATAGGTCTCTTGTTGAACCTGATGATAGGATTAGAGTCGCCCAAGTCTCTAGTTGTGGAGTAGAGCCCAATAACTCGTTTTGGGAAGGTCATGTTAGTGAAGAACAATCCCATGATGTCTATAACAACGCTAGGTTTGAGAACCGTCAGAAGTTTGACCCATACTCAGAAATCTACAACCCTGGTTGGAGAAACCATCCTAATTTTTCTTGGTCTAAGGGACATAATCAAGGTCAGTCTAGTAATTCTCAGCCTCCCCCAGGTTTTGATTATGCTAAGAACTCTTCAGGTCAACCCCAGTTTCAGAACCCTTCGGATAAAAATATCACAAGTTTAGAAGACACTCTAGCCTCGTTTATTAAAAACTCTGATAAGATCAACCTAATGGTTGCTCAAGGGATAGAAGAAAGTAAAAATATAGGTTATGCTAACTCCCAAGCTATTTCTGAGTTAAAAAACCAGGTTAGTCAGATAAATGAATCTTTGAGGGAAAAAGGTAAGTTTCCTAGTCAAACTCAACCCAATCCTAAAGCAGAGAAATCGTACAATCATGTGAACTCTATTACAACCCTTAGGAGTGGAAAGAAAGTTGACATAAGGTTGCCATGCCTGATAGTGAACATGTTGTAGTTCACCCTTCTGAGCCAGAAAATGAGGAGACTGATAGAGTCTCTAAAGAGACCAATGAGGGTCCTGCTGAGCCCGACTTTGTTCCCAGAGTCCCGTTTCCCCAGCTGCTAGTTCCAACTAAGAGGGAGTCCAACTTTAATGATATATTAGAGGTTTTTAAGGAGGTAACTATCAACCTACCATTGTTGGATGCGATTAAGCAGATTCCCGCTTATGCCAAGTTTCTTAAGGACTTGTGTACACGAAAGCGTAAGCTTAGTGTCCAAAAGAAATCCTTCCTAGCTAGTCACGTGAGTTCCATTATTCAGAATACCACTACTCCTAAGTATAAAGACCCAGGGTCCCCTACCATTTCTTGCACAATAGGTAAATACCGTGTTGAGAAAGCTTTGGTTGACTTAGGAGCCAGTGTTAATTTACTTCCATACCATGTGTACCTCAAGCTAGGACTTGGTGATATGAAACCTACCCAGATGACACTTCAGTTAGCTGATAGGTCCGTTAAAATTCCTCGTGGTGTGATCGAGGATGTTCTTATTGAGGTCGAAAAGTTTATTTATCCAGTGGATTTTGTTATCCTAGATACCCAACCTGTCCCTGACCTAGAGAACCAGATACCAGTGATTTTAGGTCGCGCATTTTTAGCAACATCCAATGCGATCATTAATTGTCGAACTGGTATTATGAATTTGTCTTTTGGTAATATGACTATTGAGCTGAACGTCTTTCATATTAGTAAGCTACCATCTGAACTAGATGACTCGAGCATAGAAGAGGAAAACATGATAGGAACATTAGTCGAGGAGTCATTACCAAACACTTTGTTAGAAGATCCGTTAGAGAAATACCTAGCTCACTTTGGGATTGATTTCGATGATGATAATGTGATTAATGAGGTGAATACTTTGTTAGATTCAACCCCTTTGTTAGACACTAGTAACGGATGGAAACCTAAGTTCGAACCACTACCAGTTTCTAAGTCTACACTAGTTCCTTCGTTAGAAGAGCCTCCTAAGTTGGACCTAAAACCATTGCCAGATACCCTGAAATATGTGTTTTTAGGCCCGTCTGAGACTTTACCTGTGATTGTTGCTTCCGACTTGGATAGTGATCAGGAAAGTAGGCTAGTGACCGTCCTTCAAAACAACAAGGAAGCTTTAGGGTGGACCATAGCTGACATTAAGGGTATAAGTCCTACTGTTTGTATGCATCAGATCTATTTAAAGGAAGATACCAAACCATCTAGAGAGATGCAACGAAGACTAAACCCTAATATTAAAGAAGTAGTTCGAACCGAGGTTCTTAAGCTGTTAGATGCAGGCATTATCTACCCCATTTCAGACAGTAAGTGGGTCATCCCCGTTCAGGTTGTTCCCAAGAAATCCGGTATTACTGTAGTCCAGAATGATAACAATGAGTTAATCCCGACCCGAGTGACCACGGGTTGGCGTGTTTGTATTGACTATGGGAAATTGAACAAGGTCACTAGGAAGGACCACTTTCCCCTTCCCTTTATCGACCAAATGCTAGAGAGATTACCTGGACATAGTCATTACTTTTTTCTATATGGATACTCAGGCTACAATCAGATCGTTATTGCCCCAGAAGACCAAGAAAAAACTACTTTTACCTGTCCCTTTGATACCTTTGTGTATAGACGCATGCCTTTCGGGCTATGTAACGCCCCTGCGACTTTTCAACGTTGCATGATGAGCATATTTTCGGATATGGTAGAAAAGTTTTTAGAGGTCTTTATGGATGATTTTTCAGTATTTGGTTCGTCTTTCTATGAGTGCTTGCATCATTTGTCATTAGTGTTGACTAGGTGAAAGGAAAAGAATCTAGTGCTTAATTGGGAGAAATGTCACTTCATGGTTCGTTCAGGAATTGTTCTAGGGCATATCGTATCTTCGAAGGGTATAGAGGTAGATAGATCCAAAGTTGACCTTATTAAAACTTTACCGGTCTCCAAAACCGTAAGAGATATTAGGTCATTCTTAGGGCATTATGGTTTTTATCATCGATTCATTAAGGATTTTAGCTTGATTTCTAGACCTCTTTGCAATTTGCTTGAAAAAGATGTTAAGTTTGTCTTTGATGATGCTTGTTTAAAGGCTTTTGAGAAGCTTAAGACTTTACTCACTACCGCCCCCATAGTCCAGGCACCCAACTGGAACCTACCCTTTGAGATCATGTGTGATGCTTCAGATTATGCTATTGGTGTTGTGATAGGTCCGCGAGAAAACAAATTACTTCATGTGATTTATTATGCTAGCAAAACTCTGAATGATGCCCAGTTGAACTACACCACTATCGAGAAGGAACTGTTAGCCATTGTGTTTGCCTTAGACAAGTTTAGGCCCTATCTCTTAGGTTCTAAGATCGTCATATATACTGATCATGCTGCTTTGAAATATCTTTTGTATAAGAAGGATACGAAACCTAGATTGATTAGGTGGATACTTTTGTTGCAAGAGTTCTCTCCAGACATTAGAGACAAAAAGGGTGCCGAAAATGTAGTAGCAGACCACTTGTCTAGGCTAGTTGTTGATTCCCATGATGAATCCCTTCCTATAAGGGATAGCTTTCCTGATGAACAACTGTTATTTGTTACCCAAGCACCTTGGTATGCGAATATAGTGAATTATCTTGTTACTGGTCGAATACCCCAACATTGGGGTAAACAAGATCGTTCTAGGTTTTTAGCCAAGGTTAAGCACTTCTTTTGGGATGATCCTTATTTATTTAAGTATTGTCCATACCAGATTATTAGGAGATGTATACCTGAGAGTGACCAGTCCAGTATTATTTCCTTTTGTCATGATCATGCTTGTGGAGGTCACTTTAGTGCTAAGAAGACTGCTGCTAAGATATTGCAGTGTGGATTCTATTGGCCTTCGTTGTTTAAAGACTCCCACAATTACTGTGTTACTTGTGAACATTGCCAGAAATTAGGAACCATTTCTCGTAGGAACATGATGCCCTTGAACCCGATTCTAATTGTTGAGGTCTTTGATGTGTGCGGTATTGACTTTATGGGTCCGTTTCCCAATTCTTTTGGTAACCTATACATCCTTGTCGCTGTAGACTATGTATCTAAGTGGATTGAGGCGGTTGCGTGTAAAACCAATGACCATAGGGTTGTGATTGAGTTCTTGAAAAATAATATACTTACACGTTTTGGTACACCGCGAGCTATAATTAGTGATGGAGGGTCCAATTTTGTAATGGACCTTTTAGGCTTCTGATGAAGAAATATGGTATTACACATAAGGTAGCTACCCCGTATCATCCGCAGACTAGTGGTCAGGTAGAGGTTTCCAATAGGGAGATAAAACGTATATTAGAGAAAACAGTTAATCCTAATCGGAAAGACTGGTCGTCTAGGCTTACTGATGCCTTATGGGCTTACCGTACTGCGTTTAAGACCCCCATTGGAATGTCGCCTTATCGGCTTGTGTATGGAAAGGCATGTCATTTACCTGTTGAGTTAGAACATAGAGCTTATTGGGCTATTAAGCAGCTAAATTTTTCACTTGACAAGGCAGGAGCCCATAGGAAACTCCAGCTCAATGAGTTGGACGAGATTCGTATAGATGCTTACGATAGTGCGAAGGAGTATAAGAACAAAATGAAACTTGTGCATGATAGAAATATTTTACGGAAGTCATTTTCTCCAGGTCAAAAAGTTCTTCTGTATGATACCCACTTGCATCTTTTCCCTGGGAAATTACGTTCTCGGTGGACGGGTCCTTTTATTGTTCGCACTGTCTTTCCTCATGGAGCTGTTGAAATTGAGACACCGGATGGTAGTAGTTCTTCGAAGGTTAACGGTCAGAGATTGAAACCCTTTTTAGAGCCATTTACTACAGGTGTTGTCGAGGAGGTCCCTCTGGAGGACCCTGTTTACCCTTGATTGACCATCGAGGCGATTGTATGTTGTATATTAGATTTTGATTTCTCTCTTCACCCATGAACTATCTTTCCGACTTCTCTCTTTACTGATTCCTCGTGTTACTTTACTTTTCGGTATTGCTCTTTCATTAGAAACATTGAGGACAATGTTAGATTTAAGTTTGGGGTGGGGAAGAAACTTTTTAGCTTTTAGTTGCAATAAATAAACTCCAGAGACTAGAAATTTATGCCAAGGTTGGCACTAACCAATCTAAGTGGATGGGAACATCTTGGTTGTAATAGTTGAGGAACCAATCTGATTAGATGGAAACATCTAAAGAGTCTATTCATAAAAGCACATAGCTCAGGTGTTAGAATTTAAAAAAAAAACATGGTAGTTTCGCCATATCTCGTTGAATCCTAATCCTTATGTTTTTATTTTTTTAAGTGATTTGGTGGGGCACACGATTCAAGTTGTTACCTTTGCTAGGGTGAAATAGGGTGATTGAGATACCAAAAAAAAAAGAATTAAGACCAGACCAACCGGAATAAATTCAATAAAGTCGACCACTGGTGCCCTTGTATATGCCAGTTGTGTTGACCTAGAGTTAGGTTTATCGACCACTGGTCCCCTTGTATATGCCAGTTGTGTTTATATTAGTCAGACCGGTATCTCAGTCCATTAGGATAGGTTCATCTTGGCAGAGTCCTTCAGACAGATATGGGAAACACCGTTCACTTTAAACCATCGATTTTTTCTCTTTATCCATCTTCTTAATCTTTTCATGTGATTGGTTGACTCCGGTTATGATGTACAGAAACTATCTGAGTAGAGCTCTGTCACTTTATATGAATTTTAGTATGCTTGAGTGCAAACTCGTGTACAACAATTGGAATTTCGCATCAGGGTACTTCCTCCTGTAGTCAATAAGTATGCCAACCAAGGAGATTCTTTAGTGCCTTCCAAGGTTCTGCGTAGATAGCTAGGGTCTGGAGTAATGGTTTTGTGGGTACACCTCTGGTAAACCCTCCCGAGATTAACTCGGTTTTATTTTTTTTGTTTTGCTCGAGGACTAGCAAATAATAAGTTTGGGGGTGTTTGATAGACGCATTTATGTGTCTAATTTGTCCTCAATGTTTCATATTGTTAGTACTCGATTTCGTACTTATTATGGTGTTTTGTGTGTTTGTAGGTATTTTTTGGAAATAAATATTTATGGAAAATTCGGCTAAAAAAGTTGTTAAAGGCACCCCGGAGGACATATGTTATTCAGACTCCAGCAACGGATAAGGGGCGACCACTGGATAAGGGGTGACCTTCTTTAACAAATTCAAAATTTCATTTTGGCGGGAAAATGAAGAACAGAACTGTGTGATTTTTGATCGAAGTTTGAAGGAGTTCTAGGTAGACTAAAGGGCTGAAATTTGTTGGGTGGTTGTGATATGTCCCAACAAAACTATCATGAGTGATTTGATCGATTAAAATTGGCTGGATTCTCCCGCAAGAAAAAGTCAGAGCAACACGTACGCTGGATGAGATATTCACGGGATTACAGCGTGGTTAAACGAGTGCTGATCGTGTTTGGATTGAGATGGGTCTCTGCAGAAGCGTGGAGAAGTTAAATGAGGAAGATTCAGTAGCTATATACGCGTGGAAGAGCTAAAAGTGGAAGAAAATATTCCCGAGAATATTTTTCATCAATGCCGAGTAATGGAGAATTCGATGAAGTTATTGCGTGATATTTTGAGGCTGTTGGGTTATAAATAGTTTCTGGGATAGTAGAGATGGATCACGGAGAGTTTGGGAGAGGAATAGAGCACCACAGAGTCGAAAAATCAAGCTGCAGAAACTCCATTTCTGCTGCTGCAAAGCTGAAGAACACGAAGAACAGACTTACCAGGACAGTCGTTTTCCAACAGTGACAACGACACTTAGCCGTGGGTCGTATAACTACAGTGACATCGACACAAGGACGACAAACTTATTTGCTACAGCGTCTGCGACACAGAGCCGTGGGTCTTAGAGCAACAATAACAGTCACATCCTCTGTATCGTTTTTTTTTTGGTTTGTAACAAATATAATTGTTACAAACCCGGTTTTATTATAATTCTCCCATTTTCATCATTTGTAAACACCCTTTGAGCAATAATGATGATTTTTGAGCGTGTTTCCAACATGATGAGCGGCTAATTCTCCCACAACCAAGGCAATGAGGAAGCTATTTACGCATGAATAATTGGTAACTATTTTATTTTCTTTAATATTTAATTATAGTTCACTCAATCACTGCTTTTGCGAATTTTAAATTGTTTGCGTAATTTTCCTAATCAGTTGTGATTCACTTAGATAAGTTATGCTTTGTTTAGATAATCTATGCTTAAGGGATACAATTGATGTTTGAGAATTTGCTTGATTATTACTGAGTTAAGATATAAAGGACTTAAAAGATAATTAGAGTTTTGGATTATTTACCATCATTAATTCATGTGTAATAGTGGAATCAGTGTCTTGGTTATTTTTCTCATATCTTGAAGTCAATTTTGTAATAAGTTTTCTTTATTTTTAAGTTTTATAAGTCTAAAAATCCATTGCTTTCACAAGCCTCAACGAACCTTATTACTACAACTCAATTGAAAAAAAACATAAGTTTTCCTCCTATATTTATTCATTGGATTTCTCTATGCATTACTACTTCCAAATTTTCTATCATGGTGAATGGATCTCTTTATGGGTTTTTTGGAGCTAAGAGGGGTTTAAGAGAAGGTTGTCCTTTATCTCCCTACTTATTTGTGATTGCCATGGAGGTTTTAGTTCAATTCTAAATTTCCAGGTTGCTCAAGGCTTATTTGGTTTTCATTCTAAATGTAAAAGCACTAGATTAACCCACCTAGGTCGCGTTTGGCACCTTTGATATCTCATCCTAGGTTTGGTTATCACCAAAATAACCGTCAAAACATGTTTGTCTTCTTTTTATTCTAAGTTTGGATAGTGATAGCATAACCTTCCTTAATTTTAGTAGGCTAAAAAATCAAGGTTTCACTATTCTCCAAGATATCTAGGATACTGAAATCCTAACCTAGAATAGTCAGTTATTTGCCTTTAAATAAGGTAATTATCCTAATTTTTTTCGCTTGACCCATTTTTTCACCTTTATTTTTAATTTTCCTTTACTTTCTATTTACAAACTTTATTTTATAACATAAATTAATAATAAAGTTAACTACTAGACAAACAAAATATAACATACATCCATACAGGATTTGACGGTAAAACAAACAACATCTCTACTAAATTATTTTATGATAATTCTAATTAAGTAAGAGAAAACTCTAGCCTAGTCAAGTTTAAAGTTGTCAAAGGTGCCAAACAAACCCCTATGCTTTGCAGATGATATTATGGTTTTCTTTAAAGGTAATCTTGAAGCTGCAGTTCATTTATAAAATTCTCTAACAAGATTCAGTTCCTGCACTGGCTTGGAAATCAATATTATGAAGACTTCTCTTTTCTGTTGTGGATTGTCAGAAGAAGAGAAAAAGCTAATCTTAAAATTTCTTGGATGTGTGGAAGGTAAGTTACCTGTTAGGTATTTGGGAGTCCCTTTGGTCTCTACTGACTCTCTTATTGTGATTGCTTACCCCTTATTGCCAAGGTCATTAAGAGAGTTAAGTCCTGGAAGTCCAAGTTTCTTTCATATGTTGAAATACTCCTGCTTATTAAAGCAGTTCTCACTGGTATGGTCTACTTTTGGTTTTCTTGCTTTATATTTCCTAAAAGAGTTATCAAGGAACTTAATTCTATTTTCAAAAGATTTCTCTGGGATGGTGTTGATATGGGTAAAAAGCATTTCCCAATTAGCTGGACCCAAATTTGTGTAAGTTACCAAGAAGGTGGCTTGGCTATTAAAAATCTAGAGCTGACTAATTTGGCTGCAAATCTCAGGCATATTTGGGAGTTGATTTCTGGTAAGGATACCATTTGGACTCAGTGGATTCAAACAAATTTGATCAAAAATAAGGACTTTTGGAGTATGCAAGTTTCTCATGATTGCTCATGGAGTTGGAGAATGATTTTGGGCTGCAGGTATACTGCTAAAGGCTTCGTTCTTACTTTATTGGGAAATGGTAATCAAACTAGTTTCTCTACAGGGTTTTGGCACCCTAAGGGAAGACTTTGTGAATGGGTCCCTTCAGATTTTCTTTCTTAAATTGATCCAGACAAGAAGATGATGGTTAGTCATTTCATCCAAGATAATACTTGGAATTTCCCAGCTACACATGCTATTGAAGATTTAAACTTAGACACATTAAAGAATATCAATGTGGATAGCAGAGAAGATGATAAATTAATCTGGACAGCTAGTGACTATGGAGAATTCTCTATGAAAGGTACTTACTTTGCTTTATCTCATAGCTCTACTAAAGTTTTTTGGTCTAAGATTATTTGGTTTAAGGGAAATATTCCTAGGCAATCTTTTATTGCTTGGCTAGCCTGTCATAAAAGACTTAAAACTAGAGAGAAACTCCTTAATTGGGGTATCATAGATTCTGATAGATGCTTACTCTGTCAAATGGAGACTGAGAATTAAGAACACTTATTCTGTACTTGTCATTTCTCTTCTGAGATGTGGAAAGGTTTTATTCTCAAAATGGGATATGTTAGAGAGCCTTGTAGACTTTGGGACCTTTAACTGAAATGGTGTGCTGATTTTTTTGCTGGGAAAGGTGTTGTCACTACTATTAAGAAACTAGCTTTTTGCAGCTTCATTTATCATATTTGTAATGAAAGGAATAAAAGACTATTTTCTTCTCATAGCCTTTCTACTGATAGTGTCAGATACCAAATCATGGTGGATGTTAGAGTAAAGGTAGCTGCTAGTGATTTGAAAGATGTTGATTCTGCTCAGGTAAATAATTTTCTGAATAGATGGGGAGTTTCTTGTACTTTGAACAAGAAGAAAAGAATTGCCTGCAAATGGTTATTCCATGCTTCTGATGAAGCTATGATAAATGTGGATGGCTCAAGAACTGATACTGTTGGAAGTTGTGGGGCTATTATTAGAGGGTGTGATGGTTTGCCTATTGCTGCTGCAAATGGGGGTTCCTCTCCTGAGTCAATTCTGGCGCATGAAATGCAAGGGGCTGAGCTGGGGGTTAAATCTTGCTACTAATTTACATTTTCCCAAAGTTCATTTGGCTACAGATTCTATGGTTGTTTGCAATTTGCTTAATAACAGGAAGTCCAAACTTCCTTGGAGTATCTATCATATATGGAGGAGATTACAGCGTATGAGAAGACAATTTTGCAGAGTAAGAATCTCTCATGTTTATAGAGAGACAAATAGAGCAGCCCACTTATTTGCTGCTATGCATCCGCGTAATAAGTTCATACAGATTGACCCTGGGGATTTCTCTGAAGAAATTAAGAAGGTTATTGAAGAGGATAGGAGTATGGTGGTTTATTATAGGGGATAGTATTTTTTTTGTTTTCTTGTATGGTTGGGGTTTCCTTAACCCCGCGGGCTGTTTAAAAAAAAAAAAAAAAAAAAATCTAACATCATCTTTTGTCAAATGGGGTTTGTATGTTGCAGAAGAACAACCATGCTAAAAAGCCACTGTCAATCCTAAGGGCCAATGATTTATGAGTTGTACCGTCTCCTAATCAGAACAAACTCGTGAATATATGTAACGTTTTGTAAGTTATGTAAAGAATTAAAGAAACATGAGTGGTGGATGGTGGCTTGTTAGTTGCAACTTGTTATGGGATATGTGCAACTTGTTATGGGATATATGTGTTTGCGTGTGTGAACTTGTTATGGGATATGTGTAGTATTAATCTTTATGGTTTCATATATTAAACTTGTTATGAGATATGTGTGTTTGCGTCCATGAACTATGATTGTCCCATATATGTCAAAAGTTATGTCAATCAAGAATATAAAGCACAGTTTGGCTAAGTTAGCCTATGTAAGTGGTGGTTGAGATTTACTCTCCCAATACATAAATCTATGGCCATAATTTCTTCCATAAAACTCATTTAGTGATCAATTAATTGCTAACATAATAAATGATTAATATAATAAATGCCTAACTAATTAGTGTTTCACACTAATTACTAATGATAAATGATTTATTAATTCCTCATAATAATTATTTTTTCACTAATTGCTTATAATAAATAATTTATTAATTTTTTTCATTACAAATTTTCTTTTAATTAAATTAATAAATTTGTGTCTCTATTAATAAATAATTTTAGATTAAGGATCTAGAATTTAAGATTGAAGATTTTGAGTAAGAAAATGTTAAGTATTTGTGGTTGAGAATTGCGTAAGTAGTGTTGTGAATTGTCGTGCATGGTTTTGATCATTGTATCTGTTACATTTGTTTGTTTTTCGGTGCACTCTATTATTTTTGGAAACTTCCTACTGGGCTTTGGTTGATCACCCACTTTCCTCCCTTTCCACAAAAAACGAAGAAAGACTACCTGACAAGAAATTATTATATATCACGGGGATTTTGGTATCGCGTTTTAAATTTAATTGAAGCGTTATTTTGTTTTAATTTGATACTTTTGATTTTGTAATTATTATTTGAAAGTTTTATAATTTTAAAAGTAAGATTACATTTCATTTAGTAAATTTAATTGAGCTTGAATTATTGAAACCTTTTAAAACAAAAAATCTGGTCTTACACGAGTGGCGGTCCGGAAATTTGGGTTTGCTAGCTGGATGGGACCCAACCCACAAGATCGAATCTGTGTCCGCTAGAAGTCTGAAAATCCGGACTATCACACGTCACCACAACAAAATAACCTGATACCACTGTTGCCACCCCCCGCAACTAGGCGTGCTTTTGATTTTTAATCACAAACGTCATGTATAAAGCTTAGATTGAACAAACTTCAGTTTTTAATTAATTTTTTCTATTTTTTGTTGTTTTATATTCTATTTTATATTGAATCTAATATATTTTATTTTAATATACTAAAAACCAAAATTTGGTTAACTTTTCCTGTGTTAATGGTGGTCCAGATTTGTCTTAGGGAAAGATAAATCATTGGCCACGGTTATCCAGACCACACCCATTTTCTGCACGTGTGCGTTAGGTTTTAGGGAGATGGATGTGTCACCGTGGATGCTCAATAGGATTTTGTATAGGTACCCAAAATCCTATATCCTAACAATCTTGATACTCCAAGTTTCACTGTAGCAAAGCTTCCTTCGCTCCCTGCAACACCAATCCCAACCATATTTTCCCAGAATAACGGAATTATCCGCGCTGAATATGAGTCTGTTGCCGATAATGATCCACCTCGTAAGAAACCCTTCCTTCAGAAGATTCCCAAAGGTTTCTTGGCATCTACCATAGCCGAAGATTAAGTATTATGAAGCCTTGCACCAAATAAAACAATACCTGGGAATAGTATATCATGTTTCTTTGTATGTATGCATTTTTTATATTTTTTTTTGTTTGTTTCCCTTTCTGCATTTTATTCTGGTGTGTCTCCCTTATTGCATTTTGTTGACGTGTAAATTCCTTTTTTTTTTTTTTTTTTTGCATTTCAGTATTAGTCCCTTTGATCATGATCTACAATGCCATTCGTGGATCTGATTTATCCCCTGTATATCTGTGCTGATATGATAATCTAATTTATGTTCCCAATCTTGATCTGAATCCAAAAGTTGGAATGTCAATTTTCTTATAGTGGTTTTGAAGGAAATTTTCTGACGCTGCCATCACCAAGCTGACATATTTCAACTTACTAAGTAGATAGTAAAAAATAAATCAATAAGATTGCACTTTTGCAAAAAAATAAATAAATCAAAGACGCCAACAAATGGTTTCGGATAATGCACCCTGACTTTTGTGTTCAGTCTACAATTGTTCGGTTTTCTTCAATAGGTTATAACATTTCCGTGTTCTACTCTTCTTATTGATTTGAAATTCTCTGGATTGATATGCGGTAAAGAATAAAAAAATCAAACAATGCCATGACGATGACCATCACGAACGCTGACAGATCAAGTTATTTTTAATTTGTTCTTTCTGAGTGTACAGAAATACCGGAGGTAGTATAAATTAAAAGAAGCGAGACCGCACCAATTGGTCACCAGACCGCTCCACATTGAAAAGACAGAAGATTGTTATGCCATACGCCTACCAAATAGGTTGACGATTCTAGAGGCAAAATGGGCACCTATTGTCAGGTGTAAAAGATGACCGGATTGTATGAGCGACTTTGCAAGGTAAGTATATGGTCTTACAAATCAGCTCAGTAACAAAAAAGATGTACTCGATCATTGAAAAATGCATGACAATAAGGGGACTTCAATCTTGCCTCCCCAATTACATATTAGCCGGTTTTGAAATTTCTTTCTCTCAAAAAAATAAATAAATACATATTGCGATTAAACCACATACTCCTCGACTATAAAAAGCCATGCAATGGTTGCGGAAAACGGCTGCCAAAGAGGCTGACGATTCTGGAGGTGACTTATCTGCCAGAGTGACTTAGCAACATAAAAGTATATATATACGGTCTTACAAATCAAGAGATATATTTCCAGAATTAAAATTTCAATAGCATACATTCCAATAAGTAAAAAAAAAAAGTCAGATAAAGTACAGATTACGTACAGATTCTTTTAACCGTAAATGGGGGAAAGAAATAAAGAATCATGGAGGTGAACTCAGTTTCCAAACTCCCTTTAAAATTATTTGTAAAATTATTTGTAGTATATATTTTTCTGAATTTTATATATGGCGACAACGCGTGTAATTTTGCAAAACATTTCTGATTTAATGGAGTGTGTTAACAACATTAGTTGTTTACCCGATAGAACAGAGAAAAAAAACAGGGAATATCCTTACGATATTTATGACCAAGCCATATTTAACATACATCATATCAGAAGGAGTTGATAAGTATTCGGGACACATTTTATACGATATTAAAAATGAACCAACATCAAGGCCCGTGACGTAGTCTTTCATATGTCATTATTGATAAAAGATTGAATGAACTTTTGACAAACAAAAGTTAAGGCTATTATGTCATTATGCAAATATTGATTCAAGATAGGATGAACTTTTATTTACAAAGAATAAGTCTATTATATGTCTCTATGCAAATAGTGATGAGACATAGAATGAATCTTTGCCTATCCCGCAATATTGGTCTTCCCTGATCCACATCTTTGTGTATATATATTGTGCGGCTCCGTAAGTTCTCTTATGTGAGCATTTCTGATTAAATTAATAATGGGTTCTCTTGTGGTTAATTTAATTGAGTTTTTGGATACAAACTCATGTTTCATGTGATTTGTTAATGTCCAAAGAAATCCTTCTTTTCTTGTGAAAGTAAGGTCGCTCTTGTTGTTCTTTCGAGAATGATATTTTATGGGGGAGATATTAATTGAGCTTGTGCTTAAATGTCAAATCTTTGTGGGGAGTGCGACTGTGGAATATTGAAGGAGTTATCTTGTATCTTCAGAAGCTCCTTGATGAATGCATTTAGCTTCGGCTATATGATGGCATCTAAACACGTTGATATGTTGTTCTCTTTTGGTCATGAAGTATATCTATGGAAATTTCATTAGGATCCCAATAATTTTCGTACCTTTGCCAATTTTTATTGACAAAAAGGGGGATAAATAATGTGTAGTTCAGACTACAAATACATATGGTTTATGGATCATTATGTAAGGGGGAGTGGTTTTCATGTGAGATGAAGTATTAACTAAGGGGTAGTGATACATATCACCATAGTATTGTTGTCAAAGTTGTGATACAATTGAACTTTGATGTTATGTAATAATATTATGACACTGTATAAAAATGATTGAGAGCAACTATTTTCTCATTGTTATAGCTACGGATCTTCAACAACTATAATGGTGATTTAAACACGTTCAGAATCGTTGGAGTACTTGGAAGTGACGAAGATTTCGAGTAATGTTGAAGAACCAAGGAAATCAAGCATTTGGATTGAGAGCAACAAAGTTTATTTATTTTGTATTCCATGTGTATTCATAGTTTTTTCACTAAAATTGACAAAGGGGAAGATTGTTAAAGCACTGGTCGGTCAAACTCGCAAGCGTTGCTATCTCAAGCTTGATGTCAAGTTTAGTTGCCAAAACTATAAGTCTTGATTTCTAGTCTACTTATAGCTAAGTCTCCGATTAGGATAGAAAGTGTAGTTGAGCATTAGACTTCACGGCGTTCATCGATTTAAGATGAAGAACTACTAAGGGGAGCTTATGGGACTTCATCAACAAAAGGTATATGGATACTTGAATTCATCTACCACTTCAAAAGTTTATCTACTCTATCTCCTTTTTGAGACAAAAGTCGTATAGTTATATAGACTTCGATTATACATATTTGATATTTTGAGCTGAGTTTAACTCGCTTACATATTTCTCGAAATATGTGTTGGTAAGCTCTCTCTTTAACCAAGTTCATCTTATACTCTTAACGAAAGTCAAAAGATGATCATGTGAAAATCTCCTGGTAACATCTTACATGATTTGTGTGAGACAGTCATTTGATGTAGACTCGGAATGTTTCGTATTGATCATTCGATCACTTGAAAATTTCTTTGAAGCTAATAGTTTGTGTGAGATAGCTATTCCCGTCTTCCAAGAATGTTTCAATGGTTGAAATGAGAGTTTAAAAACAAATGGATTTAAGCATAGTATGTGTACTTTCATATATGTAATCCATGTCCGGGAACCATGGTATGCATACCCGTATGCGTACTTGTTGGTTTTGAAAAAGAATGGGAACCTGGTATGCAAACCGGTACGCGTACTGGCGTAAGGTTCAGGTCCGGGAATTTCTGCTAAGTTTGGATGGTATGCGTACCAATTCGCATACTGGCGAAACCCAAACTTGGTCTGGCTACTTAGGTACGCATACCCGTACGCATACCTAAGTGGATGATGTTCTAAAATCGGTTTGTTCATGAACTAATACATTTATATAATAAAGAATGCAATCTTTTGCAAACCGTGGCTATAATGTTCATGACTTGATTCGAGTGAATCCAAATCGATTTTGCTTCAATCGTGTCTTGTATACTTCTATGAGAATATAAACTTGAACAACTCTAGAACTAGTTTCATTTGAGTCATTTGAACTAGTTATGGTTAAGATGAATAAGGTTGATATGAAAGTGTTCATATGGATAACTTCGGTTAACTATTGTTGAGCCAACAAGGTGTACACGTTTAGGTACGGTCACTCATATCTATATGAGGGTACATTTCATTTGTATGTAACAAGCTAAGTTCGATCTGACAGTTGAAAGATATTAGCTTGAGTCTAATCAGGCTTTCATCTAACAGTGAATATTGAATGCTTTGTCACCAAGGTAATATTGGTTGCAAACCCTGATATGAAGACTATATAAAGGAGAACTCTAGCAACTGGGAAACCTAATCCCCACACCTCTTGTGTTATACTAGTTGCGACCAGAGTCGAATCTCCTCTAACCTTAAGTTTTTCACGAAACCATGTAGGTTAACGACTTAAAGACTTCATTGGGATTGTGAATCCAGGCCCAACTATTTTCTTTGCAGTTGCGTGATCTGATCTTGTTGTTTCTATCGTGATTGAGTACTACCTTCTCTAAGATTGGCTCGAGATTTAATCTCCGATATGCAAGATAAAAAGTAGTCACAAACATCTTCGTCTCATCGTTTGTGATTCCACAATATCTTGTTTCGATACCATACGATTAAGATTATTGTGAGGTGATTGATATTTATAGGTTGTTCTTCAGGAATATAATTCCGGTATATCAATTGGTTCCTATTCACCTGGATGTATCAAAAGACGGAACAAAACTCATAGGTTTATCTGTGGGAGACAGATTTATCTATACAATAGACTTTTCTGTGCGAGACATATTTGTTTATCAAGTCTTCGACTTTGGGTCGTAGCAACTCTTAGTTGTGGGTAAGATCAACTAAGGGAATCAAGTGCATGCGTACAGTCCTGCTGGGATTCAGAGACGTAAGGAGCGCAACTGTACCTTGATCAGTGTGAGATTGATTAGGGATCAACTACATTCCAGTCCGAAGTTAACTTGGAATAGGCTAGTGTCTGTAGCGGCTTAATACAATGTGGTGTTCAAATATGGACTAGGTCCCGGGGTTATTCTGCATTTGCGGTTTCCTCGTTAACAAAATTTCTGGTGCCTGTGTTATTTCTTTTCCGCATTATATTTTGTTATATAAAAGAAATATCACAGGTTGTGCGTAGTTCAATCAATTAGAGAATCCAACCTTTGGTTGTTGATTATATTTATTGACACTTGAACATTGGTGTTTGGTACCGTTCAAGTTGTTTCACATAATAATCAGGCTCACGGATTTCTATCTGTTTGATTTGCTGATTACATTGTGAAACAAAGATATAACTCTTGGATATATTTCCATTGATTGAGTATGACTGTCTAGTTGATTCTCTTGGAATTGTATTGGAGTTTGTCCATACAGATTGCTAAGCGAAATATTGGGTGTGGTTGTTAGACCCCCGCTTTTTAACTTCCCTCATTAAACATAAAACCATTTAAGGAATTAAAGCCTTGTTTTAGTTTTTTAATAAAAACAGCAGGAACTCAATCTTGTTTTAGTTATCTCATTTAGGAATTAAAAACTTGTTTTAATTTAGTAAATGTTCCTCTACATGGTCCGCTATACTAGGTTGCAGGAGTGAGATGAAGGAAGGGTGTTGCTGGGCAGTTGGTAATGGAGAGAAGATTCATATAAAGACTGATCCTTGGATCCCGAAACTCCACAACAAGAGGCCTATCCCCAATCTGCATACTACAAAGCAGCATGTTCTAGTTAGTGAACTTATCCTGCAGAATCCTCCATGGTGGGATATAAATAAACTCCAGCTATGCTTCCATCCTCATGAATTTGAGACCATCTTGGATATTCACATACCTAATAACAGTGAAGAAGGGATTGAGGATAAATTACTTTGGATTCATCATCCTAATGAGGTCTTCACCGCGAAATCCTTCATTAAAACTTTGAGTGACAGAGTTCCTTCCTCTTCTAATTATGGTAATGCTGATGATTTTCCTTGGAAGAAATTATGGCAGGTAAAAGTTCAACCCCCCCTCCCCCCAATCTTCAAATGTTTGCTTGGAGAATTCTTAACAATGGTGTTGCAGTGGGTAGTAGGATGATGAAATACTGCAAAGATATAAATGTAGAGCGTAGGTTGTGTAATGGTGCTATTGAAACTCTGGAACACTTGTTTCTATACAGTCCTGTATCTCAAGCTGTTCTATTTGCATCTCATCTAACTCTCAGAATTGATGCAAGACTAAATTTCTCAGTTCAGTACTATATCAAGAATTGGTTATTAGAAGGTGGAGATTACTCTAAGTTCAAACTGGGGGTTTTTCTTTTCTGGAGCATATGGAAGACTAGGAATAACATTATATTCAACAAAGGCATTGTGCACATTCATAATGTTGCAAGAGGCTTCTTACTGGTTCCATCGTGATATCAACATTGAAGATGATACTACTCTCCCAACTGAACAAGATCTGCTAGATTCTGCTGAGACTGTTTGGTCCCCTCCCACTTAGTCAAAAATCAAAATCAATTTTGATGGTGCTGCTGGGCTTAGAGGTTTCGCATGTGCTGCAGTGGCAAGGAACTACAACTGCGAGTTTAATGGGTGTGACACAGGTTTTCGCCTTCAGTACCCCGATAGAAGCTGAAGCTCATGGTGCATTGGTGGGAATCGATCTTGCCATCAACAAAGGTATGGGGCACATTATTATTGAAGGTGATTCACTCACTGTGATCAACTCTCTCAGGTACAATAATTCCCCAGTCCCTTGGCCCATAAAGAATACTATTGGAAAAATTAAAAACAAGCTAGGACACTTCTCTCCCGTTGAATTTGACTTTATTAAAAAGGAGGCCAATTCCATGGCTCATTTCTTAGCAGTTTATGCTGTTTAGAACCAACTGTCTAGCAGCTCATTCCTTAGCAGCTTAGCTTATGGTTAACTTCCCCTCCTTATATTACTCACTTGTCTAGGGAGGATTCTTCGTCTTAGTTTTTTTGTTAAAACTTTTATCTGTCAACGGATATTTTTTTTAACTAAACGAGCCATTCAATGGTAGGACCCCATCGATGCTTCCAAAGTTTTTTTTATCATGTGATGGACAACTAAGGTCACGTTTAATATGATCAGCACAAGAACACAAACAAGAAAAACACTAGTATCATTTTGATTCCAAATTGTCCTACAGTACAGTTCATTTCTAAATGGCTGTTATTCTTAGAGGACAGCTACTCTTGCCTTCTATTCGGCCATCATTTTCCATTAAATTTTTCTTTGTTATTTTCGTCTTCACATGAAACGCCAGTTGGTCCACCAACATCTTTTAATTTCACGATAAATATATACTTTAGGAATTAGGACCTCTGTTAAGAAATTCATGCATATTTTAATTATTGAAGTTTTGTAGAGGAAAATTGAACCTCATCGGTCATCGACTCAATTATTGTTAAATTATTAGCGTGCTTTAGTTCTTCTCACCTAATAATGATACACATTTTTATTTTATGAACTTCACAAAATTGATTAAAGGGGTCAAAATCAATAATTTCTAGATAAAAAAGACATTTAGATTTTGATACTGTTTAAATGGACAAAAATTTAAAAATAACAAGGATGTAAACAGTTTCATCCTACCCATTTTCAAATATTTTTTTTATTTTTAATTTAGATCAGGATGCATTCAGTTTCATCCTTGCTATTTTTTAAGTTTAAGTCAGGATGAATCCAGTTCCATCCTTCTATTTTTTGGTGTCCATTTCACCCATATTAATTTTTAATCGTCCATTTGAATTATGTTTTAAATATATTTGGACAAATGACCCATTTTCCGTATGAACTTTGGTACTAAGATTCTTAATTAGTAATTGCTTCACAATTTCTTAATCTAACTTTTAATCTTATCTAAAACTTCATTTTCCATTTCTAAAATGGATCAGTGTACATTGTATTCCATTCTTTTTGAATAACAAGAAATATGAGTTTTCTACGAAAAAAAGAACTCCTTTTTAAAACAGATCTTCTTGACAATAGAACAGTGTAACTCTATGCACCGAGTGGAATGGAGAGCACTAAACATTGATAAAATATACTACTCGTTCCGTAACTATTGTATATGCGGAATTCTGATTTTTCTTTGTACAGTAGATAGGCAGAATCCTAATTTCACGATGAATTTTCTCACAAATATCCTTATTTATTATACATAGAAAATTGTGTTAGTAATAAGACAAAGGGTAAAACAAGAAAAAAAAATAAAAAATGATGAATTCAAGGTAATTTTCTTAATCTAAGAGAATTTGTCCTATATATATATATATACACAAAATTGGTTAAAAAGACCAAAATCAGCAATTCTTGGGTGAAATGGACAGTTAGATTTTGATACTGTTTAAATGAACAAAAATGTAAAAATAGGTAAGATGTAACCAATTTCATCGTGCCCATTTTCAAATATTTTTTCTTATTTTTAATTTACACAGGATGTATCCAGTTTCATCCTTGCTATTTTTTAAAGGGCAAATTAATAAATTGACCAGCTTCCATCCATATATTTAATAAGCCGGCCAAAAAATTTAAAACTTTTATAAACTGGCCTTTCCGTTAAGTTTTTCACCTGGTCCCACCAAAATGGTCCAACAAGCGGACTTAGTCAATTTTTGTGCTGAAATTACTATCATATCCTAAATCGAGAGATGTGTTAATCTCATTCATTCATTCATTGTTCCAGTTCCCTTAAAATGAGATGAAAAGAAAGAACAGCAGTTGCTGCTATTATTACCCCAAACCAGATCGATGAACCGACAGAGAATTGAGAGAAGAGTAAGTGAAGTCGATCGGGTCTGGTGGTCTCTAGACTTCCGATTTAAGCTTGGGTTGTTGTTAGTTCGAGAAAAAAGTAAAGAATTGTTGTTTCTGCTGTCGAATCGATCTCATATCTTGGGGGAATCGAAGGATTTGATGGAGAGATTCTGAATATGGGGATTCGATGCTCTAGTGAATCAAGATTAAGAAGAAGATTGAGGTCATGATGATGAATATGGTCACGGGTTTGGGAAGAAGCTCTGCTGCAATTCTTATAAAAAGAAGAACAGATGGGATGATGTTGATTTGAGATTATGAAACGAATTAAATCCAGAGACGAATTAAAAGAGATGAATTGAGGGCTTTTGAAGAATTTAGAGATGGGTTCTTGTTGGTTTCGAGTAAGGGTTCATAATTGTTCATTTCTTAGATAATTTTTTTTTCCAATTAAGATAGGTTAATTCGGGAGACGTAGACAAATTTTGGGTAATCATTCATTGGATTTCTGTTCAATTTGGTTTGATTTCAATGATTTGCTAGCGTTCCATGGAAATGAAAAATTACAGGAGAAGAACAGAAGAAGAAGATGAGTGCTTTTCTCTAACACGGCCGAGTCGCGGATTGACTAGGTTATAAAAGGTCTAAAATACCCTTGACTCGTGTTAACTTAACTGCCGTTACTGTTTTTTTTTAAAACGGGACGGAAAAATTCTATCTCGGCTATTTTATAAAAAGATTCAAAAAAACGGCCACTTTCTTAATTATGTGTCGAAAAGGTGGCCACTTTATTAAAAAGCCCCTTTTTAAATTTAAGCTATTTCATCCTTACTATTTTTTTTGTAGGAATTACCTATAGGTACTAGTTTAGTGATACTAGATAGTGGCAGGTCCACCCACAAAAGCCTAGTAACATGAGGTCCAAAGTTTTAAAGAAAAAAGAAAATTGGACCTAAAATTTTATTCCAGGTCCTATACATGTGCGAGATACATGAGACATATTTTTAAATTCCCAAAACACCCTCATGTACATAAAAACAGGGTAACTAAATTTCATTTCATTTTTTCTCTTTTCATTTCAATCTCTCAGATCCAAATCGGAGAGCAGCTAGAAGAAAGAAAAAATTCTTGGGTTTTAATCGTCGAACGCGAGATTATTTATTTCAATCTTGTTTCATTAGCCGAGATTTAGTTAGTTTTAATGTTGTCTCATATTTTTTTGAAACTATTTGGATTTGATTTTCAGTCTAATGGCGAAATCAATTGAGATACTGTATATGAAGTTGTTGCTTCCTACAGATCAAGAAAATCAGCTAAGAATTAGTCAAGGTATTTGGTTTATATTTGATTCCTATGTTGATTTTTCAATTCATCTTAGTCTGTTGTTGGAGATCTCATATTTAGTTCGGATCTAGATAGATATTCATGTTTTGTATACATTTCGTTAGTAGATATGATATTTTACTTTAATTTTGTTGGGTTTTTAGTTTGTTTTTGTGTATTAACCATCAGTACATATATGATGTACTGATGTTTTTTGATGAAAACAGTTCAGATCTAGACGTAAATAATAAATTTTTTGTTGTTTGAGATTGTTTGATCCAGCAATAAATATATGATATTTTGTTTCAGGTATGTTTTCTAATCATCTTCTTTGATTATTTTGTTTGTTTTCTTCTTTTGATTTGTTTTTCGATTGTATTATGAAGATCAAATCGATTTTCATGACGCTTTTATGTTTTTAGCTTTGTTACAGTTTGGTTTTGTGTATGAATTGACAGTACGTATACGGCGTACTGATACAAAATTCTTTTGATTATGTTTTAATCAGATTTTTGCCACTGTTTTTGGGTTCGATCCATGAGTATGTAAGTGTAATACTGAAATATGTGCTTTGATTCGGTTATATTCATCGTTTCATCAATTCTTCTTTACATGAAGTTGATTTTTAGTTCATGATTATGCAGTACGTATATGGCGTACTGATAGAAACTTTTTTTGATTCTGTTTTATTCAGAGTTTTGGGTTCCATCCATGAGTACGTATGTGTAATACTGAACTATGTTCTTTGATTTTTAGTTATAAATCAGAGGTACATATATGGAATACTAAAAAGAACTGCTTTAATTCTGTTATGTTCGTAGATTCATCGGTCTTTTCTTATCTTGGAGTTG
The DNA here is from genome assembly GCF_003573695.1 of Papaver somniferum. Taxonomy (NCBI): domain Eukaryota; kingdom Viridiplantae; phylum Streptophyta; class Magnoliopsida; order Ranunculales; family Papaveraceae; genus Papaver; species Papaver somniferum. Next base: position 149,568,992 of record NC_039360.1, on the reverse strand, counting down.
ATTTAAATAATGAATCAACAATTCATATATGGATTACCTAAAGGTAACATGATTTTTTGTTTTGTTTTTACAGGTTCGTTGTTGTTCGTCGTAGTGGATTGTAATTCGATTGATAATTTTTTCAGGTTAGTTTCATGTAAAATGAGCAGTATTATTTTGATGTGTTCAATGTTTTGTATGTACGAGAGCAGTATTACTTTGATGTGTTCAATGTTTCGTGTATATATGTACGGTTCGTAATTGCTTGTTAATACATTAGATTATCTAGAATTGTAATTAGCTGAATCAGTGCATATTGCATGTACTACTCATTTTTATCCGTTGTTCATCATGGTTGTGTCAATATTACGTTTTGGTCGCATTTACAGGTTCAAGATGTCTATATCTAGTCCAAACGCTAGGAACTTTTTTGAGTATACCATTTATTAACTGCAAATTAACTAGTTTTATTTTCAGTATATCATTTATGTACTGCAAATTCATAGTGTCTAACACACAGATTCATATATGTAAGCATAAGAATGGTTTTTTAATGAGTATGGAAGTTATGTACTGAAAATTCTGAGCCTTTTTTTCGGTTTCAATTTGTGTAGCTTTTTAGTTTATGAGAGTATATCATATATGTACTCTTATATTTTGCAGGTTTTTATCCACTAGCATATGCTTAGTTCCTGGAGAAGATGTTGCATTAGTTCCTGGAGAAGATGTTGCTGCTTGGTCCTCTTCAAATAAGGATTAGCTCATGATGTTGATTTCTTATTCAAGAACTTTCATCAGTTTTTGAATTATGTAATAGGGAATCTATCTCCTAAAACATTGTTGCGCTGCTGATTTGAACAATAAAAGATAAAAAAAAACTATCGATGCATCATATTGGTTAAAATAAAACAGGGTTTTTTCAATACATCATATATGTACTACTAATTCATACCATTTTATGCTACTTTTTCAGCAAACACATATGTAGACTTCTTCTCAAACTTCACAAATCAGAACGTCTAGGTCTTCTACTATGTTTTTTTTATTATATATGTCGATAAATTAGGTTTCTTTATGGGAGAGAGAAGAATATCGAATTATATTAGATATTAAAGGTGTGTAGGCACACAGTTTGGCAACAAGGAGTTTCTGGTCATTTCCATGTTTTGGTTAAATATGACCTGTAGATAACTAATTAATCCGGTTGGACTCTACTATAAATAACCTTATGGGCTTAGGACCAAACAAGAAATTTTCCATTTTTTTTGGGTCATTTCACCCAAACTATTTTTTACTCGTCCATTTATACTGTGATTTAAAAATATATGGATAAATGACCCAGTTTTCCATATATATATATATATGGTACCGACGGAGCAGAAAGAAAGAAACGGACTTCACAAATTTCGAAAACTGTCCGTTGATTTGGATTGATTAGAATCTGCATGGGAAGAACAACAACGAGTTCAAATGTTTTCTCACCTAGAAAACATTGCAGTTGCACGCCACCTAAAAGTTTGAGATTTTTTTTTTTTTTGTTGATCACATCATTCACTAGTAAAATCAAACGGTCGTAACTTCACCCGGCTCCTAGATTTTGACCGTTATCTACCCAACAAACATTAAAAAGAAATACAGGATTTTGGATAAACTAGTCATTCATTTATCGAGATAATAAACCCTGAAATATCGCGGTAATAAACAAACAATAATTTTTGTCGAGAAAACTGTTGCTAGAGGGTGATCTGACAGCTTTTTCCCTCTCTTTCTCTAACTAACCCCCACCTTATTTGGGACCGGATAAAATTAAACGGGCCGATAATTTTGCTGCAAAAAACAACAACTATAAAATTAATAGATTTCTAACTTCTTTTTAAACTGATTATTACTCCTTCAATAATGTTCATGTGTCTCTAAACATTAAAGGAGGAGAACAATAAGAACGTCAAGAACCAAAGAGAAGAGAGGAGAAGAGTAGAGAGAAGAGTGAGAGGGGAGCGAGGGAGGGAGATCAATATGGTGAGTTCTTGTTTGAAGATCATTGCTTGTGGTAGTGATTCTCCGACTGCTGATAAAGATGAAGAACACGAACGAAATGAGGTAAATTTTTTTGCTTGGTTTTCTCATGTTTTGTTGATTTTCTTTGATTATTATTTTTTTTTTCCATCATTGATCTGTAATTTTGAGTTTCCATTTTGTTTCTGTTACATTCATGTAGTGTTTATGTAGTTCTAGTCTGAATTTTGTTACGTTGATTTATGCATATAGAATTCTTCTGTCTAGAAGTGCACCCCAGAGATTCTGATTTGTAGATCATTTTGGTAATCTGAGATCAGCATTGTTATCGTATGTTTTTGGTATACTTCAGTTTTAACATTTTGATATGATCGAGCAACTTTTTAGAACTTTGGAGCAAAATTAAAAACAGAATTTTGGTAGATGCAATTCGTAGAAAAATGCTCTAAATCCTTCAGATCTGTTTTGGATGTCAAAGAAATTTGCGCGAGTTTAGTATTTTGCTGAATTTTGCGTAGAAGATCTGAATTAATTAAATCCATAGAAGAATCTCTGTTTGATTAAATGGAATGCTTTACACTGACAAATCAGTTGGAATGATAAGCGTTATCTAGGTTATCTCGTGCTGCTTACATTTTTATGAATGCTTTGGAATACTTTACAATGACAAATCAGTTAGAATGTCGTATCAGAGTTTGGTAACGATAGCTTTTTATTTGTGATATCTATATCTAAATCTCAGAATAAAGTTTCACCGGACAAGCGAGGCTGGAGTTTCCGGAAGAAATCCACAAGCCAAAGAGGGATAAATAACAATACAGTTCCAGACACCAAATCCAATTTAAATAAAGAATTTCTGGAACCTGTTAATTTCGATTATCAAGCTCAGAAGCCAGATGTTAGTGAGAAAATCTCAGTGCTAAAATGGCCAGAAGAGGTTATTCCTTTATCAACTGAAGTCAGTAAGCTCGATGTTCCCGAGAAAATTCCTGTACTGGAATTGCCGGATGAGGTAACTCCACTATCAACTGACGTGAGCAAGTCTGCTGCTGTTCCTGAGGAGTTCGCTGCATTGCAATTGCCTGATGATGTGATTCCATTGCCCACTGAATTGAGCAACTCCGCTGTTGTTCCTAGTGAGGTGACTGCATTGCAATTTCATGACGAAGCGATCAAGCTCGACACTACCGAGAAGATCTCTGCTGCACAACTGCCAGATGAGGTGACTCCACTCTCAACTGATGTCAATATGCTCGACGTTTCAAGCAAACTCACTGCATTGTCAGATGATCAGGAGAATCTATTGCCAGCTGAAGTGAACTCTAATACACCTGAAGCTGTGGAAAATGCTGAGACTGACCCAGTTTTTCTTAATGAAGATTCCAATGCAATTGATTCGTCTGCTACGCTGGTAAATTTTATCAGGGTTGATCTCAACAACCTGGAGGAACCTGTTGCTGTTGTCCTCCAATCTGCCATCAGAGGATACCTGGTATTTTTCTTTCCACTCCGCATTCTATGTGCAGCATCCATATCTTTTTATCTGCGCGAGCTGAACTGTATGTCATTGCTAACTTCTTTAACAGGCACAAAGAACGTTTCTGAAGCTTAAGAATGTGGTTAAGTTGCAAGCAGCTGTACGTGGGCTTTTGTGCAGGAGGCAGGCTGTGGGTAGTCTACTTTGTGTCCAAGCCATTGTCAAAATGCAGGCTCTCGTTCGTGCTCGCCGTGCTCGAGCCATAGAGGGGTCAGTTATTGAAGAACAGCTTCAAGATATGCAGGAGAAATGTTCCGAAACAACCATGGTAATGTCTTTTGTTTCCTTTTACTAATATTCGAAGCATCTGCAATTAGCATTCCTCGGCACCAAATGCTTTTTATGTTTGTCTCTGATCTTCTGCTGCTCTTTCAGATAGAAGAAAAATCAGGAACCGAAGCAAAGACAAATTATTCTTATACCCATAAATTGCTTTACAATGGTTTTGCTCGTCAGGTACTCTCTCTCTCTCTCTCTCTCTCTCTCTCTCTCTCTCTATATATATATATATATATATATATATATATATATATATATATATATATATATATATGTATATGTATTTAAGTATAACTTCTAAACGGAACTCTATCTTGTTTGTGTTGTAAGTTGTTGGAATCAACACCAAAGAAAAAGCAGATTCGCATCAAATGTGATTCCTCAAGACCTGATTCTTCGTGGAAATGGTTCGATAGGTGGACGACTGTCTCCTCTTCAAAATATACACAGCCACAGTTTAGTTTAGATAATGAGGAACAAGGAGAAAGGACTGGGACCAATTTTTCGGAAGTGGGAGCTCAAATTCCAGATGAAAATATCCACGAGTCAGCAGATTTGATGTTTGTAACCAAAGAAACAACAAGCCCCATCGACGCTGAAGAGAATCTGATCAATCATCAAGCAGATGATTTTGATTTCCAGGTTCCTCATTTATCAAGCAGAGAGCCCGAGATTTCTTTAAAAATGGATACAAATGAAACAGAGATGCAAACAGATGCTGCTTCTCAAACTATGTCCAGTTCCATCTTCTATGATCCCGAGAAAGATTGTGAACAACAAAACTCTTCTGCTAGAAATGTTGAATCCGAACAAGTAGAGACTGAGGACAAGAAGCTGTTTGGATGCAGAAAGGCATGTAATCCTGCATTTATTGCCGCCAAATCAAAATTTGAAGATTTGAGTTTAAGAACCATCTCTGGTAGGTCAATTAATCAAGATAATGGACTAGACATGGACAACCCATCTTTTCCAACAAATACTGCGGCAATGTCCAAGGAACAATGTACATCAGAAAATTCAATCTCTTATGATCCAAAAATATATGCCTGGGGTTCTGAATGTGGCACTGAGCTTTCAATTTCCTCTACTCTTGATTCACCAGATAGATTTGCTAATGGAGGTGGAGAGTTTGACTGCGTAAACAAAGTTTTGGAGAAGGTTGATAATCTGAACGGGATTACACATGTCACATCTAATCTCGACGATCTGGACATCAAAGTCAAGAATGGCGTCAACTCAGAGCCTGTCACACCTACTCCCGTCTCCACTATTTTGCACGGGAAGGAAGAAGATGCTGATATAGAAACTGTTGTGGATTCAGTTACTGAAAACCCTAGCACCAAGGACCCAAAGGCAGAGAGAACGGAGTCAGATGTGCAAACCCAACTGGAAGCTGCAAAAAGTGATGAACTACATCGAAGATCTGTAGATGGACCTCCTGGAAACAATATAATTGCCTCTGAGTTGAATGGAACACCAACAAGTAAGACAACATTGAAACCCAGAAAGAAAGATGTCCAGAAGCTAGAAAGTATAGAATTGGACGTGCAGACCCAACTAGAAACTACGAGTGACGAACCACACCGATCATCTCTAGATGGATCTCCTGGAAACAATACAGCTGCATCTGAATTGACTGGAACACCAACAAGTAAGGGAACTCTGAAACCCAAAAGGAAAAAAGTTGATCGGAAGGGATCCCCCAGAACAAAAAAATCCCTACCAGCAGCAGTCAAGAAGTCCCCGGCAAAAGCCAGCCCGGATTCAGGTGCTAGGAGTAGTACAGAGCAAATGCAGAAAGATCCAAAAAGTGGGAAAAAACGGAGCTCACTTGGTCCCGAACGTCCTGATCATGTGGAGTTGGAGGCGAGAGTCAGCATTAGTAGCAGCAACGCCCTCCCGAGTTACATGCAAGCTACACAGTCTGCAATAGCCAAGGCCCACGTAAACAACTCCCCGAGGTCCAGACCTGATGTACAAGACAAGGATGTTTACATCAAAAAGAGACATTCCTTACCTGCAAATGGAAAACAAGGCTCTCCCCGTGTCGACCCGTCAACGTCGCAGAGAAATCTGGGTGCTAACGGAAGCCATACAAGATCTCCTTGGTAATTTCTACATCTATTTCTTAATGCTACTTTCACATATACACTAAAATTTAACACCTCCAAGACCTAACCTGAAAAATATATACATCTAATTTTATTCCACCAAAATTCTTTAGAACCAACTGCAAACTTCAAGGCAACACAGGATGACATAGTCTGTAGTTCTTTAATTGAATTGTGCTTGTTGCAGAGTGATGATGTCGAAGTTGATTTCAAACTGGTACGGTGTTATTCTTACACATGGTGATATTCAACTTCGACTGGCTTTACCTAGGAGCATATGCACTCAAGGACGGTTGAGCTTTCCGACAAATACTACTACATAATACGAGGATTTACTCTGGTTCATTGTCAAAATTCGCCTACTACTGAGCAATTGAAGTCGGTCAATGTTTAAAGAGATCTGATGATTGCATGTACATTATATGGTACTTGAAAACTCCTTTTGTTGAGGTTTCTTTCATGTATCCGTTCTTATAGTTTTTCTTTGTGTGATTCTTGTTATGCTTTAGATGAAAGGAGTAAGTTTCGCTGCAGTTAGATGGACAGGTATAGGAAGTTTATCAAGGTTGTGGTTATATAAGTAATTAAAATGTAAATCTTGACAATTGCTCATTTGGGGTTTGAGTTCAGAACATTTTGTGTTTTCACTTGATCGCAATTGATGGATGCAACAATAGTTTCAAATCACTAAATTAGATATGCTTATATATTACCACTTCAATTCATTTACTTCTCTATTAGGCATATTCCTATGCACATGCCAAAATAAGCTGTTTGGCATACCAGGTAGCATGGTAAACGAGTTGCGCTATTATGGGAAAATCATTGAGCGACAGACTGTCTATCGATCGTTATTATTAACAGCGCTGGCATTATTATGATTATCGCTGGCGCCATCAAAACCATCGGCGATATAGATAATATCATTGGCGATATTATGATTATCGATCAGTAGTTATTTTGCAACGGCTATTTCCCCCTGTTGGTTCCTATATATACGCCCTTGTACTTCTCCAAGTTACTCACACCTACTTCTACATATATTTCACCAATTTCTCTATCTCTATTCTCAATTTTCAATTTCATAATCAATGGCGAGATCCAATGAAGAGAGAAACGTTATTATGAATCGGTTTAGATTACAACAAGAAATGCATCAAAGGAGGTTGCAAGAACTTGAGGATGAGGAAGCTGAAGATAATAAACTAATCGACACTTTGATGCTAGTACATACGGGCCAAACACCTAGAGTTCCAGAGCCACAAGAAGTATTCTCAAGAAGATACACATATCGAGGGAGGGAATTTTACCACCAGAAGCTGATGTACGATTATTTTCTTCTCAATTGTGTGTACTTTGATCGAGATTTCCAAGGTCGATTCCGCATGCCTCGACATTTGGTGAAAAAGATTATTGAAGAGCTTTGTCGAGTAGAACCTGAGATTCAACCACAAAGAGGCCTCAGATTCAACCACAAAGAGGTGTGCCTGCAAGAAATTATGCTCAAATGACTTATTAAATTCAGAACCAGAATTTGTATGACAGTTTAAGAGACGATCTGAGAGTGAAGTTTAATTATTAAGTTATGTATTTTGGTTTACTTATTAAGTTCTGTATTTTATTTTAAGTTAATGAACGAAACTATTTAAGTGAACAACAACAACATTTCAAATTAATCAACTTTTCATTTCAAACTAATATTAAGTAGAATGCAATAACAACATATCAAATTGAAATGCAATATTTCAAATTAAAACTTAAATTAATACATCAATTATTTAGAGGTTCTACTATATCGAACTCATCCTCATCATCATCACCACTAGGTTGGTTGTTAGTAAATCCAGCTTGTTGTTCAATCTGTGCTTGAATCATGTCAATTTCGATTTGCCATAGATGTTTTACTGGGGGATCATAATTGAAGTGTCAGCTTGAATAAATGTTATGCTTGTCATAGTCAAACCCAAATTTTTCTTGAGAAAGACGACTTTTCTTACTCTCCCTGTTTTGAAATTTCCTATCAACTGCTCTTTGCTTCTCGACGGTCTTCTGATGTTCCATAAACTCCGCCATGTTAAATCCATTGGAACTTCCTACTTCTTGAGCTAATTTTCTAGCCAGTCTTGCATTTTTCCTCTCTGTAAGTTTTCTCTTACCATCATCATCATTGAGAACTAGGTTCACATTTGGGTTTCTTGGGGTATCTGGGGAAGAATTTGATGGACCTGCTGAAAATGGTGAAGAATTTGGTGTTGAGGGAGAAGAATCGTATGGTGACCTTTCAGGTACTTGTTGATTAGTTGCTAACAATTCTGGATTATATTTTTTCAACACCTTCAAAATACGATAACGACTTTCGAAAGCGAACTGTCTGCCATGTTTTCGCTGCCAATCTGTACGAACCTGTCTTTCAACATCAGCATCCACAAGACTACTCTTTCGGCGTCCTCTCTTGTCTTGCATTATCAATCTAACATAAGCGGCTACTTTCTTGTTGATTGTAATGAAGCGCTCTGCCAACCCTTTTGCATCACGACAATTGATGTTCATGGTTTGTGCTTCATATATATGAAATATGTTTTCCCACATGGTATTACCATGTTGTTGTGCACCATCGATACAATCTTGGGTAAAAAAAAACATAATTATGACAAATGCATTCATCTTCTGTGAGGTTGTATTTTGCACCACAAACTTTGGTTTTTTTTTTTTTTTACCTTTGCCTTGATTTTGAGATTGTGAATCGATATTCCAAGAAATTAAGAATTGTTTAGAAGGTGTGATTTTTTTTAGATTTGAAGAATATTGAGAAATTCTAGAGATGGACACTCTTGACTAGCGCTGGCACGGGAATGTCCAACGAGCGATATTTTGACCGTCTAGCGATGGACACTGTTAGAGCATAGCTCTCGGTTGAACTCACCAAGCGTTGGTATGTCAAGTTTGGTTGTCATATTTTAGTGTGTCAAAACTCATCTAAAGTCGCTTGATTATATACCAGAGTCAACTTCGTTTAGGTTAGACTAGAAAGTCTAGGAATGTTGAGATATACAAGTATTACTCCGAAGACCTGAAGAATGTGAAGAAGTAATGAACTACAACGACGACATCATCCTTCCAATTGAGGTTAGTAATATTGACTTGAACTGTTTCATTCCTAACGTATCTTTCAAGTCGTGCTATATTGAAAACATAAATGCGAAGCTGTATATACTGTACATATTGTATAATAATCTAGTGATGTGACATGGTCATATTTTTATGATCATAGTATTAGGGAATTAGACTACGAAGTATAACGCTTATCTTCTGAATTTCGTAGATATGCCATCGACATAATCTTGTATATACTGTTATGATTATGTGAATGGGTTACGGTGAAGATTTCATCCTAGGAAACAATTTTTTACATTCATTTAAAGGAAGTACATTCATGAACTTGTTTTATGAATCGAAAGGGAAATCATTAGGCTTATTGGTACGGCTATTCATTGCAAATCTTTGGACTATCAATATGCGTGAGATGGTAGAAACGAGCGTAACTATGTTATGCATCTTGGTATAACTAATCACAATGCCTGACTTATGGTTTGGTATGAATAATTTTTATTAATTGGTGTAACCGATCCTAAGTAATCACCATTGAAAAAGCGGGGGGTCTAACAACCACACTCAATATTTCATTCGGCAATCTGAATAGACAAACTCCAATATACTTTCAAGAGAATCAACCAGACAGTCGGACTCAATCTATAAAAAAAGTATATCAAAGAGTTATATCTCAATTTCTCAATTCAATTTGCAATCAAACAAATAGAATTTACGAGCCCGATTGAGTAAGAGAAATAACTTAGACGGTTTCACAAACCAATATCCAAGTGTCAGTCAATTCAATCAACAACCCAAAGGTTGGATTTAAGAACTGATTGAACTTAGCGCGCAACCTATGATATTTCTATTATAAAACAAAATATAATGTGGAAAAGAAATAACACAGACACCAGAAATTTTGTTAACGAGGAAACCGCAAATGCAGAAAAACCCCGGGACCTAGTCCAGCTTTGAACACCACATTGTATTAAGCTGCTACAGACACTAGCCTACTACCAATGAACTTCGGACTGGAATGTAGTTGAGCCCTAATCAGTCTCACACTGATCAAGGTATAGTTTCGCTCCTTACGTCTCTGAACCCCAATTGCTACGACCACAAAGTCGTAGACTTGATAAACAAATCTGTCTCACACAGAAAAGTCTATTGGAATAGGTAAATCTGTCTCCCACAGAAATACCTATGAGTTTTGTTCCGTCTTTTGATAAATCAAGGTGCAAAGGAACCAATTGATAAACTAGACTTATATTCCCAAAGAACAGTGTAGTATTATCAATCACGTCACAATAATATTAATCGTATGGAAGCGAAACAAGATATTGTGGAATAACAAACGATGAGATGAAGATGTTTGTGACTACTTTTAATCTTACCTATCGGAGATAAATCTCAAGAAAATTAGCAAAGATAATACTCAATCACGATAGTAGAAGTTAGATAAGAACACACAACTACAATGAAAATAGTTGGGTTTGGATTCACAATCCCAATGAAGTCTTTAATTCGTTAACCTACATGGTTTCTTGAAAAACCTAAGGTTAAAGGAGAATCGACTCTAGTCGCAACTAGTATCACACATGAGGTGTGGGGATTAGGTTTCCCAGTTGCTAGAAATCTCCCTTATATAGTTTTCAAATCAGGGTTTGCAATCTAAGTTACCTTGGTAACAAAGCATTCAATATTCACCGTTAGATGAAAACCTTATTAGATTCAAGCTAATATCATTCAACCGTTAGATCGAACTTAGCTTGCTATACACAAATGAAGTGCACCTTCATTTAGGTTTGAGTAACCGTACCTAAACATGTACACTAGGTTGGCTCAACAGTAGTTAACCGAAGTTAGCTATATGGACACTCTCATATCAACCTTATTCATCTTAACCACAACTAGTTCAAATGACTCAAATGAAACTATTTATAGAGTTGTTCAATTGCTATATTCTCATAGAAGTATACAAGAACACAATTGAAGCAAAATCGGTCTGATTCACTCGAATCAATTCATGAACATTATAGCATGGTTTGCAAAGATGCATTCCTTATTATATAAGTAGCCGGGTACGCATACTTTAAGTAGCCGGACTGAGTTTGGGTTCGCCAGTATGCAAGCGGGTACACATACTTCCAAACACAACAGAAATTCCCGGACCCAAACCCTTTGCCAGCACACGTACGGGTATGTGTACATAGGCTCCCGGAATTTCACAACTAACAGGTACGCATACGGGTATGCATACTATAGTTCCGGTCATGGATCACATATATGCAAGAACACATTCTATGTTCATAATCCAATGATGGTTAAGTGTTCTAAACTCTAATTCAATCATTGAAACATTCTTAGAGGATGGCAATAGTTGTTTTCACGAACTATTAGCATCAAAGTAATTTTCAATTTATTGAAATAATCATTACGAAACATTCCAAGTCTACACCAAATGATTGTATTACACAAACCATGTAAGATGTTACTCGGCGATTTTCACATGATCATCTTTTGACTTTAGTCAAGAATATAAGATGAACTTGGTTGAAGCGAAAGCTTACCAACACATATTTCGAGAAATATGTAAGCGAGTTAAATTCAGCTCGAAATCTCAAATGTGTATAATCGAATACTATATAGTAATACGACTTTTGTTTCAATATAGGAGATAAAGTACAAATAGACTTTCCAAGTGATAGATGAGTTTTAGTCTCCACATACCTTTTGTTGATGAAGTTCCACAAGCTCTCCTTAATAGTTCGTCGTCTTCAAATGATGAACGCCGTGAAGTCTAATGCTCAACTACACAATCTATCCTAATCCGAGACATCACTAAAGTAGACTAGAAATCAAGACTTACAGTTTTCATCACTAACATTGACAAACAAGCTTGAGATATCAACGCTTGCGATTTTGACCGAGCAGTGCTCTAACAATCTCCTCCTTTGTCAATTTTAGTAACAAAACTATCAACACATATGGATTACAAAATAAATAAACTTTGTAGCTTCTCATCCAAATGCTTGATCTCCTTGGTTCTTCAACATTACTCGAAATCTTCATCACTTCCAAGTACTCCAATGATTCTAAATGTGTTTAAATCAGCATCATAGTTGTCGAAGATCCTTAGCTATATAAGAAAACAGTTGCTCTCAATCATTGTTATACAATGTCATAGTATTATCACACAATATCAAAGTCCAGTTGTATCACAACTTTGACAACAATACTGTGGTGATATGTATCACTCCCCCTTAGTCAATACTTCATCTCACAATGAAACCATCCCCCCTTACATAATGATCCGTAAACCATATGTATTTGTAGTGTGAACTACACATTAATTCTCCTCCATCTTGTCAATATAAATTGGCGAAGGTACGAAAACTAGTGGGATCCTCATGAAATTTTCATAGAGATACTTCATGACCAAAAGAGATCAACATATCAACTTGTTTTGATGATTTCACATAGTCGAAACTTAGTGTATTCATCAAGGAGTTTATAAAGATACAATAAAACTCCTATAATATTCCACAGCCGCACTCCCCACAAAGATTTGGCAATTAAGCACAAGTTCAATTAAGAATTCTCCCCCATAAAATGTCATTCCCGAAAGAACAACAAGAGCGACCTTAATTTTACAAGAAAAGAAGGATTTCTTTGGACATTAACAAATCACATGAAACATTATCCAAAAATCTCAAACCACAAGGAAAATGATTGGTCATGCTCTACATAAGAGAACTTACGGAGCCGCACAGTACATACACAAAGATGTGGATCAGGAAAAGACCAATATTCCGGAATAATCAAAGATTCATTCTATTTTTCATCACTTTTTGCACAATGATATATAATAGACTTAATCTTTGTAAATAAAAGTTCATCCTATCTTCCACCAATATTTGCATAATGACATAATAGACTTAACTTTTGTAGTCAAAAGTTCGTTCTATCTTTTATCAATATTTTCATACCGACATATAATAGAGTTAACTTTTGAGAAAATATGGGATAGTCAAGGTTCACGGACGTAAACAACATATCCCATAAAAATTTGAAATATATAAAACCGTAAAGATTAATACTACAAAAATCATCTTCGAATTAACTTAGAATTTAAATAAATAAATCTAAAAACATTGCAAGATGAAAACTTTGGCAATAGCTATGTGTACTCACAATAATGGCTATTCGAAACCTTAGTTATCCTTCTTAAAAACACAAGAATAGATTCTCATAAGAAGTTTCCTAGACAAGATGGATAAACGTGAAAATCTAATCATTATCTTCATCATCGAAGACTATAAATGTGGCACGAATCTTATCCATGTCCTCCTTGATTTCAGGAAACTTAGTAACAATCACGTATAATTGTTCTTGCATACACTTTACCTTGGCATCAATTTTACAAACACTCTTGTGAATTTGGTGAAGAATCTTCATGGAGGAAGGATCACACGAGCCAACAAGAGTGTTACATCTTTGTCTTTGCAAGCATTCTCCTTCATACGTTTGAAAGTACAAGGACGAACAAGCTTGGGAGTTCTAATAGAGTTTCCAATGGGATCAATGGAGAAGGTGCGACAAATTCGCTCAATCAAGCAATGATAGCCTAACTTCTTGTTGGAAGACGTCATCGACAACATTTGATAAATGATAAACCCACAAATGTCGATACTTTGAGTTCCCAACTCAAGGAAATAGACGAACTCCACAAACTCACGACTCCAAGTTTTCCAACCATGGAGGGACAAAATTAGATATACCAAGTTTTCCAAAAGACATCAAGGAAAGACTAAGATAATTTGTAGGAAATTTTCCTTCATTCCAATCAACACTCTTACCAAAAAGACCATTAGAAATGGTTTTATAAGATGGTCTTTCACGACTAGGTCTTGGAATGCGAAAAATCCCTAAGGGAATTCTGGTAATCCTTGAAATCAACTCTCTATTAACAAGAATCCTTTCTATATTTATCATGGTCTTTAATTCCATGTTGTCATCATTAACATCATGGATGTTAGCATCGAAGATTTTTGTAAGAGTGTCAAAACCTTCACCAAGACCATCAAAGATATTCCCAAGAATAAATTTTTCAAAACATACCAAATCTTCTTTATGTCCACTAACAAAATCCAATTTCTTTTCTAGAATAAACCCATTAGATGAAATCATTTCAAACACCTTGCCACAAGAATCATTGACAAATCTAATCCTAATAGAACTTTGATCTATAGGTAAGTTCATGCTAGAAGAAGATGAAGAACCTAAGTTTTTTGAAACCTCTTTTGAAACCTTGAAATTCCTCATGAGATCTAGAAATTGAGAGAGATTAGAGGAAGAGAAGACTTACTTGATCTGTCCTTTGAAAACTTTTTCACTTTTTGATCTCCAAAGGTGATTTAATGGACAAAATACATGAACCCTAGAAAAGTTCACGTAGCGGACTAGAAGGGAGGTAGAAGAAGGGTACGCGTACCACTACTTTTATAGACCCAATGATGGGCTTGGAACCGTTACTGTTCCGTGATCCACAACAAGGAATGTAGGATTTCTTAAGTGTTAGATACCAAGGATCGCAACAGACTGATAAAAAAATCAGTCAAGGAGTTTTTTCTCAAAATAAAATAAATTAACCCAAGTTCAAAATAAAAAAAATCACACCGTTACTTGCCCCATCTCAAGTTATATACAAATGGGGTAGAGCCAAACTTGTTACCAAGAGGCAATATGTACGGAGTCAATCTCATGCACAGTTTCCGGTTGATATTTGTGAACAGTACCAGTGATATAATCATAATAATGATGATAATCAGGGTTAATAGAGCTTTCTAACTCCCTTTTCTTATGATTAGGAAGAAATATTTTCTGACATTTAGAACCTGCACCAACCCAATAAGAATCCCGTTTATCGAATTCATACGGGTTGATAGCATGTTTAGTTCGTAAATCATGTTTGCATGATTTGATAGATAGAAAACTTTTATCAGAACAATTTTTTTCCTCAATAAAATTGAGTTGTTATAAGAATTTGAAAACCCCTTCAAAAGCTTTAAATAGATATTTGTCAATAGATCCATCATGATGGTATTCCTCAAAAAGATTGAGATTTGACTTTGTGTTGATGGTGGTTTTTAGTTCAGGGTTAAAATTGTAAAACCTTGCATTTAATGTGCCGTCACTCTGCAAAGAAACAGAGCCATGTAAAAGTGGTGAGTGTTCAACCTCTCCACTGGCGCATTTATTGAGCAATTCAATATATTCACATGAAATTTATCCAGAACGGTGCATGCAGCAACAATCCCAGATATTCTGTAAATTTAGGCACCTTGCCTATATTACCCAACTAATATGAGCTTCTTTGAATGCTTTCTGTGCTATGTTCCCCGGATGAACCCTTAATATTGATATGATATGCACTCGCAGCATAGTAGCATGAATTTCCCGAAATATCAAGGTTAAGGTCTTTACATAAAAGTACTCAATAGGAAAGCATACTGCTCTCCGGCAATAAATTTAAAGAACTCTATGCAGAGTTCGATCAATTTTGTGATAACTCACGAAAATCAAATCTCAACCCTATTAATGTGCAAAATTAGGGTTTTGCGCCCTGCACAGTATATCAGACCGCGCTGGTCGAAACTGAACCTAGGCAAGCTAGGCAATTGATCCACCATGGATTAGTAGGTGTGAAGTCCTACCCAAAATCAGAAAACAAGGGATAAAAGAGGAGTCGCGGAATATAGGAGCAGTAGCAAAGGGAGGTGTGGCCGTGCCATAGGCCAACCGGCGCCACTTGCAGATGGCCACGCCCCATGCTGCTTGACCGGCCCTTCTCTTTCCCATCGACCAATCAGGTCGCTTCAAACCCGCCACACGCACACTAAAAGTTTGGCCACGCCCATGTCTGGCCGACCCCTTTTCTATTGACCAATCAGGTCGCTCTAAACCTACCACAGTATTAAAAGAGGCAAATTGCACCAGATGGTCACGATGCCAATTGGTTTTCCGAAACCACGCCAACATGCTAATGGCATGCCAAACGTGCCATTCCGCCCCAGCGTGCTAATGGCATGCCAAACATTCCGTTCCGCGCCAATGCGCTAATCAGCATGCCAAACATGCCAAGCGTGCCACTTGTCGCAGTAACTTGCCAAACGTGCCACTTTGCCGCAGTAGCATGCCGAGCGTGTCAACGTTCCATAAATAGCGCCCCTACGTGCTAACCCACCTCTTGTTCGTGGCCAACGCCGTGACAATTTCCAATTAGGGTATTCTAATCAAAAATGCGACTTTGCTTTAGTCGCATTAGCCGAAACCCTAATTTCTAGTCGTGGCCCAAATTACGCCACTTTGGGCCCCACAACATGCCACGAGCCATGCGGGACCCAGGAAACCCTATGAATGGCGCCATGCAATGGCCACTCATAGCCACCCTTAATCCTGTGGCCATCCCCATGTTATTGCTCTACCATAATTCCTTTGGCGTGGCCATGGCACCGTTTGCACAGAAAACGTCACCGTGCCGCGGCCACATACCACACGCGCAAATTAGGGTTTCGGTATGCCAAACCCTAATTTGGCTAAGGTTTCCACGCCGAACAAGCCAAGTAATGCTCCCTAGGGCATTAAGTTTGATATGGCAACTGAAGCCAATGTTTCCGAAGCCATATTTGGGTCTAGCACCAATATGCCAAAATCCTAGTCTTGGCCATGCCGACAAGCCCTAACTTTGGCCACGACGCCAAATCCTAGCCTTGGCCATGCCGCCAAACCCTTAACTTTGCCACGACGCCAAATCCTTGCTTTGGCCATGCCACCATGCCACCGGCATGTGCCAATGGTTCTACTATGCTATTAAAAGATGCCAACGGAATGTGGTCATAATCAATGGCCACCCTCTCGCATGAATTACAATCTCAACCGTCCAAATTTGCCACAAAATTAACAGACCTACAACAAGTTTTAGGCGACCAACCAAGACAAGCCTAATAGCATCACACGCTATTCTCCTGCGGCAAGTCTCCTGATGTTGACTTGCCACGCATGGCTATCTGCTACTTAGTAGGCACCCAATTAATCAGAATAGCCAGGTCTTGCATACAAGACCCATTCAACAATCTGCTACATATTTTCCACGAAAATACTCGAGACATCAAACATGTCACAAACTGGGGGATGTTCATCAGGGTATTGGTCTGGCGGTTTACAGCGTGCGGCGAGCAACACGTCCATTATAAGAAAGTGTCACAAAACAGGGAAGTTAGTGGCGGCAAGAAGTAGTGGGTGTAAACTAATATGTTTCCTTCACAGTGGGAACGTGGTCTCTGGAATTTACACATTACCCCACTTCTCCATCACTCAATCACTCCCACTTTCTACGAGATCAGGGTGCGTTCAATTATGACTTGTACAAATAGTTTTCTACCTATTTAGACCAAACATGAGAGTTTTGGTTAACAACAACACAAGTATCCAGAAAAACACCAAAGAACTGATAGCTTACATTCCGCAAGCCAGTTCCACATTCTGATACAAGTCATAAAATAACCACACCTTCAGAATCAACCATTCTGGTCTCAACACCTTCTTCGCTTCCCTCCCTAAGAGCAACCCTTCTCCTTCACTTTGTGACCGAAGCAACACTGGAACGGCCATTTCTTGGTTTAGACCAGGATTGTACAGATTGATCTCTCGATCTAAAGTACTCCCGCGCAGTGCATTTGTTTAGGTCTAAATTCGTTTCTCATCAACACACCCAAATTTACCAAAACCAGCAGAAACAATTTTTACCCCAAAACAATTGGCGACCATAGTGGGAGATTAATCTCTCGGCTGCAATATCAATTTCCAATTACCAATTTCATTTTTCAATCCCAATTTCAAGATGGTAGAGCTCAGGTCCGGATCAACAACAAACCCTGAGTCCACCAGCGCTGAAAACACCCTCGGTATCAACGTTCCTTCCAGTGGAATCAATGTACCACCTGTCAGCATGATCAACACCAACGACGCAGGAAACTTTCCCTCAGGCGTTACACCTCCGATCACCAGAGCCAGAGCCACCGCCCCCCCCCCCCCCCCAATATTTCTTCAAGCGTGACGCCCCCAGTTGTCACCAGAGCCGCCGCCGCTCCACCATCGGGACGAGAGACTGGATGAACCAGAGGAGGACAACCCCTTATTACCATTACTGATTTGATGGAAAGACAGGAAGTTCTTGTTAAGGCTCAGACAAATATGACTACAACTCAGAAAGAGGATGCACCTTTATAGATGAAGAGGCTCGCGTTGCTCCTGAACGCCCATTGGAAAGAAATCAGCAATCCAATTTCATCACACGTGAGGATCTGGAACAACTTCTCCAAAATTGAGGCAAAGAGAACCCGGCGGACATGCACCGACATCAACCTCCTTATCCTCCTGATGTGCAAAGAGTTCCTCTCCCGAGGGGATACTCTTCTCCTCAATTTCCCTTTATGACGGTACCGGTAACACTCGTGAACACATCTCTTGTTTTTTTTTTTGGAATCACCAGGGAAGCTGTTGCCAAATCCCAAGCTCTCCTGGAAAGCACGACTGATATATGGAACTGGGGACTCCTAACCACTGCTCAATTGAAGGATGTCAGGTTTGACAACACACTGTTTGACGCGACCTCCGACTTCAACATTGTAATCGTCAAAACTCTAAGAGTTGTAAGGGAAAATCAAAAAGAAGAAGCATATAAGGAGAAACACGACTTGTCGACCAGCACTATTTGTGTGCCTTCTTCCCATCTGCCATATCGTATCAACTCGTTTTTCGAAGTCAAGGTTAATGGCGCCCTCACTGGAGTTCTCTCTAGGAGCTGCTTAAACGTTTGCTCCAGCAGCCGCTCCGCTTCAACGTTCGCTCTAGGAGACGCTTCAACGTTCTCTCCAGAAGCCGCTCCGCTTCAACGTTCGCTCCAGCAGTCACTCCGCTTCAACGTTCACTCTAGGAGACGCTTCAACTATTCTCCAGAAGCCGCTCTGCTTCAACGTTCGCTCCAGCAGCCGCTCCGCTTCGACGTTCGCTCTATGAGACGCTTCAACCCCTCCTTCCTGCCAAGGTTCGTGCCTGTAGCCGCCACTTCTTCCTGCCAAGGATCATGCCGTAGCCGCCACACTCCTCCCTGTCAAGGATCGTGATCACATCCAGACAAGGTTCGTAGTTGTGGCCACCTTTTATCCCATCCCGCCAAAGCTCGTGGTCGTGGACAGTTTTACTCGCTTACACATCCAGCCAATCCCTTTGCTTCCATGGATTCCCATGCAATTCCAGCTGACCTATTTTGTTCCCACGACAATGTAGTCTCTTCTGATCACATCTGCTTCCAGGAACCGTTGTTGCTCGTTCCCATCATCGCATCCATGAGAGTACAATAAGCTTGTATCAAATCCTAGAGGCATGGATTCAAGGTGATACAATAAAAGTAGGATACACTTGGGGACTGAAGCCTCCTTCAGGTTTAGAAGTTTAAACGCAGTCACCACCTTACCAGCGAATGCAGTAGAAGCACATCTTCCACGAGCAAATAGGCTCAAGGTAATTACACATGGGGACTACCAGCATGGGATGCCTTCACTTCCCTCAACCAGGTTATTTCTGATGTCAAAATCGTCACTGTCGAAGCTTTACGAGCTGCAGGAATTTCTCAACATGAAGCCATACACGTGCATCAAAGACTCCAAAAGCACACCGCGGAGATATTCACATATCCGGCCACGCCATAGGTGATGAGTGCTAAAAAGTGCATATTTCTATATATTATTCTTGGCATTTAACTCATCTTTTGTGCGTTAATTCTACATTTTATCCCATATTCTGTATTTTCATTGTTTTCAAGAATAAATATTTTTATTAATTAATTTTGCATTTTTAGGTAATAAATAAAGTTCGGATGAGTCGCGGAGCGAAAAGAGCAGAAAAGTAGTGAAAAGCCGGGAGAAATTACGCAAGGAAGCCGCGAAGAATGGTGCGCACAACCTCATTTTCTACACACAAAAGCGCCTCCGACCTCAGCCATCAGATCATTTCTCAGAAGCATCCGACGGTCGCTCCTTGCTGAGCATCAAAATCTGATGTCTCTGCCAAGCACCACAGCGCTGAAATTCCAAGCCTTCAGATTAGATGGTAGCTGAATCCAACGGTTGATCCCTTGCTGTTCATCAAAGTTTGATATCCCCGCCTTACACTACAACACCTAACCCCATCTAGAGCCGTTAACTTCGTTGTATCCCTTCATCCGACGGTCGCTCCTCGCTTGCCTCCGCATCACCGTCCGATCCACCTACCATCGTCACATCCTACGGACCAGATCGCGAAACATCATCCCTCGCTGAAACCGCTCAACACTACAGTACCAAACACCCTACACCTCTACCAAACGCCCCCCTCTTCCCAAATCAGTCGACCACCCTCCCCTTCTCCCAAAATCAGTTGCAGAACCACCATCTCCTGCAACCCTCTGCAACTCCACCAGACCTCGAGCTCCACCACAACCACAAACACCCGACAACACCACCATCTCCATCAACCGACAACAAAACCCATCATCCTATTTCACCCATTTCATTAACCCTACCCACTGTTAGGGTTCTGACATGAGAGAACTAGGTTGATGGGAACTGAATTCGTAGCAGAGGAGCAGAAGAGAGCATGGGTCATCGACAAGAAGGACAAGGAACAACAAACAAGGAAATTTGGTGAGTAATTTTGAAAATTGAAAAAACCCTAATTTCAATTTAGGGTTTCTTAAATTTGGGGATTTTTTGTAAACTATAAAAGGGAAGTGTTAGGGATGTAAAAACTGTTCTTGGACTAGCCAAGTTTCCCCCTAATTGGGTTAGGTTTGATTTTAATTTCACTTCCAATTTTAACCATTTGCATATTTTTCTCCTTGTTCACTGTTAGTGTTAATGCCTGGATTAGCCAGTGTATCCAGAACCAAGTTCTGTTAATGATAATTTTTCTGCTGTTCATGTTGTGTTCCTGTTGTGTTTATGTCAGTGCAATACCTTGTTGTGTTATGTGTATGATGTTTGTTCCTGTGATGTTGTGCATCTATCTATTCTATCATGTTCCTGCCTATCATGCTCTAAGTCAATTGCTAAGATTAGATGAAATCATATAAACCATAAGGAAGTTTCCTAATCAACACATGTCAAACATCCTGCTTTCACAGTGCATATCATGTATGCATTGTAGTTAGAATTCCCTTGTGTTATCATGTACAGCTCATGCTTAAAATGCTATTATGAACCCTCTGACTAGTTGTGCTCTAAACAGACAATTAGTACTTAGGTAATTACCTTAGCTGTGATTAGAATGTTCCTTAGGCTGGTAGTGGATTCAAAATCTTAGTGATCATCCTCTTGTTCTCACTGTTTTCATATTCACTTCACTTATTTTCTTTCTTCCATTTACTGTTATCTTCATATCTCTGCCCTTGGCCTTAGGCCTTGGTTCAGTCTTGTTGTGTTTTACTTTTGTTCAATGATCTGTTGATGTTTGTCATTCCTTTACTTTGTTCCATTGTTTTTGGCCTTGTATTGCTTTTGTTGCTGTTTTCTTGCCATTTCTGGTACATCCTGCTGTTGCTGCTGCACTGCTGTGCATCTCTTCTTCTGCTGCCCTGCAGCACTGCTGCTGCTTCTCCTATGCAGAGCTGCTGTTGTTTCCACTTTGCTGTGCAGCTCTTGCTTCTCCTGAGCTGCTCTTCTGTTGTGCAGTTGCTACTACTGCTACCACTTCCATTGCAGCTGTTGTTGCTGTTGCCCCCCTTGCAGTTGCCCTTCTGTTGCTGCTGCAGCTGCCTCCCTGCAGCTCCACTGCTGCCTCCTCCCTAAAGGCTTAGCCACAGTTCACTAAGGCCCATTCCATAGTTAAGACCAAAGGCCTAGTTCAAATAGCCAAGCCCAATTCAGTCAACCTGTGGGCTTAACCAAAGCCCAGTTGTTTCAAGCCAAAGCCCAAACTCATTAAGCCCAATCCATTCAAAGGGCATTCAAACCCAATAGTACATTAAGCCCAACACTTCCAAAGGGCTTCTAAGCCCAAAGCAAAACTAGGAACCCAATTTAGCTAAAACACTTCCGAAACACACCCGATCTCTGTGGATCGACCCGTACTTGCACGAGCTACAACTGACGACCGTGCACTTGCGGTATTACTGTAGGCCCGCGTTTCATTACGCTCAATTTTATACATCTCCTGGCCCAACAAGTTTTTGGCGCCGCTGCCGGGGATTGGTGCTGTGTTTTATCTGTGTTTTTCTTAGCTATTTTGCATTTCATTTCATAGCATTTGCATCTGCATCTGCTTCATTTCATTTGCTATTGGACCTGCTGATTCTGAACCTGTTTTTCCTCTGCTGGGACGCCACCAAGGAAAAGAACCAAAACCCAACTGGGTTTTTGCAACAATATCAGAGCAGCTGGGCTGTGCTAAAAAGGTAAGCCTAAACCCATTTCATTGAGAGAACCCAACCTGTGGGCTTCCAAATTTCTTTAATTGTGGGCTTGTAATAATTAACCCAATTTTTTTGGGCTTTTTATTTTTCTATTTTGGGTTTGTAATAATTTATGTGTGGGCTTGTTGTTTAATTTGTGGGCTTGTATTTATTTTGTGTGGGCTTGTTTAAATTTTTCCATTGGACTTGTATTTTGGACTCTGGGTTTAAACCCAGCTGATAACCGATTGTGGGCCGCAGCCTTCCTTCCATTTCCTTAGAGGCTTGCACAGTGGGCTTGCTCCCATTCAAAAACCAAATTTTACTTTTACTTTAAAAAAAAAAAAAAAAAAAAAAAAAAAAAATCTTTTGCTCCCAATTTTAAACCAAATTTCTTTTATATCCCACCAAAACCAAATTTTTCCCAAAAATCCAAACCCATCAAAAACCAAATTTTTTTAAAACCCATTAAAACCAAATAGTGGGCTTTGTGTCATTTCAAAATGGGCCAACCTCGTGCTCTCCATGAATACATGTATCCATCAATACAAATTCCATTATCATGTATTGTCTTACCTCAAACCAATAACCCTTTTAAAATAAATGCAAGCATGATACAAATACTTCCTATATTTCGAGGGTTCGATTCTGAGAACCCCTATACTCATGTGAGGGAGTTTGAACAAATTTGTCGGACTATGCAACCTGATCATATGTCCGAAGACTCTCTGAAATTGCGTTTGTTTACATTTTCTTTAAAGGAAAGGGCCAAAACATGGTTTTACGGTTTGAGACCACAATCAATCAACACTTGGGACCAACTCACAGATCTATTTTTCAAAAAATTCTTTCCACACCATAGGACCATCGCTATTCGTCAAAGTATCAATTGTTTTGTCCAATTGGATGAGGAAACTGTTTTTCACTATTTTGAACGTTTTAATGATTTGTTGAGTGAATGTCCACACCATGGAATTGAGAAGTGGAGACTTGTCGTCATCCTCTATGAGGGACTAGACTTTAAATCTCGAACCATGGTTGAGTCTATGTGTAATGGTGAGTTTATTGATAAATCTGTGGATGATGCATGGAATTTTTTAGCCGAGATTGCAGAGAAAACCCATCAATAGGAATCCGTTAGGGAAACAGGAACAACACCACATGATATGAGTCACCCCCATGAATTAGAGTTTTATTCTTGTAATAGCTCCGACCTTAGGATTGAAAATTATCCTAGATTGCAAAATCCCTATCATGATGATGATGATGATTATGATGTTATGTTAGAAGAACATGTCTATACTGAAAATGTTATGGAACCTTTGGGTTCAAATACATTAGGCTTCTCTGCCCCGACCTTAATGCATGATATTTCTTCTAGTATTCCATGTGATGTTTCCCCTGATGTGCCGATACACGAGAATCAATCTGTTGATGATGTTGAGGATTCTGATTGTGATCTTGCCAATTTGATTGATGATTGTGAGCATGATGTGACATGTGCAGATGAGTTAGGAGATTTTGATTTGATTGATAATGACGCACCTATTCTCCTACATGAGTCACAATCTATTGGCCTTCCACCCAACCTAGATTTGGTTTGTACCAATATTGTAAAACCAATTTTTCTGAAAATTCCTAATCTAGGATTGGAACTGTATGCTTCCCAAGTCCTTTTGGACTATTTTGCTTCTAAGTATAATATCTTTGAGGAACCACAGTTGGAAATTGCATGTTTGCCCGTCCCTAGCACAGTTCATTTCGAGCTAGACCTTTTGCATGATGAACCCCCGAAACTGCGCGATTTTGTTTTCAAAACTATATCTTCTGTAAAATCCAGGTTTGGGGGTAGCTCATTTTGTTTCACAGTTTCACTTGTGTTTCTTTCCTGTTATTATTGTGTGAAGCTGTTGAAACCTTTACACTTTGTCTTTTGGGTTGATCCTCAACTCTTTAGATTGTTAGTGTATGGTGAATTTTTTTGTATATAATCCAGTAGATAAAAATTTTAAAAACCCTTTTGTTCCTTTTGTATATATTTTGCTAATCCAATATGATCTCGGCTGAAATATGTTGGATTTTTGCCTTGAATAACGGAGTTTTAATTCTGCTTTCGCCGAAATCGGGTATCCTCTCTCCTTTTACTCTACTCAGCATGTTCCTCTTCATATATTGTTTTATAATTCTTTCCATATTTTGAAACATTGAGGACAATGTTTAGTTTAGGTTTGGGGGTATAGAGTAGATACCATGATAATTTGCTATAATTGAAAACAAACTCCTTCTTCTTTTTTGAAAAAAATTGAAAAATTCCAAAAAAAAAATTAAAAAAATCAAAATTCAATAAAAAAATTAAAAAAATGAAAAATCATAAAAATGGAGCTCATTTACCTTGAAATGTTGACTCTTGTGCAAATATGTATTTTTATTAGGAGTCTTAGTCTAGATATTTAGGCACCCTGATTCTAGCACAATTCACATAGTGATAAGAAATTTGCACGCGCACGATCTACCAATACATGTATGGCCTCGATCTTCAAGGTGTTGGATAGGAAGTTACGATTGCCAATCACTTTAGAATACTGAACGAAACTTGACTAGCTTGTTCTTTGGTTGGTTGGGATAGAAGGTGGAGGTTACATTAAGAAAGACAACCATCGAATTTAACTGGGTGCATCAAAAAGGGCTACCTCTTGCAAAGTGTCATGTAATTTTTTGTTTCTTCTTGTTATGTATCAAAAGTGTTTCCTTGTTCAAAAAAAAAAAAAAAAAAAAAAAAAAAAAAAAAAAAAAAAAAAAAAAAAAAAAAAAAAAAAAAAAAAAAAAAAAAAAAAAAAAAAAAAAAAAAAAAAAAAAAAAAAAAAAAAAAAAAAAAAAAAAAAATTCAAGTATTTATCAATTCCATCATCTCTTGTTCCAAAAATAAAAGAGAATAGTCAATGTAAATAAGAGTCATGTAAATAGTCATTTTGTTGTTTTTTTGTAATAAGCAAGGAGGGTGTATGCCATTGATGTACAACGCGAGCAATTGTGAAATACCTCCAACTCATTCACAATTCTCGTAAAGTCCGGACAGCTAGCTAGATTTCGACCTCAGTTCTTAGCCTGAGAAACTATCTCTTGGTGATTAGTAGTCATAACTTCAGATCTTTCTTTACACATGTGTAGATACACTTTACACTCTTATCACATGTCCTTATTTGTTATCAGTGCTAGGATTGTGCCTTCGATAGCTAGATTGACATCTCCATTTTGCTGTGAGCTTAAACTGTTTTGCACATGTCACATTTGATGGAATCTGAGCTCATATTTTGTCCTTAGGTTTTGTAGGCACACCTCTGGTAAACCTTCACGAGACTTCACTCGTCCACTAGGGACACTTAGTGGTTTAAAAGGCTTAGTGCATACGCTAAATGCATTCGAGAGACCAGCGACAGTGGTATAGTTAGGATTTCCTTAGTTCTGTTTTACTTGAGGACAAGTAAAATTCAGGTTTGGGGGTATTTGATGAGTGCCAAATATTGTATTTATTTATCCCTTTTTGTTGGCATTTTAACTCATCTTTTGTGCATTAATTCTACATTTTATCCCATATTCTGTATTTTCATTGTTTTCAAGAATAAATATTTTTATTAATTAATTTTGCATTTTTAGGTAATAAATAAAGTTCGGATGAGTCGCGGAGCGAAAAGAGCAGAAAAGTAGTGAAAAGCCGGGAGAAATTACGCAAGGAAGCCGCGAAGAATGGTGCGCACAACCTCATTTTCTACACACAAAAGCGCCTCCGTTCTCAGCCATCAGATCAGTTCTCAGGAGCATCCGACGGTCGCTTCTTCATAAAGCATCAAAATCTGATGTCTCCGCCGAGCACCACAGCGCTGAAATTCCAAGCCTTCAGATTAGATGGTAGTTGAATCCAACGGTCGTCCCTATGCCTGTGCATCAAATCCCGATGATTCCGCCTTACACTACAGTACCTAACTCCATCTGGTGCCGTTAACTTCGTTGCACCTCAGAATCCGACGGTCGCTTCACACATCCTTCCATCTATCCGTTCGATTCCACTCAGATCCAATGATCCAACATCTCAGCTCGCCAAACATCAAAGTTTGATGAACCCGCTCAACACCCTAAGCATCAAACCCATCGACCCAAAACAAACACCCACCTTCTTCTTCCCCAAAATTCATTTCCCCCAAATTTCTTCTCTTCCCCCGACCATGGCAGACCCTGCCATGTCTGCTCCGCCGTCTCCATCTCCACCACGACCACAAGGACGCCACCACCATCACCTACCTCTTCCCTAGTCGTGTCTGTCTTGTTCTTAGCATTAATTTTTGATGCTACCAAGAAGACAAACATAGCTAGGGTTTCACAGTGGAGAGAAGAAGGAAATTGGAGCAGCGTTCGAGTAAAGGATTAGCAGAGGAGGAGAAGTACAAGCATGGGTCGAGGCTATTTGCATCAGAGAGTGAGTTTAATTTCCAATTTAAAAATTAGGGTTTCCAATTTAGGGTTTCTGAAAATTTGGATATTTTGTAAGCTATAAAAGGGAAGTGATGTGAGATGTAAAAACTGTTCTTGGACTAGCCAAGTTTCCCCCTAATTGGGTTAGGTTTGATTTTAATTTCACTTTCAATTTTAACCATTTGCATATTTTTCTCCTTGTTCACTGTTAGTGTTAATGCCTGGATTAGCCAGTGTATCCAGAACCAAGTTCTGTTAATGATAATTTTTCTGCTGTTCATGTTGTGTTCCTGTTGTGTTTATGTCAGTGCAATACCTTGTTGTGTTATGTGTATGATGTTTGTTCCTGTGATGTTTTGCATCTATCTATTCTATCATGTTCCTGCCTATCATGCTCTAAGTCAATTGCTAAGATTAGATGAAATCATATAAACCATAAGGAAGTTTCCTAATCAACACATGTCAAACATCCTGCTTTCACAGTGCATATCATGTATGCATTGTAGTTAGAATTCCCTTGTGTTATCATGTACAGCTCATGCTTAAAATGCTATTATGAACCCTCTGACTAGTTGTGCTCTAAACAGACAATTAGTACTTAGGTAATTACCTTAGCTGTGATTAGAATGTTCCTTAGGCTGGTAGTGGATTCAAAATCTTAGTGATCATCCTCTTGTTCTCACTGTTTTCATATTCACTTCACTTATTTTCTTTCTTCCATTTACTGTTATCTTCATATCTCTGCCCTTGGCCTTAGGCCTTGGTTCAGTCTTGTTGTGTTTTACTTTTGTTCAATGATCTGTTGATGTTTGTCATTCCTTTACTTTGTTCCATTGTTTTTGGCCTTGTATTGCTTTTGTTGCTGTTTTCTTGCCATTTCTGGTACATCCTGCTGTTGCTGCTGCACTGCTGTGCATCTCTTCTTCTGCTGCCCTGCAGCACTGCTGCTGCTTCTCCTGTGCAGAGCTGCTGTTGTTTCCACTTTGCTGTGCAGCTCTTGCTTCTCCTGAGCTGCTCTTCTGTTGTGCAGTTGCTACTACTGCTACCACTTCCATTGCAGCTGTTGTTGCTGTTGCCCCCCTTGCAGTTGCCCTTCTGTTGCTGCTGCAGCTGCCTCCCTGCAGCTCCACTGCTGCCTCCTCCCTAAAGGCTTAGCCACAGTTCACTAAGGCCCATTCCATAGTTAAGACCAAAGGCCTAGTTCAAATAGCCAAGCCCAATTCAGTCAACCTGTGGGCTTAACCAAAGCCCAGTTGTTTCAAGCCAAAGCCCAAACTCATTAAGCCCAATCCATTCAAAGGGCATTCAAACCCAATAGTACATTAAGCCCAACACTTCCAAAGGGCTTCTAAGCCCAAAGCAAAACTAGGAACCCAATTTAGCTAAAACACTTCCGAAACACACCCGATCTCTGTGGATCGACCCGTACTTGCACGAGCTACAACTGACGACCGTGCACTTGCGGTATTACTGTAGGCCCGCGTTTTCATCGCATCATTTCTATATACCCTTCCGGGGCCCAACAATAGGATCTATGACCAGACATAAGTGTAACTGAGGACTGCTGATCGCATCCCATTCGATACAATATTCCAAGATTCAGAAGATGGTTCAAAGGATGTCGCTTGGAATGAAGTTCTTGAAGACTTGATAGAAGCACGTTGGCAACGGAACGCCTCTCAGCTCTTCTACTTCACCCAACAACTTAGGAAGATTTTGACCATACAAGCATCCACAACATATCATCATCGAAATCAGAAAGGCAAGAATAAGCCTTCCATACACCGGCTCAGCAGTCAAGACACCAAATAACTTAAAGTCAAGGACGGATCAACAACGCAGCTACACTTTCCAAGATTATCCCTGACATGATCATTGCCGAACATATATTTCATCCATCCATCCTAGGAGTGCAATGGAGTTTGGTAAATTTTGAAATCCACTGGAGAGGTTATATACTCATTCTTCTGGAGACAAAGCCTTATTACACATTATAGAGAAGATCGATGGTATTGTTGGGTGGATGCATGCGCAAAAGAGAAAAGAGTACCTACATTGAGTTCTCCTGGATCGCCTTGCTGCTGATTATAACTATTGGAGACGTAAGGAGCGCAACTGTACCTTGAATCAGTGTAATATTGATTAGGGTTCAACTATAGTCTAGACCGAAGTTAGTTTGTAGTAGGATAGTGTTTGTAGCGGCTTAATACAGTGTGGTGTTCAATCTGGACTAGGTCCCAGGGTTTTTCTGCATTTACGATTTCCTCGTTAACAAAATTTCCGGTGTCTATGTTATTTCTATTCCGCATTATATTTTGTTATATAATTGAAATATCACAGGTTGTGCGTTTGTATCGATCAATTGTGAAATCCAACCTTTGGTTGTTGATTGGAAATTGATTGATCCTTGGATATCGGTCTTTGGTACCATCCAAGTTTATTATCCTTGTATTTGATAAAGACTCGCAGATTTCTATTTGCTTGAGTAAACATCAAATCAAGAGAGAGATATTAACTCCTCGATATAGTTTTCTCTAGATTGAGTCTGACTGTCTAGTTGATTCTCTAGAAAGTATATTGGAGTTAGTCCATACAGATTGCTAATCGAAATATTGGGTGTGATTTTTAGACCCCCGCTTTTTCAATTGGTATCAAAGCAGGCAAACACGTTTAAAGACCTCAAAAGTCTGTGTTTGTAGCGATCTGACTCTATGGACAAGGGAACTATCTCTGATAAACGCGTCACCAGAAATAAAAGTTTTGTTTCTAATGAGTCTATCAAAGAGAAAGATCCCTAATCTCTGTTATAGACGAACCCAGTGTTCAAACGAAACAGACTAACACTGACATGTGTTTTTCTAATGAATCTGACTCTGTCATTCAAGAGGAAACAACTAGAGAGAGTAAATTAATTCTAAACATTGTTAGAATTCAAGTTGATAGATCCAAACAGTTAAGAAAACATATCAATGTTCTACTTGGTGTAGTAAAAGACTGTGGCTCCAGTGAAAAGGCTTTTTATAAAGTAAATCCTGAAGTTCGATCATCTCGTATCTTACTTGAGGAAAAACTTAAAAAGGATGCTTTAGATGTTGAACATCTCTTGAGTAAACTCTCCATTAAAGGATGTTCAGAAAAGTCTACTATACCATCTACTTCTATTCAAACTGAAAGAGCACCAGTTTCAGAAGTATTTTCAGATTCTCGTCCCACTCAAACTAATGTGCAAGGGAGTCACACATCAGTTGGAAGAAAGAAATCTCCAAACGATAATGTTAGGTCTACAATATCTAATCACTCCCGTGATCAGAAAGTGTGCCTATTTTGTGATTTAAAAGGGCATATAGTGCAAAATAGGAAACCCAAGTTGAAAAACAAATCGTTAACTCAACTTTTACACACCTTAGATTTGATTCTTAAAGGTGTAACTGACATTCGTATGTCTAAACTAATTGGTTTTAGTACACGTCCTGTGTTTCCTACCAGGAAAGTCAGTTCAAGGAGTTCCTCAAATGCACAAAAGCATAATAGATCTCTCGACAAATATCGTCCAAGAAGAACTCATGTTCTCTCTCCTATCAGAAATGAAGATAATGATAATCCTGATGTGAATCATGTATCAAGTGAAGAATGCAGGCATGAGCAGATGGATGACAACCTAAGATTGATTATTGAGGGATATAAGGAAATCATCAACAGTTTGTGTACTCCATCTAGACAACACTCTTCAGGTAAAAATGCTTACTACGTGTCATATTATGATGATAGTAAATTTTATGATAATTTCTCTCATCATAGCAGTTTTCTTCCAAAGTACAGAAGAAAGGGGTTTAACCAAAAACAATATTCATTTGATGAGCTAAAAGCTCATACTTGTGCTACTTGATCACAAGGTTGAAATCTCTCACACAAAAAATCCTGGTTGAGAGATATGTTCAGGTATACTTGTGAGAAATGGTATTTTTTAGATTCTCAAGCTATCTTCTTATCGTTTTTAGCATGAGTATCTTTGCAAAAATACTCGCACATGTATTTGTTTGAAATTTCTATTTCTGTTTTATTTTTGGTTAAACAAGGTGCTACTCATATACTCTAAAAGTTTTTTCTCTTATGAGATATAGATTTTTGGAGTCATTATGATTTACTCTTGTCCAAAGAGTTTTCTGCAAGATTGTGTGCAAACGACTCTTTCCTCTCGTTTGGGTCAAGTTTGATCTCTTACGGGCTACCCGTATGTCTGGCACGGATCACTAAGGAAACCCTAAAAACTCCTTCCCTAAGAAACCTTTAAGTACCCAACCTATTGAGTTATGTAAATCACGTACGCATACTCTAGGTTTGGGTTATCAAGAATGTCGTCTTCTTCATCTCACTATGGTGATTTTGCAAAGGGATTTCTTGAGAAAGGTTTCAGTTTAGAATCAAAAGGGAGGAAGAAAAGAACTCTTGTAGAAGATGGTGCACCTAATGCCTCATGCTACTATGCCTACTCACACCAAGATGTTGAGAATGAGGATATGATTTCTGCGGAAGTGGTTCATGACTTTCTTAAATACTTTGAGGAAGCAAAACTGCAACTTGTTGATGCAATGAAGGATCTTGATGTGGTTAGAATTGAGTTGAAAAAGGTTACTACTGACCTTGGTCTCATACTGTCACAAGCTAAAGTACTTCTCAACAAGGATATCTTCTCCGAAGACGCAACTGATATTATGAATCACAAGCTCAAAGGCCTCGAAACCCGTGAAGCTGGCGAACGTGAACCTTAATTCAGCTTGTGATCGGTTTCTAGTAGATTTTTTTTTATCTAGGAAACTTCTTAAGAGAATTTTATTCTTGTTTTTTGTTTAAGAAGGACAACTAGAGTTTGGAATAGCCATTATTGTGAGTACACATAGCTATGTCCATCGTTTTCAACTTCATGTTTTCAGATTTATTTGTTTAAATACTAAAATTATTTTGGAAGATGATGATTACAATTTTAATCTTTATGGTTTTGTATATTGCAATATGTTATGGGATATGTGTGTTTGCATCCGTGAACTATTATTGTCCCATATATTGTCAAAAGTTATCTCGGTTATATGTCGATATGCATGTATTGATACAAGATCGATGAACTTTTGACAAACAAAAGTTAAGCCTATTATGTCATTTATTGATGGAAGATAGGTTAAAATATTTTGTATACAAAGATTATGTCTATTATATGTCATTGTGCAAATAGTGATGAAGATAGAATGAATCTTTGTATATGTCGCAGTATTGATCCTTCCCTGATCTATATTTTATGTGTATACTACAATGCTCCATAAGGTTTTTTTTTGTTGAGCATAAAACGATTGAGTTAATCATTCTTTTATGGTTAACTTAGTCGTAGCTCCGTATGTTCTCTTATGTCGAGCATGTTCAATTAAATTAATCACTTTTGTGTTTTATTTGATTGTGTATTCCGATTAAATTGATCATGGGTTTACTTATGGTTAGTTTAATTGAGAATTTTGGACATAGAAAATCATTTCATTATGGTTTTTGGTGTCCAATAAAATTCTTCTTTTCTTGTAAAAGTAAGGTCGCTCTTGTTGTTCTCTCGGGAATGACATCAAATGGGGGAGAGTTCTTTTGAATTTGCGCTTAATTTCCATATCTTTGTGGGGAGTGCGGCTGTGGAATTATTTAGGGGTTATCTTGTATCTTTATAAACTCCTTGATGAATGCATTTAGCTTCGGCTTTATGATTGCATCTAAATAAGTTGATATGCACTTTTCTTTGGTCTTGAAGCGTCTTCGTGGAAATTTCATTAGGATCCCGTTTTCGTACCTTTGCCAATTTTATTGACAAAAAGGGAGAGAATTAATATGTAATTCACACTACAAATACATATGATTTACGTGTTTTACGGGTCATTGTGTAAGGGGGACTGGTTTTCATGTGAGACGAAAGTATTAACTAAGGGGGAGTGATACATATCACCATAGTATTGTTGTCGAAGTTGTGATGTAAGAACTTTGATGTTGTGTAATAATACTATGACATTGTATAACAATGATCGAGAGCTTTTGTTTTCTCATTGTTATGGCTACGGAACTTCAACAACTATGATGTTGAATTGAAAATCTATGGAATCATGGGAGTACTTGGAAAAGAAGAAGTTTTCGAGTAATGTTGAAGCACCAAGGAGATCAAGCATGTGGACGAGAATCTATAAAGTTTTAATCTATTTTGTAATCCATATGTATTGATAGTTTTGTCACTAAAATTGACAAAGGGGGAGATTGTTAGAGCATTGCTCGGTCGAACTCGCATGCATTTCTATCTCAAGCATGTTTGTCAATGTTAGTGATCAAAACTATATGTCTTGATTTATAGTATACTTATGACTAAGTCTCGGTCTAGGATAGTTAGGAATAGTTGAGCTCTAGACTCCATGGCGATTATCTTACGAAGACGAAGAACTACTCAAGGAACTAGTGGAACTTCATCCGACCAAAAGGTATTTGGAGACTTGAACCCATCTGTCACTCAAAAGTCTATCTACTCTATCTCCTAATATTGAGACAAAAGTCATATAAGTATGATAGTTTTCATACATACACATTTTCTATTTTGAGCCGAGTTTACTCGCCTATCTTTTTCTCGAAATATGTGTTGGTAAGATTTTGCTTTAACCATATTCATCTTTACCCGTGACGAAAGTCATGATGACGTTTTAATCTTGAAAATAGCTTTGATGACAATAGTCGATTCTTTATGTCTAACGGCTATTATAACATTATAGAAGAATGTTTCAATGATTGAAATGTAGAGTTGAGATTACGTAACCAACTATGGATATAAGCATATATAGTGTGTTCGCACATTAGTGTATAAATCCATGTGTCGGAAAACAAGTGCGTGCATATGTGTGCATGCGGTATTGGTAAAGGAGACAGGTTAGGTACGCATACCCGTACGCGTACTGGCGGAAGTTTTCATATCGAAACTTTCTGCTGTAGTTTGTGAAGTTTGCAAACTGAAAAAACCAGTCACCTAGGTATGCGTACCCGTACGCGTACCCACGAAAGATTTCAAACCGAAAATTTCTGCCGAGTTTTCAAACTCAAGCCCACGTACCCGTACGCGTACCTAAGCTGGTTATATTTCTCAAATCTGTAGTTTCATGAACTTAAGCAATAAATCAATAAGGAATGCAATCTTTGCAAACCATGGCCATATTGTTCATGAATTGATTCAAGTGAATCAAACCGATTTTGTTTCAATTGTGTCTATGTATAAAGATCTAAGCAATTGAACAACTCTTGAACTAGTCCTTATGAGTCATTTGAACTAGTTATGAGAAAGATGAATACGGTTAATATGAAAGTGCTCATATTGCTAACCATTGGTTAATTGTTTGCGAACCAACTAAGTTTACTCGTTTAGGTACGGTTACTCAAACCTAAATGAATACATTTCATTTGTGTGTGACAAGCTAAGTTTCGATCTAACGGTTGAAAGATATTAGCTTGGATAAATCAGGTTTTTCATCTAACGGTGAATATTGAATGCTTTGTTACCAAGGTAACTTGGATTGCAAACCCTGATTTGAAAACTATATAAGGGAGACGTCTAGCAACTGGAAAAACTAATCCCCACACCTCCTGTGTGATACTAGTTGGTTTGCTAGAGTCGATTCTCCTTTAACCGTAGGTTTCTTCTTGAGACTCTGTCGGTTAACAACTTAAATACTTCATTGGGATTGTGATGACAGACGAAACTACTTCTCTTGTAGTTGAGCGATCTGATCTTGCCATTTTCTATCGTACGAGTTCAATTGTAAGATTGGCTTGAGATTATATCTCCGATAGGGCAAGATAAAAAGAAATCACAAACATCTTCATCTCATCGTTTTGTGATTCCGCAATATCTAGTTTTGCTACCATACGATTTAGATTATTGTGAGGTGATTGATAATTCTAGGTTGTTCTTCGGGAATATAAGTCTGGGTTATCGATTGGTTCATGTTCACCTTTATTTTATCAAAAGACGGAACAAAACTTGTAGGTTTATCTGTGGGAGACAGATTTATCTATAATCGTAGACTTTTCTGTGTGATACAGATTTGATTATTAAAGTCTTCGACTTTGGGTCGTAGCAACTCTTGGTTGTGGGTAAGATCAGTTAAGGGAATCAATTGTGTAGTATCCTGCTGGGATCAGAGACGTAAGGAGCGCAACTGTACCTTGAATAAGTGTGATATTGATTAGGATTCAACTACAGTCCAGACCGAAGTTAGTTTGTAGTAGGCTAGTGTCTGTAGAGGCTTAATACAGTGTGGTGTTCAATCTGTACTAGGTCCCAGGGTTTTCTGCATTTGCGGTTTCCTCGTTAATAAAATTTCTGATGTCTGTGTTATTTTTATTCCACATTATATTTTGTTATATAATTGAAATATCACAGGTTGTGCGTTTGTGTCGATCAATTGTGAAATCCAACCTTTGCTTGTTGATTGGAAATTGAGTGATCCTTGAATATTGGTCTTTGGTACCATCCAAGTTTATTATCCTTGTATTTGATAAAGACTCGCAGATTTCTATTTGCTTGAGTAAACATCAAATCAAGAGAGAGAGATATTAACTCCTCGATATACTTTTCTCAAGATTGAGTCTGACTGTCTAGTTGATTCTCTAGAAAGTATATTGGAGTTAGTCCATACAGATTGCTAATCGAAATATTGAGTGTGATTGTTAGACCCCCGCTTTTTCAAGACCAGCTGGTCGAAACTAAACCTAGGCAAGCTAGGCAATTGATCCGCCATGGATTAGTAGGTGTGAAGTCCTACCCAAAATCAGAAACCAAGGGATAAAAGAGGAGCCGCGGAATATAGGAGTAGTAGCAAAGGGAGGTGTGGCAGTGTCATAGGCCAGCCGACGCCACTTGCAGATGGCCACGCGCCATGATGCTTTACCGGCCCTCCTATTTCCCATCGACCAATCAGGTCGCTTCAAACCCGCCACACACACAACACTAGAAGTGTGGCCACACCCATGTCTGGCCGGCCCCTTTTCTATTAACCAATCAGGTCGCTCTAAACCTGCCACAGTATTAAAAGAGGCAAATTGCACCAGATGGTCACAATGCCAATTGGTTTTCCGAAACCGCGCCAACATGCTAATGGCATGCCAAATGTGCCATTCCGCTCCAGCGTGCTAATGGCATGCCAAACATTCCATTCCGCGCCAATGAGCTAATCAGCATGCCAAACATGCCACTTTCCGCAGTAACTTGCCAAACGTGCCACTTTGCCGCAGTAGCATGCCGAGTGTGTCAACGTGCCATAAATAGCGCCCCTACATGCTAACCCACCTCCTGTTCATGTCCAACGCCGTGAGAAATTCCAATTAGAGTATTCTAATCAAAAACACGACTTTGCTTTAGTGGCATTAGCCGAAACCCTAATTTCCAGTCGTGGCCCAAATTACGCCACTTTGAGCCCCACAACATGCCACGAGCCATGCGGGACCCAGGAAACCCTAAGAATGGCGCCATGCTATGGCCACTCATAGCCTCCCTTACTCATGTGGCCATCCCCATGTTATGGCTCTACCATAATTCCTTTGGCGTGGCCATGGCACCGTTTGCACAAAAAACTTCACCGTGCCGCGACCTCATGCCATACACGCAAATTAGGGTTTCAATATGACAAACCCTAATTTGGATAAGGTTGCCACGCCGACCAAGCCAAGTAATGCTCCCAAGGGCATTAAGTTTGATATGGCAACTGAAGCCAATGTTGCCGAAGCCATATTTGGGTCTAGCACCAATATGCCAAAATCCTAGTCTTGGCCATGCCGGCAAGCCCTAACTTTGGCCACGACGCCAAATCCTAGACTTGTCCATGCCGCCAAACCCTTAACTTTGGCCACGGCGCCAAATCCTAGCTTTGGCCATGCCACAGGCGCGGCTATGCCACCATGCCACTGGCATGTGCCAATGGCTCCACTATGTTATTAAAAGATGCCAACGGAATGTGGCCATAATCAATGTCCACCCTCTCACATGAATTACAATCTCAGCCGTCCAAATTCGCCACAAAATTAACAGGCCTACGGCAAGTTTTAGGCGACCAGCCAAGACAATCCTCATAGCATCACACGCTATTCTCCTGCGGCAAGTCTCCTGACTTTGACTTGCCACGCATGGCTATCTGTTACTTAGTTGGCACATAATTAATCAGAATAGCCAGGTCTTGCATACAAGACCCATTCAACAATCTGCTGCATATTTTCCACGAAAATACTCGAGACATCAAACATGTCACAAACTGGGGGATGTTCATCAGGGTATTGGTCTGGCGGTTTACAACGTGCGGCGTGCAACACTTCAATTATAAGAAAGTTTCAGAACGCAGGGAAGTTAGTGGCGGCAAGAAGTAGTGGGTGTAAACTAATCCGTTTCCTCCACAGTGAGAATGTGGTCTCTGGAATTTACACATTGCCCCACTTCTCCATCACTCAATCACTCCCACTTTCTACGAGATCAGGGTGCGGTCAATTATGACTTGTATAAATAGGTTTCTACCTATTTCGACCAAACATGAGAGTTTTGGTTAACAACAACACATGTATCCAGAAAAACACCAAAGAACTGATAGCTTACATTCCGCAAGCCAGTTCCATATTCTGATACAAGTCATAAAATAGCCACACCTTCAGAATCAACCATTCTGGTCTCAACACCTTCTTCGCTTTCCTCCCTAAGACCAACCCTTCTCATTCACTTTGTGACCAAAGCAACACCGGAACGACCATTTCTTGGTTTAGGCCAGGATTGTACAGATTGATCTCTCGAATTTAAAGTACTCCCGTGCAGTGCATTTGTTTAGGTCTAAATTCGTTTCTCATCAACACACCCAAATTTACCAAAACCAGTAGAAACAGTTTTTACCCCAAAACACTTTGTTTTCTCGAGCAATTTTTTCTTAGAAGAACTTTTAATTTTTCCTTTAGACTGTTTTTCATAATCTAGGATTTCCAATGTCTTAGATGAAGATAGATTATCTAGGGAAGATAATAAGCTTGAACAATCTTTAAGGACTTCTGGCGTGCGTTACAGATTCCCAGAACAAGTTTCCCAAAGTAATGACCCATAAGGACAAACTTTAAGGATCAGTCAAACACAAACTTATTAGGTTTACAATGTTTGCCTGATCTGATATCAATTGAAAAAGTGGGGGTCTAACAACCACAACCAATATTTCGTTCGACGATCTGAATAAACAAACTCTAATATACTTTCAAGAGAATCAACTAGACAGTCAGACTCAATCTATAGAAAAGTATATCAAAAAGTTATATCTCAATTTCTCAATTCAATCTGCAATCAAACAAATAGGAATTTGCGAGCCCGATTGAATAAGAGAAATAACTTGGATGGTATCACAAACCAATATCCAAGTGTCAATGAATTCAATCAACAATCCAAAGGTCGGATTCAAGAATTGGTTGAACTTAACGCACAACCTGTGATATTTCTATTATATAACAAAATATAATGCGGAAAAGAAATAACACAAACACCAGAAATTTTGTTAACAAGGAAAACGCAAATGCAGAAAAACCTCGGGACCTAGTCCAGCTTTGAACACCACATTGTATTAATCCGCTACAGACACTAGCCTACTACCAATGAACTTCGGACTGGAATGTAGTTGAGCCCTAATCAATCTCACACTGATCAAGGTAAAGTTGCGCTCCTTACGTCTCTGAACCCCAACATGATTTTACGCACTTGATTCCCTTAGCTGATATCACCCACAACCAAGAGTTTATACGACCCAAAGTCGAAGACTTGATAAAAAAATTTGTCTCACACAGAAAAGTCTATTGGATTAGATAAATTTGTCTCCCACAGAAAAAACCTATGAGTTTTGTTCCGTCTTTTGATAAATCAAGGTGCACATGAACCAATTGATAAACCAGACTTATATTCCGGAAGAAGATCCTAGTATTATCAATCACCTTAGAATAATCTTAATCGTATGAAAGCGAAACAAGATATTGTGGAATCACAAACGATGAGACGAAGATGTTTGTGAATACTTTTGATCTTACCTATCGGAGATAAATCTCAACAAAATCTTAGGTAAGATAATACACAATCACGATGGTAGAAGTAAGATCAGAACACGCAACTACAGAGAAAAATAGTTGGGTCTAGCTTCACAATCCCAATGAAGTCTTCAAGTCGTTAACCTACAGGGTCTCGATAGAAACCTAAGGTTATAGGAGAATCAACTCTAGCTCATACAACTAGTATCACACAGGAGGTGTGGGGATTAGGTTTCCCATTTGCTAGAGTTCTCCCTTATATAGTTTTCAAATCAGGGTTTGCAATCTAAGTTACCTTGGTAACAAAGCATTCAATATTCAATATCTTTGAACCGTTAGATCGAACTTAGCTTGTTATACACAAATGAAATGTACCTTCATTTAGGTTTGAGTAACCGTACCTAAACGCGTACACTAGGTTGGGTCAACAGTAGTTAACCGAAGTTATCTATATGAACACTCTCATATCAACCTTATTCATCTTAATCATAACTAGTTCAAATGACTCAAATGAAACTAGTCATAGAGTTGTTCAATTGCTATATTCTCATAGAAGTATACAAGAACACAATTGAAGCAAAATCGTTTTGATTCACTCGAATCAATTCATGCACATTATAGCCACGGTTTGCAAAGAATGCATTCCTTATTATAT
The DNA here is from genome assembly GCF_003573695.1 of Papaver somniferum. Lineage (NCBI taxonomy): Eukaryota > Viridiplantae > Streptophyta > Magnoliopsida > Ranunculales > Papaveraceae > Papaver > Papaver somniferum. The sequence goes on along the minus strand of NC_039360.1, from coordinate 149,529,279 downwards.
ATATGTATTGGTTCATGAACAAACCGATTTTAGAACTTTAACCACTCAAGTATGCAAACGGGTAAGCATACTTTAAGTAGCCGGACTGAGTTTGGGTTCGCCAGTATGCAAACGGGTACGCATACTTCCAAACACAACAAAAATTCCCGGACCCAAACCCTTCTCCAGTATGCATACGGGTATGTGCAAGAATACATACTATGTTCATAATCCAATTATGGTTAAGTGTTCTAAACTCTATTTCTATCATTGAAACATTCTTAGAGGATGACAATAGCTGTTTTCACGAACTATTAGCATCAAAGCAATTTTCAAGTTATTGAAATAATCATTACGAAACATTCCAAGTCTACACCAAATGATTGTATTACACAAACCATGTAAGATGTTACTCGGCGATTTTCACATGATCATCTTTTGAATTTCGTCAAGAATATAAGATGAACTTGGTTGAAGCGAAAGCTTACCAACACATATTTCGAGAAATATGTAAGCGAATTAAACTCAGCTCGAAATCTCAAATGTGTATAATCGACTACTATATATTAATAGGACTTTTGTATCAATATAGGAGATAGAGTACAAATTGACTTTCCAAGTGATAGATGAGTTTTAGTCTCCACATACCTTTTGTTGATGAAGTTCCATAAGCTCTCCTTAGTAGTTCTTCGTCTTCAAATGATGAACGCCGTGAAGTCTAATGCTCAACTACACAATCTATCCTAGTACAAGACATCACTAAAAGTAGACTAGAAATCAAGAATTATAGTTTTGATCACTAACATTGACAAACAAGCTTGAGATAACAACACTTCCGAGTTTGACCGAGCAGTGCTCTAACAACCATGAGATGGTATAATCGATATTTGTAATTGGTGTGACCGATCACAGAGAGTTGTGTAATCGATCCTTGTAGATGGTAACTGAAAAAGTGGGGGTCTAACAACCTCACCCAATATTTCGCTTAGCAATCTGTATGGGACTAACTCCAATATACTTTCAAGAGAATCAACTAGACAGTCAGACTCAATCTTAAGAAAAGTATATCGAGGAGTTATATCTCAATTTCTCGATTCAATACTTACTCAAGCAAATAGCAATCTGCGAGTCTAATTGAATACGAGAGAAATCATTTGAACGGTACCAAAGACCAATGTTCAAGGATCAATCAATTTCAATCAACAACCAAAGGTTGGATTTACCAATTGATCGATACAACGCACAACCTGTGATATTTCAATTATATAAAAAAATATAATGCGTAAAAGAAATATCACAGACATCGGAAGTTTTGTTAACGAGGAAACCGCAAATGCAGAAAAACCCCGGGACCTAGTCCAGATTGAACACACACTGTATTAATCCACTACAGACACTAGCCTACTACAAACTAACTTCGGTCTAGACTGTAGTTGAACCCCAATAAATCTCACTCTGATCCAAGGTACAATTTGCGCTCCTTACGTCTCTGATCCCAGCAGGATACTACGCACTTGATTCCCTTAGCCGATCTAACCCACAACTAAGAGTTGCTACGACCCAAATTCGAAGACTTTAATAAAAAAATCTGTACCACATAGAAAAGGCTACATGAATATATAAATATGTCTCCCATGGAAATACCTGCGATTTTTGTTCCGTCTTTTGATAAATTAAGGTGAACAGGAACCAATTGATATACCAGACTTATATTCCCGAAGAACAGCCTAGAAATATTAATCACCTCACAATAATCTTAATCGACTAGCGAAATAAGATATTGTGGAATCACAAACGATGAGACAAAGATGTTTGTGACTACTTTTCTATCTTTCCTATCGGAGAAATTAATCTCGAGCCAATTTCATAATTGTACTCAATACGATAGAAACAACAAGATCAGATCACGCAACTACATAGAAAATAGTTGGGTCTGGATTCACAATCCCAATAAAGTCTTCAAGTCGTTAACCTACAGGGTCTCGATAGAAACCTAAGGTTAAAGGAGAATCGACTCTATCTTATACAACTAGTATCACACAGGATGTGTCGGGATTAGGTTTCCCAGATGCTAGAGTTCTCCTTGATATATTCTTCGAATCAGGATTTGCAATCAATGCTACCTTGGTAAGAAAACATTCAATATTCACCGTTAGATGAAAACCTGATTAGATTCAAGATAGTATCTTTCAACCGTTAGATCGAATCTTATCTTGTTATACACAAATGAAATGCACGTTCATTTAGGTTTGTATAACCGTACCTAAACGTGTACACCTAGTTGGTTTAACAGTAGTTAACCAAATGGTTAGCCATATGAGCACTATCATATCAACCTTATTCATCTTCACCATAACTAGTCCAAATGACTCAAATGAACTAGTTCGAGAGTTGTTCAATTGCTTAGATCTTATAGAAGTATACAAGACACAACCGAAGAAAAATTGGTTTTGATTTACTCGAATCAATTCATGAACATTATAGCCACGATTTGCAAATTGCATTCCTTATTATATAAATGTTTTAGTTCATGAACAAACAAATTTTAGAAAGTAACACACTTAAGTATGCGTACTTAAGTAACTGAATTTGAGTTTGTTTTGGTTTTCAAACTCAGCAGAAATTCACGAACGTGAACTTTCCGCTACTATGCGTACGGGTACGCATACTTAGGTAACAGGATTGAGTTGGTTTTGATTTCCAAACTCAGCATAAATTCGCGGTCGTGAACTTCCACTAGTATGCGTATGGGTACGCATAATTACCCAGTCTCCATCAACCATTTAGTACACACACAAGTATGCATACATTTGGTTCCCGGTTTTGGACTTATACACTAATGTGCGAACACACTATATGCTTATATCCAAAGATGGTTACATGTTCTAAACTCTTTATTTCAATCATTGAAACATTCTTAGAGGATGTTATATAAAGGTTATTCAAAATCCAATTTTCATCAAAGCGATTTTCAAGAGATGGAAACAATCAACATGACTTTCGTCACTTGTAAAGATAAACTTGGCCAAAGCGAAAGCTTACCAACACATATTTCGAGAAATAGATAAGCGAGATAAACTCGGCTCTAAATAACAAATGTGTATAATAGAAGTTTATATAGCAATCCAATTTTTGTCTCAAGATAGGAAATAGAGTAGATAGACTTTTGAGTGATAGATAAGTTCAAGTCTCCACATACCTTTTAGTCGATGAAGATCCACCAGTTCCTTGAGTAGTTCTTCGTATTTGCATGATGAACGCCGTGGAGTCTAGAGCTCAACTACAATTTCTATCCTAGTCCGAGACTTAGCTATAAGTAGACTAGAAATCAAGACTTATAGTTTTGACAACTAAACTTGACAAACAAGCTTGAGATAGCAACGCTTGCGAGTTCGACCGAGCAGTGCTCTAACAGTAACAGGTCCTGGTAATTGGTGTAACCGATCCTGGTAACTGGTGTGACCGATCACAAGCAATACCATGGGAATATGGAAACCGGTTCTGATAACTGATGTAACCGGTTCTGGTAACTTGTGTGACCGATCACAAGTATTTCCATATTAAGGTATAATCGATCCTAGTGATTGGTAGAACCGATTGAACCCATGTATGTGATTTGATATTTGATAAATCACATAGTTATCATGGAATACAGGTGAACCATTTCTATACTTGTTTGGAAGTGTAGTATAACCGATTCCAAGAATATAAATCCATGTAAATATGAATAAGAATTTACAGTGAAGAGATGTCAACATACTTTGAACACGTACAATAACTCTTATCCTTTATTGTTCAATGATATTCCTAACACTCAAAGAGATCCTGTGCCGAAATAAATTGAGAATTCTTTAATTAAGGTTTTTGGTTTTATATGTTTTAATTACTAGTAATTAAATCTATATCTCTAGAGAATAAAAATTAGTAATCTGCATTTACTAATTAGAGATTTTCTATTGAGAGATTTCAGAAATTTTGGACAAGCATTTATTGGAATTAGGAAAACCGAATTTCGCCATTCATTGGTCTATAAATACCTAAGTTTGTATTTCTAGCAAACTATCCTAAGAGCCAGGAAAACTTCATGTCTTGTTGTTTCTGGTGGAGCCGTCTATTCGGACAGGAAAGTATCCTAATTAGGTGAAATCTCTTACGACCGCTCGTTTAAAGACTTTTGTGGGATCAAGAAGCTCTACGAGTACCATTGGTGGGAAACTAGATAATTGGAGTGTTATTAGTTTTTGATTGATTTGATTGACTAACGGTTGTTGAAACTTTGATTGCATCTAGTTTGTTTATTCTTGAGAATCTTCTCTTATGATATAAGATTCACTCAAACTAGATCGAAGTATCGATGAGATCTTTCGAACTGTTTGTAGATCTAAAGACATCTTGTGATAATCCATTGTTAATAGACTCCGTTCTTTGTGTGATTGATCACAAGAGACTAAAGTGGTGTTATGAAGGTTTTTATTGAAGATTAAAGAAGATTTGAAGACGAAGAAGATTTCTTATTAGTTCTCATACCTTTGTGTGTGCACAAACCTTGATCGGCTGGGATCCAACTAGAATCAAATTTCTTAGATTGATTAGTTGTGTGAGATCAACATCACTTTATAGCTTCTCGCTGAGATCTAAATTGATTGATTGCGAATCTAAACTTAACTGTTTTTGTAGTTATTAGATAGATTGATATAACTAGGCAAAGGAGTTTATTAGATTAAATAGAAGAGCCTTTGCTTATGACTTGGTATATCTTTATCTTGAAAGAATCAATAGAGTTGTTACCAAACAGATTTGTTGTTCCTATACTGTTTGAAATACGATCCAAAGGAATTGTACCAATGCGTGACCTTCGAAGTCGGAAGCGCAAGGATACTGAGGAAACTAAGTGAACTAGGGGTAGTTAGTTGCTTGGTCTCAACTATACGAAATTGGTGTAGATTTTGTATAACGGCTTAATTCTGAGAGTATTCAATTTTAGACTAGGTCCCGGGATTTTTCTGCACTTGCAGTTTTCCTCGTTAACAAAATCTTGTTGTGTCTTTTACTTTTGTATTTCCGCAATTATAATTGTTTATTATAATTAAAAGCAAAATACACAAACATTAACTCCGCAATTACTTGATAGTGATCCTATACAATTTGGTTAATTCCGAACCTATTATAAAGTAACATACTTCGTTGTTATATTGTCTCGATCTTGTATCCATAGTCAATCAGAAAAATTATCTTGTTATTGTATTGTCTCGATCTCGTATCCATAAAAAATCACACGAAGTGTGAACCAATTAGTTGTACTGTCTCGACTTTGTCCATAGACGATCACTTTTGGTAGAGGACTTATAGGTTGAAACAAAAAAATTGTGGTGTATTTGGGTACCCTCGTCTTTTCAGACACTCGATCGCTCGCTGGAAAGTCTGTCGTGTATGCCTATATATTATTTTTAACATATATGCATATATGTTTGGCACTTTGGCATACCCATAGTGGGTGCATATATGACAAAATCTGATGTTTGACATGTGCATATGAATAGTCCTTATACCTAAAATTTTGCATGGCTCCGGATCCCATGTCCCCTCCTTGCCGATATCCCGTGTCCCTGCAATTATATAGTTACATTTGGCACATATTACCTTCCCTTATTTTTACGGTTGAATGAGCTAAAAAAACAAAGAGAAAGAATTGCTGAAAATATCCCCAAGAAGATTACGCTACACCCGAACCAAATTCTTAACTTACATCTCCTTATATATATCTTTTCCTTATGAAGTTCATCCTTCTCAAACCATTCTTTTTTGTACTGAAGTTCATCCTTCTATTGACTATTACATGAACCAGAGAGTCGCAATAGTGTAAGAGAAATAAAGAAAGCTTAATATATGATTTGATTTTTTTATATATTGTTAATGATAATTATATAAATTTCCATTGTTTCGATGGGCTTCACAAATACCCTTATCACACAATAAATATACCTCTCTCCATCTTAAAGCCCATCAAGGGTCCATTGACATTTATTTTGTTTACATATTCCCCCTTCCTCTTTTAATACGGTTTTAAAGAAAATTATTTCTTTATTTTTATTTTTCTCAGATCTAAACTTTTATCTCTTTCTCTCCCTAGAACACCACCGCCATCACCACCGAAGCTTCTACAACTACCACCACCAGCTCCGTCACTGCCATCGTCACCACCACGCCCTCCACTATTAACTGCAGATCTATCATTAGGTTATAAAAAATGGTGATGGATGAATGAGAGAATAATCTTCAAAACCTAATTTTGAGAATTAGATCGTTAGATTCAGTTTTATTTCAACTCGATCCGTCTCGAATTACCTGAAATCGACGATAACAATGTTAGTTCTTGAAGAACTGTAAGTATTAATTGGGAAGAGATGATGAAAATCGTCATCAATAATTGGATCTGTAGATTCAATCATCAAAACGAATTAAAAGGTAAGTTTTATCTCTGATTTTCATTGTAATTAGTGTTGATTATTAATCTTTAAATTTCAAAACGTAGAGAAGACGAATTAAAAAGATAAATCTAAGATATACAGAAGATAATTTTTTTGGTTAATTTGTTGATTTACACATAGATTTTTGCAACTTGTGCTTAACAATCTCTATGTGTTGGTGGTGGTTACCGGGAGATAGCGATGGTGGTGATTACTTCCTTCTTCCTAACAAAAAATGTATATAAATGATGGTGTTGGTGATGATTTTATGAGTTGGGTATGTCACTACATATTATTATCAATTATATTTCGCCACTCTAGATCTGTTAACTGTTGGTCATAGTGAATTTGCTCCCTAGTCCACACCAGAAGTGATATTTGATGTTTTTTACATGATTCATATAGATATTTAAGTTTTGCATGTTTTATTTGTTGAAGATCAAGACTGGTTTCAGTACTAGTGGTACTGGAAGTTGTTGTAGTAGTGGTGGTGATTGTGGCAGGTGTAATTGCAGTGAAGGTAGTAAAGGTCTTAAGTTTTTATGGATCAACTACAGTTGTTGATCCCATTATGGGATCAACTCCTATTTGTTGACAACATTTCCTTGGATTAGTATAGTCATGCTTGTATTTCAAATCATGTTTGTTACAATTTTTTTTTTATATGCAGTTAGATTTTTAGATTTTTAGGTGGTTGGTGGATCATTTTGATGTTTTTGCGTTGATGTTTTGTTTCATGGTCGAAAAATCTCTGGACTTTAATTTTTATGGGATCAACTCCTGTTGTTGACAACATTTTTTATGGGATCAACTACTGACTCTTATTGTTGACAGAATTTCCTTGGATTAGTATAGTCATGCTTGTAGTTTAAATCATGTTTGCTAAAAAAAGATCAGTTGAATTTCTTGCTGGTTTGTGTATTGTTATTCTACTAATGGTAGTGGTGGTGTTGTTGGATTTTATAGTTGTAAAGTTCTTCAAATGTTGAATTTATGGTGCAACGGCAGCATGACTGACTCCCCGTCAGATGGTGTGTGTTCGACTCACACCAAGTTCACTCATTCTTATATGTCTTTTTTTTTTGTCAAACTTTGGTTGTTGCAGGCCAAAGATGATTGTTGCAGAGATTTTGATTCACTGCTCTAACACGAAAGGGGGCTTGATGTATTGAAGTTGATTCAGTGCAACTTTTTTTGCATCTTTCTTAGGTTTCATACTAGTTGGATGTTTTTTTTTTTTTTAATTTTTATTTATGATTTTTAGTTTGTACTTGTTATGTTTGTAGTGACATACGTTCTGATTTATTTTTTACGGATGTTATTCCTGTATTTCTTATGTATATGCCAGGTTCTAGGTTCTAGGTTTTTTTATTTTTACAGGAAACTGACTCATATAAATTGTGACAACTCCAACTGTTGATCCCATTTTTTGCGGATCAACTTCCATTGTTGATCCCACTTAAAGGGATCAACTTTGGTTGTTGACACTATAATATGGAAACATTGTTCCTTGGCTCCAATTTTTTGGGTCAACTTCCATTGTTGATCCCACTTAATGGGATCAACTTCCATTGTTGGAACTCAAAAAAAAAAGCATGGTTGTATCCGTATACATAAGTTAATTCTTCCAGCTATACGTACCTGCAATCTTCAATACTAACATTCTTTCACTTCATACCAAACCAATAATACAATCATTAATGATAGATATCCGTAACAAGTAAGTTTTTTTTTTTGTAAACCAATAATTCGTAACAAACCATTACTAACAAAGCAATTAAATTGTTCAGACCCAAAAAGAACCATTACTAACAAATCAATTAAATTGTTCAACTATATACATACTTACATTTACTTAATAAGATGTTTTTCAAAATACACTAAGATTTTCTTTTCAACCATGAACAAACTATGTTAGCTAGCACTTACAGACCTACACTAGTCTAATTGTTCAACTGAGTCTTGCAATTGGATTATTTCTTGAATAGAGTTAGTAACTGAATCAAGAAGTTGTTTCGTCTTCCATGCACCTAATTCTTTAACTTTCTTAATCTCTTGCGGTACATCTTCTTCTTCATTCTTCTTTTTTGTCCTTGGTGATCTCCTCATCATTATCTTTTAGCAACCTGAGTTCAACAACAATGATAGTTAGCATTCATATTTTTAGAGTAGCAAGTAATTTTTTGTATCAACTTAGGTTGTTGATCCCAGTTATTTATGTTAACATTTTAGTTTTATGGGATCAACTATTGTTATTGATCCCATATATGGGATCAACTTCTATTGTTGATCCTATTTTATGTGATCCACTACTGTTGTTGACACCATTTTTTATGGGATCAACTACTGTTGTTGAAGAGAAAAATGTGCATACAATTTTGAAACAAATTATGGTAAATAAGCCGCATTTGAGCGAACTAGACATATCAATTCCACTACAATAAAACATGTAGATATACTCAAGAAACTCATTAACAACATAACTAGTATATCCAACCTAGAGAAATCCATATTTGAAGCAAAATCAAATTCAAAACAACAATTTCTCATACAAACATACTAGAAAACATTCAAAATCATCAAATCATGCTTGTTTCACTCAGACACAAAATACTCAGATTTGACGATAAACCATTTCCCCTCACAAAAATCTCAAGTACATCAAAACTAACAAAAAAAAGACCAAAATCAAACCTAATCAGTAAATCGCAGTGTACAAATTAGGCAAAAACAAACATATAATCATTACATTAACAAAATCAAGACTAAAACATACACAACCGGTATCAATTTTATACATGCATCATGTAAATCCGACATCAAAATCAAGCGCGTTTTACCTGTTCATTTTTTGGAATCTTCAAAGTCTTTAGATCTATTTTTGATTAATATGTAATCTAATTTGATAAAGTTGAAACTCGATTAGGTTTTTTATGTTGATGAAACCTAATTTCTACGATTGTTTTTCAATTTTTTTTCTCGGTTTTTTCAGATATGTTACCAGGATAAAGTATCAAAGAGAGAAGAAACGAAGTTATTAGCAACAACTAGTACATTTAATTCTTTAGTTTTAAGATTCTTCAATTTTTCAGATCTGGTTTTCAGAAACGAGAGTGGGAGAAGACAGAGAAAGTGAGAGAAGAGAGAAAGTGAAATGAATTTTTGATGTCGGATCTTGTTTAACGCGATATGTACATGGGGGCATTTTAGTAATCTAATAATTCGTATTTCTAGCTTCTAACAAGAATATGGACATATTTGTTTTTGGGAAGGGTATATTTATTGGGTGTCAAAAGCAATGGTATATAACTAATGTACCCTATTTTTTATCGAAGATACGGGTAGTTCATCATTTTATATAAAACAAAATCCCTTGTGTGGATGTTAATCATATGTACGTTATAATAATCTAGAAAGCCATCTAAACTTTATACATCGAAGTTAAATCCGTAAGCATAACCATGTAGTTTCTTGTAGTGGTGATTACATGGGGAGCCATCCCATTGTAAGGGTGTGCATTTGCACCTCCTACCCAGCTGGTTCCAAAGTCTATTTTTGGCCCAATAAGTTTATTTTTCTTATATACTAAGCCTATTTTTGCTTTTTTGCGCCTCCTAAAATTTTTTCTCGCCACCATAACAAAATTGTTGGCTCCGCCCCTAGGTGATTACCAAGCAGAAAAGACCACAGCAAACGAAGATCTTGTCAACAACCTTACTTGCATCCCCTTGATAATTTTCCTATATGCCTTGAAAAGCAATCCTAGAATTATGGTTCTGGAGGCAAGTAGACTCGACACCATATATCCATCAGGATCATAACGTTACAGTCGGAAACTTTTATCAATTGTGTCGATCTTTTATTCCTTTGATGGAAAGTTTCTGTTATTAATGAGGTATGTCGGGCATACATGTTTGGGATTTGGATTCATGCCAAAAAAAAAAAAGTGATTATATTTTATATTTTTTCCAGTGGTTTTTTTCTCAAAGTAACCATCTGACCATAAATATTTGAGGAAAATATCAACAACACATGGCAGTATATAATTGGAGGGACATGGGGCACGGGGAAATAGGAGACAGGAGATCCGAAGCCATTTTTCATATCCCTAACAACTAATAGTACTACGGAATACCAAAAATAGAATATATCAGTTATTTTTGTTAATTTGATATGATATTCCTATAATTTACATGATAAATATTTATGTGATTATTATAGTTATACGCCGCGGCTCGGGATTTTACCCCCAACACCTCGCCGCGCCTTACGCCTTGAACAACATAGAGTTAAAAACCATATGGGAACTTCTACTATGATAACTATGCCTTCTTACTCATTAATAGTGGTTTAACACTTCGTACCATAGGTAGGTTTCACAAAACATCAACATGAACAAGTGTATATATATTTACTACTACTAAGGTTTTGAACAAACCTTAGAATTACCAAGCATCGATGAAAGAAGAGACAATCAAACTTGACAAATTAACGTCGCCAAGATGTAGCCAAACACTTTCTTAACCAAACTTCATCCCTCAAGATCGCAACTGATTTCACTCTCCGTTCTCCATATAACCGATCAATTTCTCAAATATTGGTTTTTCTCTCTCTCTCTCTCCCCATTATTCACTAAATTTTACGACACAAAAAATAAAACGATTTTTTTTTTGCTATGGCAATCAAACTTCATACTCATATTCGTCAGATTCAACAAGATATGACGTAATCTAACTGGGAGTTAACTCCAGTTATCCACCGAATATTTTAGGTGTTCGTGAGTATTAAACGAATATTTCTTTATCCTCTTTTCCCACATACGAGATTGGTGTCATGAGAAAACGGATATTTATTTTCGGGGAACGTAGAATATTACTCTATCAAACAGGAAATCTCGATGGGAGCAGAGATGAAAAGATTGATGATTGTCATAATTAAGAACGGTTATGATATTGACGATGAAGATGCGCAGATGTGACGACTATGTCTTCATTCAACATCTCGAGTTGAGAGAATTTTTTTTTTTTTTGAAACATGAAGCTTATTAAACTACGAAGGGGCTATTACACAAGGGAATGTGATACTCGAAGATTCATCAATTACAATTAGATTAGTGGGCCACGAATCTACGTAGGCATGAAAATGGAGCAGAATGGGAACGACAATCTTCAGACCGGAGATACATTGAGGACAGAGGTTGGCGTCGAAGGTCGAAAGGCCTTCAGTCAAGGCTTTCTACAAGAAAAGTTATACTTTTGATGGGCACGCCAATGTCCATAGGAACTTCGTTGGTGGTAGAGGGGTTCGATACAATTAATTGAAGGTGTTATTTAGGCTTTTGCTTCCATATGTTGAGATGTATCACCAAAATGAAATTTGTCTAGCTCTTGTTTTTTCAGCTTGGTCCATAACTTCTAAATGGGCCCACAGATACACAACTAAAACATAGAATAGGGAAAATAAATAAAAAATACACGATGGGGAATACAAAGATTCATAAATGAAAAAGACTCTGGAAAGCCTAATGCACCTAACACTCCTAATCTAACACAGACTAATGGAAATTTAACGTTATAGTGAAGAAAATGAAGATAGGGATTCCACTGTGCCATTTAAAATACAATTAATTTTGATGCATGATGTTGTAATATGATTGATTGAAACAAAAATACTCTGGGATGTAATTAGTGTTGAATATATTCAGCCAATGAGATTTTCTATGTTGGTTACTGAGAGTACTCGTTTTGCTTGTATCTGTACCGCTTAGTTCGTTTCAAATTATTCTTGGTTAGACTATAGAAAAATACTTCATAATAATTTCAAATTATCTAATTCTTGAATCTTAGATTAACAAAGGAATCGTACCAAGATGAAACTTAGCCTTACAAATCTTGGCAAAACACAAGAACTGTACCATGAATAAACTCAACCTTAAAATTAAAATTTATAAATCAAGTTGCATAACCAAGAACTTACCCCGAACCTATCAAACTGAAACCAAAGCATAATTTAGCCATTGATTATATCAGTGTGATTAAATAAATCACCAAGAACATAGATCTTCCAAAATCATCGAGCTGAATAAAAAAACTGGTGGATTGCGGAGAAATAATATTACCTTCCAAACTTTAGGTTCATTGAAATATAAGGTAATGGGTTAACCGCGAAATACAAGACTAGAAAACGACCATGGTACCATAGGGTAAGATTGGAGAACGGGTTACTCATAAAACACAAGCCAAAGGAAGAAAACACATGTATTGATAATTTAAATTTGAAGGTATATAAAGATTATAAGTATAATTGATTTGTAGAGTCGATGCGCATTATTAATAAGGATTTCAAAGGATTTGAACATGACGGTCAGTGGGTTGTAGCAGGATCAAAGATAGAGGGGAATGTTGAATAACTAACAATCCGATGTGGTTTAAAGGTTTCTAAATTGATTTGGGTTATAAATTAGAGGCACAAGTACAAGGCATGCTTTCAAAGAATTGAATGAAAATAACACATAAAAGGGAAAATAGATAAGCACCAGAAACAATAACCTTACACTTATCATCAAGATAAGAAGATACTCAGAAAAGACCAATTTAGTACCTTTTATGATCTTCCATCATAGCACAAAACAACAACATAAAACTTTAAATCGAATAATATCTCATCATATTGGGTGGGGGTTTCAAAACATAAAAAAAAGAAGAAGATCTAATTGAGCTTATAGCCCGGTGGAATGGAGATTTAGCCGGAGAAAGATGTTAGAGCCGTTGAAATAGTTAGATTTATGGTTTTCAAGAGGGGTTCATAATATGAAGAGTTTATTGGATAAAGGGGATCTTTTTTTAGGGGAGTCTTTCTTTATAAAATTTAATGTTGAAACGGTTATTATACAATCGTCTGAAATTCAATCATTAATTACCATAATGTTAATAATTGTCGTTGTTTTAGGGAAAGTTCTGGAACCCACTAGAGATTATTATTCTAGGGAAAACATATGGCTTCCTAGTTTGGGACAATTTTATATTAAGATAGGTTTCCTAATTAACATTAGGTTTACTAGTTGTTTAGGGTTTTCCAAGGAGACTAATGCTTGTGAAGCAAGTTTATGATTACTATATAAGGAGGCTTATATGGTGATAGTTATACATGGAATTCACTAGTTTAGAGAGTTATAGAATACAATGTAGTTCTCTAAGTTTTTGAGGGATTGCATCACACCTCTTGGGGTGGAGTTTTAAGGATAAGAGAGAGAGATCATTCTATGGTGTTGAGAGATACATCGTTGGCGTTGAAAGAGACATTATAGTTCTAGGGAGAATAATTCTTGAAGTATTATTCGTTATGAATATCCAGAAGACATTTCTTAGTGAAGATAATATCACGTTGTCTTTGATGGTGGAAGAGACATCGTTAGTGTTGGAAGAGACATCATTATTGTTGGAAAAAACATCATTTAGAAGGATATCATCTCATTATGTGAGATAAGTGTTATCTTGTTTGGTTAGACATTATTCTGTTGTTTATGCAGTGTTTTCTTTATGAGAGTTATTTTAAGGTTTATGATCAACACAATATTGAATAATAGTTTATTGATTGATTCTTCAATTATTGAGTGTGTAATTCTCTGTTAGTAGTTCCATAATAATGAAGCAGTGATCGCAGTCGTATGCGTCAAAAATAATTCACTTTCTCACTCAATAAAATATAAATGAGGTATAAGATAAGAAAGAGTTCGTTTACACAGAGAGGTCTTGGGTTGTCAATATGTTTTGATTTCCTATTTAGAACAAGGGGGTTTCCTTCTTTTATGTAAACTAAAAGTAAAACAAGTAAAATAAACAAGTAAATCAGGAATATGTGAAAGTATTGGTCAAGGATTTCATCTTCATTCACAAACATGTTCTTGTCATAATAACTAGAATTGATATTTAATCCCTCATTATCAAAAGCCCTAGGATACCTAATCTAAATAATATCCCACAATTTCCTGATTTCATCACATATATATGTAAAACGATGCAAGTATGAATTCTACCAAAAGAATAACCTAACGCCCTGCGCTAATCAAGTTCAATTCCCATGGAGCATTAAGATTCATGAAATTAGGCTAATCAATGCAATTGAAATAAATTGCGCAAACAATTCGAACAAAGGTCATGGTTCACATATGATTACAAGGATATATCACTGTAAGCTATAACCATATTTATGCTACTTGGGTTCAAGGATTATCGCTCGATGATTAACCCTAAACTAGCCTTAGATGTGATTACAAGTTCTACCAATTTGCAACTTGAAAAAACAAACAATCAAATCATGTTACAATACGTCAATCATATAACTATATTTTCAGAGAACCGTGAACGATAAATATGAGACAAAACTAATATATTGAATCAAAGAACCATGTTATGTGAAATCGAACTAATCCATAACCAACAGAAAATTAAGTACTCATGCTCATGGAGTTCATAGCAAGAAGAAAAATAAAAGCTTTCATGTTTCTAAACCCTAGAATAAAAAATAGAAGAGCAGATAAAGATCGAATGCGAAGACTTTTCTCTTTTATAGGTGTTCCATTAGGAAAAATCCCGTGCACACAAACTCCTGCCAATCTTTTGCCAAAACTTAACTAAGTCTGGACGTGAAGTTGAGCCCACAAGTGAAGCCCAGTCAAACAAATCCATCAGCTCACCTGAATCAGCAGGTTAACTCGCCTGAACCGGAACCCAG
Source organism: Papaver somniferum (assembly GCF_003573695.1). Taxonomy (NCBI): domain Eukaryota; kingdom Viridiplantae; phylum Streptophyta; class Magnoliopsida; order Ranunculales; family Papaveraceae; genus Papaver; species Papaver somniferum. The sequence goes on along the minus strand of NC_039360.1, from coordinate 149,514,100 downwards.
CCGAGTTATGGCTGTTTTTGAGTAGTTTCCCGGCCAAAATTCATTCTTCACCCCTGCACATTCTTGGTTTTCACTCATGCTTCTGCCACAGTTGTAGCAGCTTCAACTCATCTCCATCAATGCCTTCAATTCCATCTCAGACTCACCATCTCTGCTATATTGCATAACTGCACCAGCCATTGCCTCAGTCCATTGGAGGTGAAAGACTGAGCATAACCTCGAACACCCCCAACTTCCTTGCTCTACTCTCATTCACAGCTGCGATACCTCAGTTTCATCTGCATTACTTCACAGCTACCAGTTCTCTCCTTTCTCTGCACTGTACCTGAGTCTCCACCATAGCCAATATCAATTCAACCTTCACTTCCAACAAATCTCTTGAATCAGCATCAATGCCCATCTCCAACTGAAAAATCACCTGCAACTCATACAATCCACCCAGTTCAGTTCCAAATGCTCATATAGCCATTATACCAACAACTCCAGTCCTTGTAAACAACCACCAGTTGCCCTGCATCTTTCTGTATCTCGCCTAGCCATTGTTACCTCCACCTTCAGCTCATAACTTCAGTTCATCACTCTCGAATCCACCAGCAACATATCCCAAGCCAGCACCAGTTACAGCTTTGCCTCAAGCCTTTCATAATCACCAATCAATCATTTCCTGTAGCTCACTACAACACCATCATTTATCCAAACCCAACAATGAGTTCAGCTGCAACTTCTGCTGCTTCAGCACGACCACCTCTTCCACCCTGTTCTCAAATATACAGCACAACAACATCATCCCATTGACTGCAACATCAACAACCACAACCAACTGGTGCTCAACTGCTCACACGTCTTCAATTTCATCACTTCCATCTTTGCAGTCTTTCCCAACTTCCATTCCTCTTCATCTTCTCTAATTTCATGATTTATTGGTGAAACTCATGTCTAATCTGAGACCCCATACTCCATTTTCCAATCCATCTAGCAGCAAATTCTTCCTCCATTATCTCCAATCGATAGTATCAACAGAAACCCTAGTTACAGTAAGAACCCATTTCTTCTGTGAACTCAAATATCCTTGAAGATCATCATTACCTTCATTCTCAAGATTCAGTGATAGCAGAATTTGTTTCTTCTTCCTAAATTCAAACTAAAACCCATTTTCTCAACAGCAAACCCTAGTTCTTCATATGATCTGTTTAACCTCTCATCTTCGAATTCTTCTTTAGCAACAGCTTCCTGTACAAATTCAAGTAAAACCCCTCTCAAATGTCTTCATTTCTCAAGAACCCATCTCTCTGATTTTCCTTCTCAATTCGGACAACAGTAGCAGAAATGAAGTTGGGGGAAGAAGACTGAGAAACTGATTTCTCAGATTGAGAGTTATGGACTATATCCATGGCTCTGAGTGAAATTGATATCTGCTTTTAACAGTTCTTTTTGGACTTTTGGCTGGTTGTCCCTTATCTTTGGCTTGGCTCCCAGCATCTCTTGCCTGTGAAATGGCGCTTTTGTCTTTTTCTCCCAAATTGGATGATTTCTTCTTCTTTTGCGCCAAATGACTCCAAGACACCTGATAACTCAAAATCAATCGGAAGATACATAATTTACAAGAAAACTTGCGAAGAAAGCATAAACATTGATAATAAATCAAGGTGTTTACGACACCTATCAAATTCCCCCACACTTATACTTTGCTAGTCCTCGAGCAAGTCAAACAAAATAAGTCTAAAACATACATACAACTCCGTGTCGTCGAGGCTATGGTCACACTTAGCATTTATAATAGGCCTTTAAACCCCTAGGTGTCCCTAGTGGACGAGTTATAGTCTCGTGAGGGTTTACTAGAGATATACCCACAAAACCTACTTTTTCAACTTACTAGTTCTCTGAAATGATAGCATTCAACGCGCTAAGAAGACATAGAGATTCTGCACACTAGTCATAAGAAGTTAGACACATATATAAACACAATCTCATCCTTAAAAGGTGAGAGAGATATAACCATCCCTTATCGAAAGATTCGGGTTCGGAGTGATCAAAAGTCTCGACTCTTCCTCACAAGAAAGGGTTTTATGAAGTCTCTCTCAATAATAAACAACTTTTTATGGGTCACACATGTGACCAGGTAGGAATGAAGAGAGAATTCTGCGACACGTTGAATGGTAGGAAGGCAAAAACCCTCCGAATCGTTTTGAAAACCCCCATCTTTTATAATTTTTGAAAACCCTTTTTTCTGACGATCTCTAACAAAGGAAATCAACCACTTAACGAAGGTGGGAATATGCTTACTTACATCGTTATCCGTTTGACCTGCAGTTAGCACCACTCTCACAGCATCCATAGAAACATCTCCGGTCTTTAATCCTTGTCTGCATCTTCGTCTTCGGTCTTCAACTTGTGATGATAACTCTTGAACTTCGTAGAATCTTGACAATGTGATTCTTTCCTCTAATTCCTTGTTGCTTGAAACTTCATTATAGATATTCCTTCTTTCCATTGGCTTTATTGAAAGAACAAAACTAAAAACAAACCAAAATATGATACAACACATTTTTCCTGTCTCTTTTTTTTTTCTTTTTTTATTCTCTTTTATTTTTTCTTTTATTTTTCTTTATTTTTTCTTTTTTTTTTAATCGAGACAAGAAAAATAAAACAAATACAAAATAAAAACAAAATAATAAAACAAATAATAAACATAACAAAATTTTCTCTTGTCTTTTTTTTCTATTTTTTTTTGTTTTTTTTTGTTTTTTTTTGAGACAAGAGAAAATAAAATACAAATAAAGAAACATGGTGAACAGGGTGACATGGCGGTTAACAGGGTGAATAAAACTATTCAACTTATGTCTGCTATCAAAAAGCTCAAGGATCCCCAAAGTGAGGTGTCGCTACTTCGAAATTGTGTCGGTGTATCAAGATTATATTTTGCTATGCGCACTACTAATCCGGCAGCTCTACAACAGGCCTCTGACCTCTTTGATGACCACTTGTTCCAATATCTAAGGCTTTTAATCACTAGATATGGACCTGGATTTGGGCCTTTGCAACAGAGACTGGCTACTCTTCCTATCAAGGATGGTGGGCTCGGCATATATACCATGCCTGACACTCGCACCTATTGCTATCTTACTTCTCAGAGTCAGACTGCTTCGGTGCGGAAGGTGATACTTGGAAGTTATTTCTCAAGCGATAATGGGGTCACCTACCAGTTGGCTCTTCAGAAATTCATTCAGGTATGTGGTTTGCCTTCCACTTTTTGCGTCGATGACACTGCCCCCTCTTCTATGCACTCCCTGACAGTCACTTATTTTGATGCAATCAAGAAGCAAATCCCAGACCAATTTACTTTATATGAAAGAGACTCCATTCTTTGGCAATGTAACCAGATCAAACATGCTAATGATTATCTTTTGGATGTTCCGATCAGCAGTTTGGATCAATGTCTTGGCCCCAGACAGTTCAGAGCCGTAGTTTGCTATCGTCTTGGTATCCCTTTATTTGTTGAGGATGGGTTATGCTCATGTTGTAATAAGTCTATGGATATCTTTGGTGATCACGCGCTTCACTGTGCTAATGATGTTGGACTGAAATTCCGCCATGACTTAGTACGTGATGTAATTGCGAATATTTGTTTCAAAGCTGGTGTCCATGCACGCAAGGAGGTGAATTTTGGTCTTATGGCAGATTGTAACAAGGATCTACGTCCAGCGGATATCCTTGTTCTCAATTGGGAAAATGGCCAAGATGTATGTATGAATGTCACAGGGGTCTCACCCTTTACTGGTGATGGTGTTCGTTCTTTCGTCCCAGGTCAGGCTATCTCTAGTGTAATTTCGCGTAAACGTTCTAAATATTTGGATGAGTGTACCTCGCATGGTTATGGTTTGGGTGTTCTAGTGTTTACTACCTTAGGGGAACTTAGTGAGGATACTATTTGTTTTTCAAGCGTCTGAAGAATTGTTTAGTCAGCCATGACGCTGGTAGTGGTCTAGGTAGTTTTATTTTTCATAGATTGGGTGTTGCTATTCAAAAAGGAGTTGGTGTTCAGCTTGTTGCTCGGCTACCAACTAAGAATTGTATTTAATCTTAAAATAAAGAAATGAAAACAAAACAAAACAAAATAAAATAATGAACCTAACAAAATTTTCTCTTGTCTCTTTTTTTTTTATAACAAGGGACCTAGCATAGTGATGACCATGTCCCATTATTATTATTATTATTTTTGAAGACAAGAGAAAATGAAATACAAATAAAAACACAAGTACAAAGGCCATTGGTGTAAGTACTTTACCGCTTGATTCTTCACAACTTGTATGTCTTGATATCATAAACTTTTCGAACTCTTATCCTTGATAATATTCGTTATTGTACATAAAGTCTTCAACTTGTAAAAATTCTGCTCCTTGTCTTGTTACTTTACTTGAATCTGAAATCTGCTCATTTCTGTACCGTTGCTTGTAAACCTTGAACGTCTTCAACTTTCCTTCGAATTTGTGATGATCCTCTTGTTGATGATAATGGTGTTTCTATGGACCTGTTGGTGTAGAGAGAGATAAATTGGATGGTGCTAACTGCGAACAAGATTACAAGTGGTATGTAAGTTAGCAATTCGATGTCACCATCATGATTGACATAATAGCACTCAAGAGATCAAAGTAATGATTTTATTGGTGGGAGGTTGGGTAGCTCACCATTCTACCCAGAATTAACGTACGGCGACACACACTCTAAAAGCACATATTTTTGAAGGTCGGTGCCTCACATTATGTAACATGGGTAGTCTCCACTATAGGGGACCACAACTCTAATACCGAATTCAGTCTGCACCTCATTTGCCACTGGCATGGTTAAATCCAACTTTAACTCTCAAACAAGCAAGAAACCTGATAACATTCTCTGTCATCTTTAAGTTCAGTCACTCTTGTGGGAATCTCGATGTAATCTTAGCGACATGTATACTATGTGACTCTAAACTAACTACAAGTTGGAGTTATTCATGCAATTGTTTACAAAAATTTTGAAAATTTATGAAAAATATTTTACAATGCAAATGCTTAACCACTCCCCCACACTTAAACTCTACATTGTCCTCAATGTAAATTGAATCGTCCAAAGAAAGTCAAGGTGGGAAATCTTATAATGATATGCGACAAGAAAAAGTAAATACAAGACAAGAAAAATAAAAATAAGAGATACAAAACCTATGGGTTGCCTCCCATGTAGCGATTGGTTTAAAGTCGTCAGCCCGACTATATCCTTGCAAGATTCATTCCCCATATACCAACAATCTGAAAAGTTGAGCATCCTTCCATGTAACCTGTTTTGCAAACACTAGCTTCACACAAATATTAATAACATAAAACATAAATGAAGCTATTAACCGATAAGAATTCCCCCCACACTTATTCTTGTCCATACTTGGAAGTGGATAAAGAATATAGAATTCGGGAACTTCCACGGTTTCTTGTTCCATAACCTGCATAGTATGAGAATAAAGCATCTCTAATGGAGGATATCGAGAAACAAAGTCATTCAACATTATTCTCGAAGCACATACGTTCAAACCAATAAGAGGTAAAGTAGAAGAAACAATATGCAAAGGGTTAGACAAACTTTGCGGAAAATTTTGGATTACGGAATCCTCTTCATCCTTGAAAAACTTAAGTGAATTATTCACCTCTTGTATATCGTGGTCCTCTATCAAACCTTGCAAACATTCTTCATCCATTTCTGCCTTAACCAAAGTCTCGACATCAATATCTTCATTATAATCCTTTGCAAGCTTAATTAGGTCTTCCACAATATTGGTCATAACGGTCACATTCTCGACACACTCCTCATCATTAGACTCAAACCTTGCTGCAAGTAAGTTTTGTAAAACACTAGTTTCATCAAACTCATGTACCTTTCGAATAGGTGTTTGATCATTATAAAGATCAAGAGTTGAGTCAACTACACTAGTTTCATCAAATATCTCCAAAGGTTGGTCCTTTTCAATACAATTATCCATTTCCTCTTTGTATTCATCAATGCCCTTTCTTACGTCGGAAACACCTCTTTGAAGCTCTTGGAGTGATCCATCCAAATTCTGAATATAGTGTTCCATTTGGTTGTAAAACTCGTTTGACAAGGCAAAAGTAGAATCTGAAATACTTACTCCGTCATTGTTGGGCCAATTATCTTCCCTTTGAATGGGTGAATGATCATAACTACGATCAGAAATTGGGACAAACATATTATGAGCACATTCGGTCAATGAAACTGGTTCCATGCTTGGTTGTCTACAAGATGACTCCATGTTGTACATAAATTGTTGCATTTCATCTACCAAACTAGAAGAAATATTAATAGGAGCACAAGTATCAACCCCTCTTTGTGGTTGCTCACTTACATACCCACCGTAAGAAGGTTGGAATGTATGAGAATAACTAAAAAGGTACATGGAGTATTGATCATAACTAAAGGATTGGTTTTGATTGTACTTCCTGTAAGGGTGATAGTTTTCATGTTGTTGAGGTTGAAAGCCATACTGATTGTTCCAATATGCTTCGTCCATAATATGTACCTGAAACAAGAGTTCTCAAAACTATGTTAAGAACCAAAAGAATATGAAAAATAAAAAAAAAATTAAAAACAAAAATAAGAAACCAAAAACAAACAACAACCCGCTGCCTCCCTGGCAGCGGCGCCAAAATTTGATCACAGTCGTATGCGTCAAAAATAATTCCCTTTCTCACTCAATAAAATATAAATGAAGTGTAAGATAAGAAAGAGTTCGTTTCCACATAGAGGTCTTGGGTTGTCAATATGTTTTTATTTCCTATTTAGAACAAGGGAGTTTTCTTATTTTATGTAAACTAAAAGTAAAACAAGTAAAATAAACAAGCAAATCAGGAATATGTGAAAGTATTGGTCAAGGATTTCATCTTCATTCACAAACATGTTCTTTTCATAATAACTAGAATTTATATTTAATCTCTCATTATCAAAATCCATAGGATACCTAATCGAAAGAATATCCCGCAATTTCATGATTTCATCACACATACATATAAAATGATGCAAGTATGAATTCTACCAAAAGAATAACCTAACGCCTTGCGCTAATCAAGTTCAATTCCCGTGGAGCATTAAGATTCATGAAATTAGGCTAATCAATGCAATTGAAATAAATTGCGCAAACAATTCGAACAAAGGTCATGGTTCACATATGATTACAAGGATGTATCACTATAAGCTATAACCATATTTATGCTACTTGTGTTCAAGGATTATCGCCCGATGATTAACCCTAAACTAGCAGTAGATGTGATTACAAGTTCTACCAATTTGCAACTTGACAAAACAAACAATCAAATCATGTTATAATACGTCAATCATACTAGGTATCACCGGGGCCTTACGACCCCGACTCAACCTCCCGTTATAGTCTTAAGTGTGTGTACATTGTGTACATTAAAACAGATAACAACTTAGTTAATGTCATATCATAATATTTTTAAAAAACTACAACGTAGTAAATTTAATTACTCGAACCCTTGTGATTTTCACATGTATTTGATGAAATATATGCTGATATGAAAAAATAAAATAATGTAATACGGTCTCATAAACACCTAAAATATATCTACACTAAAGAAATAAAATATAATTCATGAAATACATGCCAATAGGAAAAAATAATGTACTGTTATTTTACTTATCAAAAAAGATTGGATTAAAGATCACTACAATAGAATTGTAGATGAAATATCTAACCCTTTGTTTGTGGGTGAAAACTGTTTCTGCCGGTTTTGGTAAATTCGGGTGTGTGGATGAGAAACAAATCTAAAGCCTAAACAATGCACTGCACGGGAGTACTTTTGATTCGAGAGATCAATCTGTACAATCCCTACCTAAACCAAGAAATGGTCGTTCCAAGCTTGCTTCGGTCACAAAGTGAAGGAGAAGGGTTGCTCTTAGGGAGGGAAGCGAAGAAATTGTTGAGACCAGAATGGTTAATTCTGAAGGTGTGATTGTTTTATGACTTATATCAGAAAGTGGAACTGGCTTGCGGAATGAAAGCTATCAGTTCTTTGGTGATTTCTGGATACTGTGTTGTTCTCTGACCAAAGACTTGTTCTTTGATGGAAATAGGTGAAACCTATTTATACAAGTCATAATAAAACGTACCCTGGTCTCGTAGGAAGTGGGAACGATTGAGTGATGGAAGAGTGTGTAACCATCAGAAACCGTGCTTCCATGATGAAGGAAGTGGATCCGTTTACACCCGTTACTTCTTGCCACCATTAACCGTCCTGCTTCATGACACTTTCTTATAACAGGCATATTGAACGCCGCACGCTGTAAACCTCCAGACCAATACCCTGATGAGTATCCCCCAGTTTGTGACATGTTTGATGTCTCGAGCATTTTCGTGGAAAACATGTAGCAGTTTGCTACATGTGGCAAGTCAAAGTCAAGGAACTTGCCGCAGGAAAATAACATGTGATGCTATTAGGATCATCTTGGCTGGTCGCCTAAAACTTGCCACAGGCCTGTCAGTTCGGCAGGAACTTGGGCGGCCGAGATTATATCTCGTGAGGAAAGGTAGCCATCGATTATGGCCACACCATGTTGATGTCTGGCAATGGAATAGTGGCGTTTTAGTGTATGCTAGTGGCACTGCGGCATAACTGACATAGTTCGTGCATGCCAGTGGCACAGAGGTGCAAGAAGCACCTGGCGTAGCCATGGCCACTAGATTTAGGCTCATCTCGGCTAGTCGCCTAAAACTTGCTACAAGTCTGTCAGTTCGGTGACGAACTTGGATGGCCGAGATTGCATCTCATGAGGAAGGGTAGCCATCAATTATGGCCACACCATGTTGATGCCTGACAATGGTACAGTGGCGCCTTTAGCGCATGCCTGTGGCACTGCGGCATGGCTGGCATAGTTCGTGCATTCCTGTGGCACGGTGGAATGGCTGGCATAGCCTATGCATGCCAGCGGCGCGATGGAGCAAGTGGATCCCGGCGTAGCCATGGTCATTAGATTTTGGCACATTGGTGTTAGACTCCAATGTGGTGTGGAAACATCAGTTTCAGTGGCCACATCAATCCCAATGCTCTGTGGAACATTATCTGGCTTGGTTGGCGTAGCAACTTTGCCTAAATTAGGGTTTGGCATGCCGAAACCCTAATTAGCGCATATGGCATGCGGCATGCAGTAGGTGGCTGTGGCATGGCATTTTATACAAACGGTGCCAGAGGAGCCATAGGCATGCCACCATGTAGAAACGGTCACAAGAGCAAATATTTCCACGAGTGGCTGTGATGTGGCGCCTTTTTTAGGGTTTCCTAAGTCCGCACGGCTTCTGGCATGTTGTAGGCCCGAGGCGGCATAGTTTTGTGCCACGATTAGAAGTTAGGTTCCATCCACCGCCACTAGAGCATGACCGCGCTTACGGTTAGGCTAGCCACAATTGAAGTCTGTTGTGATGCTGGTCACGAACAGAGAGTGGGTTGGTACACTTTGGCATGTTGCCGCGATAAGTGGCACGTTTGACATGTGTACTTGGCATGCCCGTTTGGCATGTGCGCCTGGAAAGCTCGTTTTGGCATGTTTAGCATGACGTTAGTATGTTGGAACGTTTTTGGGAAGCCAAATTAGTATGGCGACTTCTTGACACAATTTCCACCTCTTTTAAAGCTGTGGCAGGTTTGGAGCAACCTGATGGGTCAATAAAAGTAGGGGGCCGGCCAAGTACGGGTGTGACCACCCTTTTGGTACGCGTGGAAGGTTTAATGAGACCTGATTGGTCGACAAAGGAATTAGGGTCGGTTGGTTAGCATAGGGCCTGGCCAAGTGGCGCCGGCTAGCCTATGGCATGGCCACGCTCCCTCTCATTTCTGCTCCTACTCCGCGGCTCCATTATTTTCTGTTTTCTGATTTTGGGTAGGACTTCGCACCTACTGATCCACGACAGATCAATTGCTTAGTTGCTTAAGCATAATTTCGACCAACATGGCCTAATATACTGCACAGGGCGCAAAAAACCCTAATTTTTGCATATTAGTTTAAATTCATGAATTTTGTGAATTATCACAAAATTGATTGAATTCTATGTGTTGACACAAAATTCTTTATTTACAGAAAGCAGTATGTTTTCTAGTTGAGTACTTTGTGCAAGGACCTTAAACTTGGTACTTGGAAATTTGTGTTACTCTGCTACGAGTGAACACAAATCCGTCATGCCATACCAATATTAAGGGTTCTTCCGGGGAACATAACACAGGGAAAGTACTCAGAGGGTCTTACATTAGTGATAATATAAGCAAGGTGTTTGAAATTTACAGAGTATCTGGGATTGTTGCTACATGCATCAGACTGGATAAATTTCATGTAGATATATTGAACGACTCAATGATAGTGCCAGTGGAGAGGTTGAACACTCATCACTTTTATGGTCCGTCTCTTTGCAGAGTGACGGCACTTTAGACGCGATATTTTTTTACAGATTTAACCCTGAACTGAAAGCCACCATCAACATTATGTCCCCTGCTTAGCTCGCAACAGTGGCATTGTTATGGGGTAAGCATAAGATGGTGATAGATAAGGATGAAAATCAAAAGAGCAAGTCATGAAGAGATTGCCAAGAAAAATTCGGCTAACCTTTGGTGGGAGGCATGAGGAATCCATAATTTTTGCACTGGTGGCTTGACATACCTCTGGCTTGGCCCTGTAGTGCCGGTCCTGGCGCTGCAACTTCTTCCATGAACCGCTGATGCTGACGTTGCTACCTTAGTCATGGAATGGTAAGGATAACGTTGTTGGCTGGTCCAAACACAGAATGGCAAAAAGGGTTCCAGTGGCTTTGGTTCGTGGAACAGTGGAAGGCGTTGCAACCCTGGCAGAGATGGCGCTTCAATCTTGGTTGTGCAGAGATGCCGTTGCAACCCTGAGTAGGAGAAACTTTAAAGAATATGCTAGAGGTTGAACCATAAAAATCAAATCAAAATATTATGGTTATTCAGATTAACGAATGTTTAGCCAGGACTTGCATCTAATTAAGTCAGCAACAAAAAGTAATTAAATATTTTTGGACTACACAGTGAGCACAATGTTGTCACTCATTAACCAAAAAAATCAAAAAGAAAAAACAATATATTATATGCAGTCACCTGGAATCTTTCAGTAGCTTCAGGATCAACTAGATATCTGTCAGGATGAACTTGCCTTGCGTTGCCTGCAACAACATCTAAGTCAAACCCAAATCAGACACCAAAGAGATACACTAAATATTTGAATCCCTAGATTCAAAAAAAAAAACGTCAACCAACACTAAAACAAAAAACAAATATCATAAATCTCCTAAAAACGACAAAAATTGAAATTTGGTAGTTGAGTATCAGACATTACCCTCAAAGACTGGAGATCGACGAAGACATTTGGAAAACTTCTTGAACAAGGTATATGAAGACTGAACTATTCTATTTTACTAACTTCTTGAACAAGGTATATGATACTATGTCGTATGACTTCTAGTAGATTTAATGCAAAGAAGAAATTTCCAGTTAAACTTGTCTTGTTAAATATCTCGAAATATGATTCAAGCATTGGATGTCCAAAGGTACTCCACAATATTAATTCAAATCAATTTATCGTTCAAGAATTAATTTGTGGATCAATTGAAAATTTTCCAAGCAATGATCATATTATTTGGGAATGTTCCAAACATCAAAAGAGAGAAATTCAGAACTTCTGTACTTTCGACTCAAGGTAGGTTGGTGAAACATTTCGCAAACCATAGATATATGAGTTTATGAAATATAGGATAGGTTGGCGAACTAGTTCGCAAACCGCAAGTTCAAAATAGGACAGTTCACGAACCATGGTGATCTGAATTTTTAAGATTGGTGTAAAAGGTTAATAATTAGCGAACCCGGTTCACGAACCGTGTCCATTTAAGCTCTCGATCCAAGTAGGGTTGGCTAACCCTGTTCACGAACCGTAGCACCCTGACTCGTGAACTTGCCTTACGGTTCACGAACCGTTTCACTAACGATCCCAGTAAAAGTTTAGCAGATGCTCAAAAACTTATTTTACAAATATGTTTAGCATTTCTATGACTCTCATAAACACCTCTAAGACATCATTAATAACTAAAACACTTGTGTATGTATTTCATGATTAAATTATTAAGTGTTCAAATGAACATCAAATTGCTTATAGTTCATAAGGCATATTTTCCAAAAAAATTATTATACACGGTTCCGTAACCGGACAACTGTGTATATTCTTCTATATGATTTCAAGAATAATTCTCAAATGCTTACTGAAAACCCTAATTAAAGTTTCATCTAAACAGAGAAGGTGTTTGCTTGATTATCAAGTTATCTTAGTCTTGAAAAACTATAAATAGAGATGCTCTTTTAACTGGGAAAATCAATCCCTGACATTTTGTGTCACAGTTGATAGTTAGAGTCGTCGTATATTGACCTAGGTTTCCTCTGAGAAACATATATAGGTCTACGACTAAAAGAATTTTCTTAGGGGATTCGTGAAGCCAGCTCCGACTATCTTTTACCTTGATAGTTCGTATATCCTGATCTTGCTTTTATGTTATCGAGGTTCTCGTAATCTCTTTCAGGAAAGATAGATAGTAATCGCAAAGTTCTCTTCGTCTCAAGATTTGTGATTCCTCAAGATAGATATCTGAAAACTATTCTTAATTAATAAGTTGAATGTTGTTCTTGAGAGGTGGTAAAAAAATCCAGTCTTTTCATGTAAGTGAGTGTTGGTGTTCTAGATTTGCGAGGTTTGCTAGCTTTGTCTACTGCCAATAGATTTCCAAGCCTTGATATTTGTTCTAAAGGGAAATCAAATAGGCCTAGTATCTGTTAGAGGAAGATTTCTATCAAAAAGTCTTCACTTAGGTTGAAACAACTCTTAGGCTGTAAAGGATGTCAGCTAAGGAAATAAATTGCATAGATCCTTGCGAGGTTTAAGACACGCAAGGAGCGTGATTATAACTGAATTGCTTGGAGGGTAGATTTGGTCTGAACTACATTCGAATCTGAAGTATGATAATAGGCAAGTGTCCATAACGGCTTAATACAGTTTGGTGTTCAAATATGGACGAGATCCCGAGGTTTTTCTGCTATTGCGGTTACCTCGTCAACAAAACTGTCGGTGTCTTGTGTTTTTCACTTTCTGCATTATATTGTTTACCTTTATAATAACACAAGTAATACATATTCAATCTTAGTAGATGATGAGTTTGCTTGGAGGAGTGACGAAGAATTTGCGAGAGAAATGCTTGCCGGATTAAATCCTGTTGCAATTACCCTTCTCAGAGTATAAAGAAACTTTTGATTTAATTGTCGCCTAATTATACATAAATGATATATCTGATACTAATTTTGATATACCTGTAGGAGTTTCCCCCGACTAGCAAGCTTGATCGATTATGCGACTTGTTTCATGTAGAATTCATATCTTTAAAGAGACTGATCTTGGATATTGATTTTTGAGATCGTTCAAGCACCTTCTTAACAATCAGTTTCACAGACTCCATAGTCTATACTTTCTGATTGAGAAGAGATATAGAAATAAACTCTATATACATATTTTAAAGGATCATTAAGTTGGTCTAGTTGCAATTATATTAGGTTTTGCCCACACAAGTTGCAGAACAAAAAAGTTGGTGGTGTACTTGGTACCCTCTTCTTTTCAATTGGTATCAGAGCAGGCTAACATCTTTAGACCTGATAAGTTTGTGTTTCTGGCGATCTGAATTATGGAAAAAAGTGTAATCTCGATTAACGTATCACCAGCCTTCGGTGACACAAATTACTTTTGGTGGATGTAGATGAGGAAAAACGATTTGCTGGTTTTTAAAGAATTGAGGATACGACCGTACGGAGGAGACTCCTCGAACCGAGCGAAATGTTAAACCTCACACAAATGCACCGCTGCAAAGGGGGTGCTTTAGATTCGAAAGATCAATCTATAGTACTCCGGCCTAAATCAAGACAATGACCGTTCCAGAGTAAATTCTGTCACAAGAGAGGATGGGTTGATCTGTAGGAGGGAAGCTGAGAAATGTGTGGGATCAATGGTAATCAAAGATTGTGGGTGTGCGAATTCTGAATATGATAAGCTCTGAATGATTGAAATTTCTCAATTGAGAGTATTTGCTCAATTGATGAGTTGATGATCTCGTGTTGTCAGTTTGACGTGAGATTAATGATACTGTTGATGCCGATGATTCAATCATGATTCAGAGACTTATTTATATTGTTGGAATTGTAGACACCATGATTCCATGAAGTGTGACAGTTGATGGAATCAAGGAGTGGGGAAGTGGAGATCGTGTTTGAAACCAGTTTCTCAACGTGTGGAGACTTGGTCGATTTTCCACCCACTACCTCGTGAATTCCTTCAACTGATTGAACGACTTGCACACATTCCATCGTGTGTTTGAACACACGTGCCGTAGACCGCCAGACCAAAACCCTAAGTGATATCCCCCCAAGTGACACGATTGACGTCTCGTGGTTTGTTAGTCAATTGATGACTTCGTGGTTTAATGGGACAATGAGTCCATGTAGTTGCTGAGTTGAACATGTCATGAGACAGAGGTATAGTTCTTATTTATGAAGTGAGCAAGTATTTCTCATTCGATGGATCGTTGAATATTGATTGTTGAACCAATATCCCTTGGTTTGAGCAAATATTTATCATCTGAGCAAGTGTTTCTCATGTGATGAATTGTTGAATATTTGATCGTCTGAGCATGTGTTGCTCATCTGATGGATTATTAGCAGCGTACCAAAAATATTAATTAGAATACTGGTCATTGAACCGAGTATAATTAATAAAATTAATGACCATGAGGTCGTCGTAAAATTATTAAGGTTGGAATCTGGAATGATGATCCTTGGATTCAAAAACCCTAATTTGATCAATTGATGATCAATTCATGGTTCGTCAGAATTTCAACCATGGGACGAAAGAGGGAGCGACTACATGGGACCGTGAATCAACCATGTAGTGTCCATATACTCAAGTGAGAAAATACGAAGAACTCCTGAAGAGTTGACGATTTGTTGGTGGAAGAATGATTAAATGCTGGCTTAATCATTTATTAAAAATGCTCGTCTGAGCCTTAGGAGCCGTCCATCTCGTGATACTATATAGAAATAATCACTGAAAGTGTTCAGTGTTCATGAGATATGTCGTTGTCCAGTCGTGAGACTACATATCTACATGTACTCTGAGAGAAAGTACTCTCCGTTCAGAATTCGATGAGAGACCCGTGTCTCAATACTCACGTCTGATTGCTGGATCAGAGCTTCGTATAATTATGAGTTCACGATTTTAGCCCTTGTCGAAAATCCACCATCTACATTAAGTCCCCTGCTTACTGAGGAAAGCTGTGTTCCTCAGTCACCATTAAATGGTGATTTTCCGGCCATAAATAATAATACCAGCAATTGAACTTAGTCGTAAGTTGAGACTTTACCGGATTTAGAGAGCATGAGCAAACCACGACTTGATGAAGGCTTCAATGTCATGATTGAAGCGTCGTTTGATGAGCATAAATTGGTGTTGAACCGCTGGTTTGGACGATGGGACCTTGGTCGTTTAGGATTCGCGGGCCGGGCCCAAGAAAGGAATCTGTTTTAGCGCTGATGCTCGTTCGTTCATTTTTGCAGACGCTGATGCAAGCATCTTTATTCCATGATTCGTTGTTTTGCTGAATCCTGCGCTTTGTATAAATGATGCGCTGAATGTTATGCATCTGTCACAGCCACTTTGCAAGAATGACTGACTCCCATGATGATACTTTCAAAGACGATGTTTCCAGGGATGACATCTCCGCGGGTGTAACTTCAAGAAATGATACTTTTGGGACCTCTCAGTGATGGTGAGAGATCCTTCATACTGAGTTGTACTCCTGGTTATTTCATCAACTATACCACAGGATGATCATGTAGTGAGGTTTCAGATCAATGTAGACTCCTCGGAAATGGAAGAAAGTCTTCGGGGCGGAGCACCCAGAAGTAAGGACTACAGGATGTTAGCAATTGACGTGCAGTCCCCAGCCGTTTCTTTGGTGAGTTGTTGGCGCTCCTTGTGTCATGACTTTTTCCTTCTCGTGCAATTAGGATCACGAGACCAAGGTTTTGTTATTTCTTTCCAGACATTTTCTCCATCGATTGACGGTCTTCAACTTGTTCCCAGGAGAACAATTCAGGAATCCAGTAATGATGAAGAAGTCGATGTAAATATCTCTTTCGTGCAGGTGATCACGGCATCTCCTTGAAAGAAATAATAATAATTTTTGTCGATGAATCCAGGAAGAAATCATTGTAGATAAGAATCATGTTGATGAAGAGAATTCTTCTTTGGGAGATGGGAATATGGAGAATTCCCGAAATCCCGAACCGAATGGAGATAGCGGTGTTGTCAACGGAGATTCTGGCATCGTCGAGCTTTCAAATGATTTAGAGACTCCCTTAGTAAGCATATCTCCTGTAATTTCTTCAAAGAAGTATGATATCGCTGATTCGTGAATGAATGAATGAAAATCCATGTGAATTTATGGATAACTTTGCCGAAATACGTCACCGGAAAATTTCAGACTTCAGATTTTACTAGAAACGCTGTAGAATCTTCGTCCGAAGTCGGATTTTCGCGGTTTGCATATGTATATTCAAGCCGAGAAAATTTCCAAGCTTTTTGAAAGAATGTCTTTGAAGTTTGAGCATGTTTAGGGCCTGAAAAAGGCGAAATATTGAACTTCCAGGAGACCTTTAGAACTTTTTCAGATGGCATGTTGTTCCATGTTTTAGCCACATCTCTTTGCTCGTTCATCGTATTGTCATGAAATTTTGAGAAGTTGTAGAAGACATCCATACAAAGAGAATGATATATAACCCATCTTCAGATTCCTCGTAGATTGCTCCCAGTTCGTCTTTTAGTACAGGGAAGAGTACATTTTCTTCAGACGAGGTTACCGTAAAACGTATTTTCATGAATTTCATGCTATTTGCTCGTGCCTTGAGTGTATAATGATTAATATTGATAATGTTGGATTTATTGTATGATGTATTTTATGATCTCATTTGGTTTCAAGCTTAAATGACTCTACTCCTCATGTAATCTTCGTATTAGGTGCCAAATACCGAAGTTGAGGATATTGAAACCAATGAGGATAACTCAAACTGCCCTGGAGTTATTGATGAAGAGACAACCATCTATGCAATTCAAGGCCATGAGAAGGTTGTCATTTAAGTCTTGGAAACTCAGATGGTTGTTGCTTCAGTGATAGAAGAAACCGAAACACCAATAGAGAATACTGAAGAAACTGTTGCCCTGGAGGCTGCTCCAGTAATTGAGAACCGTATAGTGGTGCATGAATATCCAAGTGCAGGAGTTGCTTTTGATCCTCCGTTCGATGCTTCACTCCCGTATCATGAACTAGTTGGCGGATTCAGCGTTCCCATTGGATATGCAGGCTTGTACGAGAAACCGTGGAAGATGTATGGGCACATCGTCGTTACCAAGGATTCGGAGCATAGTTATTTCTTGACGAGGCAAGTAGAAGCCATATTGCGTGTTATAAATGATATCCGCATCACAACTGGAAATACTGTCACCCGTGATGTACTATTTGATTAGGAGTACAACTTGAAGAAAGCTGAAGAACTTGGATTCAATCTGAAGTGGCTTCGTCAAAAGATTGATGCTATAAGGAAAGCGGTGGAAGGTGACACTTCTTTCACCACCAGTGATGCTGTGTTGAAGAAGATGGATGAAGAAAAGCAGAAATCTTATTTTGCTGACTTTCTTTAGTTTTCTTTCCATGATATCTTGAACCTTGGACATCTGAGATATGTGAGATTTTATTCTGGTCTTGATTTCTTGATCGGTTTTGGATTGTGAAATCGATCGTCTTGACAAGTGGACCGTCATTCCCCAGTATTTTGTTAAGTCTCTCCCTTTCGTTTTCCCTTCTTCTGGTGAGACATAGATAGAGGACCCAAGTAGAAAAATTGATGTAAAGACCTAGGTGGTCGAAGTTGGAGGTACCTTGATGAAGGATTTAGCGGAAGGACCGGGTGGACACCGATCGACTGTGGAAGTTATGAATCCCGTATAAAAATTGTTGTTTGCATGTTGTACGCTCAGGAAGCTGTAGGAACCTCATACGACGTCAGAATCTGACGATTGACCCAAACTTTCGAAGCCAAGAGATGGAGGAATCATATCCAACCAGAATTCTTAAGTTTGGAGATGTCTAGGGCAATCAATAAATTATGCACTTTCATAACTTGTAATCCCGTGCAAATTTTCAGATTTCATAGACCTGACAGTAAATGCCGTATCTTTCAGCTCGTATGTCTGATTGATGCGCCCTTTTGGTATGTTGTAGAAGAGACATAGAGGAACATCTTTCATTGAGGAAGAATTGTCCCATTCCTCACCAATTAGTACGTTTTTGCAAACCCATGTCCTGGAGTGTGTTGTATCTCATTTATAGAGGTGATGAAAACATCTTGTAGAAGACTTTGGATTATGCCCATCAGTCATGCCATCTTTGGGAAGACTTTCATGTGAGCATGTTATCAGGTCCGCACATCTTGATATGAATCATTGGTCTTAGAGAAGTCCGCTTCATGTGTAACACTTCAGAGAATGATTAGTTGATGAAGCCCTGAGGATATTGCTCCTGAGACCGTTGTTGGTGTTGAAACCATGAATGATTACGCTCCAGAGATCCTTGTCGATGCTGAGATCATGGATGGTGTTCCTCTAGAGATTATTGTTGATGCTGATACCATGGTTGAAGTTGCTTCAAAGACCCAAAAGGCTAGAACCATGATTATAGATATAAGTTTTGCTCCTTCATCCAGTGAGCCTTTTACATTCATGAACTAGTTGATGAGTTGAGCGTCTGTAAGATGAAGGTGTAATGATAGTTCAACCTGAATGCTCCTGAAAGCATAACTTTACCACGATCTGGCTTTGTCAGCGAGTCAACATTGTTGCGGTAGATAGCATCAGCAGTTTTCATACTAGATGTGATTGGTGAATAGAGAAAGTTCCTCAATCATGCAGGGGCTTGTGATGTAGAAAAAACCCGTTGATGAAGTTTCACGGAATCACCTCAGGTTGCCCAATATATATTGAAGGAGTTAGTGCCATCCATGTATGAATGATGTTGCATATGCTTCAGAAGTCTTATCATGGGATAATGAAGACTTATTGTTTAGTTACACTTTGATCGTGCTGGTGTTGAATCAATGTGTCATCATCGAGATATTTGTGCTGAAGCTGTACTCTTTGATTGGGAGTACAATTTGATAGCTTTTTTAGATGCTTGAGTGTTGAGGCGTATATTCCTTAAGCATCAAATATCTTAGGGGTTTGATCGTCTCGGCCCTGGAGTATCTTCTGTTGATTCAGCATCCCTTTCGTTGCAGTAGTGGGATTCGACACTTGTGCAGACATTAGAGCTTTCTGATTTTGTGGAACACATGGACTAACAGGAGAAACTCCCAAAGTGTTCTTTGCCATGTTTGGACATCATCTCGGTAATGAATGTTTTAGTGCTTGATTCGGAGGAGCGTCAGATTCAACCACTTGGTAAAATACTAATGTGGTGAAGCTACCATTCATAACGTCTTGCAGAGTTGCTAGCAGAATTGAGTCCCCATGCTAGGATAGCATGTGAGGAAATAAATGACATAGACATGGGATGAGACTTTCCTGAGTGAGGAACCTCTTAATGGATGTATATGCATCTTTTGCAGGTTCTTTCTTCAACCTCGTCAAAGTTTGAAATTCCTCCAAGTACTCTGATGATGGAATGTCCGTCAAATCTTCTGGATCAGAACTTTCTTCGTTGGAGAGACGTGTAACCAAAGGCGCTCTGTAAGTACCCATATTTTCAGCGTGGATCCACGCTCGTCTGAAGGACATGTCATATCCTGGATCTTCCTGATTATGTGAAACTTGGTTTCTGTCCAGTGTTGAACTTATGTTCACTTTGAGAGTGACGTAGCCATAAGTATTCCGAGCGCTCCCTCAAGGTCTCTGATTGAGATAGGAGCATGAGTAGCTTCTTGTCGACTGATGCCTGCAGCTCTGAGGTTTTCAGTGGAATGATGTTGATGGCGGTGCCGGCATCGATCAACGTTCTTACAAATTCGTTTCTTCGACTGTGGTAAACAGTCCCCAGTCGTACATCTCTTAGTTTGTGGATGGAGGCTCAAGAAGTATTTCCGGAATGGACTTCATGACACGATGTGGTTCAATGCTGTGAACATGTCTCTCTTTTGTGCCTTCGACAGATAAAGCAATTCACGTTCGACCAAGGATTGAACTGCCTCTTTGATAGGTTGTTCAGAGAGTGTAAATGTTATGATTGGGAGAGGATTCTTGTGTACTCCTCCAGTGCCCAGTTGAAGCTATTGTGGATCAACCTTCTATTTGGCGACGTGCTTCAAAATATTGCAGTTACTTGTTGAATGATTGATAAATCTATGAAGGTGATAGTAACTTGGATTCTTCATGTTGGCTCTCTATGATGAGAAACAGTTTGATTGCACCGTCTTGAACCCATACTTCCAGTAACTCGATCACTCCTTCATGAGAAGTTTAGTCTGTCCGATCATTTTCCCGTTCGTTGATGCCAGGTCGAGGTTTGTGCAAGATTGGTTATCCTTCCATGATGCTTTTGTAGGAAGAGGTGTTGGATGTCGCATGTTTGAGCAGAAGCTTTCCTTTTTCTTCCTTGAGCAACAACGTTCATGGAAGATTGGAAATCTTACTGTTTGTTGATCAGGCGTCGGCTGCTCCGAGGTTCCTCGACCTTGTAGACTTTGCTCAGTAAAGCAGGTGTAGTAGTCGCTGATCGTTTTGGCTGCTTCATGAAGTTCTGAGAAAGTGTGGAACCGGAGGTTTTCCAGCAAGGCTCTGTAGATCAGGATCATTTTGTTGACGCACAAGTCTACAAGTTGTTGCTATGTGACATTTGGGTCGTGGCAGTCCAAGGCTTGAATTCTGAACCTTTTCACATAATCATCAGGATGTTCGTTTCTCCTTCGAAACATCCTTCCTAGATCAGAGAGAGTGACTTGCTCTGACACGAAGAAGTATTTCCTGTAGAAAGCATTAATCATCTCTCCCCAATCGGTGATACTTCACGGTGCGATGTTGTTGTACCAGATGTATGCCCTGCCTTTCAAGGATTTTGAAAATTTCTCCAGACGGACGACATGGTTGTGCTCGTGTTCGCCCAATAATTCCAGAAACCGAGAAATATGTTTTTGAGTATTGCATGTTCCATCATAAAGAATGAATGTTGGAGCGGTATAAACTTTTAAAAGAGGAATCCTCTGTATGGCAGTATAGAGGTTGGTGACGATGGACGGATGATGTCTTGTCTTTTCATCGATCCTCAAAAAAGCACTCCATATCTTCACGAGTGATGAAACTTGCAGGTTCCGTTGCTGGAGAGTCATCTGCAGCTTTGCGGATTTCTTCATCATGTACAACATGGATTGGAGAGATTTCAGGATCAGCGGTTGAAGATGTTTCTTTAGATTTTCCTTTCTCGCGCTGAGGATGAGTTCGTTCAGACGCAAGCTTGTCTGTGAGAGTTTTAATATAAACACACAACTGCTTCTGTGTTGCATCCATGTCAGTATGAACCTTCGTGAGATCAACAATGGTAGGCTGAGTTCCTCTGGTTTCTTCAGGAGATCGACCGAAGAGTGGATTGTTGATGGCGCCAGTGCCGTCACTTGCAGGGGTGATCACTGGAGCACCAGTACTTGGAGGAGTATTAGTAACATGTGGCATGACATTGCTGGCTGGAGGAGTGGTATTAGTGGTACCACTGAAGCCTGCAATGTTGAGAGGAGTAGTACTTGCGATTGCAGTATCACTAGAAATTGCGATGCGAGAGTCGGGTGTTGAACCCGGATTGGTAACTGAACCGGACCTAAGATCAACCATCTTTGTGAGATTGTGACCGAGAGAATGATCTCCCACTGTGATCGCCAATCTGTAGATGGGGAAAAACGATTTGCTGGTTTTTAAGGAATTGAGGAGACGACCGTATGGAGGAGACTCCTCGAACCGAGCTAAATGTTAAACCTCACACAGATGAACCATTGCAACGGGGGTGCTTTAAATTCGAGAGATCAATTTGTAGTACTCCGTCCTAAATCAAGACAATGATCGTTCCAGAGTAAATTCTGTCACAAGATAGGATGGGTTGATCTGTAGGAGGGAAGCTGAAAAATGTGTGGAATCAATGGTAATCAAAGATTGTGGGTGTGTGAATTCTGAATATGATAAGCTCTGAATGATTGAAATTTCTCAATTGAGAGTAGTTGCTCAATTTATGAGTTGATGATCTCGTGTTGTCAGTTTGACGTGAGATTGATGATACTGTTGATGCCGATGATTCAATCATGATTCAGAGACTTATTTATATTGCTGGAATTGTAGACACCATGATCCCATGAAGTGTGACAGTTTATGGAATCAATGAGTGGGGAAGTGGAGATCGTGTTTGAAACCAGTTGCTCAACGTGTGGAGACTTGGTCGATTTTCCACCCACTACCTCGTGAATTCCTTCAACTGATTGCACGACTTGCTCACGTTCCATCGTGTGTTTGAACACATGTGCCGTAGACCGCCAGACCAAAACCCTAAGTGATATCCCCCCAAGTGACACGATTGACGTCTCGTGGTTTGTTAGTCAATTGATGACTTCGTGGTTTGATGGGACGATGAGTCCATGTAGTTGCTGAGTTGAACATGTCATGAGACAGAGGTATAATTCTTATGATGAAGTGAGCAAGTATTGCTCATTCGATGGATCGTTGAATATAGATTGTTGAACCAATATCCCTTGGTTTGAGCAAATATTTATCATCTGAGCAAGTGTTGCTCATGTGATGAATTATTTAATATTTGATCGTCTGAGCATGTGTTGCTCATCTGATGGATTATTGGCAGCGTACCAAAAATATTAATTAGAATACTGGTCATTGAACCGAGCATAATTAATAAAATTAATGACCATGAGGTCGTCGTAAAATTATTAAGGTTGGAATCTGGAATGATGATCCTTGGATTCAAAAACCCTAATTTGATCAATTGATGATCAATTCATGGTTCGTCGGAATTTCAACCATGGGACGAAAGAGGGAGCGACTACATGGGACCGTGAATCAACCATGTAGTGTCCATATACTCACGTGAGCAAATACGAAGAACTCCTGAAGAGTTGACAATTTGTTGGTGGAAGAATGATTAAATGCTGGCTCAATCATTTATTCAAAATGCTCGTCTGAGCCTTAGGCGAGAAAACCTAATTAATTATGACGAGGCGAGGGACCGACCATGGAGTCATGAAACCGGCCATGGGTTGTCACGTGACCTCCTGACGATCACTTCATGAAAATCCAAAGTGTTTGGAAGAGTTTTAGACCTAATACGAGAAATTGTGCAAATTAGGTCAAAACTGTGAAAATTGATGGGACCGGCTTCCGTGAGCCAAACAGACAATCTTGGTCGGTCAAGATAGCGTGCTCGTGTCCCCAAGGCATCCGCATCTCAGTCGTGATAATTTTGATATTTTCTGGCGTGCAATTGAGCATCCATTCGAGAAAATATGCCAAAATTAGGGTTTCGACGAAACTGAGGAAAACACCATGAGATGATGAAAAATAATTATAAAATAAGGAATGAGGGGGTGTGGGACCGCCGTGGTCGAGGCATGGTCGGCCGGTCATGACCACGGTCTCGTGGTGCCTTTTTCTTAATTTTGTAATATTTTGATGATTTTATGAAAAATTCATGAATTTTGAGAAATTTGATGAATTTAGGGAGTTTCCATGAATTGAAGGAGTTTTCATGAGTTCAGGGAAGCAAAAAATATTATAAATAAAAACAAGGGCGCGTGGGACTATGGAGGCGTGGCCGGCAGGTTAGGATCCGGTCCCACGAGTTTTCCTAATTTTTTAATATTTTTAGGTATTTTGATGATTTGAGAGAATTTTCCTAATTTGAGAGAAATACCATAAATCAAGGAATTTGATGAATTCAAGGAAAATAGGATAAATAATAATAAAATAATAAAGCAAAGAGCGTGTGGGACCGGCTAGGGCATGGCCGGCCGGCTAGTGGCCCGGTCCTACAAGTTTTTTCATAATTTATTTTATTATTATTTGATGATTTGTGCAAAAATACCATGAAATCAAGGAGTTTTTTCATGAAATTAGAGAAATAATAATAATAAAATAATAAGGAACCGTGGGGTGTGGGGCCGGTTGGGACCAAGGCGAGGCCGGTTGGCCAATGGTCACGCCCCACACTCCTTTCCTTAATTTTATATTATCTTTTATGGATTTATGGAAGTACCATGAAACCGAGGAGTTTCCTCGAGATGAAGGAGATTTGATAAAATGAGAGAATTTTCATAATAAAAATGCATTAAAAATATAAAACTGGCGTGGGATTGACCACGACACGGTCGGTCGGTTGTGTGTCCGTGCTCCCAACACCCTGGTCAATATTTTTAATTATTTATTATTTTCTTCTCTATTTTGCATAGGTTCATCGTTTCGTTGTATTTTGGAAATACTCGTTCGTGCGGTGACTGTTAGTGTATCATCGTTGAATACACCTTCATCATTTGAATCGGGGCTTACTTAGAGGTAGCTCAGATGCCCGGTTGGTGATTATTTATTACTAATTGTGGAATTCAGTGGAGAATAATTCACAAAACTGAGTAATAAGATGTTTATTATTAATTCATAGGATCAGCTGAGGATTCGACTACGAATTCATAATAATAAAGTGAGCATTACCATTCCATGGGATCGTAGATTCGACCATAGAATCGGAGTAATTAAGATTTATCTATTACCATTTATGAGACCAGTTGTGGATTCGATCATGAAATCGGAGTAATGGGATAATATAGTTCTTGCTATTCTATGAGATCAAGTCGTGGATTCGATCATAGAATCAGAATAATCGTTATTGCCATTCCGTGGGACCAGTCGCAGATTCGACCATGGAATAGGAGCAATTGTTATTGCCATTCCATGGTTCCAGTCGTGGATTCGACCATGGAATAGGAGCAATTTTTATTAGGAATAATTAAATTTGTGGCTCTATACTAGCAGAACAAGCTGTCTAGGAGCATTAATTATCCCGATATGAGCTTGTCGGTAAGTCATATCCTTTATATAGTCAGGGTAAACTTGTTGTTTGTTCCTGAAGACGTTATCGCTCGCTAGGAGCCGTCCATCTCGTGATGCTATATAGAAATAATCACTGAAAGTGTTCAGTATTCATGAGATATGTCGTTGTCCAGTCGTGAGACTACATATCTACATGTACTCTGGGAGAAAGTACTCTCCGTTGAGAATTCGATGAGAGACCCGTGTCTCAATACTCACGTATGATTGTGACAGTACCTAGTCAACCGAATTCTGGAAAGCTAGTGTGACTATGCACAATACTCACATGGAGGTAGAACCGAAACTTGTTTTGGTAGAACCATGAAACCCATGATTTGTGATTGAGTGTTTATTAATCAATCACATAGTTATTGAAAGTCATATGAACCAATTCTAAACTTTGAACACGTACAGTAATGTTTATATTTTATTGTTCAAAGTTATTCCTTAATAGCTACAGGAAGAAACTCCCAGGATCGAAATATAAATAAGTTAAGAATCTTTTAATTAAGGTTGTTAATTTTATTTTAGAAAAATGAGAATTAGTATTGTGCATTTACTAGTTGAGATTTTTCAGAGAGATTTTCGATCATTATTTTGGACAGAGTATTTGCAGAAATTATGGAAACCGAATTTGGAATGTATTGAATATCTTTGAGAACATTTTCGGTTTTGGAAATACCTTGGTGTCCAAACTTCCTTGTCTATAAATACTTGAAGTTTGCATTTCTAGCAAACTAATCCTTCGTGACAGCAAACTTCCTCGGTTGTGTTGTTACTGGTGTAGCCGCCTATTCGGAGAGGAGAGTAACCTAATTAGGCGAAATCTCTTACGCCCGCTCAGTTTAAAGTCTTCTTTGGGATTGAGAAGCTCTACGAGTACCGTTGGTAGGAAACTAGATAATTGTGGTTTATCTTGTGTTTTCGATTGATTTGGTTGACTAACGGTGGTTGAACTTTGATTGCACCTAGTTTGTTTATGCTTGAGAATCTTCTCTTCTGATATAAGATTCACTCAAACTAGATCGAAGTTTCGACAAGCATCTTTAGACTGTTGTTAGTACTAAAGACGATCTTGTGATAATCCATTGTTAATAGACTCCGTTCTGTGCGTGATTGATTACAAGAGATTCCAGTTATTGTGTGCAGGTGTTTATTGAAGATCTAAGAAGATTTGAAGACAAAGAAGATATTAAAGATTTCTAATTTGAGGTTCATAATCTTTGGTCTGCACAACACTTGTTTCAGTATAAGAGGATCCAACTATAATTGGTTTATCCTTGTGGTAGATTGGATTGATTAGTTGTGTAGATCAACATCAATACAATTCTTTGTGATTAAAAGTATTGATTGCAAAATATTAACGATTACCTTTGGTGATTGAACATAATATAGATCTAAGAACCTGACGAAGGAGTTTATGTTAAGATAAACAGAAGAGCCTTTGTCCGACTCACATCACTTGGTTGAATAGAGTTGATACCAAACAGATTTGTTGTTCCTTTACTGTTTGGAATACGAACCAAAGGAATTATTCCAAGTACGTGACTTATTTATAAGTTGGAGGCGTGGGAATACAGACGGAACTAGGTGAACTATAGGTTTAGTTGCTTGGTCTCAACTATACGAAGTTAGGTGTAATTTTGTGTAGCGGCTTAATCCTGAGATATTCAATTCTATACAAGGTCCCGGGGTTTTTCTGCATTTGCGGTTTCCTCCTTAACAAAATCTTGTTGTGTCATTTACTTTACATTTCCGCATTATAATTTTTTTAATATAACTAAAATAAATTACACAAACTTTAATTCCTATTTACTTGATAAGCAATCCTATTGTGTTTGGTTAAGTCTGAACCTTTGTATCAAGTAAACATACTTCGTTGTTGTATTGTCTCGATTTCGTATCCATAGACGATCACACGAAGTGTGAACCGATTAGTTGTATTGTCACGACTCAGTCCATAGACAATCACTTTCGCAGAAAGGACTTATAGGTAGGAAAAGTTTTAGCTTGAGGTATATTTGGGTACCCTCGCTTTTTCAATTGGTATCAAAGTGGGCAAACACGAAAAGATCTAACAATCTGTGTTTGGTGCTTTCCAACCTATAAGATATGGGCCAAAGCAAAGTTAAGCGAGAGAGAAAACTAAAGAAAGGCTCAATTAACGTATCACAATATGTGTGCTCAAAAGGAGATTGTTCCTCAATCTCGAGTTGCTCATTTGATGAGATCTCTAATGAGACATTTTTGAGTTCTATTCTTGAGATTTCTGATGAAAGATCAAGTGTGAAAACTTTTGAACTGAAGGAATTAAGTAAACAATTTCTTTTCTGCTCTAATGAACTTCTTTCAACACTTGAAAGAGAACGAGATTTAACTTTATAGTTTGAAAATCTCTATGAAGAGCATAAATTGCTAAAATAAGAATTCACACAACAAGTTTGTGACTATGAAAAAGGTCTGGAAAAATCTCGATTTTTTTTTGTCTTTTGGAAAAAGATCTTGATGACTCTAAAGTAACCATGAACTCTCAACAAGAGTGTTTCAAGGAAAAAGATAAAGGTCTTCTTTCAAACATAAAATGTTTAGAGGAAACTCTTAACTCTACTCTTGATGAAAATACTTCATTATAAGAGGAAATCTCTATGCTGAGAAAACTTAGTGAAAGCTCATCAAACTTATCTTCCTTGTTGGAAATAGGCAGAAGTCATGGTGACACACGTGGTTTAGGATATGAAGGTAGTAGTTGAAAAAGCGGTGGTCTAACAACCACACCCAATTATTCGTTTGGAAATCTGTGTGGACTAACTCCAATATACTTTCAAGAGAATCAACTAGACAGTCATACTCGATCTTAAGAAAAGTACATCAAAGAGTTATATCTCAATTTCTCAATTCAATCCACAATCAAACAAATAGGAATTTGCGAGCCCGACTGAATATAAGAAATAACTTGGACGGTATCAAAAACCAATATCCAAGTGTCAATCAATTTAATCAACAACCAAGGGTTGGATTCCCAATTGATTGAACTTAAGCACAACTTGTGATATTTCAATTATAAAGATAAACAATACAATGCAGAAAAGAAATAACACAGACACCAGAAATTTTGTTAACGAGGAAACCGAAAACGCAAAAAAAACCCCGGGACCTAGTCCAGAATAAACACACACTGATTATAAGCTTTTACACCAAATTCCTACTACCTATTCGGACTAGATGTAATACCTTCTTCAGCACAAATAGAACTCCTAACACAATACCGTTTGTCTTTAGGAATTCTTCTCGTAAATCTTCTAGCAGAACCCAAGGCTCTCTTTAGAAGATACACCAACACGATTGATACGGTTCGATATATTTTATTTGCACAAAACACCGGTTTGATTTCCCTTTAGATGTGAATCAAGGTTTTGAAAATCTTGTGTTTATTTTGATAAAAACAATTACAAGGTAAAAGTAATATGAAAACAAACTTGTAGATTAGGGATTATTATACTCTTCAATAATGGAAGAAAACCTAATTATTCTACCATAAGAACAACTAGAATAAATCTAGAGATATCTTGTTTAAAACTTCTTAAGGATTTTTACGAGATGCCTTGATCGAAGTTTTCTTTCTAGCTTCCGATTTCGACTAAAAATTATTGGTATACGATCGGAAACTGAAATCTATCAAAATCTAGGGTTTATGATCAACAACTCTTTAATGGTTTTATATCAGAAGAGAAAACCTTAGAAGACAAGAAATGAGAAACCTAGATTACAAGTTGTATAATCAATCACGAAGATTAATCCAACTCGGCTTTGTGATCCCCAATACAAAGACTTTTATCTCGCTCTTGTTCACGAAGAACAGAAGACATGGAAAACAACCTATGAAGCTTACACCAATTTTCCAAAGGGGATAAAAACGTGTAGCATTCACGAACTCTATATTTATAGTGAAACATAGCTTGAAAACTAAGCAAAGCTATTTTCCTTTTTCAAGACTCTCCTAATTTTTGGAGTCTTTCCTAAGTTACAACTCTTGCCAAAATAATTAAATAAATAATTAATTTAGCAAAATTGTATTTATGTGAATAAATCACAAATTAAATTAGGAAGGAATCACAAACACTTTAATATGGTAATCAAAGATGTTTGGAGTAATAGCTAACTTGCCTAGATAAGTAAACATCACCAACTTGACCAAAAATGCCTTTTAGTCACGTAATTGGGCCTAAGTCCGTGAACCGCTACAAGCAGTCCATGGATTGTTTCCTACTAACGAACTGTAACAGTTACAACAACACTTATAACTGTTACTTTAATAAATCACTCATAACTTCATCGTTATAACTCGGAATTGAGTGATTCTTGGCTCGTTGAATTCGTAAGCTAATTCACTATAACATGAGAAAATTTCCAAGGATAAGGGTTATTGTCACAAAAGTATTGGCTCAAATAACCTCAAGTATATATACATAAATGTATATTAACCGTCATAGGAATTGTTCCATAGAGTGAACATTTGTTTCGATAGATTAGAAAGGTAGAATTTAACAAGAATATAAATGAAATCAATCACCACATACCTTTGTTGATGAAGTCCTTGTTGATGTCTTCTTGTAATCTTCAGTGTCCATCCTTCAAGAATAGCTCTTCTTAGACCTAATCTAGTCTGAAACTATCTTTAGTATACTAAATCAAGAATGCGTTTTGGAAACTAAATTTGACAACTAGATTGACATACCAACGACGCTAGTGGGTTCAACCAAGCAATGCTCTAACAATCTACCCATTTTTCAATTTTAGTGACAAAACCATTTTACATATGGATTTAAACAAATAAAAGCATTACAGCTCCAAAACCCAACATGCTTGATTTCCTTGGTTCTTCAACTATACGTGTGTTCATCCGGTACTTGTTGAAGATCCATCATAGTATTATTACACAACATCAAAATTCAATTGTATCATAACTTTGACAATAATACTTCAGTGATATGTATCACTCCCCCTTTGTCAATACTTCATCTCACAATGAAAACCACTCCCCCTTACATAATGATCCATAAACCATATGTATATGTAGTGTGAACTACAAAATAATTCTCCCCCTTTTTGTCAATATAAATTGGCAAAGGTACGAAAATTGGTGGGATCCTAATGAAATTTTCATAGAGGAACTTCTTGACCAAAGGAAAACATATCAACTTTACTTTAGATGATATCACATATTTTAAACTTAGTGACTTCATCAAGGAGTTTATTAAGATACAAGTTAACCCCTACATGTTCCACAACCGCTTCTCCCCTCAAAGATATAACAATTAATGCACAAGTTCATTTAAGAACTCTTCCCCATAAGATGTC
The DNA here is from genome assembly GCF_003573695.1 of Papaver somniferum. Taxonomy (NCBI): domain Eukaryota; kingdom Viridiplantae; phylum Streptophyta; class Magnoliopsida; order Ranunculales; family Papaveraceae; genus Papaver; species Papaver somniferum. The sequence goes on along the minus strand of NC_039360.1, from coordinate 149,483,488 downwards.
ATTCCCGAAAGAACAACAAGAGTGACCTTACTCCAGAGATAAGGATTTATATATTGGATTTTAGAAACCCTATAAGGATATACGAGTTAAGAACCAATCATTGAAAGTCTCTCATGGGATCGTGTTACTAGAAACAATAGAACTATCTCATAGTAACAATACACAGTATATAATCATGAAGATCATGTATTGTGATCATCTTTTCTAAGATACACACTTGTATTAACAAGAATTGATATACTTAGAAGGAAGAATAACCTTTTCCATAAGGATTTACACGAAGAATGGTTACCATAAGAGTATGAAAAAGATTCTTTGACAATAATCATGGCATTGATTATGCTTCTAACCTGTTATACATAAGAATTTCAATCACATATAAAGTTAGGTAATTAAGAATCATACGCGTGGTATTACCATATTCTTCTTCACCATAACTAGTCCAAATGACTCAAATGAACTAGTTAGAGAGTTGTTCAATTGCTTGGATCTTTATGTAACTACACAAGACACAATCGAAGCAAAAACGATTTGATTCACTCGAATCGGTTCATGAATGTGCGGGGGTCTAACAACCACACCAAATAATTCGTTTGGCAATCTGTATGGACTAACTCCAATATAATTTCAAGAGAATCAACTAGACAGTCAGACTCAATCTTAAGAAAAGTACATCAAAAAGTTATATCTCAATTTCTCAATTCAATCCGCAATCAAACAAATAGGAATTTGCGAGCCCGATTGAATATAAGAAATAACTTGGAAGGTATCAAAAACCAATATCCAAGTGTCAATCAATTTAATCAACAACCAAGGGTTGGATTCCCAATTGATTGAACTTACGCACAACCTGTGATATTTCAAGTATAAAGATAAACAATATAATGCAGAAAAGAAATAACACAGACACCAGAAATTTTGTTAACGAGGAAACCACAAATGCAGAAAACCCCGGGACCTAGTCCGGAATAAACACACACTGATTATAAGTTGTTACACCAAATTCCTACTACTTATTCGGACTAGATGTAATACATTCTTCACTACAAATAGAACTCCTAGCACAATACCGTTTGTCTTTAGGAATTCTTCTCGTAAATCTTCTAGCAGAACCCAAGGCTCTCTTTAGAAGATACAACAACACGATTGATACGATTCGATATTTTGTTTGCACAAAACACCGGTTTAATTTCCCTTTAGATGTGAATCAAGGTTTTCGAAATCTTGTGTTATTTTGATAAATACAATTACAAGGTAAAAGTATTATCAAAACAAACTTGTAGATTAGGATTATTATACTCTTCAATAATGGAAGAGAAACCTAATTATTCTACCACAAGAACAACTAGAATAAATCTAGAGATATCTTGTTTAAAACTTCTTAAGGATTTTTACGAGATTCCTTAATCGAAGTTTTCTTTCTAGCTTCCGATTTCGGCTAACAATTGTTGGTATACGATTGGAAACTGAAATCTACCAAAACCTAGGGTTTATGATCAACAACTCTTGAATGGTTTTATATCAGAAGAGAAAACCTTAGAATAGACAAGAGGTGAAAAATCTAGATTACGAGTTGTATAATCAATCACGAAGATTAATCCAACTCGGCTTTGTGATCCCCAATACAAAGACTTTTATCTCACTCTTGTTCACGAAGAACAGAAGACACGGAAAACAACCTATGAAGCTTACACCAATTTTCCAAAGGGGATAAAAACGTGTAGCATTCACGAACTCTATATTTATAGTGAAACATAGCTTGAAAACTAAGCAAAGCTATTTTCCTTTTTCAAGACTCTCCTAATTTTTGGAGTCTTTCCCAAGTTATAACTCTTGCCAAAATAATTAAATAATTAATTTAGCAAAATTGTATTTATGTGAATAAATCACAAATTAAATTAGGAAGGAATCACAAACACTTTAATATGGTAATAAAAGATGTTTGGAGTAATATCTAACTTGCCTAGATAAGGAAACATCACCAACTTGACCGAAAATTCCTTTTAGTCACGTAATTGGGCCCAAGTCCGTGAACCGTTACAAGCAGTCCATGGACTGTTTCCTACTAACGAACTGTAACAGTTACAGCAACACTTATAACTGTTACTTTAATAAATCACTCATAACTTCATCTTTATAACTCGAAATTGAGTGATTCTTGGCTCGTTGAATTCGTAAGATCATTCACTATAACATGAGAACCTTTCCAAGGATAAAAGTTATTGTCACAAAAGTCGTGGCTCAAATAACCTCAAGTATATATACATAAATGTATATTAACCGTCATAGGAATTGTTTCCGTAGAGTGAGCATTTGTTTCGATAGATTAGAAAGGTAGAATTTAAAAAGAATCCAAATGAAATCAATAACCACATACCTTTATTGATGAAGTCCTTGTTGATGTCTTCTTGTAATCTTCAGTCTTGATCCTTCAAGAATAGCTCTTCTTAGACCTAATCTAGTCTGAAACTATCTTTAGTGTACTAAATCAAGAATGTGTTTTGGCAACTAAATTTGACAACTAGCTTGACAAACCAAAGCTAATGGGTTCAACCAAGCAATGATCTAACAGTAGTACTGCTATTCCCAACTGTAAAATAAAGTTTGTCAAATCTGTGTGTACATAAACAGAGGTTTCTCTAAAAGAAAATGCTGAACATAGCAGTGGAGAAACTAGTAGGGACAAAGAATCAATTGATGTTCTTTCAAACCAGAAGAGGAAAGCTCATGAAGAAAGGAAGAAATCAAAGCCACGAAGAGGAGAGAAAAACAAAGGAGTTCTCAACAATCTTGCACAAACAGGTAACAACCAACATTGTAACTCTTATAATACAAAATGTTGTTATTCTTGTGGTAGTAAGAAACATGTTCAGAAGATGTGCAAGATTCGTAAAATGAAAAATGGTCTCCGTTTTGTTTCAAGATAGTTGGGAAAAATAAACATTATTCCTAGACTCTTAACCAATAGAGTAAAGGACTATTATACTGATTCTTGGTCTACTCAGTATATACCAAAATCATTTAGAAAGGGGCATAAGAAAAATGATTTCAAACGAGCAAGCTCTGTCTCTCATCCTTTTAAAGGAATAAACTCTGAATCATTCTTTGATTATGATGACATATCATTTCTCAAGGTGTGGAAGAGAAAGAACAGTAAAAAATAATGCACTGTTTCTTATGAGCGAATTTCTCTGTACCCATACACTTTAGTGTTTGTAGAAATTCTCTTAAAATGGGTAATTCTAGTTATTTCCTTTTTGAAATGGATTTCCGAAAATATTTGTATAAAAGGTTTCTTTTTATAAGTGGTTAAAATCTAATAAGAAACGAATTCTTATTTTTCTTGATTACCAATAATGAAAGACCTAAAGAATGTTATATCTGATTTGATATACTCTTGTAGATTTCATGATCTATTAACTAGAAAAATTCATATAATTCTCTTCATTGAGAATAAGAGATCATACAATGAATTTGTGGGAGAATACTGTATCCAGGAAGTGGAAAGTGTTTTGGATTCTTCTAATAAAGGAAGATTTGAGATCTGTTTTGATCTGTGTTCTTATTAGATCATGCCATCTCTTACTGAAGTAAGGGCTACAAGCCTATGTGAAGGAGTTCGTGAACTGATAGGAAGAAAAGAACTTAAAGGAATTATCTTCTGTTGCCCGAAAGGAAATTATTTTTCATGTTGTTTGATGGGCATCTTATAGAGACTTTTGTGATCTTCAGATGATTATTTTTCACTCTACCAATCTTGAAATGTTTGAAGAAAACCTTGATGAAATCATGGAAACAGAGGATAACAAGGATGAATGAGTTTAAACCCTTGTTTAAGAAAATAGACATAAATTTTTGATTTCTTTCAATGATTGTATTTAGTCTATTATGAATAAAATTATTTGATTTATAATTTTCTTGTGATGGTTTTTGATTTACATAGCCTGTGCTTGAATGCTTTATTATTGCTCTGGATGTTTATGGGATGTTTGATTTAGGTTTTATTACCTAGATATTCGATCTCATAATGTTGTGAACCCTTATGGTTTGGGTGACTATTTGATTTAGCAGGATTAAGTTCTAGACCATGTTGGTAGGCTTTATCAAAGGATCATGAGGGGTTCTGGTAAAAACAATATGTGAAAATATCACAATATGTTGAATCGGTTTTGGTTTAGCATAAAAGCATATGTGTTTCGACGGTTTTAAACTTTTTCTTGAAATTGTTAAAACCGATTTTCAACCTTTCTCTGGTAAAGGTTGGTTGTTGTTATTCTTTTGTTTTGCATAAGGATGACAACATGATGATATTTCGATACCAATTCTCCTTGGAAGAAGAATGCAAACATATTGGAGAAGTGGATGCGAAATTTGAGGTAACAATATTGTTAGTTAATTGTTTTCCTGTTTAAGAAAAGCCTGATTTTTATTTCATATATATTTTGCTTTTGCTTAACAAAATTTCGGTACAATTAATGTTTTAGTCCATGATGTGTGTATGGATGTGTGTGTGATTCAATTGGTTCCGGATAAGAAAAACTATTATTATCTTGGTTTATTATATGGTATCAATCGTTTAGGCTTACAAAATTTCGGTGCAATTACGGTGTTTTAATGCTTATGTTGATTCAATTGCTTCCGGTTGAGGTGAATAATTTTACAAGTTGATTTATTTGGTTTGTATGAATTATTTATGGCTTAACGAAAGAAAAGGTTTACGGGATGAGTTGTTTAGTCCAATTCGATTCCGGATAAGAGAAATTAAGTTTATCTTAGTTAGACGTATAAAAGTGGAGGTTTCGGTTATTCAAGTCTAATCGAATGCCTTAACAAGAAATGCTAGTTAACTAACCTAGTACTTGTATTGTTTAAATTGAAAGGTCTAAGTTATATGGATAATTAGAACCCGATGAGAAAAATAGATTTATCTTTATTTTGGTCTTGTTGAATGAAGCGATTGTTTTTGTACAATCGGTTTAACAAAGGGACTAAGTTGCTTAGTTCATTTTTGGTTTGCTAAACTAAACTGGGAAAATTGCTTCGGGCAATTGTTTCCTTGGTAACATATCAAAACAAATTACTTTATAGTGTCGGTTTTGATATTGGTTATCAAAAATGGTGTGTGGAACCCTCGTGCTTAACTCTATAGGTTTGCAAGTCTATTTTGAGATTTGTAAGATTCTTTTCGTGTTGTCCTTTATTTTTTCGTTTCTTTGTTATTTTGTGACAGAAAAGGGGAGAAATATATGGAGTAAACAAGTGATACTGGTATTGATTTTATCTTGATTGGTATCACTAAGGAAAAGAACATTGGTGCTTAAACGTTTATCAAACGAAAGAGTGAAAGCATAGACTAAGGGGGAGTAGCATATCATATTGATTGGTATAACAAAGACATGCAGATTGATGAAATCTACCTATCTCAACTTTAGGGGGAGTATTAGCTTTGTTATTATAATGTCAACAACGGCATTTAAGGATTGAATGAATGCAGGTTATTGTGTTGTTGAATTCGGGAATCAAGTGTATGTGTAATGAATTCTTGTAATTTGTTTATCCATATGATTGTAAGAGTTTTGTCACTAAAATTGACAAAGGGGAAGATTGTTATCTCAGTTGAACCCACCAAGCGTTGGTATGTCAAGTTTGGTTGTCATATTTTAGTGAATCAAAACTCATTTAAGAGTCGCTTGATTACGTACTAGAGTCAACTTCGTATAGGTTATCTTGAAAGTATTAGGATATGAGACATTACTAAAAAAGCCGGGGTCTAACAACACCACCCAATATTTTGATTAGCAATCTGTATGGACTAACTCCGAAATACTTTGTTAGAGAATCAACTAGACAGTCAGACTCAATCTTGATAAAAGTATCTCAAGGAGTTAATATATCTCTCTTGATTTGATTTTTACTCAAGCTAAAACCAATAGCGAGTCTTTATCAAATACAAGGAATACTTGGACGGTACCAAAGACCAATGTCCAAGGATCAATCAATATCAATTAGCAACCAAAGGTTGGATTTCCAATTGATGATCATGAACGCACAACCTGTATTATTTCAATTATATAAAATATAATGCGGAAAAGAAATAACACAGACACCAAAAATTTTGTTAACGAGGAAACCCCAAATGCAGAAAAACCCCGGGACCTAGTCCAGATTGAATACACACTGTATTAAGCCGCTACAAACACTAGCCTACCGCAAACTAACTTCGGACTGGACTATAGTTGAACCCCAATCAGTCTCCCACCAATCTAAGATACAGTTGTACTCCTACGCCTCTGATCCCACCAGGATACTGCGCACTTGATTCCCTTAGTTGATCTCACCCACAACCAAGAGTTTTTATAACCCAAAATCACAGACTTGATAATAAACAGATCTGTCTCACACAGAAAAGTCTATAAAAGGATAAATCTGTCTCCCACAGATAAACCCTAGGTTTTGTTCCGTCTTTTGATATGAAATCAAGGTGAACATGAACCAATTGATAATCCGGTCTTATATTCCCGAAGAAAAGCCTAGATTAATCAATCACCTCTCTACAATCCGTCCTGACTACATAAGCGGATTGTCGAGGAATCACAAACAGTGAGACGAAGATGTTTGTGACTTCTTTATCTTGCCTATCGGAGAACTCTCACGATCTCAAGCCACTCAATCGATTGTACTCGTACGATAGAAGATGCAAGATCAGATCACACAACTACGATAAAGTAGTATCGGTCTGGCTCCACAATCCCAATGAAGTCTTTAAGTCGTTAACCTGATTTTAGAGAAGAAAATCAAAGGTTAATGGAGATCGACTCTAGCGGGCGCACTTGTAGCACACAGATGTGTGGGGATTAGTTTTGCACAATGCTAGATGTCTCCTTTATATAGCCTTCAAATCAGGGTTTTGCCTTAGTTACAAAGTAATCCTTATTCACCGTTAGATGAAAACCTAATTTAGATTCAAGCTAATATTTCTCAACCGTTAGAGCGAAAACTTAGCTTGTCACACACACTTGGGTAGACGTTTACTGGGTTCGTGAAAACCATGCCCAAACGTGTACGTGTATGTTAGTTCAACATAGTAACCCAAAAGGTTAACCATATGAGCATTTCATATTAACCTTGTTCTTCTTCACCATAACTAGTTCAATTGACTCAAATGAACTAGTTCAAGAGTTGTTCAATTGCTATGAGATCTTATGTAACTACACAAGACATAATTGAAACAAAGATGATTCGATTCGATTGAATCGGATCATGAACATTATAGCCACGGTTTGCATAAAGCATTCCTTAGTAATTTAATGTTTCATGTTCAAAGAACATCTTTAGATCATAACTTTTAAGTTCACAAACAAGTTCGCGGACTTAAGTTAATCGGTTGAGTTTTCCAAACTCAGCAGAAATTCTCGGTCGAGAACTTCCGACAGTTCGCGGACTTGGCAATCCAATTCCACAATCCTTCCAATTTCTCTTGATCAACAAAGTTCGAAAACTTCGGTTCAAGGAATACATGGTTATGTAATCTAAACTCTCATTTCAATCATTGAGACATTCTCAGAGGACGCTATGTAGCCGTTATTCACAAACCGATTCACGTCAGAGCAATTCTCAAAGTGATTGAAACTTTTCATGACTTTCGTCACTAGGTGAAGATAAACTTGATCAAAGAGAAACGCTTTACCAACACACCATTTCGAGATAAAATATAAGCAATGATGCTCAGCTCGAAATGTCAAATGTGTATGATCTAGTTTATATAGCATACGACTTTTGTCTCATAAGAAGTAGGAGATAGAAGAGATAGACTATTGAGTGATAGATAAGTTCAAGTCTTCACATACCTTTTTGTTGATGAAGTTACAAGGTTCCTTGTATAGATCTTCTTTGTTGTATGATGAATCTCCATGAAGTCCTTGAGATCAACTACACTTTTCTATCCTAGTCTGAGACTTAGCTATGCAGGCTAGAAATCAATACTTATAGTTTTGATCACTAACATTGACAAACATGCTTGAGATAGCAACGTATGCGAGGTTGACCGAGCTATGCTCTAAAAATCTCCCCCTTTGTCAATTTTAGTGACAAAACTATTAATACATATGGAATACAAAAAAGATAAACTTTAATGGCTCATATTCCATAGTCTAATCTTCAACGTTCCTTGAAATCTTCGTCCTTCCAAGTACTCCAATGATCCCAAAGGTTGTAAGTTTATCACCATCATTGTTGAAGATCCGTAGATATAACAATGAGAGAAATTGAGATTCTCGATTATTATTATACAGTGTCATAGTATTATTATATAACATCAAAGTCCAATTGTATCACGACTTTAACAATAATACTACGGTGATATGTATCACTCCCCTTAGTCAATACTCCATCTCGATCATGGAAACCACTCCCCCTTACACAATGATCCGAAAACCATATGTATTTGTAGTGTGAACTACAATATTTCTCCCCTTTTTTGTCAATAAAATTGGCAAAGGTACAAGAATGGGATCATAATGAAATTTCCACAAGAGACATTTCATGACCAAAGAAAAATACATACCAACTTAATTTAGATGCAATCTAATAGCTGAAGCTAACAACATTCATCAAGGAGTTTTAAGATACAAGATAACCCCTATAAAATTCCACAGCCACACTCCCCGCAAGATATTACCATTAAGCACAAGTTCAAAAGAACTCTCCCCCATTCGATGTCATTCCCGAGAGAACAACAAGAGCGACCTTAATTTCGAAAGAAAAGAAGGAATTTTTATTGGACACCAAAAACCATAAGAATGATTTTCTATATCCAAAGCTCAACCAAATTAACCACAAGTAAACCCATGATTAATTCAATTGGAATACGCAACTAAATCAAACCACAAAAGTGATCAATTTAATTTAAAGTGATCAACATAAGTAAACTCGCGGAGCTACGACTAAGTCAATCACACGGAGATGACTAACTTAACCGTTCAAATAATCAACATAACGAAAACCTTACAGAATATATGACTACATTAACCAAAGAACATGATAGTGTATCCTTTCATATACTCAACATAATAACTTGTGGAATATATGAAAAGTCAACTAGATTAATTACAAGAGAACCTATAATTAATCTAATTGGAATAAAAACAACCAAACTAATCACCGAAGTAATCAATTTAATTATTTTGGGCTCAACATAAGAGAACTTATGGAACCCCGACTAAGTTCATCATAGAATATGACAACCTTAACCGTACATGTACTCAACATAAGAAATAAGACTTATGAGTACTAACTAAATAACCAAACTAGTTGATTAATTTAGTTCCTAATGCTCGACATATAACATCTTATGGAACAACCAACAAAGCCAAGGTAAATCGACTTAGTTGTAAGGTGCTCAACATAAGACACACAATGGAGCCTTCACGGTAAAACATATTAAAATGGATCAATGAGGATCAATACTGTGGATAACATACAAGGATCTATTCTATTTTCCATCATAACGATATAATAGACTTTATCCTTGTCAAACAAAAGATATCATCCTATTTCCATCAAATACATGACTACATAGGCATAAATTTTGTATATGTCAAAAGTCCATTCGTCCTTTCACCAATACGAATACCGATTCATGAACGAATTTACTTTTGACTGCAATATGGGACCTTCAAGTTCACGGACGTAAACAATACATATCCCATAAAAATATTGCAATATCACAAACCATTAAAATACTGTAATAAACATCATCCTCTAAATATTTTTAGAATTTGATAACCAACAAACCTAAAAAATAACATAAGAAGATAAAAACAAAAATAACTATGTGTAGTCACAATCATCGCTATTCAAAGCACTAGTTATTCTTCCAACTAATCCAAAAAGAAGACATCCTAGGCATCTAAAAAGACAATCTAGAGATAATCAGACTCCATTGTTTCCCTGACAGAGAATAGGGATAAGGGCACAACAGGATCCTCAAAATACAAGGAGTCTTCCGGCTTGTGAACGACAGCCTTACCTGCATTATCAGAGAGATGATTCTCTTTACGAAGATCATTGATTTGAGATTTTATGAGACCAAGGTCAGACACAACCTTTTCCAACTCAGATTTCACTTTATCAAGACCTTTTAGAGTATCAACAAGTTGTTGTTTTTCTTCCCCAAAGTACTTAAGAAAGTCATGAACAACTTCAACAGAGATCATATCATCCTTCTCAACATCTTCATGAGAATAAGCAAAGAAGCATGAAGCATTGGGATGATCTTCATCTACAATTATTCTCTTCTTCTTGGAATCAACCTCAACACCTTTGTCAAGAAATCCTTTTGCAAAACCACCATAGCAAGAAGAGGAGGAAGACATTCTTGAAAATCCAACAAACCATCAGGAGTACACTTACGTGACTTGAAACCCTAAGAGGTTGGATATATATTATTTGGGGACATCAATTTAGGGTTTCAAACAGAAACTGTTGACTCGGGACAGAACGTAATCCGTTCGAGTACAACAAGTACCCAAGAAATAAAGTCCTTCAAAAAATTGAAAACAGGACCTAAAAAAAACGTTTTAAAACAGTATGCAACAACTTCTTTTGACTTAACCAATACTTGATCTTAGCGGATCTGTCAACAAAAGTTTAGCTATGAACGATAAGAAAATAGCTTAACTTAACAGATGCAAGCAACAAGTATACCTGTTTTTAACACAACTTACTCAACAGGATTTTATATGAGTAAGTTCTCGAACCTTGTGATTAATTAGCACAAGTACGAGCCCCAGGCTCATTACGAGGTTTATGTCTTTGGTTAAGTTTGTATTTCCTCTTAGTATTAGAAATGGATCCTGTTTGACATGAGAAATTATCATAAAATTTACTGTCATCAAAATAAGAGACATAGTTAGAGTTCTTCCCATAAGTGCCTTGATATGAGGAAGAGGATAATCTCTTGACAAGCTCTTTATATCTTCCAACTATCTTTTTAATATCTTTTCTCATCTCATTGATTTTCCTTTCTTCTGGGATGACTCTCTCAACAGGATCAACGTTGCTTTCAGAAGCACAACGGTTAACTTCCTTAGGATGATGTTTATTAAGACGTCTATTCTGCCTTTGAACGTTGGAGGAACTCACTGTACTGACATTCCTGGTAGCATTCACATGATAGGTATGAAAACCAATTGGCTCAATCATATGTAGGTCAGTCACACCTTTGAGAATCAAATCTAGGGTGTGTTGAAGTTGAACTAAGGAGTCTTTATTCAACTTAGGGTTTCTCTTTTGTCTAACAGAACACTTGGTATCACAGAAGAGACATACCTTTTGATCATAAGAATGATTGGAGGAAGTCTTCTTAATATCATCATCAGAAGATTTGTGCTTTTTACAGAGTGTCCTAAGTTTGGTGGAAATATTAGGAACACCTGTTTTTACTTCTGAATGTAAAGCATCAGAAGTTATTGGTATATTAGATTGATTTGAACAACCTTGAACAGAGAGTTTATTCAAACGACGTTCAATATCCAAGGCATCCTTTTCGAGGCTGGCCTCAAGAGTTAAGCACGAAGGATGATCTTCAGCATTGCCATGGACTTTGCAATCTCTTACAACACCAAGAAGAACATTGACATGGTGTGTTAGCTGATCAAATCTGACAGCATGAATTCTAACAAGATTTCGAATCAAATTACTCTCTTCAGCTGTATCCCACTCATTAGAAAAGAAGGTCTATTTCGAAGGGAGATCAAGAACACACCTGCCATTATTTGTTTGTCTCGTCGAACCACAAGGTTTTTCTATATTCGAGATAGAATAGCTTTTCTCTATAATAGAATTAGACAAGAGAGAATCTTTATTACTGGTGACGCGTTTATCAGAGATAGTACTCTTTTCCATAGAGTCAGATCGCTACAAACACGGACTTGTTAGGTTTAAACGTGTTTTCCTGCTCGAAAACCAATTGAAAAAGCGGGGGTCTAACAACACCACCCAATATTTCGATTAGCAATCTGTATGGACTAACTCCGAAATACTTTGCAAGAGAATCAACTAGACAGTCAGACTCAATCTAGATAAAAGTATCTCAAGGAGTTAATATCTCTCTCTTGATTTGATTTTTACTCAAGCTAAAACCAATAGCGATTCTTTATCAAATACAAGGAATACTTGGATGGTACCAAATACCAATGTCCAAGGATCAATCAATATCAATCAACAACCAAAGGTTGGATTTCCAATTGATGATCACGAACGCCCAACCTGTATTATTTCAATTATATAAAATATAATGCGTAAAAGAAATAACACAGACACCAGAAATTTTGTTAACGAGGAAACCGCAAATACAGAAAAACCCCGGGACCTAGACCAGATTGAATACACACTTTATTAAGCCGCTACAGACACTAGCCTACTGCAAACTAACGGATTGGACTATAGTTGAACCCAATCACTCTCCCCCCAATCTAAGTTACAGTTGTACTCCTACGCCTCTGATCCCACCAGGATACTGCGCACTTGATTCCCTTAGCTGATCTCACCCACAATCAAGAGTTGTTGTAACCCAAAATCACAGACTTGATAATAAACAGAGCTGTCTCACACAGAAAAGTCTATAAAAGGATAAATCTATCTCCCACGGATAAACCCTAGGTTTTGTTCCGTCTTTTGATATGAAATCAAGGTGAACAGGAACCAATTGATAATCCGGTCTTATATTCCCGAAGAACAGCCTAGATTAATCAATCACCTCTCTACAATCATTCCTGACTACACAAGCGGATTGTCGAGGAATCACAAACAGTGAGATGAAGATGTTTGTGACTTCTTTATCTTTCATATCGGAGAACTCTCACTATCTCAAGCCAATCAATCGATTGTACTCGTACGATAGAAGATGCAAGATCAGATCACACAACTACGATAAACTAGTATTGGTCTGGCTTCACAATCCCAATGAATTCTTTAAGTCGTTAACCTGATTTTGGAGAAGAAAATCAAAGGTTAATGGAGGTCGACTCTAGCAGGCGCACTAGTAGCACACAGACGTGTGGGGATTAGTTTTGCACAATGCTAGATGTCTCCTTATATAGCCTTCAAATCAGGGTTCTGCCTTAGTTACAAAACAATCTTTATTCACCGTTAGATGAAAACTTGATTTAGATTCAAGCTAATATTTCTTAACCGTTAGATCGAAAACTTAGCTTGTCACACACACTTGGGTAGACGTTTACTGGGTTCGTGAAAACCATGCCCAAACATGTACGTGTATGTTGGTTCAACATAGTAAACCAAAAGGTTAACCATATGAGCATTTCATATTAACCTTGTTCTTCTTCACCATAACTAGTTCAATTGACTCAAATGAACTAGTTAAAGAGTTGTTCAATTGCTATGAGATCTTATGTAACTACACAAGACACAATTGAAACAAAGATGATTCGATTCAATTGAATCGGCTCATGAACATTATAGCCACGGTTTGCATAAAGCATTCCTTAGTAATTTAATGTTTCATGTTCAGAGCACATCTTTAGATCATAACTTCTTAAGTTCACAAACAAGTTCGCGGACTTAAGTTAATCGGTTGAGTTTTCCAAACTCAGCAGAAATTCTCGGAAAGAGAACTTCCGCCAGTTCGCGGAATGAGTTCGCGGACTTAGCACACAAACGAGTTTTGGAAAATCCAGCAGAAATTCTCGGTCGAGAACCTCCGACAGTTCGCGGACTTGGCAAGCCAATTCTACAATCCTCCCGATTTCTCTTGATCAACAAAGTTCGAAAACTTCGGTTCAAGGAATACATGGTTATGTAATCTAAACTCTCATTTCAATCATTGAGACATTCTCAGAGGACGCTATGTAGCCGTTATTCACAGACCGATTCACGTCAGAGAAATTCTCAAAGTGATTGAAACTTTTCATGACTTTCGTCACTAGGTGAAGATAAACTTGATCAAAGCGAAACGCTTTACCAACACACGATTTCGAGATAAAAAATAAGCAATGAATGCTCAGCTCGAAATGTCAAATGTGTATGATCTAGTCTATATAGCATACGACTTTTTTCTCATAAGAAGTAGGAGATAAAAGAGATAAACTTTTGAGTGATAGATAAGTTCAAGTCTCCACATACCTTTTTGTTGATGAAGTTCCACGGTTCCTTGTATAGATCTTCGTCGTTGTTTGATGAATCGTCATGAAGTCCTTGAGCTCAACTACACTTTTCTATCCTAGTCCGAGACTTAGCTATGTAGGCTAGTGTTGATGGTGGATTTTCATTTAAGGCTAAAATTGTAATAGCCAAAATTATGCGCTGACATCCTGTAAAGGATAAGTCCATTAATAAGTGATGAATACTTCTCCACTTTACTAATTCACCTAGAATGGAGCATGTAGCAACAAATCCCATATACCCTATGAATTTATAGCATTATCAATTAATGCATGACCAGCCTTGTATTTCCTTTGTTGTTCCTGCAGAACTCTCATTATTAGTGCGACATGACTTCTGAGTGTTACTCTCAGCAGAGTAACACGAATCTGAAAGTATTAATAGTGAGGCATGCACGAAATACGCGTACATGCTACATCTCTCGGTGTGTTATACTAACCCGATTGAGCATATTTGAATCTGAACTGTCCATATCAGTCTCAGAAACAATCATGACCACGCAAGTTGGCCGCACGATTTAACCAGCTTAGACGATCCTCAGCAGGAGAAGACTACTACATTAATGACCACCAACGGGCCCAATTATGCCCTGGTCGGTCGAATACCTACCATGCCTCCCAAACTACCACCGAACACCAGCCTGAAGTTGGATGTCCAGACTGGTATGGAGCAGCTTGGAGGAATTATACAAACAAAGGCCTCCTATGGCAGTCTCAAGTTCATCACATTCGTCCAACTTCACCGGCGTGGTTGGACGGCGTGGATCAGCCCAAAGCCGGTCGAACAAGCGCCGTGGTGTACACCGGCGGAACTTCTTCTTACCTGCATGACCGACTCTTCCTCTTCCTTAACCTGACCAGATTGCAATATACAATTGTCCGTTGTTGAGTCAGCGTTAATAATTGAGGGTCACAAGAAATTCCACTAAAGGTCCCAAATTGATCACGACCATCCAATTTCACCGGCATGATTGGATGGCTTAGATCGGACCCATAGCCACCAGGCAGGTATTGGCGCGTTCACCACCGGCCCAACATAGGCCCCACATGGTCGTCCTCCCCAAAAGAGAAGCGTGGCTTTCCAATTCGTCCAGCCAAAGCAGCGTGGATGTGAAACCCTAATTATGGTTTGCGGCACATCACATGTGTCGCAAATCAGTCTCAACCATCCATCTTCGCAGACATAGATGAAGGGTGTAGATGTAGATTCAAAGGGCCCAGAGCATGTCAACACAATCACCGTGGGCCCGCTTATATACATGACTAATTGGTCAAGACCAACTATGGTTGGTCGTCTCGATTCGTGCGCCCAAACTAGGCATGGCCGCGCGTTTTCAATTGCAAATCGATATCGACCACTCAACTTTTCCGGACAAATTGAGTGGGTTAGATCAAATCTTCACGGGACAGTGAGGTACGGACGTGTACAATGGCCTGCCGACTGCACGCTGACTGATTGGCCAAGACCGACCATGGTTGGTCGTCTCGAATTATGCGCCCGAAGTAGGCACGACGTGCGGTCTTCAATTCCTTTGCGGCATGGGATTTCTGTCGTAATTTAATCTCAGCCGCTCCTCTTTGCCAGACAAATTGAGTGGCTTAGATCGCATCTCCATGGGACAGTGAGGTACAGTCACCTACACCAGCATGCCGTCTACACGCATGCCCAATCGGCCCTGCCAAAAAGTGTCCCATGTCTGGATTCGACCAAGCTAAAGGTTGGTGTTCGAGCACCTCCTAAACCCTAATCCTACGGTCACAGATGAATGTCACAAGATCATCTCGTCCTTTCAACTTCACCTGCTTAGTTATACAGCCCTGGTCAGGAGTTAACTGGTCAATGAGGTGTCATGGTGATTACCATCCACCACTCTACCACAGCATGTGGTCGGCCAAGGGAGGAATTGCCTGCGCAGCCTCCAAACCATCACATGAAGATGGCTAGACATGCATATATTTTAAGACGCTTAAATCGCAACTCACTCCGTTAAGCCTTAAAAACAACGATGCTTTCTCCATACTGAATATATTCAATGCATTACATGCATAGAATTCACACGATATTTCATAAATATCGACTTCCTAAATAACTTAGTTATTTAACCTAGCATCACATGCTTTCTGTGGGTCCCATGATCCACACACTCGAGACATTAATCATGTCACAAACTGGGGGATACATACTGGGGTATTGGTCTGGCGGTTTACATCGTGCAGCGCACAACGCGCCATCACAAGAACGTGTCAGGAAGACATGGACGGTTAATGATGATGGGAGAAGTGGGCAAGACTGATCGTGTGACACTAACACACACAACTCCACTACTCCATCACTCCACTTTATCCACTTCCCACGAGAGAGGTGGGTAAGGCTCAATGACTTGTATAAATAGGTTCTCTTCCCTATTTCCAAAAACAAGACAACAGAAACAAAGTGTTGATACAACCGTATCCAAACACCAGAACTGATAGCTTACATTCTGCAAGCCAGTTCGGCTTTCTGATACCAGTCATACACAGCCAACACCTCCAAAATCTCAACACCTTCTTCGCTTCCCTCCCTAAGATCAACCCCATCTCCTTCACTTTGTGACCGAAGCAAGTCTGGAACGGCCATTTCTTGGTTTAGGCCAGAGTTGTACAGATTGATTTCTCGAATCACAAGCACTCCCGTGCAGTGCATTTGTTTAGGGTTTAGATTCATTTCTCATCCACACACCCCAAATTACCAAAACCGGCAGAAATAGTTTGCATCCATAAACAATTGGCAACCATAGTGGGAAGTTAATCTCTCGGTCGTAAAGTCAATTTCTTCAAAATCCGATTCAACTTTATCAATTTCGAAAAGGGTAGATGTTAGGACCAATTTAATCATCAATCCATTTCAATATGGTAGAACTCAGGTATGGATCAACAATCAATTCTGATGGAGCTAGTGTGGATAACACTCTCGGTATTGATGTACCTGTCAGTGGAGCTACTGTGGTCAATACATCTCTTGGAGCCGTCACTTCTACCACCAACGCCAGCGGAGCAGGAGATGTCCCAGTAAGTGTAACGCCTCCCATCACCAGAGCCAGAGGAGCCGTGAATCCCGACATTTCCTCAAGTGTAACGGCTCCGGTGGTCACCAGAGAAACAGATTCCACTCCTTCGTCAGGACGAGGAGCCGGAGGGACGAGAGGAGGACCATCTCCCATTACCATCGCAAACTTGATGGAGAGGCATGAAGTTCTTGCTAAGACTCAAACGTATATGGCTACAACTCAGAAAGAGGTACTCACTTTTCTTAAAACATTAACTGATCTATTTCCACAAGATCCGCGACAGCCCCCTGGAGCCAACAAGGAACGCATTCAACGCACCCGGAGAAGGCACTTCAGCGGCGCGGGCCTACATGCACATGATCAAAGAAGTAACATCAGATATGAGCAGTCCTGTCATGGAGACTCCTATACCTGGGACTGATACTCACAACGATCCTCCTCAAGTCAATAGTTTCACTATGAACCAGAGGCCTGATCAGGAAGCAGTTTCTCTAGGAAAGTTTATACGAACTTTTACACCTCTCGAAGAATCAGCGGGCGGAGACGTTTTTCTGCAATCAACCAGAGGAAGGTCACAACCGTTCCCTACATGTCACCGCACGCATTAAGGATTCAGAGTTCAACAGGGACCTTATCGACACAGGAGCGTCTTCGAATGTGATTACTCTCAAGACTCTCAGGACATCCAAGGTTCGCCAAGGAAAGGTCGTACGGAAGCCTACTACAACGACGAGCCACGAGAGGAAGTATCGGATGCTCCACGACAGTTGCAGGATGGTACCAATTCCACAACTGATGAGATCGAAATGGTCAACATCGGGGATGAGGAATATCCTAGGCCTATCTCCATCAGTTCGACCTTGTCTGCGGAGGAAAACATGATACTTGTGCAACTTCTCAAGGAATACCAGGAAATATTTTCCTGGACGTATGAAGAAATGCCATATTTAGATTGGTCACCCATCATTTACATGTCATACCCGGATCCAATCCGATTGCAGTTCAGACACGAGGAAAATGGACAGATCAGGTGTTGTATGGATTTCAGAGACTTGAACAGATGCTTCCCCAAAGATGATTTTCCTCTACCTAACATTGACATGTTAGTGGATGCCACCAGCGGACACGGCGTGTTCTCCTTCATGGATGGATATAGCGGCTAAAATCAGATAAGGATGTATGAGCATGATGCGAGTAAGACAGCTTTTCGAACTCCTCTCGGAAATTTTTATTATACTGTAATACCATTTGGTTTAAAGAATGTCGATGCAACGTATCAACGCGCTATGACGGCAATCTTCCACTGGAGCCGATACCTCAAGAGAGCCGCCTCAAGAAGATAACGATGTCCACACGTCATGTCGATCAAAATCCGGGCGAGTCACTCTACCAGACGATGGTGCATGTCTATCATGCTATGTTGGAGAATCTGCGCTTTTGGTCATCCTCTGGACTTCGTGAAGCTGTTGAACGCTCATCTACAACAACATCTGTCCTGCTAGAAAGAACCAGTTTCACTGAAGCATCAAGAGGAAAGCCACCGAGATACAATATCCTGCGCGTCCAAAATTGCCAACTTCAACTCTAGTACCACATGCACGACTGCCGCAATAATGAAACAACGTCCAAGATATTCCATATCTGGATCGATGGTAACTACATCAATGAGAGACGCTTTCAGAATTTGTCTCCCGTGGAAAAAGTAGTTCTGTTACCAAAGGAGATTGCACCTGGGACTTAAGAGGGTTCCAAGTTCGTACAAGGTGCCACCACGACTCTCCCTGCCAGTCTCTTCTGATCACAGCTGCTGCCAAGAACTGTTGTTGCTTGTCGATTGATACCATCTAAAGATTCACCATATCAACGACCATTACGTACAAAAGACCCATCGGGCATACAAGATAGAACCATGTAAACCACGCTTGGGGACTGAGGCTCAGCACGAAGTTCCTTCACCGTCAGTCAAGGACTTCTACAACACGAGAGAGATGGTCAATCAAGAAGCATGAAATTCACAAAAGTAAATCAAACTGAATAGGAATCCACTTCAACGCTCCCTCCAGCAGAAGCTACTTCAATGGTCTATGTAAGAGCCGCCTCAACGCTCTCTCCGGGACCCACGTTCGCTTCAGAATCCTGCTTCAATACTCTCTCCAGGAGCCGCCTCCATATTTGCTTCAGAAACTGCTTGAATGGTCTATTCAAGAGACTCCTCAACGCTCTCTCTGGGGCCCACGTTCGCTTTAGAATCATGCTTCAATACTCTCTCTAGGAGCCTGTTCAACGTTCGCACCAGAAGCCACTTTAACATCCTCTCGAGTCGTTTCAACACGCAAGCTACATCAATAATCTGCGCTTTGGTCAAGTTATCTTTGATGTACTCATTGCTCAACATACGTATCATCCATCCTTCATAAGGGACCAGCGGAGCATGACAAACCTTAAAGTCGATAGGAGAAGGGTTATCTTGTGGAACATATATTTTCAGATATTTGAAAGGCAATGGTGAAAAACTCAATATCTATGTTCGGAATATCTTTAAAGTTGTCAACACTCCCTGACTTGGCATCAGTATTATCCCCAGAAGACATCTTAGCAGGACCCCTTTGTTCATCCTACAATAAAATAAAATCGGGGGAGTCAGTACTTGTATGAAAATGCATGGGATGTGTAGTCACGCACGATAGGACATACATTCACGTTAAAATGCACCAGGCTGGGCAAAGCAAACAAGGCTGGTATTGGGCTACGTCAGCAAACGAGGACGGTGTTAGTCAAGTCTGCAAAGACGGTGTTGGTCGATATCGCAAGGCTAATATCACGTCACGCAAGCAAGACTGATATCACATCATGCAAGTAGGACGGTATTGGGTCACGTCAGGCCGGTATTGGTCAAGGTTGATCAAGGTCACAAGGCTGGTACTGGGCCACGTCAGCAAACAAGGCTGGTATTGAGCCACGTTAGCAAACAAGGTCGGTGTTGGTCAAGGGGCAAGTCTAGTGTTGGGGTGAGGCAACAAGTATGTTGTTTGGTCAAAGAAGGCACGCGGAGGGTCCCACTTGATCAGGCACAACCAACCCCAGATTCGTCGAAGCAGGCACAACCGGCCCCAAGCAAAGCCGGCATGCGGCGGGTCCCGCTTGATCAGGCACAGCCAGCCCAGATTAGTCGAAGCAGGCACAGCCGGCCCCAAGCAAATAAGGCGCGCGGCGGGTCCCACGTTCGATCAAGGCAGGCATAACAAGCCTACGTTCGACCAAGGCAGGCATATCAAGCCCACGTTCGAGCAAGAAGGCGCATAATGAGTCCCACGATCGAGCGAAGCAGGCGCAATAGTCTGTTGAGCAGGCACATCAACCCCACTCTCGAGCGGAGCAATCACGAAGCAGGATCTCGACCGAAGAAGGTCGATCGAAGCAGGCAAGACCGACATCATGCTAGGGGAACGCTCGCCTGGACGCCTCTTGAACGTGACATGCTCCAATGACAGAACGACTCGTCTCTCCTGGTAACATCTAACTTTGTCTCATAAGTTTTATCTGTATATGTCACCATCTCATGCATACCACAAAATAGTGTAACCATTATGCGCTAGGCAGGGGACTTAATGTTGATGGTGGATTTTCATTTAAGGCTAAAATTGTAAAAGCCAAAATTATGCGCTGACATCCTGTAAAGGATAAAGCCATTAATGAGTGATGAATACTTCTTCACTTTATTAATTCACCTAGAATGGAGCATGTAGAACAAATCCCTTATACCCTATGAATTTATATCATTATAAATTAATGCATGACCAGCCTTGTATTTCCTGTGTTGTTCCCGCAAAACTCTCATTATTAGTGCGACATGACGACTGAGTGTTACTCTCAGCAGAGTAACACGAATCTCCAAGTATTAATAGTAAGGCATCCACGAAATACGCGTACATGCTACATCTCTCGGTGTGTTATACTAACCCGATTGAGCATATTTGAATCTGAACTGTCCATATCAGTCTCAGAAACAATCATAACCATGCAAGTTGGACGCACGATTTAACCAGCCTAGACGATCCTCAGCAGGAGCAGGATACTACATTAATGACCACCAACGGGCCCACTTATGCCCTGGTCGGTCGAATACCTACCATGCCTCCCAAACTACCACCTAACACCAGCCTGAAGTTGGATGTCCAGACTGGTATGGAGCAGCTTGGAGGAATCGTACAAACAAAGGCCGCTATGGCAGTCTCAAGTTCATCACATCCGTCCAACTTCACCGGCGTATTTGGACGGCGCGGATCATCCCAAAGACGGTCGAACAAGCGCCGTGATGTACTCCGACAGACCTTCTTCCTACCTGCATGACCGACTCTTCCTTAACCTGACCAGATTGCAATATACGATTGTCCGAAGTTGAGTCAGCGTGAAGAATTGAGGGTCGCAGAAAATTCCACTAAAGGTCCCAAATTGATCACGACCATCCAATTTCACCGACATGATTGGATGGCTTAGATTGGACCCATAGTCACCAGACAGGTATTGGCGCGTTCACCACCGGCCCAACGTGGGCCCCACATGGTCGGCCTCCCCAAAAGAGAAGCGTGGCTTTCCAATTCGTCCAGCCAAAGCAGCGTGGACGTGAAACCCTAATTAGGGTTTGCGGCACATCACATGTGTCGCAAATCAGTCTCAACCATCCATCTTCGCGGGCATAGATGGAGGGTGTAGATGTAGATTCAAAGGGCCCAAATCATGTCAACACAATCACCCTGGGCCGGCTTACATATATGAAAAATCGGTCAAGACCAACTATGGTTGGTCGTCTTGATTCGTGTGCCCAAACTAGGCATGGCCGCCGTTTTCAATTGCAAATCGATCTCGACCACTGAACTTTGCCTGACAAATTGAGTGGGTTAGATCACATCTTCACGGGACAGTGAGGTACGGACGTGTACACTGGCCTGCCAACTGCACGCCTGATTGATCGGCCAAGACCGACCATGGTTGGTCGTCTCGAAATAGTGCCCGAAGTACGCACGACGTGCGGTCTTCAATTCCTTTGCGGCATAGGATTTATGGCGCAAATCAATCTCAGCCGCTCCTCTTTGCCAGACAAATTGAGTGGCTTAGATCGCATCTCCATGGGACAGTGAGGTACATACACCTACACCAGCATGCCGTCTACACGCATGCCCAATCGGCCCTTCCAAAATGTGTCCCATGCCTGGATTCGACTAAGCTAAAGGTTGGTGTTCGAGCACCTTCTAAACCCTAATCCTACGGTCGCAGATGAATGTCACAAGATCATCTCGTCCGTTCAACTTCACATGCTTAGTTATACATCCCTGGTCAGGAGTTAACTGGTCAATGAGGTATCGTGGTGATTATCATCCGCCACTCTACCACACCATGTGGTCGTCCAAGGGAGGACTTGCCTGCGCAACCTCCAAACCATCACATGAAGATGGATAGACATGCATCTATTTTAAGACGCTTAAATCGCAACTCACTCCGTTAAGCCTTAAAAACAACGATGCTTTCTCCATATTGAATATATTCAATGCATTACATGCATATAATTCACACAATATTTCATAAATATCGACTTCCTAAATAACTTAGTTATTTAACCTAGCATCACATGCTTTCTGTGGGTCCCACGATCCACGCACTCGAGACGTTAATCATGCCACAAACTGGGGGATACATACTGGGGTATTGGTCTGGTGGTTTACAGAGTGCAGTGCACAATGCGCCATCACAAGAACGTGTCAGGAAGACATTGACGGTTAGTGATGATGGGAGAAGTTAGAAAGACTGATCGTGTGACACTAACACACGCAACTCCACTATTCCATCACTCCACTTTCTCCACTTCCCACGAGAGACGTGGGTAAGGCTCAATGACTTATATAAATAGGTTTTCCTCCCTATTTCCAAAAACAAGATAACAGAAACAAAGTGTTGATACAACCGTATCCAAACACCAGAACTGATAGTTTGCATTCTACAAGCCAGTTCTGCTTTCTGATACAAGTCATACACAGCCAACACCTCCACAATATCAACACCTTCTTCGCTTCCCTCCCTAAGATCAACCCCATCTCCTTCACTTTGTGACCGAAGCAAGTCTGGAACGACCATTTCTTGGTTTAGGCCAGAGTTGTACAGATTGATTTCTCGAATAACAAGCACTCCCGTGCAGTGCATTTGTTTAGGGTTTAGATTCATTTCTCATCCACACATCCCAAATTACCAAAACCGGCAGAAATAGTTTTCACCCATAAACAGCTAGAAATCAAGACTTATAGTTTTGATCACTAACATTGACAAACATGCTTGAGATAGCAACGCATGCGAGGTTGACCGAGCTATGCTCTAACAATTACAAGTATTGCGAAGACTTGAAGAAATGATAATTAAGAAGATACAACGACAACATCATCCTTCCACTTGAGGTTAGTGATATTTGAATTGAATTGTTTCATTCCCTAACGTATCTTTCAATCGTGCATATTGAAGAAAAAAAACTGTGAAGCATGTTTGAACTCTAGATAGACCATTAAACTTTGTAGATAAGACATCGACATAATTGTTTAAATTCTATTGTGATTATGTATGGGTATGAGGTGAGGATTTCATCCTAGGAAACAATGTTCTACATGTGTTTTAAGGAAGTAAGTTCATAAACTTGTTTATGAATCGAAAAGGAAATCGTCAGGCGTTATTGGGATTGTTATTCATTGCATATATTGTGAACATACATTATGTGTGATTTAGTACAACCGCTCACGACTTGTTTTTGTTCTTGGTAAACCTATTCATAAAGGCCTGACTTATGTATTGGTATGACTTTTATTAGTGAACGATCTTAAGGAATCACCTCTGAAGTGTGATCGAGTTTGTGACTTGTTGAACCGAATCTGGGTAAATGGGAACCGATCATATGAAGAGGTCCAACACATCACAAAGGGGAATCGATCCTTGTATGGGGTGCAGCAAGGTTTATAGCAGAAAGGGGAACCGATCCTATGAACATGTGCAACACGTTTTTAGGCAAAGGGGAACCAGTCCTATGGACATATGCAACACATATAAGTTAGATGCCATATATATGTGGGGAACCGATCCTAGTACCTAGTCAACCGAATTTTGGAAATCTAGTGTGACTATACACAATACTCACATGGAGGTAGAACCGAAACTTGTTTTGGTAGAACCGTGAAACCCATGATTTGTGATTGAGTGTTTCTTAATCAATCACATAGTTCTTGAAAGTCAGATGAACCAATTCTAAACTTGTTTGGAAGTGTGGCAAATCGGTTTCAAGGTTGTAAGTATGAAAGATGACTTACAAAGTAAGGATGTCGACATACTTTGAACACGTACAATAATGTTTATATTTTATTGTTGAAAGTTATTCCTTAATATCTATAGGAAGAAAATCCCAGGATCGAAATATAAATAAATTAAGAATCTTTTAATTAAGGTTGTTAATTTTATTTTAGGAAAATGAGAATTAGTAATGTGCATTTACTAGTTAAGATTTTTCAGGGAGATTTTCGATCATTATTTTGGGCAGAGCATTTCCAGGAATTATGGAAACCGAATTTGGAATGTATTGAATATCTTTGAGAATATTTTTGGTTTGGAAATTCCTTGGTCTCCATAATTCCTCGTCTATAAATACTTGAAGTTTGCATTTCTAGCAAACTAATCCATCGTGACAGCAAACTTCCTCGGTTGTGTTGTTACTGGTATAGCCGCCTATTCAGAGAGGAGAGTAACCTAATTAGGCGAATTCTCTTACGACCGCTCAGCTTAAATTCTTCTTTGGGATTGAGAATCTCTACGAGTACCGTTGGTGGGAAACTAGATAATTGCGGTTTATCTTGTGTTTTCGATTGATTTGATTGACTAATGGTGGTTGAACTTTGATTGCACCTAGTTTGTTTATGCTTCAGAATCTTCCCTTCTGATATAAGAGTCACTCAAACTAGATCGAAGTTTCGACATGGATCTTTAGACTGTTGTTAGTGCTTAAGACGATCTTGTGATAATCCATTGTTAACAGACTCCGTTATGTGCGTGATTGATCATAAGAGATTCAAGTTGTTCTGTGCAGGTGTTTATTGAAGATCTAAGAAGATTTGAAGACAAAGAAGATATTGAAGATTTCTAATTTGAGGTTCATAATCTTTGGTGTGCATAATACTTGTTTCGGTATAAGAGGATCTAAATATAATCGGTTTATCCTTGTGGTAGATTGAATTGATTAGTTGTGTAGATCGGCATCAATACAATTCTTTGTGATTAAAAGTATTGATTGCAAAATCTTAACGATTACCTTTGGTGATTGAACATAAGATAGATCTAATAACCTGACGAAGGAGTTTATGTTAAGATAAACAGAAGAGCCTTTGTCCGACTTACATCACTTGGTTGAATATAGTTGATACCAAATAGATTTGTTGTTCCTTTACTGTTTGGAATACGAACCAAAGGAATTGTTCAAAGTACGTGACTTATTTATAAGTTGGAGGCGTGGGAATACAGATGGAACTAGGTGAACTATAGGTTTAGTTGCTTGGTATCAACTATACGAAGTTAGGTGTAATTTTGTGTAGCGGCTTAATCCTGAGAGTATTCAATTCTGGACAAGGTCCCGGGGTTTTTCTGCATTTGCGGTTTCCTCGTTAACAAAATCTTGATGTGTCATTTACTTTATATTTCCACATTATTATAATTAAAGTAAATTACACAAACTTTAATTCCTATTTACTTGATAAGCAATCCTATTGTGTTTGGTTAAGTCCGAATCTTTGTATCAAGTAAACATACTTCGTCGTTATATTGTCTCGATCTCGTATCCATAGACGATCACACGAAGTGTGAACCGATTAGTTGTATTGTCTCGACTCAGTCCATAGACAATCACTTTTGGAGAAAGGACTTATAGGTAGGAAAAGTTTTAGCTTGTGGTATATTTGGGTACCCTCGCTTTTTCAGTTATACACTAGGAAGGACTATTCCTGAAAAGGATATTTTGATGAAAATTCTGAAATTTTTATCATCTCGATACGAGTCTAAGAAATATGCCTCTTAGAACATTGCTCGGTCGAACTCACAAGTGTGTCTATCTCAAGCTTGTTGTCAAAACTGTATCTTAATTTCTAGTCTACAATTAGTTAAGTCTCGGATTAGGATAGAAGATGTAGTTGAGAAATGGACATCACGGCAATCATCATTGCATTCTACCGTTTGAAGCGAAGATCAACCGATGATTTTGGAGAACTTGTTCAACAAAAGGTAAATGAAGACTGAACCACCTATATCTCAAGTTATATTAATATTTCTATCTATGAGATGGTGTCGCGTAACTAATAGATTATTGCAAGCATATCAATAATTTCGAGTCAAATGTAACTTGTAATTAGATCTCGAAATATGACTAAGCTTAATGAACATTTCATACTTGATGAATTTCGGTTAAGAACACGTACCAAAAACGTTCTGTGGATTCTGGAACTCATTTATGTTTTAATGGTATCCATACCAATACCCATACCGAAAAAGTTCTATGAACTCCGGAACTCGGTTATATCTTAAGGTATACATACCGGTACACGTACCATGACATAACTGTTCACGAACATGTTAAGTATTTGTATCATGTACACTTACTTACCATGTTGATTAAATTCATATGCACATAAATTAATTCTCCGAGATAATTTTCATTTGAATAATCTCTAAAAACACCAGGCCAATAGATCACATTTGTGTGACTCGAGTAAAGTCTTAAGTGTTATATGAAAATACTCAAGTTTATAGTTTAGTTGGCTAGTTTCGAATAACCATTCATGAGTGTGGTCGTATACACGGTTCGATTACAATTCATCATAACCAGAGTGTATATCTTGTTATGTAAATCAGATTCAAAGATTTATCTAACGGTGGATATTGTTTCCTTGGTTCTAAAGTTATATTAGATTAAACCTAAAGTAACCTATGCTTTGAATGTCTATAAAAGACGAATCTCAAGCAACTTGGATCTTTGAATCCCGACACTACTTTTCTTGGTATAAACTAGTTGCAAAACTAGAGTCGTCCTCTTTCTAAAACCCTTTTAGGGTTTAACGACTACAAAGACTTCATAGGAATTCGTGAAGCCATGTCCAACTATTCTTTATCTTTATATCTCGATTATCCTGATCTCGATTGGATTGTTGAGCTTGCTCCATCTATCAAGATAGATAGAAATCATCAAAATTCTCTTTGCTGATTCCACAAGTTTAATACTGGTGAAGTGAATAATAATCTACGCTGCACTTAGGAAGCGGTAGATGGGGAAAAACAACTCGTTGGTTTTTTAGGGAAGTGAATATACAAGCGTGTTGTCGAGACTCCTCAACTGAGCAAACTGCTTAACGTCACACAGATGCACTGCAAAGGGGGTGCTTAGATTCGAGAGAACAATCTGTAGGACTCCGGCCTAAACCAAGTCAATGGCCGTTCCAGAGTCAATTCGGTCGCAAAGAGGGAGATGGGTTGATCTGTTGGAGGGAAGCTGAGAATTATGTGGGATCAGTGATGATCAAGGATTGTGGATGTGTTTAAGGTTTCTGCAATTTTTGGTGAACTGATGAGTTCGAATAAGTTCTGATAGATTGATGAATTCTTGAGAGTAGTTACTCGAGAAATTCGACAATTGTTGATAGCTAGTGATCATTCGTTGTCCTCAATCATGGATTCAGAGACTTATTTATATTGTCAGAGTCGTGAACACCTTGATCCCTGTAAGTGTGACGGTTACTTGAGTAAAAGAGTGGGAAAGTGGGAGATCGTGGTGAAATCAGTTCCACATTGTGCGGAGACTTGGTTGATCATTCACCCACTACTTTGCTAACTCCTTCAACCGTTGACACGAATTACTCACATTTCTCGTTGTGGATGAATCAACATGATGTAGGCCGCCAGACCAAAACCCTAATTGATATCCCCCAATTTGACGTGATTGATATCTCACGAATCGTGGAGTCTGAGTGACATACGTGTATTAATTAGTCAGTTGTTGACTGATTAGACAATGAGCCTAGGTTTTGTTGAATCGAGCATGAGTGATAAATGCTCAGCGATTCGTGGATTGAACATGTAGTTCTCTGAAATGATGTCAGTATTGTAGATTCAGTGATGAATTACTGACCAGTATTTGAGCGAGAGCAAGTATTGCTCAATTCGGCGAATTACTGAATATTGAGAATTTGACGAGCAACTGAGCAAGTACTGCTCAATGCGACAAATTAATGATTATTGATAATTTGACGTGCAACTGAGCAAGTACTGCTCAATTCGACAAATTAATGATTGTTGATAATTTGACGTGCAATTGAGCAAGTATTGCTCAATTCGACAAATTAATGATAAATTACTAAATATTGATAGTTGGATCAATATTTGAGTAACTGAGCCAGTATTGCTCAATTCGACGAATTATTTATTGGTGACGTGACCCAATAAAATATTAAAATATTGGTAGATTACCAAATGATTAATTCAGATGTTGGTTGCTGAATCAACCTAAATTCATTAGTGTTTGAATCTTGCTCAGAATGATGATTCGTGGAAATTTTTTAGTAACCCTAATTTCAGATCAATTATCTGTTAATTGATGAATCGTTGAAAATAGGTCATGAGTGATAGAGGGACCGACCACATGGGATGATGGGCGTCCATGTGGTGCCCAGTACTCGAGTGATCATGCACCAGGGTCCTCAGTTGGTGGATTGATGAAAGAATGATGATTAAATGCCGGTTTCATCATTTATTGAAATATTGCTGGATTCAGCATTATGTGATAAAACCTAAGTAAGAGAATTGGGACAGACCAAGAGAGTGTGGGACCGACTCTTAGTGATCACAGGACCAGTTCTTGACCGTTTGAGCAATCCCCGGGTTGGTTGGAGAGAGTTTGGGCCTAATATGAGCAATTAAGCAAATTAGGTCAGAATTATGAAAATGTGTGGGACCGGCTTTGTGCAAGCCCTAGAGATGACTCTGGTCGGTCATGAAGGCATGCATGTGTTGCATTGGTGTCCGTGTGTCCGTACTGAGAGTTTCAGTGTTTTCTTATGTGCGTTCGAGCAACATTGTGAATTTTCAGAAGAGTTTCATCTTGACTGAAATTCTTGATTTTTGTTGGAATGAGCATGTATGCTCAATTGATCAATATTTTGTAAATATTAAAATAAAAGTATTTTAACATTTAAAATTGTTGTGAGAGGCTAGCCGGTCGTGTGACCATGTTGGCTTTTGGTTTTTCATGATTCGAGCAAAATTTGAGAAGTTATGACGAAATCATGATTTTTGCTCAAAACAAGGAGTTTCATGAATTGAGGAAAATAATAATTATAAAAGACTAGGGATTGCAAGGTGTTGGACCGGCTACGGATAGGGCATGGCCGGACGACTATGTTGCCCGGTCCCGTACACCTTTCCATATTTTATAATATTATTTTTCATGAATTCGTGAAGTTATAGAGAATCCATGTGTTTTCGTTGAAACAGAGAAGTTTCATGAGTTTAGGGAATAATAATTATAAAAATCTAGGGATTGTGAGGTGTGGGACCGGCCACGGCTTGGGCATGGCCGACCGGCTATGTTGCCCGGTCCTGCACACCTTTTCCTATTTTATAATATTATTTTTCATGAATCCATGAAGTTATGGAGAATTCATGAGTTTTGCAAAAACAAGGAAAGTCGCTAAAATCAAGGAGTTTTCATGAGTTAATGAAAATAACAAAAAATGAGGAAAATAATATGAGAGGCTTGGGACCGACCATGGCTAGGGCATGGCTGGACGGCCGGTGGGCCCGGGCCCATAGGCGCCTCTTTGTCATATTATTATTATTTAATATTTTCTCCCGTTTTGTGTAGGATTCCTCATCTGTCCATATTTTTGAATGCTCGTTTATGCATCCGGGTGCTCAGTCGTGCATCATTTTCGAGTACACTTGCACCATTTTTGTGGGGCTTACTCGTCGATGGTCCAGATGCCCGGTTGTTGACTATTATTATTAGTTTATGAAATTCAGTGGAGAATAATTCATGAAACTGAGCAATAAAAATGAGTAGTTTTATTATCAATTCATAGGATCAGTCGTGGATTCGACCATGAATTCGGAATAATAAAGTTAAGTATTACCATTCCATGGGATTGTGGATTCGACCATAGAATCTGAGTAATTAAATATTACTATTTCATTAGATCAGCCGTGGATTCAATCATGAAATCAGAGTAATGAAATTATCTATTATCATTCCATGAGATTAACCGTGAATTCGATCATGAAATCGGAATAATGAGATGATACAATTATTTATTTTCATTCCATGGGATCAGGCCGTGGATTAGACCATGGAATAGGAGCAATTGTTATTGTCATTCCATGGGATCAGGCCGTGGATTCGACCATGGAATAGGAGCAATTGTTATTGTCATTCCATGGGATCAGGCCGTGGATTCGACCATGGAATAGGAGCAATTGTTATTGCCATTCCATGGGATCAGGTCTTTGATTCGACCATGGAATAGGAGCAATTGTTATTTTCATTCCATGGGATCAGGCTGTGGATTCGACCATGGGATAGGAGCAATTGTTATTGCCATTCCATGGGATCAGGACGTGGATTCGACCATGGAATATGAGCAATAATAGATCATTCTGGCAATTTAGTGGTAAATGTCACGGCAGAATTAATCTATTACAGAAGGGATATTAGCCAGTTAAAGCGTCATACCCATTCCGAAGGTGCATAGTCAGAAGACAGCGAGTTTCCGAAGTCCTGAAGGCGTTGTTGCTCTCAATATACGGAGAACCGCCTGGATATATACACGGTCTCTATACATATCAGGGAACAGTGAGTGTCACCGACGTCCTGAAGGCGTTGTTTCTCTCAATCTACGGAGAACCGCCCAATCGTTCTTCTATGTAGAGGCAGATCTCTCATGTAGTCAGGGAATAGTGAGTGTCACCGACGTCCTGAAGGCGTTGTTGCTCTCAATCTTACGGAGAACCGCCCAATTATGTTATTCTACATAGAGGACATGATGAAATGCATGGCACTGAACTCTCAGCTAGTGGAGGCCTTTCAGGAAACATATTCATCATGGCTTCGTAAAATATGAATTGTCACATGCCTGAAGCTAACTCAGAAACATGCAGTATCATGATTTTACGGTTTTGTCCTTTGTTGAAAATCCACCATCAACATTAAGTCCCCTGCTTATTGAGGGACAATCATGTTCCGCAGTAAGCATTAGATGGTGATTTTCATTCGACGAGATCGGTGGTTGAACTCAGTCGTACAAAGGTAGCTTCAAAATCCTCGATTGTCCCCAATGGTGTCATGTACGAGAAAATGCATAGATAAGGACCCTGATAGCAAGATAGAGTGTCATCTCATGAGCGCGGAGAGATGAGTCACCGCTGATTTGGACGCTCGAAGGCCAGTTT
Source organism: Papaver somniferum (assembly GCF_003573695.1). Taxonomy (NCBI): domain Eukaryota; kingdom Viridiplantae; phylum Streptophyta; class Magnoliopsida; order Ranunculales; family Papaveraceae; genus Papaver; species Papaver somniferum. The sequence goes on along the minus strand of NC_039360.1, from coordinate 149,451,759 downwards.
TGCTCAGTTTAGCGTTCCTGGGTCCGATCCCAAAAAGAAATATTTTTTTTAGGAACAGACGTTCGTTCGTTTGTTAGTTTAAGAAACAAGCAAAATAGACCTGAGTCTAATGTTAAAAAATTTGTCTATGCGCTTTCACGTAAGCCAAAATTTTATTTTTTAAATATGTGAGATTTCACAAAAGGGAATAAACTCTCGTTTCAAAGGTGGATGCTCGTACGAGAGAATTTTTTTTTTTTTTTGTTTTTTGAATAGATATGCGTCTGTTAGTAATAAAAATTTTGTATATGAGCTTTCATGAAATTTTCTATTATCGATATGTGAGCCTTCATAATTTATTTTTGAAAATATGCTCTCGCTTCAAAGGAGGATGCTCGCGAGAGAGAGCAAAAATATATACATATATTTTCAAAGTTACGTGAGTTTCACGTTAAAATGTATATTTTTGTAAAATCAATGTTTTGATTTTGAACAATCTGTTGAAAGTAGACAATTGTCATGGTGATGTCTGAATGTGAGTTTTCACAATTGTAGAATGGACGTTTCTCCAATTTTTGAAAAATCGGTGAATGTTCACACTGTGAAAATTTATGTGAAATTAAATTTTTGATTTTCCGCAATTTGCTAGAAGTAAGCAATTTTTGATAAAATACTATTTGTATGGATTTTGTGATCTGATAGTGTATGCACAAAAACAATGAGTGTTCACTCGGTGGGAGTCGCTCACACGGTGAAAATAATGTGAATTGGTCACATGATGGAAGTTTCGTGAATTGTTCACAGTTTTATGAAAATCACGTTATGGTTTTGAAAAACAAATTTTGTTCGTCTTTGCAGGTTTGAAGGAGCGAACAAATTATCGAGATTGTAATCACTACAACTAGTGAAATTGAAAATAGGTAAGAGTTGGATAGTTACCATTTTTGTAGACGTTGTTGTGAGCACCTCTATTCCATGATTCATTGTTTTGTTGAATCCTGCGCTTTGTATGAACGATGTGCCGAAGTAGCCACTTTGCAAGAATGACTGACTCCCATGATGATAATTCCAAAGATGGTGTTTCCAGAGATGACATCTCTACGGATGCAACTTTAAGAAATGGTACTTCTGGGACCTCTGAGTGATGGTGAGAGATCCTTCATACTGAGTTGTACTTCTGGTTATTTCATTAGCTTTACCACATGATGATCGAATATTGAGATCCCGAATCAATGTAGACTCCACGGAAATGGAAGAAAGTCTACGGGAGCGGAGAACCCAGCAGTAAGGACTATAGGATGACGTGCAGTCCCCAACCGTTTCTTTGGTGAGTTGTTAGTGCTCCCTGTGTCATGACTTTTCCCTGACCGTGCAATTAGGATCACGGGACCAAGGTTTGTTATTTATTTTCATACTTTTGCTCCATGACGGTCTTCAACTTGTTCCCGGATAAACAATTCAGGAATCCAGCACTGATGAAGAAGTCGATGTAAGTATCTCTTTCGTGCAGGTGATCTTGGCATCTCATTAAATGAAATAATAATAATTGTTGTCAATGTACCCAGGAGGAAATCATTGTAGATAAGCAGCATGTTGACGAAGCGTGCTCTTCTTTGGGACATGAGAATATGGAGAATTCCCGAAATCCCGAACCGAATGGAGATAGCAGCGTTGCCGATGGAGATTTCGACGTTGCTAAGCCTTCAAATGATTTAGAGACTCCCCTAGTAAGTATATCTCCTGTAATCTCTTTACAGAAGTATGAACTTGCTGATTTTCGAATGAATGAATGAGAATCCATGTGAGTATACGAGTAATTTTGCTGAAATACGTCACCAGAAAATTTCAGACTTCAGCCTTTTAGTAAAAACACTGTATAATCTTCGTCCGGAGTTGGATTTTCGCGATCTGCATATGTATCTTCAATCCCTGAAAATTTTCAATCTTTAGCAAAGAAGATTTTTGAGTTTTGAGCATGTTTAGGGTCTGAAAAAGGTGAAACAGTAAATTTCCAGGAGACTTTCAGAACTTTTTCAGATTGTATGTTGTCCAATGTTTTGGCCATATCTCTTTGCTTGTTTCTCCGATTGCTGTGAATTTTGGATATGTTGTAGAGGACATCCATACGAAGAGAATAGTATATGACCCATCCCTAGATTATTCACAAATCGCTCCCAGTTCGTCGTCTTATACAGGGAAGCGTAAAATTATCTTAGACGGGCTTGTTGTAAAACACTCTTGTTGTGTCTTTAGACCATTCACCTGTGTCTTGAACGGTTGGTGAAGGATTTTGATGGCATTGATTCATTTGAGATCAGGACACCTTAATTGATACATGAGCATGGTGCTTGCAGCGTCATTTTGTTTCTGTCAGTCGTAGAAACATCACTTCTGAAACCCTGGTCAGGGGACCATCACTGAGGTTGCTCTCAAGAGGGGGCGATGTAATGACTATGATTGCATGTCCCGGTGGCAGCATTCCTTTTATGATGAATTATCAGCACATGAGAGTCTGGTGTCACGAGTCTTGGACTTGTGAAATTGATCGTCATGATCAGCGGACCATCAATCCCCAGTATTTTGTTAAATCTCTCTCTTTCGTTTTCCCTTCTTATGGAAAGACTTAGACAGAGGACCGGATAGAAAAATTGATGTAAAGACCTAGGTGGTCGAAGTTTGAGATACCTTGATGAAGGACTCAGTGGAAAGACCTGGTGGACACCGACCGACTGTGGAAGTTATGAATCCCGTCTGAGAATTGCTGCTTGCATGTTGTATGCTCTGGAAGCTGTAGGAACCTCATACGACGTCGGAATTTGATGCTTGACCCCAACCTTTGAAGCTAAGAGACTGATTTATCATACGATCAAAGAATCACTCAATTTGGAGTGTCAGAGGTCAGCCAAAGAAGCGTGCACATTTGTAATTTGTAATCCCGTACAAAATATTCATATTTCGTAGACCTGCCGGTAAAGGCCATATCTTTCAGCTGGTATGTTCGATTGATACACCCTTTTGGTATGTTGTAGAAGAGAATAGACAAACATCTTTCATTCAGGAAAAATCGTCCCATTCCTCACCCATTAGTACGTTTTTCTAAACCCATGGCCTGAAGTGTGTTGTATCTCATTTGTAGAGGTGATGAGAATATCTTGTAGAAGACTTGGGATTGTGCCCACCCATTGTGCAAGCTTCGGAAAGACTTTCATGTGTGTATATTTCATGTCTACACACCTTGATATGAGTCATTAGCGCTTGGAGAAGTCCGCTTCGTCGAGAAATACTTCAGAGAATGGTTAATTGATGAAGCCCTGTCATGAGGATGTTGCTCTTGAGACCGTTGTTGATGCTAGATCACGATTAAAATTTCTCCAGAAATTCTTGTTGATGCTAAGACCATGAACGGAGTTCCTTCACATATCCTTGTCGATGTCGATACTATGTTTGGAGTTTCTCCAGAGACCGAAAAAGTATAGAACCATGATTAAAGACATAGCCTTTGCTTCATCTAGTAAGCCTTTTACATTCACGAACTAGTTGGTGAGTTGAGCATTCCTAAGATGAAGATGTTCTAGGACTTCAATCAAATTCTCCTGAATATGACATTACTGTGAAGTGGATTCGTTAGGGAATCGATGTTGTTGTCGCAGATAACAGCGGCAGTCTCCATTCTGGATGTGAGGAGAAAAATTTCCTTGGTTGTGCAAGGCTTGTGATGTATAGAGGTTCCGTTGATGAAGTTTCATGGAATCACATCAGATTGCAAATTCCAATAAGATCAATTCCCCAGTGTATGTTGAAGGAGTTTGTGCCATCCATGGATGAATGATGTTACATCTTCAGAAGTCTTATCATGGGATAGTGAAGACTTATCGATTGTAGTTCAGTTACGCTTCGATCGTGTTGGTGTTGAATCAGTGTGTCATCGTCGAGATATTTGTGCTGAAGCTAGATGCAACATTATAGGAGGTATACTCTTTGATTGGGAGTACAATTTGAAGGCTTCTTAGATGCCTGAGCGTTGAAGAGTCATATCCCTTAAGCATCGAATGCCTTAGCTTTGATCGTCTCGACCCTGAGTATCTTCTGTTGATTCAACATCCTTTCCGTCGCGGTAGTGTGATTCAACACTTGTGCAGTCATCAGAGCTTTATGATTTTGTGGCACACAGGGACACTTCTACAAGGCTATGGAGAAACGCCCAAAGTGTTCTTTGCCATGCTTGGACATTATCTCAGTAATGAACGTCTCAGTGCTCGATTCAGAGAAATTTCAGATTCAACCACTTGGTAAAATACTAATGCGGTGAAACTACCATTTGTCTTGCAATAGCGGAGTTGCTAGAAGAATTGAGTCTCCATGCTAGGATAGCATGTGAGGAAGTAAATGACATAGACATGGAAGGAATGAGACTTGCCTGAGTGTGAAACCTCTTGATGAGTGTCTATGCATCTTTTGCAGAATCTTGTTTCAACCTCGTCAAAGTTTGAACTTCCTCCAAGTGCTCTGATGATTGAATGTCCGTCAAAATCTTATGGATCAGAACTTTCTTTGTTGGAGAGATGTGCAACCAAAGGCGCTTTGTCAGTACCCATCTTTTCAGCATGGACCCACGCTCATCTGAAGAACATGTCATATCTTGGATCTTTCTGATTATGCGAAACTTGGTTTCTGTCCAGGTTGAACTTATGTTCACTTTAAGAGTGATGTAGAGATAAGCATTTCCGAGCGTTCCTTCAAGGTATATGATTGAGATGGGATCACGAGTAGCTTCTTGTCGAGTGATGTCTGCGGCACTGAGGATTTTCAGTGGAATGACGTTGACGGCGGTGCCAGCATCGATCAACATTCTTCCGAATTCATTTCCTCTGAGATGGACTGTGGTAAGCAGTCGCCGGTCGAGCATCTCCTTGTCTATGGATGAAGGTTCAAGCAGCAGTTCCAGGATGGACGGATGTCTGACACAATGTAATTCGGTGTCGTGAACATGTCTTTCCTTTGTGCCTTAGATAAATAGAGCAATTTAACAGATATGCTCGATTAACGATTGGACTGCTTCTTTGACTGGTTGTTCAGATAGTGTAAATGTTTGGGAGAGTATTCTTCTGTAGTCCTTCATTCCCCAGTTGAAGCTATTATGGATCAACCTTCTCTTTGAAGATGCGTTTCAAAATGTTGCAGTTACTTGTTGGATGATCTATGGGCTTATGAAGGAGACAGTACCTGGGATTCTCCATTTCTCCTTCAGTTGGCTCTCTCCTGATGAACGATAATTTGATTGCACCATCTTGAACTCATACTTCCAATAACTCGATCACTCCTTCATGAGAAGAGAGAATTTTGAGTCTGTCTGATCATTTCCCTGTTCTTTGATGCTGAGTCGAGGTTTGCACATTTTAGGATTGGTTATATTTTCTTTGCACCTTCAGAGGAGCCTGGGATGTTGGAGAAGCGCTCTGATGATGTGTATCGGCTTTCCTTTCATTCCTTTCAGCAACAACGTTTGTTGAAGGATGGGGATCGTACTGATCGTTGACTAAACATCGACTGCTTCGAGGTTCCTCGACCTTGCATACTTTGCTCTTTCCAGTAAAGCATGCGCGGTAGTTGCTGATCGCTTTCCTGCTTCATGAAGTTCTGAAAAAGTATGGAATCGCAGATTCTCCAGCAAGGCTCTGTAGATTGGGATCATTCCGTTGTATTCATTCTCTCCTTGTGCTTCCATGAATCGACAATCGTGTTCTAGAGCGTTCCATGTTCCTTTGCAGTGTGGACGTTGGGAAAGTGTAGCCCTTCGGGAGAGGAATTCTTTGCGTAACAGCAGGATATGGAAGTTGATGACGATGAATCAATGTCTTTTCTTTTCATCGATCCTCCATAAGGAGTTCCAGGACTTCACGGGTGATGAAGCCTGCAGGTTCCTTCGTTGGTGGATTGTCTGCAGCCTTGTGGACTTCATCATCGTCTACTACATGGATCGGAGTGGCTTCAGGATCAGCAGTCGAAGATGTTTCCTTGGCTTTTCCTTTCTCTTGAGTTTTCTCTGACATCTTGTCAGTGAGAGTTTTGAGATGATTGCACAGCTCTTTTTGTGTTGCAGCCATGTCAATCTGGTTTTTGACGAGAGTCTCTTGCACCTTCATGAGATAAGCTTTCCTCTGGTTTCTTCAGGAGATTCGCTAGGAGGTGAATTATTGATAGTGCTAGTATAATTGCTTGCAGCATTGAAAAGAGTGATCATTGGAGCACCAACACTCGTAAGAGTGGTAGTAACATGTGGCGTGACATTAATGGCCGGAGGAGTGGTATTAGCGGTACCACTGGAGCCTCCAACGTTGAGAGCAGTAGTACTTGCGGTGGCAGTACCACTAGAACTTGTGATGTTAGAGTCGGGTGTTGGACCCGGATTAGTAACTGAAACAGACCTAAGATCGACCATATTTGTGAGAATAGAGATTGCAACCGATAGAATGATCTCCCACTGTGGTCGCCAATATGTAGATGGGGAAAAACGATTCGCTGGTTTTTTAAGGAAGTGAAGAGACGAGCGTGTTGTCGAGACTCCTCAACCGAGCAAACTGCTTAACCTCACACAGATGCACTGCAAAGGGAGTGCTTAGATTCGAGAGATCAATCTGTAGGACTCCGGCAGAAACCAAGTCAATGGTCGTTCCAGAGTCAATTCGGTCGTAAAGAGGGAGATGGGTTGATCTGTAGGAGGGAAGATGAGAATTGTGCGGGATCAGTGATGATCAAGGATTGTGGATGTGTTGAAGGTTTTGCCAATTTTTGGTGAACTGATGAGTTCGAATAAGTTCTGATAGATTGATGAATTCTTGAGAGTAGTTACTCGAGAAATTCGACAATTGTTGATAGATAGTGATCATTCGTTGTCCTCAATCATGGATTCAGAGACTTATTTATATTGTCAGAGTCGTGAACACCTTGATCCCTATAAGTGTGACGGTTCCTTGAGTGAAAGAGTAGGAAAGTGGGAGATCGTGGTGAAACCAGTTCCAGATTATGCGGAGACTTGGTTGATCATTCACCCACTACATTGCTAACTCCTTCAACCGTTGACACGACTTACTCACATTTCTCGTTGTGGATGAATCCACGTGCTGTAGGCCGCCAGACCAAAACCCTAATTGATATCCCCCAATTTGACGTGATTGATGTCTCACAAATCGTAGAGTCTGAGTGACAGACGTGTATTAGTTAGTCAGTTGTTGACTGATTAGACAGTGAGCCTAGGTTTTATTGAATCGAACATGAGTGATGAATGCTCAGCGATTCGTGGATTGAACATGTAGTTATCTGAAATGATGTCAGTATTGTAGATTCAGTGATGAATTACTGACCAGTATTTGAGCGAGAGCAAGTATTGCTCAATTCGGCGAATTACTGAATATTGAGAATTTGACGTGCAACTGAGCAAGTACTGCTCAATTCGATAAATTAATGATTATTGATAATACGTGCAACTAAGAAATTATTGCTCAATTCGAAAAATTAATGATTGTTGATAAATTTGACGTGCAATTGAGCAAGTATTGCTCAATTCGACAAATTAATGATAAATTACTAAATATTGATAGCTGGATCAATATTTGAGCAACTGAGCCAGTATTGCTCAATTCGACGAATTATTTATTGGTAACGTGATCCAATAAAATATTAAAATATTGGTAGATTACCAAATGATTAATTCAGATGTTGGTTGCTGAATCATCCTAAATTCATTAGTGTTTGAATCTTGCTCAGAATGATGATTCGTGGAACATTTATTCGAAACCCTAATTTCAGATCAATTATCTGTTAATTGATGAATCACTGAAAATAGGTCATGAGTGATAGAGGGACCGACCACATGGGATGATGGGCATCCATGTGGTGCCAGTTGCTCGAGTGAGCATGCACCAGGGTCCTCAGTTGGTGGATTGATGAAAGAATGATGATTAAATGCCGGTTTCATCATTTATTGAAATATTGCTGGATTCAGCATTAGGTGATAAAACCTAAGTAAGAGAAGTGAGACCGACCAAGAGAGTGTGTGACCGGATCTTGGTGATCACAGGACCAGTTGTTGGCCGTTTGAGCAATCCCCAGGTTGGTTGCAGAGAGTTTGGTCCCAATATGAGCAATTGAGCAAATTAGGTCAGAATTATGAAAATATGTGGGACCGGCTTTGTGCAAGCCCTAGAGATGACTCTGGTCGGTCATGAAGGCATGCACGTGTTTTCATGGTGTCTGTGTCTCCGTACTGAGAGTTTCAGTATTTTCTTATGTGCGTTCGAGCAACATTGTGAATTTCAGAAGAGTTTCATCTTGACTGAAATTCTTGATTTTTGTTGGAATGAGCATGTATGCTCAATTGATCAATATTTTGTAAATATTAAAATAAGAGTATTTTAACATTTAAAATTTCCGTGAGAGGCTAGCCGGTCGTGTGACCATGTTGGCTTTTGGTTTTTCATGATTCGAGCAAAATTTGAAAAGTTATGACGAATTCATGATTTTTGCTCAAAACAAGGAGTTTCATGAATTGAGGAAAATAATAGTTATAAAAGACTAGGGATTGCAAGGTGTGGGACCGACCACGGCTAGGACATGGACGGCCGGCTATGTTTCCCGATCCCACACACCTTTTCCTATTTTATAATATTATTTTTTCATGAATTCGTGAAGTTATGGAGAATTCATGAGTTTTCGTTGAAATAGATAAGTTTCATGAGTTTAGGGAATAATAATTATAAAAAGCTAGGGATTGTGAGTTGTGGGACCGGCCACGGCTTGGGCATGGCCGTCCGGCTATGTTTCCCAGTCCCGCACATGTTTTTCTATTTTATAATATTATTTTTCGTGAATCCATTAAGTTATGGAGAATTCATGAGTTTTGCAAAAACAAGGAAAGTCGCTAAAATCAAGGAGTTTTCATGAGTTCATGAAAATAACAAAAAATGAGGAAAATAATATGAGAGGCTTGGGACCGGCCATGGCTAGGGCATGGCCGGACGGTGGTCCCGGCCCCATAGGCGCCTCTTTGTCATATTATTATTATTTAATGTTTTCTCCTATTTTGTGTAGGATTCCTCATCTGTCCATATTTTTGAATGCTCGTTTATACATCCGGGTGCTCAGTCGTGCACCATTGTCGAGTATACTTGCACCATTTTTGTGGGGCTTACTCGGCGATGGTCCAGATGCCCGGTTGTTGAGTATTATTATTAGTTTATGAAATTCAGTGGAGAATAATTCATGAAACTGAGCAATAAAAATGAGTAGTTCTATTATCAATTCATAGGATCAATCGTGGATTCGACCATGAATTCGGAATAATAAAGTTAAGTATTACCATTCCATGGGATTGTGGATTCGACCATAGAATCAGAGTAATTAAATATTATTATTTCATGAGATCAACCGTGGATTCAATCATGAAATCAGAGTAATAAAATTATCTATTATCATTCCATGATATTAGCCGTGAATTCGATCATGAAATCGGAATAATGAGATGATACAATTATTTATTGCCATTCCTTGGGATCAGGTCGTGGATTCGACCATGGAATATGAGCAATTGTTATTACCATTCCTTGGGATCAGGTCGTGGATTCGACCATGGAATATGAGCAATTGTTATTGCCATTCCATGTGATCAGGCCATGGGTTTGACCATGGAATAAGAGCAATTGTTATTGCCATTCCATGGGATCAGGTCGTGGATTCGACCATGGAATAGGAGCAATTGTTATTTCCATTCCATTGGATCAGGCCGTGGATTCGACCATGGAATATGACCAATAGTTATTGTTATTCCATGGGGATCAGGCCGTGGATTCGACCATGGAATATGAGCAATAATAAATCATTCTGGGAATTCAGTGGTAAATGTCACGGTAGAATTAATCTATTACAGAAGGGATATTATCCATTTAAAGTGTCATACCCATTACGAAGGTGCATAGTCAGAAGACAGCGAGTTTCCGAAGTCCATAAGGCGTTGTTTCTCTCAATATACGGAGAACCGCCTGGATCTATACACGGTCTCTCTACATAGTCAGGGAACAGTAAGTGTCACTGACGTCATGAAGGCGTTGTTGCTCTCAATCTACGGAGAACCGCCCAATCGTTCTTCTATGTAGAGGAGGGTCTCTCTCATGTAGTCAGGGAACAGTGAGTGTCACTGACGTCCTGAAGGCGTTGTTGCTCTCAATCTTACGGAGAACCGCCCAATTACGTTATTCTACATAGAGGACATGATGAAATTCGTGGCACTGAACGCTCAGCTAGTGGAGGCCTTTCAGAAAACATATTCATCATGGCTTCGTAAAATATGAATCGTCATATGCCTGAAGCCAATTCAGAAACATGCAGTATCATGATTTTACGGTTTTGTCCTTTGTTGAAAATCCACCATCAAAAGAAGCATAAGACCGTATTTTGAGGTTAGCTAGACTTTGTCTATTGCCATCGATTTCCAATTACCTTGATCTACGGTCGAAAAGGAAATCACACATATAGGCTTTATATGTGGGAGGTCGATTGGTTTAAAGTCTTCCATTGAGTTGAATCAACTCTTAGTTGGTGTGACGTCAGCTAAGGGAATCATTTGCGCGGAGTCCTGCTGGGATTCAAGATGCGCAAGGAGCGACTGTAACTGAGTTGATGTGAGGGTTTAATTCGGTCTCATCTATATTCCGGTCCGAAGTTAATTGGTAGTAGGCTAGTGTCTGTAGCGTCTTAATACCGTTTGGTGTTCAATCTGGACTAGGTCCCGAAGTTTTTCTGCATTTGCAGTTAACAAAATTTCTGGTGTCTGTGTTATATCTTTTCCGCATTATATTTTTTATTTTATAATTGAAATATCACAGGTTGTGTGTTAACCAATCAAAGTAGATACATCCGTCCTTGTTTGTTGGATATGACCTGATTGATTACGTAGGAAATTGATCTTTGGAATTAAGGTAGTACTCTCACACGAGAATCAGGTTCACGGACTAGTCTCTGTCAATTTTCTGATTGTGAGAGAAAGAGATATAACTATGGATACTGTTCCTTGATTGAGACTCATTAAGTTGAACTCTCAGAATTGTGTTTAAGTTTGTTCATACAGATTGCCTAGGAAAAAGTTGGTGGTGTATTTTGGTAACCCTGCGTTTTCAATTGGTATCAGATCAGGCAAACATGCTAAGACCTAATAAGTCTGTATTTGAAGCAATCTGATTATATGGACGAATAATTTATCTCTGATAACGTATCACCATCTTAGAATCAAACAAAAGATGATTTTGTTCAAAGTTTGGATTCAACGCCCGAGAGAACTGTCACATCTAAATCATTATCTGAAAACCTTTATGAAATCATCTCGAGTGATGAAGAAACCGTGGATAACTGGGAAACACGCGTAGAAAAAACTTGGAGGAACTTTCCGATGATAGTGACTCAGATATTGATAGAGATGTTTATGAAGAAGTCTCAGAGTATGCCACGCTGTTTGATCATCATAAAAATAAAAAGATGAAGAATTCTTGTCATTGGATTTTTGACCCCTCTCTGTCGAGAAAACAAGAAATTGAGAAAGTTCTTTGAAGGTTATGACTGTGGTTATCAACTTATTCAATCCCTTCTTAAAGATCGTGAAGAAGATGTACTTTCGAAGAAATTTGAATGTGATAATATTCGTCGATATTTGTTTTTGTTGAAAGGGAAACTTGTTGAAGCCGAAACAAGGATTAACTATCAACAAATAGTTTTGATGACAGAGAAAGCGCTTCTCTCGCTCGAGAAAATCAAGATGTTGGAAGAGGACTTGAAAAAGTTCAATACTAGGTCAAACAAATTAACCACTATGCTAGGAGAAAGTAAAAATCATCGTGATACATAAGGATTGGTCTATAAGGGAATAGATGCTCCAAGTATTAGCAAAGGGGTAAAGTTTGTCAAGGATACTAATTTTCCACTGATGGCAAAAGTGAAATACCTACATCGACAGTTAAGGTTCGAAAGAGAAAAGTATATCAACTGAAAAAGAGGGGGTCTAACAACACCACCCAATATTTTTCTTAGCAATCTGTATGGACTAACTCCGAAATACTTTGCTAGAGAATCAACTAGACAGTCAGACTCAATCTAGATTAAAGTATCTCAAGGAGTTAATATCTCTCTCTTGATTTGATATTTACTCAAGCTAAAAACAATAGCGAGTCTTTATCAAATACAAGGAATAAATTGGACGGTACCAAAGACCAATATCCAAGGATCAATCAATATCAATCAACAACCAAAGGTTGGATTTCCAATTGATGATCTTAACGCACAACCTGTATTATTTCAATTATATAAAACTAAAAATGCGGAAAAGAAATAACACAGACACCAGAAGTTTTGTTAACGAGGAAACCGCAAATGCAGAAAAACCCCGGGACCTAGTCCAGATTGAATACACACTGTATTAAGCCGCTACAGACACTAGCGTACTACAAGCTAACTTCGGACTGGACTATAGTTGAACCCCAATCAGTCTCCCACCGATCCAAGGTACAGTTGTACTCCTACGCCTCTGATCCCAGCAGGATACTGCACACTTGATTCCCTTAGCTGATCTCACCCACAACCAAGAGTTGTTGCAACCGAAAATCGCAGACTTGATAATAAACAAATCTATCTCACACAGAAAAGTCTATCAAATGATAAACTTGTCTCCCACAGAAAAACCCTAGGTTTTGTTTCTTATTAAGATATAAAATCAAGGTGAACATGAACCAATTGATAATCCGGTCTTATATTCTCGAAGAACAACCTAGATTAATCAATCACCTCTCAACAATCCTTCTTGACTACACAAGAGGTTTGTCGAGGAATCACAAACAGTGAGACGAAGATGTTTGTGACTTCTTTATCTTGCCTATCAGAGAACTCTCACGATCTCAAGCCAATCAATAGATTGTACTCGTACGATAGAAGATGCAAGGTAAAATCACACAACTACGATAAAAGTAGTATCGATATGGCTTCACAATCCTAATGAAGTCTTTAAGTCGTTAACCTGGTTTTAGAGAAGAAAACCAAAGATTAAAGGAGAATCAACTCTAGCGAGCACACTAGTATCACACAGACGCGTGGGGATTAGTTTTGCACAATGCTAGATGTCTCCTTTATATAGCGTTCAAATCAGGGTTTTGCGTTAGTTACAAAGCAATCCATATTCACGGTTAGATGAAAACCTGATTTAGATTCAAGCTAATATTTCTCAACCGCTAGATCGAAAACTTAGCTTGTCACACACACTTGGGTAAACGTTTACTGGGTTTGTGAAAACCGTGCCCAAACGTGTTCGTGTATGTTGGTTCAACATAGTAACCCAAAAGGTTAACCATATGATCAATTTATATTAACCTAGTTCTTCTTCACCATAACTAGTTCAATTGACTCAAATGAACTAGTTAGAGAGTTGTTCAATTGCTATGACATCTTATGTAACTACACAAGACGCAATTGAAACAAAGATGATTCGATTCGATTGAATCGGCTCATGAACTTTATAGCCACGGTTTGAATAAATCATTCCTTAGTAATTTAAGTTTCATGTTCAGAGCACATCTTTAGATCATAACTACTTAAGCTCACAAACAAGTTCGCGGACTTAAGGCAACCGGCAGAGTTTTCCAAACTCAGCAGAAAATCTCGGCAAAGAGACTTCCACCAGTTCGCGGACTAAACACGCAAATGAGTTTTTAGAAAATCCCAGCAGAAATTCTCGGCAAGAGAACTTCCCTCAGTTCGCGAACTTGGCAAAGCCAATTCCTCTGGTTTCTCTCAATCAACAAAGTTCGAAAACTTTGGTTTAAGGAATACATGGTTATGTAATCTAAACTCTCATTCCATTCATTGACACATTCTCAGAGGACGTTATATAGCCGTTATTCACAGAACGTTTCACGTCAGAGCAATTCTCAAAGTAACTGAAACTTTTCATGACTTTCGTCACTAGGTGAAGATAAACTTGATCAAAGCGAAACGTTTTACCAAATCACGATTTCGAGAAAAAGATAAGTAGTGAATACTCAGCTCGAAAAGTCAAATGTGTATGATCCATTCTATATAGCATACGACTTTTTGTCTCATAAGAAGTAGGAGTTAGAATAGATATACTTTTGAGTGATAGATAAGTTCAAGTCTCCACATACCTTTTTGTCGATGAAGTTCCACGGTTCCTTGAGTAAATCTTCGTTGTTGTATGATGAATCGCCATGAAGTCCTTGACCTCAACTACACTTTTCTATCCTAGTCCGAGACTTAGCTATAATAGACTAGAAATCAAGACTCATAGTTTTGATCACTAACATTGACAAACATGCTTGATATAGCAATGCATGCGAGGTCGATCGAGCTATGCTCTAACAATCTTCCCCTTTGTCAATTTTACTGACAAAACTATTAATACATATGGAATAAAAAAAGATAAACTTTAGTGGCTCCTATTCCATAGTCTAATCTTCAACGTTCCTTGAAATATTCGTCCTTACAAGTACTCCAATGATCCCAAAGGTTGTAAGTTTAGCACCACCGTTGTTGAAGATCCGTAGCTATAACAATGAGAGAAATCGAGATTCTCGATCATTATTTTACAGTGTCATAGTATCATTATGTAACATCAATGTCCAATTGCATAACGACTTTAACAAAAATACTATGGTGATATGTATCACTCCCCCTTAGTCAATACTCCATCTCGATCATGGAAACCACTCCCCCTTACACAATGATCCGAAAACCATATGTATTTGTAGTGTGAACTACATTATTTCTCCCCCTTTTTGTCAATAAAATTGGCAAAGGTAAAAGAACGGGATCATAATGAAATATCCACAAGAGATATTTCATAGACTAAAAGAAAAAATACATACCAAGTTAATTTAGATGCCATCATAAAGTCGAAGCTAAATGCATTCATCAAGTAGTTTTAAGATACAAGATAACCCCTATAAATTCCACAGCCGCACACCCCACAAGATATTACCATTAAGCACAAGTTCAAAAGAACTCTCCCCCATTTGATGTCATTCCTGAAAGAACAACAAGAGCGACCTTAATTTCGAAAGAAAATAAGGATTTTTTAATTGGAAACCAAAAACCATGGAAATGGTTTTCTATATTCCAAAGCTCAACCAAATTAATCACAAGTAAACCCATGATTAATTTAATCGGAATACGCAACTAAATAAAACCACAAAAGTGACCAATTTAATTGATTGTTCTCAACGTAAGAAAACTCACGGAGCTACGACTAAGATAACCACATGGAGATGACTACCTTAATCGTTCAAATACTCAACATAAGGAAAACCTTACGGAATATACGACTACATCAACCAATAGAACATGATTAGTATAGCCGTTCATATACTCAACACAAGAACTTGTGGAATATATGAAAAACTCAACTAGATTAATTACAAGAGAACCTATAATTAATCTAATTGGAATACACAACCAAACTAATCACCGAAGCAATCAATTTAATTGTCAAAAGATTTTACTCGACAAAAGAAGACTTTCGGAACAACTAACTAAATAACCAATCAAGATAATTAATTTAGTTCAAGAATGCTCAACATATAGCATCTCATGGAACAACCAACAAGGCCAATATTAATCGACATAGTTGTAAGGTTCTCAACATAAGATACACAATGGATCCTTTACGGTAAAACATAACAGAATGGATCAATGAAGATAAATACCGTGGATAACATACAAGGATCTATTCTATTTTCCATCACTATTTGCATAAAGACATAATAGACTTTATCCTTGTCAAACAAAAGATTTCATCCTATTTTCCATCCGATAAATGACTGTATAGGCATAACTTTTGTAATTGTCAAAAGTCCATTCGTCCTTTCATCAATACGAATATCAATTTATGAACGACTTTACTTTTGACACAATATGGGACCTTCAAGTTCACGGACGGAAACAATACATATCCCATAAAAATATTACAATACTTCAAAACAGATTAATACTGCAATAATATCATCCTCCAAATATTTTTAGAATTTAAAAACCAATAAACCTAAAAAATAACATAAGAAGATGAAAACAAAATAGCTATGTGTAGTCACAATCTTCGCTATTCAAAACGCCAGTTATTCTTCTTACTAAATCAAAAAGAAGAGTTACTAGGTATTGTAGATCTTTCTCAGGGCATCTACAGAGAACTCCTTCTTGTTTTTGAAAAACCCATAGATTATGGGATCGTTCAATTCCTCTAAATCTTCAGAAATATCAGTTAATTCACAAAGTTCCCTTTTTAGATCACGCAAGGTATTCTTGGTTAGAGACAACCTTTGTTCATAGTGAGTTACTTCTTCCATAGAGGAAATGATTCGAGATTTTAAATCATTTCTCTTGCTGATGAAGTCTTTCACCATTTCTCTAAAATGATTATCAGCACGACAAACAGAAAAGAGACAGTTAGAGGAAGAACTTTTTATATTGATGGTAGACTTCTTCTTTATCATCCTTGAGGAAGTAATTCCTTTGCATAGACATATGTTGACTGGTTCTACTGCATTACTTTTGGAAGCACCTCTATTACGGGAGCCATGAAAACGTATGATAAGAAAGAAGAAGATAAGAAGATTTATAAGTGTCAAACCCTAATCCTTGACACAGTCTTCCACAGTTTAAGGATCCACAATCAATATCTTTAGCAGGATATTTTCTTAACAAACATAGATACATACTTGAGCCACAAGATGCAGAGCCTCAGCCTCTCAAGCTAAGAATGAGGATGCAGGCGTCTCCGAGATCAACCAGAGACAAAGTGAGCCAGATGCTCCCCTTGCTTGTCAAGGATTGTTGTATAAAAAGGTTTCCTCCTCCTTCTGATTCTGGAAGCATTGGTTTTGCACGACCTTTGATTATCCAGATTCAACTTTTGCATGTTCTCTTATAGTTTAGAAATTCTTTTGTTCCTCTGCGTGAACCTCCAACACGTGTTTTGAACATGATTTGCATTTCCACAAAACGAACAAACCGGCGATCCTTTGTCTTGTTGAAGTGGCCTTCTGTTTATCACAACTGCCAGCTTTTGTTTTCCCATGACACTTAGGAACATAGTTGACGATACCTACAGTCTTGCTCTTAAATCCTAAACCATTAGTGTTTCCAAAGGATTTCTGACCAAATAACATTACTGAGATTTTATCAGAACTTCCAGATAATCGTTGAAGATCATCTTTGAGAGTTTTAATATCTTTTTCCTGTAGAAAAATGATCCTAGTTAGTTGATCATTAAGACAATCTATCTCAAGATCTTTCACTTGGATTAAAGATTCCAGTTTCTTCAATAAAGCTTTTAATTGAAGATTTTCTTGAAGGACCTTTTTGTTCAAGAAATCGAAAATCTCTGTATCAGACTCAATTTCTGAATCAGATTTTGAGTGTATGAAGGTTTCTGCCGCGAGAGCTGTAGATTCACATCCAACAGACGTATTCAAGACGTCGACACAAAGAGATTTATCTTCCATAGAATTTTTAGAAGCAATAGCTGACAGGGGATGTTTATCACATCTAACGCTCCTCTTTATAAAATCCTTGATCATTTTTGTTAACAACGGTTTATTAAACCGATAACCAGATGAACAACACTCGTCAGCCCAAGATAAGTTAGAGGATTTACTTGTCTCGGAAACAGCGTTGAATGCAAAGGTTTGAACAGAATTTGGATCATGAATTGTCACCTGTCCACAGAGGTATTCGTAGAAGGATTGTTGAGGTTGTTTCCTCCATTGATGGCATGTTTCTTAGAAACGTATCTCTTGTCTTCAAATACAGTTTCTAAGATATCCCAAGCTTCTTTAGACTTAGTGAAAGTAGCCACATAGTACTGAAGATCTGGGGTAACGACCTGTCTGATAGCATTTAATCCAAAAGAGTTTTGCATTGCAGCAAGAGATTCTTCAGGACTATAACTACCAACCTTCTTTGGTATAGATACATCGTCTTTTGTATTAACCGGATGATTATAGACTTTAAAAATACATACCCAGGTTTGAAAATCACATGCTTGAAGATAAGCACACATTGCAACTTTCCATGCTGAGTAGTTTGATCCATCAAAGACTGGTGATACGTTAATAGAGATTTCACCTCTATCCATAGAGTCAGATCGCTACAAACACAGGCTGATGAGGTCTTTAACGTGTCTTCCCGCTCTGATACCAAATGAAAAAGCGGGGGTCTAACAACACCACCCAATATTTCGCTTAGCAATCTGTATGGACTAACTCCGAAATACTTTGCTAGAGAATCAACTAGACAGTCAGACTCAATCTAGATTAAAGTATCTCAAGGAGTTAATATCTCTTTCTTGATTTGATTTTTACTCAAGCTAAAAACAATAACGAGTCTTTATCAAATACAAGGAATAACTTGGACGGTACCAAAGACCAATATCCAAGGATCAATCAATATCAATCAACAACCAAAGGTTGGATTTACAATTGATGATCTTAACGCACAACCTGTATTATTTCAATTATATAAAAATATAATGCGGAAAAGAAATAACACAGACACCAGAAGTTTTGTTAACGAGGAAATCGCAAATGCAGAAAAACCCCGGGACCTAGTCCAGATTGAATACACACTGTATTAAGCCGCTACAGACACTAGCCTACTATAAGCTAACTTCGGACTGGACTATATTTGCACCCCAATCAGTCTCCCACCGATCCAAGGTACAGTTGTACTCCTACGCCTCTGATCCCAGCAGGATACTGCGCACTTGATTCCCTTAGCTGATCTCACCCACAACCAAGAGTTGTTGCAACCCAAAATCGCAGACTTGATAATAAATGAATTTGTCTCACACAGAAAAGTCTATCAAAGGATAAATATGTCTCCCACAGAAAAACCCTAGGTTTTGTTCCGTTTTAAGATATAAAATCAAGGTGAACAGGAACCAATTGATAATCCGGTCTTATATTCCCGAAGAACAACCTAGATTAATTAATCACCTCTCAACAATCCTTCTTGACTACACAAGAGGTTTGTCGAGGAATCACAAACAGTGAGACGAAGATGTTTGTGACTTCTTTATCTTGCATATCGGAGAACTCTCACGATCTCAAGCCAATCAATAGATTGTACTCGTACGATAGAAGATGCAAGATCAGATCACACAACTATGATAAAAGTAGTATCGGTCTGGCTTCACAATCCCAAAGAAGTCTTTAAGTCGTTAACCTGATTTTAGATAAGAAAACCAAAGGTTAAAGGACAATCGACTCTAGCGAGCGCACTAGTATCACACAGACGTGTGGGGATTAGTTTTGCACAATGCTAGATGTCTCCTTTATATAGCCTTCAAATCAGGGTTTTGCCTTAGTTACAAAGCAATCCATATTCACCGTTACATGAAAACCTGATTTAGATTCAAGCTAATATTTTTCAACCGTTAGATCGAAAACTTAGCTTGTCACACACACTTGGGTAGACGTTTACTGGGTTTGTGAAAACCGTGCCCAAACGTGTACGTGTATGTTGGTTCAACACAGTAACCCAAAAGGTTAACCATATGAGCAATTCATATTAACCCAGTTCTTCTTCGCAATAACTAGTTCAATTGACTCAAATGAACTAGTTAGAGTTTTGTTCAATTGCTATGAGATCTTATGTAACTACACAAGACACAATTGAAATAATGATGATTCGATTCGATGAATCGTCTCATGAACTTTATAGCCACGGTTTGCATAAAGCATTCCTTAGTAATTTAAGTTTCATGTTCAGAGCATATCTTTAGATCATAACCACTTTAGCTCACAAACAAGTTCGCGGACTTAAGGCAACCGGCAGAGTTTTCCAAACTCAGCAAAAAATCTCGGCAAAGAGACTTCCTCCAGTTCGCGGACTAGGTTTGCGGACTAAACACACAAACGAGTTTTTGGAAAATCCCAGCAGAAATTCTCGGCAAGAGAACTTCCGTCAGTTCGTCGACTGAGTTCGCAAACTGAGTTCGCGGACTTGGTAAAGCCAATTCCTCCGGTTTCTCTCAATCAACAAAGTTCGAAAACTTAGGAATAAGGAATACATGGTTATGTAATCTAAACTCTCATTCCAATCATTGAGACATTCTCAGAGGACGTTATATAGCTGTTATTCACAGACCGTTTCACGTCAGAGAAATTCTCAAAGTAATTGAAACTTTTCATGACTTTCGTCACTAGGTGAAGATAAACTTGATCAAAGCGAAACGTTTTACCTACTCACGATTTCTAGAAAAAGATAAGTAATGAATACTCAGCTCGAAATGTCAAATGTGTATGATCCAGTCTATATAGCATACGACTTTTTGTCTCATAAGAAGTAGGAGATAGAATAGATAGACTTTTGACTGATAGATAAGTTCAAGTCTCCACATACCTTTTTGTTGATGAATTTCCACGGTTCCTTGAGTAGATCTTCGTCGTTGTATGATGAATCGCCATGAAGTCCTTGAGCTCAACTACACTTTTCTATCCTAGTCCGAGACATAGCTATAATAGAATAGAAATCAAGACTCATAGTTTTGATCACTAACATTGACAAACATGCTTGATATAGCAACGCATGAGAGGTCGACCGAGCTATGCTCTAACATCAACCTCCAAAGCCAGCACACACGAATCCAGGAAAGAATTTCCTTATGTTAGCTATTATTGCATAAATAAAGGTCACTTGGAAAGGGGATGTCGTTTTCGTATAAGTAATGAGAAACTTCACGATGTTCTTGTTTATGCATCATAAGGAGTGATCAAACTTAGATTGTATGTTAAGGATATAATAGCCTTGATATTACGGGTTGTAACTGTTCAACCTTAAGGCAAAGGAATCGGTGTTGTGCTCAGCCAAGATTTGCCTATAAACGTCATATGAAGTCTTTTCACAATCGTAATGATTATCAAAAGAAAAACTTCGTAAAGACAAATACAAGATTCGCTGCTCCCAATTGGAGAAAGACTAACTTGCAAAAGAATAGTCAATCCAATTCTCTTCCGAGAAATCTTGAAGAGAGTAATGGGAAGTGTGGACGGGGAAAAACGGGTCGCCGATTTTTCGGGAAGTGGAGAGACGAGCATGGTGTCGAGACTCCTCGACCGGTCAAAATTTTAATCCTCACACAGATGCACCGCTGCAAAGGAGGTGCTTAGATTCGGGAAATCAATCTGTATGACTCCGGCCTAAACCAAGACAATGGCCATTCCAGAGTCAATTCGGTCGCAAAGAGGGAGATGGGTTGATCTGTAGGAGGGAAGCTGAGAATTGTGTGGGATCAGTGATGATCGAGGATTGTGGGTGTGTTGAAGGTTTCTGCAATAACGGTGAACTGCTGAAGTTGAGTTCTGTGAATAAGTTTGTATCGAGTTGTTGACGGAAAACGTTGATACTGATGATATCTGTTGTCCTCGATTTTGACTTATTTATATTGCAAGAATGATGAACCACTAATCCCTGTAAGTGTGACGGTTTCTTGAGTGAAAGAGTGGGAAAGTGGGAGATCGTGGTAAAGTCAGTTCCATGTCGTGTGGAGAGTTGACTGATCGTGCACCCACTACTTTGCTAACTCCTTAAACCGTTTACACGACTTACGCACATTTATCCTTGTGGATGAATCCACGTGCCTTATACCGCCAGACCAAAACCCTAAGTGATATCCCCCATTTGTGACGTGATTGATGTCTCACAAATCGTGGAGTCTACGGGGAAGACGTGTTTTGATTAGTCAATTGTTGACTGATTAGACAATGAGTCTAAGTTTTGTGAATCAAGCATGGATGGTGAATGCTCGGTGATTAATGGGTTGAACATGTAGTTCTCTGAAAAGATGTCAGTATGATGGATTACCAACTAGTTGAGCGACTGAGCAAGTATTGCTCAATTCTGCGAATTACGAGAATTTAATGAGCAACTGAGCAAGCATTGCTCAATTCTGCAAATATTGAGAATTTGATGGACAACTAAGAAAGTATTGCTCAACTCTGCAAATTACTGAATATTAATAATTTGATGGGAAACTGAGAAAGTATTGCCCAATTCACCAAATTAATGATTTTGATAATCTGACGTGCAACTGAGCAAGTATTGCTCAATTCGACGAATTATCGATGAATTTCCGAATATTGATTATTCGGTAATCGAGCAAGTGTTGCTCGATTCAGCCAATTATTTACTGGTGACTTGACCCAGTAAAATATCTATTAAAATATTGATGTTGATTAGTGAATCAACGTAAATTTTATTAGTGTTCGAAGAGTGCTCTGAATGATGGTTTCACAGAGCGTTCATTCGAAAACCCTAATTTTTGGTCAATCCTCCATCAATTGGGGAATCACTGAAAATTGATCATGAATGATAGGGACCGACCACATGGGATGAGGAACGTCCATGTGGTGGCACGTACCAGGATTCTCAGTTTGAGAGTTGGTGAGAAATCATGAATAAATGGTGGATTCACCATTTACTGAAAATATTGCTGGGTTCAACATTAGGTATAAAACCTAGGTATGAGAGATGAGGACCGACCAAGAGGGTATGGTACCGGCTCTAGGTGGTCACATGACCAGTTGTTGGTCGTTTGGAGGATTCTCCAGTTAGTTGGAGAGAGTTCGGGCCCAATATGAGCAATTGAGCAAATTAGGTAAAAAATGTGAAAACGTGTGGGACCGGCTTCGTGCAAGCCCTAGGAACGACCTGGTCGGTCATAGAGGCACGCACGTGTTACCATGATGTCCGTGTCTCCATACTGAGAGTTTCAGTATTTTCTGATGCGCATTTGAGCAATATCGTGAATTTTCAGAAGAGTTTCATCTTGGCTGAGAATTCTCGATTTTTTGGTGGAATGAGCATGTATGCTCAATTCATCAATATTTTAAAAATATAAAAATATTTTAATATTTAAAACTGTCGTGAGAGGCTAGCCGGCCGTGTGACCATGTTGGCTTTTGGTTTTTTCGTGATTCGAGCAATATTTGAGAAAATATGAAGAACTCACGAATTTTACTCAAACCCAGGAGTTTCATGAATTGAGAAAATAATAATTATGAGAAATTAGGAATTGCAAGGTGTGGGACCGGCCATGATAGGGCATGTCCGGCGGCCAAGTTGCCCGGTCCCGCACACCTTTCCCTATTTTATTATTATTTTTCATGAATCCTTGAAGTTACGGAAAGTCCTTGAAGATATGGAGAATCCATGAAGACATGGAAAATCCATGAAGTTTTGACATAATAATTATAAAAAGCTAAGGATTGTGAGGTGTGGGACCGTCCACGGCTTGGGCATGGCCGACCGGCTAGGTTGCCCGGTCCCGCACGCCTCTCCTTATTTTATGATTTATTTGGTGAATCCACCAAGTTATGGAGAACCCACGAGTTTTTCACAAATTAGGAATTTTTCTAAGATGGAGAACCCTCATGAGCTTATGAAAATAAAATAAGGAAAAATAATGGAAGGGGCGCGGACCGACCGTGGCTAGGGCACGGCCGGCCGGTGGGCCCCCCGTGAGCGCCTCCTTTATTTTATTATTATTTTAATGTTAGATTATTCTGCGAATTCAGTAGTGAATGTCACGATAGAGGTAATCTACTTCAGAAAAGATATTAGCCAGTTAAAGCGTCACGTCTATTCTGAGTGGTGCACAGTCAGGGAGTCACGATGTTGTTGACGACCTGAAGGCGTTAGTGTTCTCAATCTACGGAGAACCGCCCAAATATGTTATTCTGCATAGAGGGAACGGTGAAATTCCAGGGATCGAACGCTCAGCTAGTGGAGGTTTTTCGAAAACATATTCATCATGGCTTCGTAAATATGAATCGTTGCATGCCTGAAAGCCGCGTCAAAAACATGCCTCATGATTTTACGGTTTTTCCCTTTGTTGAAAATCCACCATCTACATTAAGTCCCCTGCTTAGTGGGGAACAGTCATTTTCCGCAGTATGCATTAAATGATGATTTTCAGTCGACGAGATCGGTGATTGAACTCAGTCTACAAAGGTAGTTTCAGAATCCTCGATTTTCCCCAATGATGTCATGTACGAGCAAATGCGCGGATGAGAACTCTGATAGTAAGGTAGATTGTCACCTCATGAGCGTAGAGAGATGAGGCACTGCTGATTTGGGTGTTTGGAAGCTTAGTTATGGTCGATTTAGTATTTGCGGGCCCGATCCAAAAAAAGGAAACCCATGTTTTATTAGGTTTTGGAAATAAATTTGATATAAAAGGGAAGAAGCCCTAAAATTCTTTTTTGTGTTCCGATTGACCGACCACTCTTCTCCTCACCAACACTTCACGAGCAGTAGCAGGAAAATTCACCGGAGCCAGTAGCACCGCTTCCCGTCCGATCACCGCCGGCCGAATTCTTTCCGGCACCGACAGGTAAGTTCGTGATTTTTTTTTTGGCTGCTGGTTTCATGATTGATGATTTGTCCATAAAACCAAAATCCCATGGCGAAATGGTTGAATCTCGTAGTGTTTCTGAAGATGATGTTTCTTCGAGAGATGATGTTTCCACAGACGCCTCTTCCAAAGATGATGGTTCCTCCAGAAATGATGATTCTGAGATTTCTAAGGAGAAAGAGGGAAGTCCCAAGACTAAAAACATTCCCATCGCTGAAGACAAATTCTTTGTATATCTGTACAGTCCTGAGAAACGTCCCTTAGGCTCCTCATTTCGGTTGCTGATAAATCCCAGGATCACTAATCAGAATAAATTGGTGTCTCCCCAAGCAGTAATTCGGTTTTGTCTGCAAGGGAAACACTTCACGGCTTCTCAGGTGGAGTTCAAGCTTTCTCGGATACCTCTGATGCATTTCTCTGGATGGGAAAGGCACATGTTAGGTCACAGCCGTGTGATGGTCATATTGGATAGTGCCCAGGTGACTCGAGCCATTCAAGCTGCTGGATATTTGATCATCAACCATGATATACCAGGTATGGCAGCCTTGCTCGCCCGTTGGTGCATTCCCACTCACACGTTTATATGCAGATGGGGAGAATTCACCATTACTCTGGAAGATGTAGTTGCTTTGTTGCATCTTCCGATTACTGGTAATTTTCCTGAAGAACTTTTGATAGAAGAGAAGGAGATATCTGACGTATTAGAAGCCAAGATGCTCGAATTCAATGATTCACCCGCATCCTGCTATTCTCGATGGTTATCACACTGGTGGCTAAGAGATAGAACTCCTGAAGGACCGGTTGATGGCGTTTTAACAATTGCGGCTTTCTTGTGTCTGTGGCTCTCCAAGGATATCTTTGATGATTGTGGACACTTGTTGAAGCCGTTTGTGATTCGCTTTTCCATTAAGATGGCCAAAGGTGAGAAAATTCCCATTGGAAGTCTATTTTTGGGTTCTTTGTTCGCCAACTTGGACTCTTTAGTTATAGACTCCAGTATTTCTGATGGCTTCATGAAAGTTGAGACGTATGTCAATACCATGTTTCTCCAAGCCTTGATGTGGGAGCATCTTGAGAGTTACGCCCCAATTCCCCGCAACATTTTGCAAGGACGCAAGGTCGACACTCGTCATTCCCTCCTTGAGGAGAATATTGCTAGGATCATGCGCTGGTCTAGAAAACAACCAAAATATAAGATATGCATTACTGACGTTTTGGACATTGAGTCTGAGTTCAACTTCCGCCCCTGGGTGTCGGTTCCTTCTCTATTCTCACAATTGATCACTTTTAATGTTGCTGAAGAGAATATCATGTTGAGTACTGGTGCTGGTCTGAGCGAAGGAGAGAGATCTTTTGTCTTGAGTTTCACTCCTGGCTTCTTGATATCAGTAATGAACGGAGGATTCCAGGTTGAAGAATATAACATTGATAAAGCCTCTAGACAGATGGGACTTGATCAATGCGTTCCGGGCCATCAAACAAACAAGCCAGAGATTGAGTACCTGAAGGATCACTTAGACTGCACCCATGCGGAAGGAAATAAATATTTATTCCCATGTTCTGATCGAGACACCTTCGTAACTCCTGGTTATATAGACTTTTCGCGTCAGCAACTTGAGCGTGTATACAAGTTTGTAATGGATGTTCAGTCCCCAATTCAAGAAATCCCCTCTTCTGACATGATTTCCGGTCGACCCAGGCTGAGATACCTTCCTGGTGGTGATAAGAGGAAAACGTCTTCGAATGTGTCACAAGTAAGTCCCCTTTTTTGTGATTTCAGCTGAAGTATGCGATCACGTTTTAATTGCATTGTTGTACTTGTGATAGGGTGGCCGTGCTGTGAGTCCTCGAATCGACGTAAACTCTCCAAACTTTCAAGAAAGTCCCCAGGGAGGAGAAGGTAGGAGTAAGACATCTCATAAAATGATACCAAACAATATACAGTCCCCTGCCGCTTATTTGGTGAGTTGTTAGCGCTTTTCTTCATTGTAACTTCCTCGTCCATGTAATTAGGATCTTAAAAG
The DNA here is from genome assembly GCF_003573695.1 of Papaver somniferum. Taxonomy (NCBI): domain Eukaryota; kingdom Viridiplantae; phylum Streptophyta; class Magnoliopsida; order Ranunculales; family Papaveraceae; genus Papaver; species Papaver somniferum. The sequence goes on along the minus strand of NC_039360.1, from coordinate 149,425,302 downwards.
AATATTTTCAATCCATTCCAGAATTTGCTCCATCGGTTATTGATGGTCTCCGTTTTGCTCTTGGTCAAACAATTCAGGAATCTAGCACCGAGGAGGTTGACGTAAGTATTCCCTTTTCGCACTGATAATTGTAACGTGCCTTAGGAGGAATGAGTGATGATTGTTGTTGATGTGTCCAGGAGTAAATCACTATGGATAAGGAGCATGTTGATGAAGCACATTCCTCTTTGGATCATGGAAGCATAAAGAGTTCCCGAAATCCCGAATCGAATGAAGATAACGGAGTTGCCAATGGAGATTCCAACATTGCCGAGCCCTCAAATGGTTTAGAGACTCCTCTAGTAAGTATTTCTCCTGTGGTATCTTCATATAAGTATGAGGTTGCTGATTTGTGCATGAATGAATGATAACCCATACAAATATATGAATAATTTTTCCGAAATACGTCACCAGAAAATTTCAGACTTCAGCTTTTAATGAAAACACCGTAAAAACTTCGTTTGGTGTCGGATTTTCAATGTCTGCATATGCATCCTCAAGCCCAGGAAATTTCCAAGTTTCAGGGCAGAAGCTTTTCGAATTTTGAGCATGTTTAGGGCCTGAAAAAGGTGAAACAGTAAAGTTCCAGGAGACTTTCAGAACTTTTCCAGATTGCATGTAGTCTAATGTTTTGACCACATCTCCTTACTAGTTCATTCAATTGTTATGAAATTTTGACATGTTGTAGAGGACTTCCATACGAAGAGAATGGTATATAACCCAACTCTATATTCCGCACCAATTGCTCCCAGTTTGTCATTGAACACAGGGAAGTGTAAATTTTCTTCAGCTGCGTCTCTTTGAAAACGTGTTTCACGACTTTTATGCTACTTGTACATGTATTAGATGCATAATAAGGAACTTAGATGATGTTAGTTCACTTACTTGCTTAAGTTTATGGTTGTATTGGATTTCCACACTTGGATCATTCTAATCCCATGTAATCTTCGCATTAGGTGCCGAATGTCGAAGTTGGGAATCATGGATCCAATAATGACAGTTTGGACAATCCCGGAGCTGTCGGTGATGATACTTCCACCCCTGAACCTCAAGGTCATGAAGTTCTGGTTGTTGATGTCGTGGATGTGGTGGAAACTCCAGTTGTGCCCGAGATGGTGGAACCCGAATCAACAATAACATATGCAGTTTTGTCTGAAGTCGTCTCTATGATTGTTGATGCTGCTCCAGTAATTGAGAAGCGTATGATAGTGCATGAATATTCCAATGCAGAGATTGCTTTTGATCCTCCATTCGGTGAGTTACTCCCATATCACCAGTTTGTTGGCGGATTTAGCGTTCCCATCGGATATGCTGCTATGTACGAGAAACTGTGGGAAATGTATGGACACATCGTTGTTACTCAGGATCCAGGGCGTAGTTATTTCTTGACGAGGCAAGTAGAATCCATCTTGCGTGTTATAAATGATATCCGGATCACAACCAGAAATGTTGTTACCCGAGATGTACTCTTTGATTGGGAGTACAACTTGAAGAATGCTGAAGAACTTGGCTTCAATCTGAAGTGGCTTCGTCAGAAGTTTGAGTCTATTAGGAAGGCAGTATAGGGTGATGCTCCTTTCCCCACTAGTGATGTTGTGATGAAGAAGATGAATGAAGTTGCTGAACTGACGAAGAAGCTGGAGGCGGAAAAGGCAGCTTTAAAAGTCTTGGAGGAGGCAGAGGAGCGAAAATCTTTCTTTGATGGATTCCTTTAGTTTTCTTTTCATGAATATTGAACTTCCGAGAGATTTGAGATTTTATTTGGATTTTGATTTTCGATAGGTATGGAGCTTATGAGGATTCTCTTTTGGATTTGGATTTGATAAAGATTTTTCTTAAATAAAGAACTTTGATAAATTACTGAATTTTTCAAATACTGAGTGCAAGTATGCACACGTTTTGGAGGAACTGAAAATACAAGTAAAAGAAAATCCTAAGGTGTAAACGTCAGATGTTTTGAGCATTTGCCTTGGATATAAAACATCCAATGTTGAATGCTTCATGCGTCGAAAATCTTGAGCCAATTCTCATGAATTACTGGTACACTCTTCTTGCCTTTGATGTCATCCAATTTGTAATATCCTCCAGCAACCGACTTAGCAACCATAAAAGGTCCTTCTCAGTTCGAATTCTTTGCGGAATGCAAATTGCGCCTGGTTGCCTTAAGAACTAAATCTCCTTCATGAAATTTTTTAGGATTAGTTGCCCGTGCCTTGAATATTTTCTGCTGGTTCGGAATTACTCGTGGATTCCATGCTGGTGAAGATTTTTGTGGCACATGTGGACATTCATGCAAGAAAGAGTATGCTGGGTATCGCTTGTCTAACTTAGCCAGGTCTTCAGCGATAAACCTTTCAATGGGGTGTATAGTTGGAAGGGACTCCAACCATTCAGTTTAATATTGCTGAGGTGAGACTATCCACTCATAGCGTTTGATGATGGCTTGGTCGTGAGTGAGATTAAGTCCCCGGACTAGGGTAGCATACTTGAAAGTTGGTAATACATATGCATTATGAGGAATAAGACTTTCCTGAGTGCGGAACCTCCTGACGAATTCGTTGGGGCTTTCCTCAGGTTTTTGCGTGAATTCCATCAAAGCTTCGACCTTTTCCAAATGCTCGAAAGGTTGATCATCCTCTGAGTTAGAGCTTTCTTCTTCGGCGGAGAAGTGTGCAACTGAGGATGAAGATATCGTGGAAACTTTTCCATCATGAATCCATGCTCGCCCAAGAACCATGTCGTATCCAAGATCTTCTTTGATTATGAAGAATTTAGTTTCTATCCAGGTAGAATCACTTCTTATGTTGAGAATGATGTAGCCGTAAGCATCCCTGGAGATTCCTTCATGATCTCTAATTGAGACAGGAGCATGAGTTGCTTCTTGACGAGTGATGCCACCAACTCTGAGGGTTTTCAAAGGGATGATGTTAACAGCAGCGCCAACGTCGACTAATGCTCGTTTGAAATCATTTCCCTTGAGATGCACCATGGTGAGAAGTCCCCAGTCGTACATTTTCTTGTTTGTCATTGGAGGCTCAGGGAATGTCTCCTGAATTGTCAGTCGTTTGCCTGCCACAATATGGTTCAGTGCATCAAACATATCGTCTCTCTGAGATCTTGACAAGTACAGCAACTCGCAGACGTGTTCAATTAAAGATTGAACTGCTTCCTTGACCGGATGCTCGGAGAGTGCGAATGTTCTGATTGGGAGAGGATTTATGTGCACTCCCTCAGTCCTCAGTTCCCCTGAGTCGGCCTTTTCTTTGAAAATGCGCTTCAAATTTCTGCAATCACTTGTGGGATGACTGAGATACCTATGGAAATGGCAGTAGCGTGCGTTTTCCATTTGTTCCGCGGTTGGTTCCTTTTTTACATGAGGTATTTTGATTGCACTGTCTTGGATCCAAACTTCCAGTAGTTCGATCACTTCTTCAATGGGAAAAGGGAAATCAAGAACTTCCTCATCATTCTGTTAAGGTTGTGCGTTCCTAGTCTGGTTGTCCTTCCTTGGAGCTTTTGGAGGGTGAGACATTGGAGAAACATTCTTATGCTGCTGTGCGTCGACTTTTCTCTTGCTCCCTTCAGCAACATTCATGGAAGCTTCAACGTTGTACTGCTTGTTGATCAGGCGCCGAGAGGTGCTGCTTCGATTGTCTTTCGATTCCTCCACTTTGATAGTTTTAGTTCTTTCGAGCAAGGCAGGAGCGGTAGTCGCTAATCGCTTGGCCGCTTCATGAAGTTCTGAAAAGGTTTGAAACCGAAGATTCTCCAGCAAAGCCCTGTAGACTGGGATCATGCCATTGATGCACAAGTCCACCAGTTGTTGTTCAGTAACGTTAGGATCATGACAATCCAAAGCTTGAACTCGGAACCTCTTCACATAATCATTTGGATTTTCGGCAGTCTTCTGAGCCATCCTTCCCAAGTCAGAAAGAGTAATTTGCTCAGAGACAAAAAAGTATTTCCTGTAGAAAGCGTTGATCATTTCTCCCCAATTAGCTATGCTCCCTGGTGCGATGTTGTTGTAGCAGGTATATGCTCGACCCGTCAGGGATTTTGAAAACTCCTTCAAGCGTACAACATGGTTGTGTTCATGCTCTCCTAATGCTTTCAAGAATCGAGAAACGTGTTCTCGGGAATTCCCCGTTCCGTTGTAGAGTGTGAACGTTGGAGAAGTGTAGCCCTTTGGGAGAGGGATCCTTTGTGTGGCTGCATGGTATGGAGGCTGATGACGGTGCACGGTCGTTGTATGACCCCTTCCTCGATTCTCCATAAAACGCTCCAAGTCTTCACGGGTGATGAAACCGGCAGGTTGAGGTTCTGCAGCTTTGCGGCTTTCATCGTCAACAGGGACTGGAATAACCTCAGGATCGGTATTTGGAGAAGTTTCCTTGTCTTTTCCCTTCTTTTGAGTTTTGTCTGACATTTTGTCAGTGAGAATTTTGAGATAGTTGAACAGTTCCTTCTGAGTAGCATCCATGTCAGTTTGATTCTTGGAGAGAACTTCTTGGAACTTCATGAGATTGCCTATGGTAGGCGGATTTTCTATGATTTCTTCTGGATGTCGCCCGAAAAGAGGATGATTTTCGACATTGGTGTGAGGAGGAGTAATGTCACCACCATTATTATAAGAAGGAACGGTTTCCGGAGTACCACCACTGTTGTTGCTGGTACTAGCGTTGTTGGTGTTGGGATTTGTAACTGAACCTGACCTAAGATCGACCATCTTTGTGAAAATGAGAGATTGCAACCGAGAGATTAATCTCCTACTGTGTTCGCCAATATGCGGATGTGGAAAAACGGGTCGCCGGTTTTTCGGGAAGTGGAGAAATGAGCGTGGTGTCGAGACTCCTCGACCGGGAAAAATGTTAATCCTCACACAGATGCACCGCTGCAAAGGGGGTGCTTAGATTCGGGAAATCAATCTGTATGACTCCGGCCTAAACCAAGAAAATGGTCGTTCCAGAGTTAATTCGCAAAGAGGGAGATGGATGGATCTGTAGGAGGGAAGCTGAGAATTGTGTGGGATCGGTGATGATCGAGGATTGTGGGTGTGTTGAAGGTTTCTGCAATAATGGTGAAATGTTGTCCTCGATTTTGACTTATTTATATTGCAAGAATGATGAACCACTAATCCCTGTAAGTGTGACGGTTTCTTGAGTAAAAGAGTGGGAAAGTGGGAGATCGTGGTAAAGTCGTTCCATGTCGTGTGGAGACTTGACTGATCGTGCACCCACTACTTTGCTAACTCCTTCAACCGTTTACACGACTTACGCACATTTCTCCTTGTGGATGAATCCACGTGTCGTAGACGGCTAAAACAAAACCCTAAGTGATATCCCCCCATTTGTGACGTGATTGATGCATCACAAATCGTGGAGTCTGCGGGGCAGACGTGTTTTGATTAGTCAATTGTTGACTGATTAGACAATGAGTCTAAGTTTGCTGAATCAAGCATGGATGGTGAATGCTCGGCGATTCATGGGTTGAACATGTAGTTCTCTGAAAAGATGTCAGTATGATGGATTACCAACTAGTTGAGCGATTGAGCAAGTATTTCTCAATTCTGAGAATTACGAGAATTTAATGAGCAACTGAGCAAGTATTGCTCAATTCTGCAAATATGGAGAATTTGATGGACAACTGAGCAAGTATTGCTCAACTCTGCAAATTACTGAATATTAAGAATTTGATGGGAAACTGAGAAAGTATTGCTCAATTAACCAAATTAATGATTTTGATAATCTGACATGCAACTGAGCAAGTATTGCTCAATTCGACGAATTATCGATGAATTGCCGAATATTGATTATATTCGGATAATCGAGCAAGTTGCTCGATTCAGCCAATTATTTACTGGTGACGTGACCCAGTAAAATATCTATTAAAATATTGATGTTGATTAGTGAATCAACGTAAATTTTATTAGTGTTCGAAGAGTGCTCAGAATGATGGTTTCACAGAGCGTTCATTCGAAAACCCTAATTTTTGGTTAATCCTCCATCAATTGGGGAATTGTTGAAATTGATTATGAATGATAGGGACCGATCACATGGGATGAGGAACGTCCATGTGGTGCCATGCACCAGGGTTCTCAGTTTGAGAGTTGATGAGAAATCATGAATAAATGGTGGATTCACCATTTATTGAAAATATTGTTGGGTTCAATATTAGGTGTAAAACCTAGGTATGAGATTTGAGGACCGACCAAGAGGGTATGTGACCGGCTCTAGGTGGCCACGTGACCAGTTGTTGGTCGTTTGGAGGATTCTCCAGTTGGTTGGAGAGAGTTCGGGCCCAGTATGAGCAATTGAGTAAATTAGGTCAGAATTGCAAAAACGTGTGGGACCGGCTTCGTGCAAGCCCTAGGAATGACCTGGTCGGTCATAGAGGCACACACGTGTTATCATGATGTCCGTGTCTCCATACCGAGAGTTTCTGTATTTTCTGATGCGCATTTGAGCAATATCGTGAATTTTCAGAAGAGTTTCATCTTGGCTGATAATTCTCGATTTTTTGGTGGAATGAGCATGTATGATCAATTCATCAATATTTTAAAAATATAAAATATTTTAAAAATATAAAATATTTTAATATTTAAAATTGCCGTGAGAGGCTAGCCGGCCGTGTGACCATGTTGGCTTTTGGTTTTTTCGTGATTCGAGCAATATTTGAGAAAATATGGAGAACTCACAAATTTTACTCAAACCCATGAGTTTCATGAATTGGGAAAATAATAATTATGAGAAATTAGGAATTGCAAGGTGTGGGACCGGCCACGGCTAGGGCATGGCTGGCCGGCCAAGTTGCCCGGTCCCGCACACCTTTCCCTATTTTATTATTATTTTTCATGAATCCTTGAAGTTACGGAGAGTCCTTGAAGATATGGAGAATCCATGAAGATATGGAGAATCCACGAAGCTTTGACATAATAATTATAAAAATCTAAGAATTGTGAGGTGTGGGACCGGCCACGACTTGGGTATGGACGTCCGGCTAGGTTGCCCGGTCCCGCACGCCTCTCCTTGTTTTATGATTTATTTGGTGAATCCACCAAGTTATGGAGAACTCACGAGTTTTGCAAAAATTAGGAATTTTGCTAAGATGGAGAACCCTCATGAGTTTATGAAAATAAAATAAGGAAAAATAATGGGAGGGGCGCGGACCGACCGTGGCTAGGGAAGGGCCGGTGGGCCCACCGTGAGAGCCTCCATTATTTTATTATTATTTTAATGTTTTCTCCTATTTTGTGAAGGATTCCCCATTGTTTCATTTTTTGGATGCTCGTTCGTGCATCTAGGTTCTCAGTCGTGCATGATTGTCGAGTACACTTGCACCATTTTTGTGGGGCTTACTCAGTGATGGTCCAGATGCCCAGTTGTTGAGTATTTATTACTAATTTATGAGATTCAGTGGAGAATAATTCATGAAACTGAGTAATAAAAATGAATAGTTGTTCATTATTAATTCATAGTATCAGATGTGGATTCGACTATGAATTCAGAATAATAAAACGAGCATTACCATCCTATGGGATCGTGGATTCGACCATAGAGTCGGAGTAATTAAGATTTATCTATCACCATTTCATGAGACCAGTGGATTCGACCATGAAATCGGAGTATTAAGATAATACAGTTGTTTCATTGCTATTCTATGAGATCAAGCCGTGGATTCGATCATAGAATCAGAACAATTGTTTATTGCCATTCCATGGGATCAGGCCGTGGATTCGACCATGGAATAGGAGCAATGATAGATTATTCTGGGAATTCAGTAGTGAATGTCATGACATAGGTAATCTACTTCAGAAAAGATATTAGCCAGTTAAAGCGTCACATCTATTCTGAGTAGTGCACAATTAGGGAGTCACGATATTGTTTACGACCTAAAGGCGTTAGTGTTCTCAATCTACGGAAAACCGCCTGAATCTATGCACTCTCTCCACATAATCAGGGAATGGTGAAGTGTTACCGACGTCCTGAAGGCGTCCGCCGCCCAACTATTCTTCTATGTGGAGGTGGGTCACTCTCCTGCATTCAGGGAACAGTGAGTATCACCGACGTCCTGAAGGCGTTAAGTCCTCAATCTACGGAGAACCGCCCAAATATGTTATTCTGCATAGAGGGCACGATGAAATCCCAGGGATCGAACGCTCAGCTAGTGGAGGCTTTTCGAAAACATATTCATCACGGCTTCGTAAAATATGAATCGTTGCATGCCTGAAAGCCGCGTCAAAAATATGCCTCATGATTTTACGGTTTTGCCCTTTGTTGAAAATCCACCATCTACAGGAAGAAGATTGTGATTGTTCCTAAACACACTCTGAGGTGGGTACCAAAGAAAGTCAATAATGCTGAGTGAAAAAATCAAGATAGTGATTCAAGATTATCATTCGAAAATAGACTAGAATAATGATATGTGTCATTGATGTTATTTGGGAATGTTTCAAATTGATTTGATGAGAAATATAGAACTTCTATTATTTTCAGATATAAGACAGTATACATATCAGTCTCACAAACTGGGAAAACTGTTACAAGTTTGAAACCGTTGTACATGTACTCTGTACACGTAACCGAGTAGCTATATATCAACAAACAGATTTTTGGTACGAATATTAGTATGCACACCTTAAAAAGTCTGTGAACTCGTGAAACCGGAACGGTACGCAAACCAGTTAACGTACTAGAAAAGAACTGTTGGTCCCGGAACCCGTTTAGCATCCATACCGGTACACGTACCAGAAAAGTTCTGTGAACTCCATAACTCGGTTATTTTTTAATGGTATCCATACCAGTACACGTACCATGACATAAATGTTCACGAACAGGTTATGTATTTGTATCATGTACACCTACTTACCGTGTCGATTAAATTCATATGCACATAAATTATTTCTCCGAGATAATTAGCATCTGAATAATCTCTAAAAACACCATAGACATATTGATCACATTAGTATGACTCGAGTTAAGTCTTAAGTGTTATATGAAAACGCTCAAGCTTATAGTTCAGTTGGCTAATTTCGACTAACCATTCATGAGCGTGGTCTTGAACACGGTTCGGTTACGGTTTATCCTAACCAGAGTGTATATCTTGTTATGTGAATCAGGTTCAAAGATTCATCTAACAGTGAATATCGTTTGCTTGGTTCCAAAGCTATGTTAGCTTAAACCTAAAGCAACCTGTGCTTTTAATGTATATAAAAGAGTAACCTCAAGCAACTGGGATCTTTGAATCCCGACACTACTTTTCTTGGTGTAAACTAGTTGCAAAAACTAGAGTCGTCTTCTTCATAAAACCCTTCTAGGGTTTAGCGACTACAAAGACTTCATATGGATTCATGAAGCTAGGTACATCTATTGTTTATCTTGATAGCTTGAGTACCCTGATCTTGATTGGATTGTTGAGCTTGCTTCATCAATCAAGATAGATAGAAATCATCAAAGTTCTCTTGGTCTCAGACTTTGTTGATTCCACAAGTTTAATACTGGTGAGGTGAATAATAACCTAGGCTGCACTTCGGAAGCATAAGACCGAATTTTGAGGTTAGCTAGATTTTGTCTACTGCTCTCGATTTCCAATCACCTTGATCTACGATCGAAGAGGAAATCATACATATAGGCTTATCTGTGGGTGGAAGATTGGTTTAAAGTCTTCAATTGAGTTGAAGCAACTCTTAGTTGGTGTGACGCCAGCTAAGGGAACCATTTGCACGAAGTCTTGCTGGGATTCAAGAAGCATAAAGAGCGCGACTGTAACTGAATTGCTGTGAGGGTTTAATTCAGTCTCAACTACATTTCGGTCCGACGTCAATCGGTAGTAGGCTAGTGTCTGTAGCGGCTTAATAAAATTTGGTGTTCAATCTGGACTAGGTCCCGGGGTTTTTCAGCATTTTCGATTTTCTCGTTAACAAAATTTCTGGTGTCTGTGTTATTTCTTTTCTGAATTATATTGTTTATCTTTATAATTGAAATATCACAGGTTGTGCGTTAATCAATCAAAGTAGATATATCCATCCTTGTTTGTTGGATATGACTTGATTGATTACTTAGGAAATTGATCTTTGGAATCACCCAAGTACTCTCACACGAGAAATAGGAGACCGGAGATCCAGAGCCATTTTTCATATCCCTGACAGCTAATAGTACTACGGAATACCAAAAATAGAATATATCAGTTATTTTTGTTAATTTGATATGATATTCCTATAATTTACATGAATATTTATGTGATTATTATAGTTATACGCCGCGTCTCGGGATTTTACCCCCAATGCCTCGCCGCGCCTTACGCCTTGAACAATATAGAGTTAAAAACCATATGGGAACTTCTACTATGATAATTGTGCCTTCTTACTCATTAGTAGTGGTTTAGCACTTCGTACCATAGGTAGGTTTCACAAACATCAACAAGAACAAGAGTAGATATATTTACTACTACTAGGGTTTTGAACAAACCTTAGAATTACCAAGCATCGATGAAAGAAGAGACAATCAAACTTGACAAATTAACGTTGCCAAGATGTAGCCAAATATTTTCTTAACCAAACTTCATCCCTCAAGATCGCAACTGATTTCACTCTCTGTTCTCCATATAACCGATCAATTTATCAAATATTAGTTTTTTTCTCTCTCCCCCCGTTATTCATTAAATTTCACGACACAAAAAAGAAAACGAAAAACTTTTTTTCTATGGCAGTGCGAGAGAACTAGCATACTCATATTCGTCAGATTCAACAAGATATGACGTAATCTAACTGGGAGTTAACTCCAGTTATCCATCGAATATTTTAGGTGTTCGTGAGTATTAAACGAATATTTCTTTATCCTCTTTTACCACATACGAGATTGGTGTCATGAGAAAACGGATATTTTTTTTTGGGGAACGTAGAATATTACTGTATCAAAGAGGAAATCTCGAATGGGAGCAGAGATGAAAAGATTGATGATTGTCATAATTAAGAACGTTTATGATATTGACGATGAAGATGCAGATGTGACGACTATATCTTTATTAAACAGCTCGAGTTGGGAGAAAATATCTTTCTTTTTTTTGAAACATGAAGCTTATTAAACTACGAAGGGGTTATTACACGAGGGCATGTGATACTCGAAGATTCATCAATTACAATTAGATTAGTGGGACACGAATCTACGTCGACATGAAAATGGAACAGAATGTGAACGACAGTCTTCAGACCGGAGATACATTGAGGACAGATGTTGGCGTTGAAGGTCGAAAAGCCTTCAGTCAATACTTTCTATAAAAAAAGTTAAACTTTTGATGGGCACGACAATGTACATAAGAACTTCGTTGGTGGTAGAGGGGTTCGATACAATTGATTGAAGGTGTTATTTAGGCATTTGCTTCCATATGTTGAGATGTATCACCAAAATGAAATTTTTCTAGCTCTTGTTTTTTCAGCTTAATCCATAACTTCTAAATGGGCCCACAGATACACAACTATAACATAGAATAGGGAAACTACAGAAAAAAATACACGATAGGGAATACAAAAATGCATAAATGAAAAAGACTCTGGAAATCCTAATACACGTAGCACTCTGTAGATACCGTCGAAATCCGTTAGGATCTCTAAATATCCAAAATGTGAATTACGTGGAAATATTATTATAGGAAGTCGTCACCTAATTTAGGGAGTTGGGACCCAAAAGAAACACTGGTCCAATATTCAGAGAAAGGTCTGGAAATCAAGTTACGGACTAGGAAGGTGTGAGACACCCAGCCCGTCCAACCCGAAGATTGGCCTCTATTTTATAATTGGGATTTTAGGATTTGGGTTGCAAAAATATACAAAAAAATCAATTTCTATCACATGCAAAATAGCAAAATATTAGATACCTTCAATTGAATAAATCTTTCTTTATAATAAGAGACCCCAAAAGAGACACATTGTGTCAGCACAATTTTTCTGCTTTGTGGTTAAACCATGTCACGTATTTTTCCATGTCATCATTGCCAGCTCATCCCAAAGATGCATTTTAATTCCAAACGTTACCTTCTCAAGAAAATCCTAACCGACCCTAAATTTCCGAAAGATGCATCTTAATTCCAAAAGTTGCTTTTTCAAGGAAATCATAACCGACACTAATTTGTAATTCCAAACATTTCATTTCCGTTTCCAAGTTCTCCAAGTCCAAACGACGCATCTCTTATGATTATTTTTCGGACACTACAAATATAGGAGATAATGGATTTACCTTCATCTGCCTCAATGAAATCTCTTCAAGAAAACCTCTTTTTGAAAGATATTCACCACCATCTATTGATATTGAGATTTGTGGTCTTCACTGCAATCATATTCTGCCCCTCGGACTAGGATAAAAATCTGAAAAAAGAAATTAGTTTTTCAAAGAAAAGAATAATAGCCATTGTTAAGAGCTTATTTGGAAAGAGGAAATTGTGATTTCTTTTATTTATCTAGAAGTTATTCAGTCTATAACCAAGATGTTAATGAGAATAACCTGCTTGCAAAATTGTTTGGCATGACAGTAGTAGACAGGTTTGGAGATTCCATATTGGTACAAAAAGTAACACTTAATAGATGAGTACATAGAAAAATATGGGTTTCATAATACTTGAATAACATGTTGTGAGTTGGGACAACCACCTGAATGGCTACAAAGATAGGTTTGAAAAAACTTATTTGATGACGAAGAGATTGAGAATTGTCGGAACTAAGAACCAGTAAAAACATGGACCGCGAGAGAGATTATCCAGGAAAGATGCAAAATCCTGGAGGCAGTACCCATGGGATGATTAGAGTTTTAATAAAATGCACGCCAGTCTGGAATGGCTTTGTGGTCTTTTTCCTTCCATAACTTCTTTTGTTTGTCTTGCACGGGAATATCTAGAATTCTTACACCAAATTCTCTTGCGTAGCGCGCTGGACCTTAGATGCCTTTGGAAGTGTGAACACATAAATCACGATGGCATCCACGTGTTCACAAACAATGTTCGCATACAATCTATATCATAAACTATGCGCTGCATGCATAAAGGGAGGTAAATGTGATGACTCATCGACTCAGAGCCTTCGTGCTCGTCCTTGTCTAGTCAAATGTTATCACTAATGATGCTCATATAACTGGATAAATAAAGATCGAAGCATAAATGTAAAGTATATAATGTAAAATGTTGAATATAAATGAGACGATGATTTACGTAGTTCGGCACTAAGGCCTACATCCACGGGACTGGTGTTTCACTATGTATTGATTGATTACAAAGATAGTCGAATGACTTTAAAGTGCGCATTGAGGCTTCAGAGAAAAGAGATTCACTTACTCTTCATATTTCTTTCTCTTTCTATCCTCTTCTCATTGCTATTGATTGGTCGACCCCCAATCTCTTAGTGGGGAGGGGTATTTATAGGGTTACTACGTGGGGTCCACTCTTGTATCCCGTTGTAACCTTATCGTCTTGTGTTTTGTGCCAATTCCGCTGATACCTTCATCTTCCACGATGCCCCCAGCGATCCATGCTTGATGACGAAGGGTTATTACTGCATCCTCCACAGTTTGGTCGACATGTATGCTACTTAGGGTGTTTAATGCGGGTGGTTGAATCGTCTGCACGCGTCAGACATGCGTCTGCTGTCCCTGTCACGTCTGTGTCAGTTGGACTAACCCCAGCCGTCGATCTTGGATCTTTCTTGAGATGGGATAAAGTTGGTCTTTGGGTGCTTTTCAATGCTTCGCGATGGCTTCGTATCTCAGTGCTCCCCGATCCTCATCCATCAGATCTGTTAGATGGTGATCTTGTATTGATGAGACACGTTTCTTGGCTATCCACGTGGAGCGTCATATCTTGATGCCCTTAAGCCATATGTCTCCCATGTGTTTCTTCCCAGAAACGTGGAGAGTGATGAAATATGTACCTACAATTTGCCCATTTTCTTCTGACTAAGGCGTCAGTTGAAGTTAGAGGAAAACCGTTACATATTCTTCACCTCTCTTCAATAACTTCCCCTAGATACTAGGGCACGTTTCCCATTCCTTGCAATGACTTCTTGTAATAACTTCTCCTTGGGTGGAGGGACAGTTTCTATCTCCTTCAATTCTTATAAGTAAGAAAGAGAATGTCAAAACTTGAAATAAATTTCATTCTTCGTTATCAATCCATTATTCCTTTCCTCCTGAAACTTTCCATCCTTTCATTCTTGTTTTCTAGCCATTAACTGATGCTGTCTTTGTCTTGAGTACGATTTGATTTTGGTTTTTCTGCTGTTGTTGCTTGTCGTTTTCTGGCTACGCTCTTCTGTTCGTGAGACTCTTGATACAGGTGAGAAGTTTTTCCTTGATTTTGATATTTTGTTCGTCTTCTGCTACTGTGTTCTTAGCTTTGTGATGAAGAACACATATACAAAGTATATATACTTGCCCCTGTTCTTTATCACAAATCTCACGGACCTGTAATTGAAGATTTTCGCCTAGCGACCTTGACTGAGTTAGGGTTTCCTGTTTCTTTTTCAGTGTAGGGTTTTTGGCGGATGTTAATGAATTTATAGAAGTTATGATAGTTTCTCATCTTTTTGATCTTTATTTGATCCTCTGTGGAAACTTCTGACTTGTTTGTGTACTTCTTCGTAAATATGGATGATCGTCAACGGGTCCCTTATCAGACTCCACCGCCGAGCCCCCATAAGTCTCCTCCGTGCAGAAATCATGATACATCTCCGCCAGGGGGCGGTCCACCTAGATCTTCGCAATTAGATCCTCGTGCTAAAAAAACTTCATCCTCTTCGGGTCAACGTGCTTCGTCTACCAAGGGAGGAGATAAACCGAAGGGTCCTCCTGGTTCGAGGTATGCTGTTAATCGTCCCTTTGTTCCCCGCGTGTTGAGTCAGGAAATACGCAGACTTCTTCTCCTCATCGTGGTGAGCCACTGGATGTTCAACCTCTTCGTTCTATGGCTCCACCTATGGTGCCCCAACAGAAACCTTCAGCTCCCCCTCCCGTAGTTCCTGCTAAAGAAAATTCTACCAAAGACACCGCTTCAAAGTCGGTTTCACAAAAGAAACTTCCTACCAAAAGGAAAGATTCGGATATGAGTCCTCCGAAGATACCCTCGTCAGATCCCCCTAAAGATTCAGACGCTTCCCCAATAATACGAAGCGTCTCAGTTGCTAGGAAGAAGGTTACCTTCAAGCATATAGACCTTGCCGCGTTCAAGGAAAAGCACGAACTCGGCGCATTCGACGTTAGGTTTTATACTCCCGATGATGATCTTACTTATGATCTGATTACGAGGTATAAGTTCGATGAATTTCATTTGCTGACTACGGTGGGGGACTTCGAAGCTGGCCTTATGTTGCCTCTATACAAGTCAGGTGACTCTTTCTATTACGATGTATTGGCTAACCGTGAGGGTTCCACTCCTCATAAACGCTATGTGTCGCAGCTGACTGGGAACTATCTTCGTGCTCTCAAGGAGTGCTATCTTCGGAGTAAAGGAGAAACGATGATGACTTGCTACGTTCCTGATCCTTCAGAGATAGGCTGGTATACTCCTCAGAATTTCAACAGCTCCTTCGGAGATTATTTTAACAGTAGGAATCGTAAGCCGTGGAGTATTGGTCTTCGTAATATTGCTGCTCCTCGTGGTGAGATTCGTCTCTTAAGTGAAGTGAGTGATGCTAAGTTGAAGTACGTTCCTGGTAGCGAAGGATCCATTCATCGGAAACTCTTTCCGAATCGTGAGAGGATTAAGCGTGATCATGATTATGAGTGGCACGCTACTGTTATTGAAGTTATTGGCCCTTGGGCTTATGGCTGGGTACCTGGTCCGCGTGGGTGGCGTCCTACTGCTGGTAGTAAGGCTCGTGAAGCTGCTCCAGCCCACTATGGAGATTTCTACCCCTGGCGCTTGAATTTCGAAGGTATTAATTTTGATTATGCTTTCGATGTCGTTGATGCGGATGAGGAAGAAAGTTCTGATGTCACCCTCCCTCTGAAGGGTACCGCTGATGTTAAGGTATGGTTTGTTGTTAGGCTGTATATTTGCCCCTTTTCTTCTGAGTTTGAAAATATAGTCAAAGTGAGGAGAAAAATAGTGATTCGGGATAATCTTCTAATCAAGTACCAGGTACCGAAGAAGAAGAAGCTTGGGCCAGTTCAGTCTTCCACTGCTGCGGCCGAAGATATGGATGTGCCTGATGAAGTAAACAGTCCTGTGAATGAAGAAGGTATCGAAGAGGAAAATTCTGATGACAAAGAGCGTACTGACACTTCCCCTCATGATTATGAGTAGGGAATGCGTGGTGGTGAAGGTTCTGCCGAGAAAGAGGTTGTTCCTGACAGCAGCGGGGTCGCGGAACAGGACGGTGCCCCTGGTGGAAGTGCGGAACAACAGACTGCCCCTGTCGGAGGCCTTGATTCCACACCCCCTCCTAATCAAGGTCCTCGGTTATCGATGCCTGTATCCACCCAAAATTTTCCTTTGGAAATATTTATTCCTTGGGTGAACACGTCGATATGGGCGCTGCTATGGGTCTTGCAGAAGATTTTCCCCTCATTTCCCCCAACGACGATTGGGATGTTCTTGGGGATATAGCTGGTGATCAATCCGCTGGTGTCGGCGACAAGGCCGCTGAGGTAGAAGAAAGTTCCGAGGGTGAAGACGCAGATGCCCTTGCTGATCAGGATAAGGGTGCTAGGGAGATTCCCGAAGCTGAGAAGAATCCTGAAACAGGAAAAGTTGTTGTAGATGATGCTATGGTCGAGACATCCTCAGAGGAGTTTCCTCAATCTTTGATGCACAAGGGTGATGATGCCATACTGGACTGGCAGATGAAAAGGAAGCTGATGTTTGTGCCCAACCCTGCCCCATTGGTTCCCGGTGAGAATAAATTCGACGCCTTTACTCGTCAGACGATGCATCTGACTTCTGAAGGAAGAGTTGCTGAAGTATGGGACAAGGATCTAAGAGCTTCTTCTACAAGTCTTTTGGTCAATCCTCTTTCCGCTGTGCCTGACATGATGGCTATCGTTGATGGTTATCAGTATGGTTTTTCCCAGCAGCGTGTGCTCGAGGTACGTCCTCAAATTCCTCAAAAGCCGTTATTTATGCTTCGCGTGTTCGGAGAATGGGATTTAATATTCCATAGTCTTTGTTGTGGGTGCAGATGATGAGGAGCGAGTAATGCAATCATACTGTGTACCAATTTTTCAGGGTGAAGGCCCTTAAGCTTGAGGGAAAACTCCGTCACCGAGAAGAGGAGTTGAATACCACCGAATCTCTTATCTCTGCTAAAGATAATGAGATTTTGGAACTAAAGAACAGGTTGAAGGGGAAAGAACAGATAGGTGCGGAAGAGAAGAAGCTTCGTATGGATTTAACCCTCGCTCTTAGTGAATTATAGAAGGCTCGTAAAGACTCTTCGTCTTCCAAAGGTTTGTATTTCTCCACAATCTTCCCCTTCGTCTTCTCTATTTCGTCTTCTTTAGTATACTGTCTGAGCGCCCCCACCATATCTCCAGTGGGTGAAGATCAAGAGTTGATATGGCTTCGGAAAGAGAGGGTTCGGCAGTCCTATCGGATCAAAGAGTTAGTGCAGAAAATCAAGGATGAAGCTGCTAAGTGGAATGCTCGAGCTGATGAGCATAACAAACTTGTAGCTGAGTGGAGGGTGAGAAAAACCCAATTTGTTGATATGCGCAATAGCCTCAACACCATGCGTGAAAATCTTCGTGAGGCAACTGAAAATGCCTCTGGTTTGGAAGCCAAGATAGTGCAGTTAGAAGGAGAACTACGCCAAGCTCGTTCTTCTCGCGATCCTGCGATTACAAATTATATACATCGGCTCGTTCAAGAAAGAGATGATGCCAGGGCCGAAGCCCATGCCCTTAGCAACGCCTTAACTGCTTCTCGGGAAGACATTGCTCGTTTGGTTGAGTCTGAGAGGAGCCTTGAAGTAAATATGTACAGACTTAATAAAGGGATAGAGAAAATGAACGATGAAGTTAATCACTTTCGTCATTTGGACTCCATGAAGCAGGTAGAGTTAGATGCGAGTCAATATGCTCTCGCAAATCTCCAATCGAACTATAAGAAAATATCCGATGAGTTTGACTTTCTCGCTGAAGGCCGTGACGCTGTAATTTATGATTTTGAGATAGTTTCGGCTAGAGTCGAAGGTATATGTTTATTTTGTTGTGAGCGCATTTGTGACTGTCTTCTTACGTGTTGTTTGTTTTACGGTGCAGGGCTCGAGGGACAACTTCACGCTGCAAATGCAGAGCTTAAAAAGGCTCAATCTTCATTAGTACAGCAGGAGGGCCAGACATCGTATTATAAAAGTCTAGCTGGGTCTCGTGACAAAGCAACAAGAGAAGCAGCCAAAGAAGTGGCCCAATTGACGTCTTTGTTATCCAAATCTGAGCTTCGAGCTACTGTCATTGGCCATAAGGCTCGCTGCCAACTGGTCGAGGAGGTTAACAAATTTCTGACAAGTATCGAGCAAGGTTTTCTGAAATATTACAATATTGTCAAGAATTATCCTCGTCGCGCCATGCCTGATCCCTTGACTTTTTCTTCCGGTCCCTCTTCGGGTGGAAGCGTGCCTTCCTCTCATAGGAAGGGTCCTGCTGATCAGGCTGAGTCCCAGGGAAACTAGGCTTCCTTGTTTGTCATAGAAATTTGATCTCTATTGATTACTTGTCTTCGAACCATTTTTTGATGTATTTGTGTTTTCTTGCTTATTTCGCTGAATCTTGTAATCAACTTTCATGGAATGGATCATCGTTTTTATTTGCTCCCTCTATTTCACCTGCATTATTAGTTTGACTACTGTTTAATTACTAAGTCAAGCAAGTTAATTACTAAGTCAAAGAAAATGGAGTGATTGAGTGCGATGCCGAAGGTATGTACGTTCGTGATCGTCTTGAGACCTGTCACCCCGCTGGCTAATCCTTGGCCAGAGGATTCCCAGATGGTGGGGGTCGAGATAGGGCCCAAGGATATGTGGTACTTATTTGAAATATTTACATGCACCCATTCCGTCGACCCACTGCCTTGTGGTTGGTTGGGTATCTCTTTCTGCCGGAAGCCTTCCCCATGGTCCTACACTTATAGACGCTGATAGGGGAGTCCTGAGAGATTGTAGGTAGCTACTTTCCCCAATAGTAATAATTTTTTGTATTAAAGCAGCGTCTGCGGTATGTAATGTGTTATATGTACATGTATTTATTCCGCTGAGACGTTGTTCCCTTGGTTGTAAATGTCTATTTTTCCCATAAAAATTTCTGCAATAAAATGCATGTTTGATTGATAAGTTGAGGTTTGTTATTCCTCGTCCAGAGATAGAAACATGCTGAACGGATGCTTCGTCTTTTTCTTATGGTATTCTTCACGCAGATGCAAAGCTGCGCTGCTTTCTATGGATAGTATGGATTGAGATATTTTGCATTCCATGGGTGTCTGAGGACTTCCCCTTTTAAGTTGCGCAAGTAATAGGATCTGTTTCCTGCGATATCATGTATAACAAAAGGTCCTCCCCATGTTGGTGGTTTACCCCACTTCTTTTCTCGCTGGTACTGGGCAAGTAATAGCTTCTTGCCATTGTCGGAGACAATCTCTGCTGGGATGCCAAACTTGCAAATAATGTTTTGAAAGATGAATGTGAAGACATTCGAGTCGCGGATCCTTGCTAGAGCGTTAGCTTCTACCTATTTGCTAAATAGTCCGTGACTACTATCAAGAATCTTCTTTTCCCCGACCCTTCAATCAGGGGTCCCACAATGTCTATGCCCCATTTTGAGAATGGCCAAGGACTATCCACCGAGTTCAGCATCGTTGCTGGTGCGTGGATTATTTTGGAAAAACGCTGACATTCTTCGCATCTTCTCGACATTCTTGCTGCGTCCCGTATCATTGTTGGCCAGTAGTACCCTTGAGTTTTTTCCTTGTCTGGCAGAGATCTCATTCCACTGTGATTTCCTGCGTCTCCGCGATGTATATCTTTCAGAACCAGGTGGCCTTCGGATCTAGATAGGCAGCGTAGCAAAGGTCCGAGGAAGGATTTCTTGTATAAGATTCCATCTCTTAAGTCGTACCTTCCTGCTTTTGATTGTATTTTCCTAGCCTGTTTTAGATCTGTAGGCAGCGTTCCTTCTTTGAGGAAAAGTTGAATGTCAGATCTCCAGTCCTCTTCTGCGTTGAAGTCTTCATCTTCGTCCGCTCTTGCCATTATATCATCCTCCAGGATGTCATCGGCGATGTATTCTCCTACATCATCATCTGCGATATCTTCTCCCACGCTGCCCCTTTGGTCTACAGCGCATAATTCATGGGATGCGACTGAGGGTTCGTAAACCCTGGTTACCTTGATTGCCTTGACGTCCTCGTTTTTTAACATGGATGACACATAGGCTAAGGCATCTGCGTGCCTGAGTTCCTTTGTACATAGGTGTCGGAATTTAATGTTTGGTACCTGAGATGCCAGTGTCTGGACTAGGGTCATGTATGCTGACAGGGTCTCATCGTAGACATTGTATTCTAACCCTATTTTTCGTATGACCAATTTTAAATCACTTGTTAGGAGCACATCGGTTATACCCATTTCTATTATCAAACGCAGAGCATGCACAGCAGCTTCGTATTCAACTATGTTGTTGGTGTGCCCCTTGAATTCCAACTTGAATGCATGCACGATCCTGTCCCCTGTGGAAGTGGTGATCACGATGCCAATACCCGCGCCTTCTCTATTTTTTGACCCATCAACGAAGATCTCCCACCGTCTTGGGTTTGCAGGCTCGAGAATGTCACCTTTGCCTTCGTCAATCTCTGGTATTCCCGCTGCCTTTAGTCCTTCAATGAAGATTTCTTCGTCATTATCCAGTGGTAGATCTGCCAGGAAATCCGCTAGGACTTGTGACTTTTGGGAATGTTGGAGTTCATGGATGATGTTGAATTGGTCGATATGCGTGTTCCACTTTGCAATTCTTCCTACTTTCCCTGCACTTTTGAGGACGGCCTCCAGTGGAGCTTTGCATGGGACGCGGATATAGTGGGTCAAGAAGTAGGTCCTTAGATTTAAGGTTGCCCAAACTAATGCCAAGATGAGTTGCTCAATCTTCGTGTAATTTCTCTCTGCTGTATTGAGAGTTTTGCTGACATAGTAGATGGGCTGCTCTATCTTCGTGTTTGTTTTGACCAGCACCGCGCTGACAGCATCCTCTGTTGCTGCTATGTATAAGGCCAGTACCTCGTCGGGATCAGGTTTTTGCAGGATTTGGATCGTGGCCAAATACTCCTTGATCTTTTGGAAGGCTTCTTCGCATTCAGCAGTCAACTCGAACTTACTACCCTTTTTGAGGATATTGAAAATTTTTTTGCGTTTGTCCGATGATCTGGCGATAAATCTGCCAAGGGATGCTAGCGATCCGTTGAGCTTTTGAACTTCTTTTAGGTTCTTTGGAGATGGAATTCCTACGATGGCTGAATCTTTGCGGGATCCACTTCAATGCCCCTCTTTGTCACTAAATACCCAAGGAATTTTCCCGAGGTGACACCGAAAGTGCATCTCTCTAGGTTTACTTTCATGTGATGTTTCCTCATGGCTTCAAAAATGTCCCTCAGATCTTGGTGGTGATCCTTTCGCAGCTTGATTTTGACGAGCATATCGTCTACGTAGACTTTCAATGTATTCCCAATCCATGGTTTGAAGATAGCATCAATTATTCTCTGGTATGTTGCCCCTGCATTTCGAAGTCCGAAGGGCATCCTTACGTAACAGTAGAGGCCATGCGTGGTGTAGAATGATGTGTGTTGTTGATCTTCTTCTGCTAGGAATAATTGGTTATACCCAGAGTATCCATCCATGAATGATAGTTCTACGTATCCTTCAACCGCTTCAACCAATTGGTCGATGCTTGGAAGTGGATAGCTATCCTTTGGGCACGCCTTATTGAGGTTGGCGAAGTCGATGCATATTCTAACTCCTCTATTCTTTTTTGGTACGATGACCATGTTTGAAATCCACGTTGGGTATTTGACTTCCTTGATGAACCCTGCGTCCAGTAGTTTGCGAAGCTCCATTTCTACTTCTTTGTGGTATTCGGGCGCTACCTTTCGTACCTTCTGTCTAAAAGGTGGTGTGACTGGCTTTATACGTAATTCGTGCTGGATTATATTCGGATCAATCCTTGGCATGTCTCTTATCTTCCATGCGAAGATATCCTCGTATTCCTTGAGAAGTTTAATTAACGATGTCTCTCGTTCCTTATCTATCAGAGTTCATATCTTGATCATTTTCGGGTTTTCTTCAGTCCCTATGTTGACCTCTTTCACAGATTCCAAGGAGGTGAACGTGGGATTTGGTTCCCCAAGAAGAGGAACATTCTTTGATTGCTATTTGGTAGGCTCCTCAGCTTCTGTATTTGAAGTATTTGCCTCTGTGTTTCCAATGATATTTTCCTTTGAAAGGCTCCTTCTAGAGCTTTCCACTAGATAAACGTCGATGGCTTTTTCTTTTGCGTCTCCTTTGTTTCGAGATCTTCAGGATCTTCGCTGCTCATGTTGTTCGTTATTGAGATGGTTATGCAAAGCTTGACACTCTCGCGCAGTAACATGGTCTCCTTTTATTTCCATTACCCCCAGGGGAGTTGGAAACCTGAGGTATTGGTGATAGGTAGCAGCCACTCCTTTGACCTTGTGCACCCATCTTCGGCCAATTATGGCGTTATAGGGTGATGGTGCATCTACCACACTAAACCGAGTGTCGACTTTCATTGGCCCTGCGTCCACTTGCAAGACAATGTCTCCGAGTGGATTCGTGGTTGCTCCGTTGAACCCGTAGATGGTATAGTACGAAGATAACAGTTGTTCGTCATTAAGTTCCATCGTTTGAATGTATCATAGAACAGAACATTGACTGAGCTCCCTCCATCGATGAGGATCTTCTTGATATTGTACCCTGCTACTGGTAGCGTGAGAACTAGAGGTTCGTTGTGATCCTCCATATCTTCTTCGACATCCTCAGCGTCGAAAACCATGGGTGCGTCCATCCAATGCTCATGTTCGTCCACTTCTATTCCATCGATTTTGTACAACTCACAACAGTCTTCAAATTGCTTCCTCAATCTTTTCCCTATTTGGGCAGTTAGGGATGGCCTCGTGGTCTCAGAACATGAGATGGTGTTAACAGGGTGGTTTCCTTCAGGCAGCTGGACTTGCCTGCTTCGTTTTCCCCTATCTTCGGTGTCAGCCTTCTGTACATACTGCTTAAGATCCCATGCATCAATCAGCTTCTGAATCATTATCTTGAGATTTTTGCACTTCTCTGTTTGGTGACCATTGAAACAGTGATATTCACAGTATTCTCTAGACTTCTCAGATCTTGGGGGTTGCTTTCCCTTGGACCATGGCCAATCGAGATCATCCCGACCCTTGATTTCCTTCAAGATGCGCGAATAGATGGTATTTAACTTCGTGTAGACCTGGTCTTCGAACTTACGGTCATCCCATCGACGATCATCTCTTCGTTCTCTTTTGTTTTCGCCAGGTCGTTCATCTGAACCACCTCTTTTGGACCCGCTGGATTGTTCCACGGAGTTGGTCCGTGGGGTCCTTTGGGTTTGAGCTCTGGGATTTTCTTGTTGAATCTCTTCTAATCTGGCATGTTTCTCTATGATTATCCGAAAGTCTCCCTCAGTAGCAGGGATGGTTCCGTGGATCTCGACGAATAGGGGGCTCATCCTATCCATCCCCCACTTGTAGCAGTTGATGATAACTACCGGATCCACATTTCCTATGACTTGACAGATCTTGTGATACCTTTCAGTGTATTCTCTGATGGTCTCCTAGTACTTGATTTCCAATGAGAAAATTTTATCCATTCCGGTGTTGACGACCTTGTTGTACATATAAGTTGCCAAGAATTTCTCGGTGAGTTGGTCGTAAGAATTAATGGAGTTTGGTGGCAAGTTGTCGAACCAGGACAACGCGGACCCTTTAAGACTTGAGGGAAAATATCTGCAGAGTATGGCGTCGTCATAATCCCATCGGGCCAACATTCGATTATAATACCGCAAATGGGCTGCGGGATCGCTGGATCCGTCGTAACACTCGAATGCTGGGACTGAACATTTTTTGGGAATGAGAGCTTTGGCCAGACGTTGCGTCAATGGAGTAGTGTTTGCTTCCTTCATTACTTGCTCCAATCTTCCGCCCCCTGCTTAGGTTTTAGCTGCTTGATTTCTGCCATCATTTCGGCACGAAGATTCTCCATTGCACGCTGGTGCCCCTCCATAATGGATGATTGCCCTGACCTTGGGGCGTCGCTATCGAAGTAGTATGGGTCATCTGGGTTATAGTCTGGATCGGATCTTCGACTCCCTTTGGCATCCCTTTGGTTCAGTGGCGCCGGGTTGTTAGTAACTACCATTCTTCGGTCTTGGTTCAGTATTGGCGCCATAGAGTTAGCTTCGCCGTGTTGATTTTCCACCTCTGCGCTATGGGAGACTATTTCTTTGAATTGTTGGTTTTCCTGAGCTAGCAGAGCTACAACGTCTGCGTACGTCTTCTGGTTCTTTCTCAACTCTTCAAGTTCTGCCATTATCTGGGCGGAGTGGTTTGATCCTTGATTTGGTGTTCCTACCTGCATCTGTCCTCCGGCTGCTACTGTATGGTCTTCGTCAACAATTTGTATCAATGGTTCCGGTGGGTCCATCTGCGGATTTTGAAGCTCCTCTTGTTGCTGCGTGGGCTGAATTGCTATTAGGAGCGGCTGATCAGCTTGGAGCGGTAGATTTTGTTCATCAGTGAGTGGCATCCCATAGAGAGGTTGTTGTACCACTGACTCTGCCACACCTTCACGTTGTTCATGCGGTCGGGTGGCAGCGGTCGCTTTGGAGGCTCCTACTCTTGATGCCCCGGTTTTTGAAGCTCCGGCTTTGGCAGCAGCGGCCTTTAGTGCTTCCGCTGCAATATCGTTGGCATCTAAAGGCAGTGTGCTCTCAGCTCCATTTTGATTCTTATCCGCTGCTTTGAGTTTTTCACCTTTCTGCTTGCTCCTAGTCATAACTGGCGTGGTCCTTGGTGTTTCTTTTGATGAAACCTTCGCTTTTCCTGCCTCTTTGTTTTTCTCCATATCTGATATCGTCTGCACGAAAAATAACGAATAGACAAAGGGAAAAGATCCGTGAAGGATTTGTTAGAAGAGTTTTGAAATCCGGACGCCGAAGGCAAGAAGAAATTATCCGGCTATTGTTCCTTTCTTCAAAGGTATCGGATCTCTTGAATATTCAGGCATGTTTTATAAGTCGATTGTGATGAGACTATTTTTCAAAGGATAAAGTAAATCTACCCGTGGGTTTTAACTTTCAAAGACAACAATTCGAGCATATTTCTAAAAACTTAGACTCATTGGAAAGTACACAGATCTCCCCATAAATTTCGATTTTTACAGACAAACTTAAATGCACGTAGCAATAGCGCAGACCTACTGAAAAATACATAGATATGTCCCCAAATCTCTATTTTTAAGGATAAAGACTTAAAAATACACGGCAATAGCGTGGATCTACTAAAAAATACGTAGGTCTGTAAATAAATCTTTATTTTCAAAGATAAAAGCTTGAACACACGAATAATAGTGCAAGTCTACTGAAGAATACGTAGATCTGTTCATAAACTTTGAAAAATACGTAGATTTGTTCATAAACTTTGAAGAATACGTAGATCTGTTCATAAACTTTGAAAAATACGTAGATCTGTTCATAAATCGTTTAGTTGGAAAAAGAAACATAGTGAATGCTGGAACGGAAAAGCGTTCTAAGCACCGTTATTTTCAGAGAGCGGTGCTCAGAACAAAGGAAGTGTGTAAAGATCACAGGATAAGATAAATCTTTTACCGGGACAAATTCCCTGTTTCTAGCGCCAGATTGTGAACACATAAATAACGATGGCATCCACGTATTCACAAACAATGTTCGCATACAATCTATATCATAAACTATGCGCTGCATGCATAAAGGGAGATAAATGTGATGACTCATCGACTCAGAGCCTTCGTGCTCGTCCTTGTCTAGTAAAATGTTATCACTAATGATGCTCATATAACTGGATAAATAAAGATCGAAGCATAAATGTAAAGTACATAATGTAAAGTGTTGAATGTAAATGAGACAATGATTTACGTAGTTCGGCACTAAGGCCTACGTCCACGGGATTGGTGTTTCACTATGTATTTATTGATTACAAAGATAGTCGAATGAATTTAAAGTGCGCATTGAGGCTTCGGGAAAAAGGGATTCACTTACTCTTCCTATTTCTCTCTCTTTCTATCCTCTTCTCATTGCTATTGATTGGTCGACCCCCCTCTCTTAGTGGGGAGGGGTATTTATAGGGTTACTACGTGGGGTCCACTCTTGTATCCCGTTGTAACCTTATCGTCTTGTGTTTTGTGCCAATTCCGCTGATACCTTCGTCTTCCACGATGCCCCCAGCGATCCATGCTTGATGACGAAGGGTTATTACTGCATCTTCCACAGTTTGGTCGACACGTATGCTACTTAGGGTGTTTAATGCAGGTGGTTGAATCGCCTGCACGCGTCAGACATGCGTCTGCTGTCCCTGTCACGTCTGTGCCAGTTGGACTAACCCCAGCCGTCGATCTTGGATCTTTCTTGAGATGGGATAAAGTTGGTCTTCGGGTACTTTTCAGTGCTTTGCGATGGCTTTGTATCTCAGTGCTCCCCGATCCTCAGCCATGATATCTATTAGATGGTGATCTTGTATTGATGAGACACGTTTCTTGGCTATCCACGTGGGGCATCATCATCATATCTTGATGTCCTAAGCCATATGGCTCCCACGTGTTTCTTCCCAGACACGTGGCGAGTGATGAAATATGTACCTACAGGAAGACCATTTGATAGCGTGGAGAAAGAGGGTGCAGGATGCCAAGGGATGTAGGATGGTAATTTGCAGACTGTACCTGCTTTTAAAAGAGAAAGAAACACGTAGATGAGTGAACTCATTTCAAACGACCAACCAAGTGAAAAAACAAACTTCTATGGAAATTTAACATCTGTTCAAGGATCAACAACCGCAAGGTAACGCAATAGAAGATACATTGGTTTTTTGTTTTTTTTCTCGAAAATGAAATGTATATTAACCAAAAAACAATGTATACACAAAATGTGATTAGGACGAGAAGAAATTAAACATCGAAACAACGGCCAACTGGGAAAAAAATTGCAAAGAAAAGAAGAGGAGGGAAAGAAAAGAGAAACTTTAAGAGTGTCTCCACCGGAACAAGGAGGTCTGTGTGTGGTAGTGCTCCCGTAAGAAGACTAATAATAATCGTGCGTGTACGACAAAATGTGCAAGTCACAGGATCAACTACGGATTTCACATAAACAGAACTTAAAAATAACATCAACTGTACATGGTTGAAGAGAGTTTCAGTGACAAACTCCTAGGATGGTACTTTCTTTTATAAGTTTGCTAAATTGTACGATTCTTTCAAATAATCAAGGAGCTTTTGCTTTCAATTTTCTTTCAAAGATTAATAATCAACCGTTGATCCTCTCTTTACATGCAATAGTAATAACATTAAAAATGGCCAAAGACACATCAAAATAATTTGTGTTCTTCGGTTTAGACGTGTTATTGCAAGTATTATTGCCAGTGGAGTGATTTTTTTATCCTTATGACATGAACACCGCACCATCACGCTCTAAAATAAATGCTAAATACACTTAGTTTTAGAATGAAATTATTAATGAAGTTGTCTTAATAACAAAATTTTTTTAGGATAATAGAGCAATACATTCCAACATAAAAGTAGTTGTTATCGTTGGTGTTCAAAACAATATGCATTGATACGATATTGAACTTTTTACACAAGGAGTTAAAAGAGGCACATCGTTGGTAGTTCCCTTTCGGCTTGGTTGTTTAACCGTTGCGCAGAAGCAAATATTATTGGAGTGCATAGGAGAGTGTGTCTTTGCTTTCTCAAATTTTATGAAGCAAATGAATATGGTGAGGGTGAACATCATACTTATATCTCTAATATTACTTAAAAAATTAGGCTTCAGAAAACAAGATACCATGGTACACATAAATTTCCACTGTTATGCATCGGGTGCGTATGCACCGGGTTAAAGGCTTGTAAACCAATAATAAAGGAAAAATTGTTATTATTACAAAAATAAATAAACAATTATTAATATTATTAACTATCAATTATTATTCTCTAATCTCATAAATCGGGAATCAAAGGTATCAATACGTTGGATCCTATAAAAGAATGTACTAGTTCGGATTACCCTCGACCACTACCAGCAAGGTCTCTTGGTAATGTTGATTTCTCAAATGGTTAGCTAGCACGTCAAATATAAACAAGCCAACTGGTAATATTTTACTAATGAAATAGATCAATTTCTCTATTGAGCACCATGACGTCCATCAAGCATTAAACAAATATAATATTGTTATATATTATGATGGATCTGAGCCGTTATCAACTAATGAACACAGTGAATACCAAGAGCTTGCATTTGTAGTGTATTGAGATACAACTACAAGTGATTTAACCAAGATAATTAGCAGCAAGCTGCTTTGTCTCTGCAAGCAGAGCCTAACTTTCAATATTGAAAGCAAAATTAATTTTCATTGATGAAAAAAGAGGTCCTTACAATAATTGGTTTATAAACCACCAACCTGAGAAGAAAGATAAAAACGGTCTGGATTCCATCAATGAAAGAAAAGAAGAAAAATACGTGACTCGAGGAAATAGAATTCCTACACAACTGCCGACCGACACTTGTCTTCACGACTCGACTCAGTGGGTCTCGCCTCTAGTTCGGCTGAGTGACTCAGTTGTACCATCCTCAGCACAAGTCAGGTACATGACAATGCCTCCCCCTTTAAAAATCCTTGTCCTCAAGGATAAAATTTGGAAATTGTGCTTGGATGTGAGCCTTTTCCTCCCATGTAGCATCCTCAACAGTAGAGTTGGACCATTGAATGAGTAGTTGAGGAACCAAAATGGTACCTCTGAGAGCATGTCTGGTGTTCAACACAGCCACGAGTTCCACTACAAATTGACCATTATCATCTACTACTGGAAGGAATGGTAGGGTAGATGTTGTGACTCCAATTTGCTTCTTCAGCTGGGAGACATGAAAGATGGGACGTACCCGAGACCCTATTGGTAATTGTAACTTGTATGCCACTGCTCCAACTCGCTTCAACACTGCAAATGGGCCAAAATATTTTGCAGACAGTTTGAAATTCTTCCTAATAGCAACTGAAGATTGTCTATAAGGTTGAAGTTTAAGGAAGACAATATCTCCCACTGCAAATTCTCTGTCAACCCTTTTCTTGTCTGCAAAAAACTTCATGCGAGCTTGTGCCTTTGCTAGATCTTCTTTCTTTAGTTGCAACATAACATCTCTCTCTTTCAGATAATTCTCTACAGAGGCCACTGAAGTAGTGGATAAGATGGGAAAGATAAGATGGGGGGGGGGGGGGGGGGG